>NC_086171.1:194535331-195166720 GCF_023053635.1 Elgaria multicarinata webbii
TGAGATTATTACAACAGCTTAATCAAGAGAAAAGTATAACGCCTGAAAACAATTTGTTTAGTGATACATGTTAGGAAAGGTTCCACAGAGCCTCCTCCCAAATGGCAAACATCTCCTCTTTCTTCTTCAGATCCATAAAAAACTTTTGGAATTTGAGAGTCAGTGTGGTGTAATGATTAGAGCATTGCACTGGGACTCAGGAGATCTGGGTTCTAGTCCCCACTCGGCTATGAAGCTCACTGGGTGACTTTGGGCCAATCACTGGCTCTCAATCTAGACTTCTTCACAACGTTGTTGTGAGGATAAAATGGAAAGGAGGAGGACAATATTAGGTTTCTTGCAAGAGGAAAAAAGGTAGAATATAAATTGAATTATAAATAAATTACATGATAGGAAGTGTTTGCATTCTCTTCCCCTCCTTATTGTTTTACTATGATTTTATTAGATTGTAAGCCTATGCGGCAGGGTCTTGCTATTTACTGTTTTACTCTGTACAGCACCATGTACATTGATGGTGCTATATAAATAAATAAATAATAATAATAATAATAATAATAATAATAATAATAATAATAAAGGTTGGGGAAAGCTATTCTAGATGCTTTATAGTAGTTCTTGGGTTCCTAATTGCCAGTCACATGAACAGACCACTACCCCACTAAGCACCCGATTTGGAAGGCTTTGCAAGTTGGCAGGTATTAACTAAGTCACACACTGGGCACACTTTGGGGATTTAATTTAATATTGTTGTGCAACAACTCTATGGAAAAAGCAATTAACTGTCTCTCTTACACAACATAATCCTGTAAAGAAAAAAATTGCCACTCCATCTTATTTCCACTGGAGAGGAATTAACCTTGGGAACAAAAACAATATATACAAATTTACTTACTTGCTCAATAACATAAAATGCAAACTGTAAATGTTGGTGTTGCAGCATTGGAATAAGGTGCCTAAAGAGGACCGGCAGATGCTCATAACGATTGCGGAACGGAATAAGGATTGCTACCTAGAGGGACAAAATTACCATTAGCTCTTCTGAGATCTTGGGAGCAACCTAACCCTAAGCAATTCACAAGCTACCAATGCAAGATACCAAGTACGTGACAGTCATATGGATATAATCTTTTAAGAATAAAATCAGTAAGAATGGCAACTGGCTGGTCCAAACATCCTCTACCATATCTTAGGAAATTAAACTAGGATTTCATAAAGCCCTTTTCTAGGATTTTAGATTCAGTTATATAGTCAGAGCTAGAAGTTCTATCTAAACAGGGATTTCAGAATGCTCAGGACAAGTCCAGGCAGCTCGAATTTACAAGGAAGGATGGACTCAACATATTCGAGTCTTGTACACACCAATGAGAAGCCTCAGCCTTGACAATTACCTATTACTGACATGGACCAGGAGGCCAGATTCCTAGCCTCCTGCGGGAGTAGTACACAACCTGAGGAAGTAGTATCTGGCTTGATCTGGATCATTCCTTGGGCTCCCAGGAGTATGCAAGACTGGGAGTTCAGGAAGTTTATATAAGGATGCACCATATAGATTTCACAAGCAGATTTACCAACTTCTTTTACAATCTGTTAGATGCTTTTATTTTGAAATGTTCCTTTCTACCCTTTGGACTAACAATGGTTTTCACTATTCCTGTCAGAGCCCCATCTGTGTTTTGGAGACAAGTCTTATTCACTTGGTAGGACATATAATCAGGGTACTGGAAGAATATGGCTCCATGAAGGTGAAATTCATGGAAATTATGACAGCTGAGACATTCTGACTGCATTGTATGAAAATCTGTAAAATGAACTCCGAAGAATCCACCTAAAAGCTCTTCAGGGATCTACAAATTTTGGCTTGGCTTACTACCCAACATTACTTGTAGTCACCATCAATCTGGCCTAATGTATCCTCTAACACACAAGGAAGGCTTAGGAGAGATGTATGGTGTTCTTTTATCTGTACAATGAATGGAGAAGATAAGACCAGTGGGAGATCCTTCGGCTGCTTGGAAATGGCTCCTTTCAAAATGGTAGCTTTTAAAATGAAGATCTAAATCCCTTAATTACGCAAATCCATGGTTTCCCTTAGGATTTAGCAGTATTATTTGTAGAAGATAAGCAGTGTGTGTGAACTGCCCAGAGAGATTTGGCTATTGGGTGGCATAGAAATGAAATCTATCAATCAATTTTCCTTCTCTCCAACTTACTTTCCAACGAGGCAGGCAGTCTTTAGGCTTCCAGTGTCCTCCTACTTTGATAGTAGAGTCTCGAGAGAAGAACTGGTGAATCTCCTCCATACTAATTTCACTCATATTTACATCAATAGGGCCCTCTGTGTACACAATCAAACAGCAGAAGGTGAGAAACAAGCATAGCTCTGACTAAGAATATGTATCTTGCAATTACTGATCTTCCTTACCACATTACATTGCAGTCTGTTTCAATTCTTACAGTTTGTCATCAGCAATTGATTTTCAGTTCCCTTTCAAAGCTCTACCATTTTAGATCTTGCTTTCTGAAGTACAGTGCAAGGGCAAACAACGCTACAAATTATGAAGGGGTACCATGGCCTTTCAAACAAAGCTGGAAGGATCAACTCCTTACAACTGTTTGCATTAAGACTTGGGGGCCTCCTAGGTCAAAACAGCAGAGGCAACAGCGCATGGGGCACTTCACCTAGGGGGTAAGGAAGCACAAGCATTTGCCCCTTGCTTCAGAACCCCCACCCTGAGGGGGTGGCAAGATTCAGGGAAGATGGCAGCATCACTCCCTCATTGTGAACACTACCCCATGTGGCAGGGAGTGTGAAAGAGGAAAATGAAAATGTGCACATGCAGCTCACATAACTGTGCTGTATTTCCTGATCTGCCAATCTTGCCAGGGGGCAACTGCTACTCAATGAGCAAGCAACTGGCAAATGTAAAGGCTAGGCCAAAGTATCCTGTGTTTATGTGATCATACAATGAGGCAAATATAGAAACTAGTACCTTCACCAAGCTCTATGTTAAGGTTTGGAAACTTCATAAGAACATTAGAAGAGCCTTGCAGGATCAGAGCAAAGATCCATCTAGTTCAGCATTCTGTTCACACAGGGACAGGAAATCCACAAGCAGGATATGAGTGCAAGAGCAACCTCCTTCCTGTCTACGTTCCCCAGCATAGTCATCAGGACTAGTAGCCATTGATAGCCTTATCCTTTATCAATTTGTTCAATACCCTTTTAAAGGCATCTAAATTGGTGGCCATCACTACATCTTGTGGTAGTGAATCCCAAGGTTTAACTATGCACAGTCTGTCCTAAATCTGCCACCAATCAGTTTCATGGATTGTTTCCCTATTCACTTTTTCCACACCATACATAATTTTGTACATCTCTATCAAGTCTCCCCTTACTCGCCGTTTTCTTAGCTAAACAATCCCAGATTTGCTGTAGCCACTTATCATTTTAGTTGCCCTTTTCTCCCCTTTTCTCAACTCTACAATATCCTCTTTTAGATGCAATGCCCAGAACTTTACACAGTATTCCAAGGGTGGTAGCACCACAGATTTTTATAAGGGGAGTATGATCTCAGCAGTTTTCTTTTCAATTTCTTTCCAATTATGCCTAACACGTTATGTGCCTTTTTCACAGCAGTATTACTGATGGAGATGGGTCTGTAGCAACATACAACCAATGCTTCTATTCTTGTTATAGAATTGTGGCCATGCATATCTCAGTGATTGTCTTTACCTGCTCTCCCTCTGGCTGGCTTTATGCTCTTTTTATACCCTCTTCCCCAAAAGAGAAAGTACTGTTTAAACCTTGAAAAAAAATTAAATTTAACTGGAATTAAATGAAACTTAGCTGGGAAATGAAACTACTAAGCCTGACTTTATTACCTTGCCTCTGCAAGCCTCAAACTTTCTCTCTCTCTCTCTCTCTCTCTGTGTGTGTGTGTGTGTGTGCGTGTGTGTGTGTGTGTGTGTGTGTGAGAGAGAGAGAGAGAGAGAGAATGGCCTCTGTCTGTCTGTCTGTCTGTCTGTCTGTCTATCTGTCTGTCTTTTTCTCTCTACAACAGTGTTGTGGTTGGATCTGAATCTATCAATAAAACCAACTCCATACATGGGACCACACTGCCTTATCACTGGACTGGAAAATAGTTAAAATCTTATCAAAGAATAAAGGAACATCCACATATGGATGGAAAATAAGGGCTTTCATACTTACTACTAGCAACTATGAATAATAATGAAGACTTCAAAGGAAAACCAAGATAAAGAATAACCTCCTTCTTACCCATCTACTTGATCTTGGATTCAATACTGACTGCAAGGCATGATGGGAAAGAAAAGCATACATTCACATAAGTTACAACGGTACTCACTCATAGAAGGGAGTCTTTCGGGGCAGGTATGGTTTGGAAAGTAGGTAAAATCTTCAGGAAGAAAAGTTGTGGTTTGCAGAAAGGTTTCATTGTGGTTCAAATCAAGAGGATAATCTGGAGAGAAGAGAGAAAAGAAGAGTTCTGCTTAGGCTATAGTGTTTACAGTCATTTCCCTTCATTACCAATAACTGCTGCTAATCAACATTTTTTTCACATTTATAGTGCTACACAGTTCAAACAAGCATTTTCATACAATTTCATTCCATTTTAAAAAAAATATTATGGAATTAAGGGGCTAAAAACCTATAAAGCCACACAGTTCTCCCACAGAAGCAATCGAGTTTTCACCTAATGCATTTGAGAAATTCTAGTCACTTTCTAAAATCTACCATGCTGTATCCCTCATATTTTGTACATCAGTGCCATGAAAGACAAAATATTCTTATTATGAAAAATGGGAAATATAGACAGAGTGAATATGGGCTGTTCAAACTAAAAGGTAACACTTCTGCTGCCAAAGCCCCACCAACTCATCAATAATCTGTTGACTTAATCCTAATCTGTCTTAATATACTGAGGAAGCTTTCATACACCCCAAACTGGACTCTTTTGCTCACTACAACCAGAGTTTAAGATTCTATAAGGCAGCAACAAGTACCTGGCCCAAACAAGTAATCTACCCTACAGGAAGCTGCACTCCATCCGTCATCAGTGCAAATTATGATGCTATCGTCACAATGATTTTCATGTGGTTCACAAGCATAGATACAGCCTCTTTCCCCACTGCCTAGCTCCACTCAGTCAGTGCTTTACCCATGCTCACTGCTCAAACACTATACGTTCTGTGACAAATGTGAACAATTTATTCTACCCAGTTACAAATATTTACATAAGCACTAATTATAAAAATGCTTTAAGTGACGGGTGCACTTCCTTGCATTTGCAATGCAGAATTCACTGGCCTCAAGCTAGCAAATTAAGTCTGTAAAGACATGCAGAATTTACAAGACAGATATTGTTACCCTTCTTCACTCCAACTCATGCCATTAATGGAGTTAAGCAGTCATAAGGTATAATAACTGCAGCAGCTTATTCATACCCCAGTGTAAGGGAGGGCAATATAGAATTGCAAATAGATGACAGCCAAGTGCATTCCATTAGCACCTAGATGAGCCAGTTTATCATGCCTACTTGTTAATGTCATAGCAATATTTATTCCTATTTATCTCAGGCAAGTAGCAGATACAGTATTTATTTTACTATTTTGTTCTACTCTTAAACCTTTTTAAGAAGATTACTATATTCTAAATGCCTGCCAGTTTGGATAAAAAAAATTATTTGGACAATAATCACTTCAGTTCATGAACTTCCTGTTCTTCGTACATTAAAAGCTATTATAGAAGTAAAAATTAATCACTTTCAATACCCATTAATAGCTTTTCTATTCCACTTCAGATGCCACTGCTGCACTCTTATTAGTGGGGCGATAATTTAATGGGCAAATACGTTGATCTTTGTGAAGATATCAGATATGCAAGAATGACTAGGAAAGTTGTTGATGTGGAAGCGATGTAACTGAAGATAAGGCTAAGTCCGGGCACCTCAGGTTCAAATCCTCCACTATCAAGGACTCTGGGTTTCCTTGATAAAGTTGCTATCTAAGCTTAAATTGGGTGGGTTTGCAAGATCACAGGGATAAAAGAAGCCATCGTGGCTTTTCCTCCGCCCCTATGGATGCTGCATGCGCGCCTGTTGTTTACAAAATTACCCGTACTACATCATGGGTTGGCATGTCATCTGAAACTGGCAAAGCAGGAATGGCTTCATACCCACCCTACAACCCATGACATGCAGCAAATAGCACACCAACCCATGCTGCAGTATGCATAATTACGTAAACTACAGGCATGCAAGCAATACCAGCGGGGACAGGCTTAGAAGGCATGATGGCTCTTCTTACCTCCACAATCATGCTAACCCAGTGCTTATCTCAGAGTTAGTCCAAAGATAACAAGATTAAGAATGGTGAAATGCTTCACATACCAGAAAATGCTAGAGAGACCAGTAATAGTAGCAGCAGAAGCATCTCTGGATGGAGTATAGTTATCATGATATTCTTTCCACAAATATCATACATCTTCACTCTATTCATTTGTTACTATACATTGCAGTTCCACCACTCATATAAAGTTTAGTTTGTTTGTTCCTCTTCCATAGGCAGAAAGAGGAAAAGGTTAAAGGGGTTCATTCAAATGCACCTGAATAACCATCTATACCCTAACAGTAAATAATCCTTTGACAACTGCCTATGCTGGATGCCAAATTTCATAACCCATTTCTCAAACCATCTATAAATAGTATTAGGAAAAACTGAGAAAATTGGAATTTCCAAAGAGGACTGGGTTGGTTGTGTAATCTGAAAGAGTGTGACACATTTTCAAAGGTCATATTCAGAGGCCAGTCTGAGTGTTACAGAGCAGGGATCTGAAAGGATTCCCTCTACCTGGGTGTGGTAGGTTAGAGGGAAATTAAGCAACACTATTGTAGGACACAGTACTTAACAAATGAGACCAAGCAGATATTGCAATCAAGGGTTGTTTGTCAACACATCCCTTTATTGGGAGGGGCTGTTGCACAGTGGTAGAAAACGTGCCATGCAGAAGGTTCCAAATTCAATCCTGGTATCTCAAGGTACCGCTAAGAAAAACTCCTGCCTGAAACCCTGGAGTGCCACTGCCAGTCAGTTCCAACAATACTGGGCTAGACAGACCAGTGGTCTGACTAAGTATAAGGGATCTTCCTATGTTTGTTCCTAGCACTGAGAAAGGACAGTTTCTATGAAAGTATATCTACCTATTTTGGGGTTTAATATCCACAAATAGCAGTTAGAACACCAAGGCAATACCATTAATTCCTGTTCATAACATACACATGGCCAAGTACTTTACAGACATGCAAGACAAACAGAAGGTATGGTGTGTGTTCCTTTGTGTCTAGTGCAGACATAATGAACCTTTCCCTTCCCTACACTTGCTCAGCATCCTAGGAATGTTGTGAAACTGAGGTTTGTTAGATTTCAGCATTAGGCAAAAATGCAGGTTGCTTACCTGTAACTGTAGTTCTTCGAGTGGTCATCTATGCATTCACACATATGGGCTTTGCGCCTGCGCAGAGACCGAACCGGAACCTTCTATAGCTTAGGGAAATGTTTTTGGCGGGAACCCCTCCTCCACGCTACCGCGCATGTCCATGGGGTTCCCGCCCTTACCTCAGTTTACAGGAGTCCGACATTGTGCCCCCATAAACATGAGTGTAAATTCAATAAAGTACATTCCACATACAACTGTGTCATTTGTAAGTTTCACACCACCAAGTGGGGATGGTGGGTGGGTTGTGTGAATGCATAGATGACCACTCGAAGAACTACAGTTACAGGTAAACAACCTGCATTTCTTCATCGTGGTCTCTATGCATCACACATATGGGCGAGTAGCAAGCTGACATACCTTGGAGGTGGGTTGGTGCATCATCTCAGGATCTCTGACAACACTGTCCTCCCAAATGAGCAGTCTTGTCTTGCATGGGTGTCCAAACTGTAGTGTTTAACAAACGTGGACAGAGTGGACCACGTTGCGGCTCTACAAACATCTGTCAATGGAACACCTCTGCTGAAAGCAACAGATGTTGAGACGGCTCTAGTAGAATGAGCTGTCACAGGCTTTAAGAGGTCTAATTTAGAGATAGAGTAGGCAAGTTCAATTGTTTCCACAATCCAGCGCGATAACCGTTGGCATGACACAGGGAGTCCCTTAGAAGGCTCTCCATAACAAACAAACAACTGATTTGTTTTCCTAAAATCCTCTGTTCTAGCTTTGTAAAAGGCAAGAGCTCTCCTTACATCCAGTGTATGTAACGAAGACTCGACAGGTGTTGTAGGATTCGGGAAGAAAGCAGGCAGAGTGATATGCTGGGACAGATGAAAAGTTGACACTACCTTAGGCAGGAAGGCAGGGTCTGTGCGTAACACAACCTTATCCTTGTGAAAAATAGTGTAAGGAGCATCTATCCTAAGCGCTCTAAGCTCACTTGCACGTCTAGCCGATGTGATGGCCACTAAGAAGACAGTCTTGAATGTCAGAAACCTAAGGTCTGTTGAGGCCATGGGCTCGAAGGGTTTCCCTGTCAGCGATTGTAATACAACTGACAGGCTCTATGGCGGAACGATACACTTTACTGTCGGTATCGTATTCTTAAGTCCCGTTAGGAATTTTCTGGCTGTTGGATGTGTAAAGGGTGAAAAACCATCCATGCCACGATGATAGGCCGTAATAGCAGCTAAGTGGACTCTGATTCAGGTGAGTTTGAGTCCCTGCTGATAAAGCGTCAATAAGTATTGAAGAATCAATGATATAGGGCAAGCTTCTGATGGTTGATTATTCTCTAAGGCAAACTTTTGGAATCTTTGCCACTTTGCTGCGTAAGACTTCCTTGTTGAAGGTTTTAGTGATGCTAATAAAATATGGTCTACAGTTAACTTTTTGGTACGAGGGGAGGAGTGGATGTTATCCTCCACGCGGTCATCTTGAGGGTCGACAGATTTGCGTGTCGAACCCTGCCCTGGTGTCGAGACAGCAGCGTCGGTATCGAGGGGAGTCTGATGTAATTCCCGCTCGACAATCGAAGGGCGTGGGAGAACCACGTCTGTCGAGGCCACCATGGTGTGATGAGGATGCAATCCGACCTGTCCGTCTGAATCTTGGCTAGTACCTTCGTTAACAGCGGAAAAGGTGGGAAGATGTAAAGAAGATTTCCTCTCCAAGTTCTGGTGAAAGCGTCTCCTAGAGAGTGCCTTCCCCTTCCTGCTCTGCTGCAGAACTTGCAACAAGCTGCGTTTTCTTCGGTAGCGAAGACATCGACAGCAGGGCGGCCCCAGTACCGAAAGAGATCGTCCCTGACTTCGGTATCGAGCTCCCGCTCGTGGTCGACATGGAAGGACCTGCTGAGGGAGTCTGCAACAGTGTTCTCCTTCCCCGCTACATGGATTGCAGTCAGGTAAGTTTTTCTTTTTATGCACCAGTTCCAAATTCTGAGCGCCGATCGGTTCAGGGGGTGTGATCTTGTTCCACCCTGTCTGTTGATGTATGCCACTACGGTAGTGTTGTCCGTCGCGATCAGGATGTTTCGGCCCTCGTTAATTTGTGCGAAGGTCTTTATTGCATTCTCCACCGCTAAGAGTTCTAGGTGGTTGATGTGGTGTTCTCTCTGAGAAGGAGGTCAGCGGCCTTGAGCCGTGAGAGAATCGCAGTGTGCTCCCCATCCGGTCAATGATGCATCCGTCGTGATCGTTACCGAAGGGGTTTCTTGTTGGAACAGAACCCCTTCTAGGAGAGTCGCCATCGAAAACCACCATTTCAGGGATGCTCTTACTTGCCTTGGGATAGACAGGTAAGTTCGTCGGGCATCGCGTCGAAGATCGAACGTTCTTAGAAACCAGGCTTGCAAGATCCTCATTCTGAGTCTTGCAAATCTGATGACTACGGTAGTTGCTGCCATCAAACCTAATAGTCTCTGGATCGTCCATGCCGAGACCTTTTGACGGCTTTCGGTAGCGATGGCTAAATCTTGAAGAGTGTTTGCTCTGGTCAAGGGCAGGTATGCTCTCCCGTGTCGAGACGATAAGGTTACCCCTATAAAGTCCAGTTTCTGATGTGGGGTCAAGACGGATTTCTCCTCGTTGACCCATAGACCTAGGGAGTCCAACAGGTTGAGGGTGGTTAAAATGTCCTTCTGGAGCGTGTAACTGCTGTCCGCTACCAGAAGCCAATCATCTAAGTACGGGTATACATAAATTCCTTTTTGTCTTAGGTGGGCGCAGACCACCGCCATCACCTTCGTGAAAACCCTCGGTGCCGTGGCCAACCCAAAGGGGAGAACGGTGAACTGGAACTGGGACGCACCGATTGAGAATCGCAGGTAAGCTTGATGTGACTTCCTGATGGAGATATGGAAGTACGCATCCTTCAGATCCACCACAGCGAACCAAACCCCTTTGCGTAGGAGCTGCAGAATGGAAGTAACCGTAATCATACGGAACTTCTTCGGGGTGACGTATTTGTTTAATTGCTTTAAGTCCATGATCGGTCGAAGACCTCCATCTTTCTTCGGGACCGTGAAGTAGCGCGAGAAAAATCCCTGGTTGAGTTCCTCTGCGGGTACGGGAGAGATGGCTCCCTTCGCTAGGAGGGTCTGTACCTCGAGAAGCAGAGGAGGGGATGGCGCTGTTACTTTCACCCCCGAAGAAGGAGGGAGGACATCGATAGTGAGCACCCAAGAGTCTGCTGTTATTGACTCCCATTGATGGTAATATGGTGCTAGGCGGTTCGCAAAGGGAGGTGGATCTGGGATGGAGGAGTCAAACCCGCTGCTTCTTGCTAAAGTCAGGCTGATGCTTGTCCTGTTGGAAACGGCTTTGGTATGGCCGCTTTCTTTGGAGCTGCTGTTGTTGCTGCCTTGGCTGTACCTGGTAATGAGGACGCTGTTGTTGTTGTTGAATAGGTGGCCTCGTCCACTGTCTCGGCTTATACTGTCCAAGGGGAGCAGAAAAACCCATCTTCTTCGCCGTTGTACGAACCTTGTAGATGGAATCCAAGGTCTCGTCCGTCTTGCTGTTAAACAAGCCCTCGCCATTGAAGGGCATGTTTTCGATCCTGGACTTGGTCTCGTATGCGAGATTAGCCGATCTTAGCTAGGCATGCCTCCTCAAAGATATGGCCCCCATCATAGTCTTTGAGTGGCAGTCGACTTGATGCCTAGCGGTCGATAGCTGCTGCTTCGCTATAGCAGAGGCTTCAGCTTGAAAGACCCGAGCCAGCTCTCTCTTGTCCTCTGGGAGATAGTCACATAGTGACCCCACTTTCTCCCAGAGGAAGAGTTGGTATCGGGCCATGGTAGCCTGGTAGGTCGAGGCCCTGATACCAAGGGAGGATGAGGAGTAAATCCGCCTGCCTGTAAGGTCTAACTTCCTGCCCTCTTTATCCACAGGGGCGGAATGGGCTTTTTGTGACTGGCCTTGAGCTGACTCCACAACGATAGAGTTAGGTTTTGGGTGTTGGGCTAAAAATCCTGCATCACCTTCCTGAACTCGATAGAGGGTTTCTAACCTCCTTGATGTAGCTTGTGTCACGGCCGGCGTCTTCCATGATAGTTGCGCTGTTTGTTTTAGAGCAGGAGGAAGAGGAATAGCAATTGCCGAGTTAGTTTTAGCATGGAAAACATCATAAATTGGGTCGTCAACAGGTTCGTCTGCTTGCCGAATGTCCAATCCAAGTGCCTGGGCCATCCTGAGCATATGATCGGAAAATCTGACCATATCGTCCGAAAGTGATGAGGGGTCTTGGTCGTGAACAGCATCGTCTGGAGACGGTATCGACGGCGTAGGCGACAGTCCCGAATCGGAGTCGGAGGGATAATTATCCTCAGGTGAGGATAAAGTGACCACTTGCAGCTGGTGTTGTTCTTGCTGCATCGGTACCGTGGCGGTAGCAGCGGCCGGCACCAAAGAGTGGCTATGGCGTCGATGAGTCGACATTGGGGACATTTGGTGAGCAGAAGGTGGCGCTAGCGGCAACTGGCAGACCCTCGATGTTGGTGGAGGCTGAGCATAATACTCTTCCGGTGGGTATTGGTAGCCCTGATCACCTTGAAAGTGTCTTTGTGGTCGGTAACGATCCCAATCGTAATAATCTTGTCTAGGATGGGGGTCAGAATATTGGGAAGCCCTGTCCCATTCACACCTCGGTGTACGTCTCGGCGAGGGTGGTAAGGGAATAACTACCTGAGCCTCTTGAGGTCTTACAGCTTGCCCCCATAATCAGACTGGATCTTCAAGGTTCCGCATCCCTCTTCCTGCATCTTCCCCATCTTTCAAGACCTAACACCTGAAAGGGAGGTGGAGTACTGCCCCATCCTGAACAATTGGACTAGGGGATAAAACTCCGGGTGGTTCGGGGGCTGCTAACATCCTCCCCAGCAAATGGGGCCCTGGCCCCATCGAGGACCCGCTGTGACCTTTTTGCATCACACTTTGAGGACAAGATCGCTTCTCTCCGCAATGAGCTTGACGTCATTGTTAGTGCAGCTCCAGTTGAGGTGTCCTATGCCACCATCTGCCCGATTTTGTGGGATCAGTTCCAGTTATTGCGGCCTGATGATGTGGACAAGGTGCTTGCAGCAAAGCGACCAACCACTTGCCCTCTCGATCCCTGTCCCTCCTGGCTTATAAAAGCAAGCCGAGGGTGTCTGACTGGGTGGGTCCAGGGGGTGATAAATGCTTCCCTCCAGGAAGGGGTGATCCCTGCTGTCCTTAAGGAGGCAGTAGTGCGACCGCTCCTGAAGAAGCCCACCCTGGATTAGGCAACTACTGCCCAGTTGCAAACACCCCTTTTTTAGGGAAGGTACTTGAGAGGGTTGTGGCGGAGCAACAGCAAGCACTCTTGGATGATACTGATTATCTAGACCCATTCCAGTCTGGGTTCCGATCTGGTTACGGGACTGAATCAGCCTTGGTCGCCCTGATGGATGACCTTTATCGAGAGAGGGACAGGGGGAATGCAACCCTGTTAATCCTGCTCGGTCTCTCATCGGCTTTTGATACCATTGACCATGGTATCCTCCTGGATCAACTCCATGGGATGGGCATCGGAGGCACTGTCCTACCTACGGGGTCGTTTTCAGAGAGTAGCATTGGGTGACCAGTCCTCGGCCTCTTGGCAATTGAGCTATGGAGTGCTGCAGGGCACCATCTTGTCCCCAATGTTATTTAACATCTATATGAAACTGTTGGGAGCGGTCATTAGGGGATTTGGAGCTAAATGCCATCAATATGCTGATGACACGCAGCTCTATATCCCTGTGACAACTGAATCAGGTGAGGCTGTGCAGGTCCTGGACCAGTGCCTAGACTCATTAATGGGCTGGATGAGGGCCAATAAACTGAGACTGAATCCTGGCAAAACGGAAGCCCTGTGGGTGAGTGGTTCCTGAGTCCGGGAGACAGGCTCATTGCCTGTTCTGGATGGGGTTGCACTGCCTCTGAAAGAACAGGTTCGTAGTTTGGGGGTACTCTTAGACCTATTTCTGTCGTTGGAGGCTCAAGTAGCCACCACGGCTCAGAGTGCCTTTTACCATCTTCGGTTGGTTCGCCAACTACAGCCTCTCCTGGACAGGGATAGCTTGGCCACTGTGGTACAGGCATTGGTAATCTCAAGATTGGATTACTGCAACTATGTCGGGCTGCCCTTGAAGCTGCTCCAGAAGCTGGAGCTAGTGCAGAATGCTGCAGCTCGGCTGTTGTTTGGAGCTGCCCCTTTCCAGCATGTAACTCCTTTGCTGAGGGAACTTCACTGGCTGCCTATTTGCTACCAGGCCAAGTTTAAGGTTCTTGTACTTGTATACAAAGCCCTAAACTATTTGGGACCAGGATACCTGAGAGAACATCTTCCTCCTTACCAACCTGCTCGGTCACTGAGGTCATCTGAGGGCCTGCTCCTGGTGGTTCCACATAGATCCATCCTCTGATTGGAATCCACCAGGGGAAGAGCCTTCAGCATGGTGGCGCCCCTCCTGTGGAATTCCCTGTCTCTGGAGGTCAGGCAGGCGCCAACCTTGTACTCCTTTCGGCGCCTCCTGAAAACATCTCTATTCCAAGAAGCCTTTCCTTAATATGCAGCCTTGAATCTGTTTTTGCTTCTTTTAAATTTTGTTTTAACTGTTTTATTCTGTTTTTATTTTCATTTTATCTCAAACACCGCTCCGAAATTTTTCAATGGGGAGCGGTATATAAATATTCTAAATAAATAATAAATAATAAATAAAACACACAGAGTCTTCCACTCTAGCCCTCAGGGCACCTTTAGTCATAAAGCAATTGTTCATAGCATTGCCAGTACCATCTAGCTATGTCTAATAGACTAGACAGTGTCAATTGTACTATCAGCAAGCAAAATCACTGTACTGGCTACTGGTAAAACTACAAAGTGACTTTTGTATCAATCGAATAGGAATTATATATAAATTATAGAACCACTTGGGGATTGTTTCCTAAATGCACCTTTTTTAAAATGAGATATACATATTATAGCTCAGGAATTGCATTTTGACGGAACTCTTGACTATGTGTGCTCAGTTAATTGTATCTTTTGTGCCTTTATTATGGCTCTTTCACAAGCAATGAGAGAAGTGGCCTCCAAGGGTCTGGTCTAAGATTTAACACAGTTCATTTCAGTACCTGCAGGTGCATTTTCTCATACAAACATAATGGACAAATATCCCATATTAGTGTAAATTCTTTTCAGGTTAAAACATGAGTCAGGAACATGGATACCCACTATCTGAAGGGAGACGGGATTTAAGAGGCAAGGTTCTGCCTTTTATCTTTAAATGGAAAATACATACTTCAGCATCTTTACAAATGCCATCTTTCATCCACTGAATCCCTTAGAATCCAGATATGCCTCTTAATATTCTGCAGTTGCTGAAAGCTGTTCCATGCTTCTGATAGGGCCAGGCAAGGGGAAGTCTCATTTAAACTTGCTAGTTCCCTCAGACTTTCTCATTGGTGACAAGGGTTATAAGTATACCTGAGTCATTCCCACTGCTGTTCCTCTTGGCATAGGCACTGCGGACCACCTGTTCATAAACCTGAGCTCCTATTGTTCTCATGTTTTCACGAATCATGATGCCTTGAGCTTGCATCATGAAGAAGTAGGTGTTCACTGCAAGAAAATGAAGATTAAATTAGTTACTGTCTCTCTGTAGAAAGAGAAAACAAATTCTGAAGTCTTTTAGAAAATGCTTCTACATTATTATTATTGTTATTTCCTATCTACCTTTCAAGACTGCAGTCTTTCCAGTATTTCAGAATGATTTCAAAGCAACCCCCCCCAAAAAAAACACTATATAGCTATGTTCAAAGGAATAGTTTTAGAAGACTGTTCAACACATCTAAAATGTTCAGCAATGGAGAAGAAAACGCCTAATGAAACATTTAGCAGCTACTAAATAATCCACAAAAACTGCAATAACTATGCAAGGGTCCCCACATGTCCATAGCAAATCTGGCACAGAATTCCCCACCAGAAAGTTTTCACCTTATTTTTTAAAAAATGTTTCTAATCTTTATGACTCCAGACTTCACCCTGAAAATATAATACAAGGTGGCCTCAAGAGGATTTCTATTAGTCATCAGAGGATGAGTTTTCATTGCTTTGCCCATCTACCCCCTCTCCCCAGGACTTAGAGAAGCCATTTTCAAAACAAGAACCCAATTTTTCTTTAGATTATGGTGGTGCTATTTTTTTTAAAAATGTAGTCTTTCAGAGTACTGTGCACAAAGAAGAAATGTGTGACCATTCCTCTATCTTTTGAGGCTTAAAACATTAAGCTGGTAGGAGGCTGGTCAACTGGAGCTAAAGTTCCCTGAGCCAGAAAGCAAGGATTGATCACCAAAATTACACGTGGGACTCAGACTCTCCTCCCTCATTTCATGTGGTGACTTTGGTGCTTCAATCCTTGATCTTCAGCAAATAAGTGCCATACTGGATCATACCAACGGTCCATCTAGTCCAGCACTCTGTTCACACAGTGGCCAACCAGCCATCGGCCAGAGATGAACAAACAGGACATGGTGCAACAGCACCCTCCCACCCATATTCCCCAGCAACTGGTGCACACAGGCTTACTGTCTCAAATACTGGAGATAGCACACAACCATCAGCCATTGATATCCTTTGCTAACCAGGAATTTATCCAACCCCCATTTAAAGCCATCCAAATTGGTGGCCATCACTACATTTTGTGATAGTGTGTTCCATAATTTAACTATGCACTGTGTGAAGAAGTACTTCCTTTTATTTGTCCTGGATCTCCCACCAATCAGCTTTATGGGATGACCCCATTGGGTTCTTGTATTTTGAGAGAGAGAAAAAATGTCTCCCTATCCACATTCTCCATACCATGCATAATTTTGTACACTTCTATCATGTCTCCCCTTAGCCTCCTTTTTTCCAAGCTAAACAATCCCAGTTGATGTAACCTTCCCTCATAGGGGAGATGCTCCAGCCCCTGAATCATTTTCGTTGCCCCTTTCTGCACTTTTTCCAGCTCTATAATATTATTTTTTAGATGTGGTGACCAGAACAGTACACAGTATCCCAGGATCGTCCCAGGGTTGTCCCTGCCTGCTCCCAGGATCCCCTGTGTGTCATTTACATGAACAGGGATGACCCAGGGATGATCCCAGGATAAACCTTAGGTCTAACTAAGGCCTCAGTGTGGTCGCACCATAGTATTGGTAAAAGGGCAATATGATACTGGCTGTTTTATTCTCAATTCCTTTTGTTATAATGCTTAACATGGAGTTTGCCTTCTTTACTGCTGTTTGTGCTTTTAAATATTTATATTAAATTTAATGCTGTTTTAAAATAATTTCATTTTTTACCTGCCTAAATATTTACCCCCTTTAAAATGATTTAAAATTATTGTAGCTGCTTTTAAAACATTTTTTTTAAAATATTTTCATATATTATTGCTTTTATCACTGCTTAATTATATTTGCTGTTATCACATATGTTTCCCGGAGAGTTTCAACTATAGAGACTCATAAATTGAATAAATAATTAAACACTATTCTTACTACTAATATAATAATAATTTAAAAGAGTCCAGGATTAAAGTACTAAAGCTGGAGCAAAGGGAGAGGGGAGTGCACTGCCCTAACATTCATTTCAAACATAACTTATTTATTTAACCCGGAATGTTATGTCTGAACTGGCCCACTGTGATATTCAAATCTTGGAGGCTAGGAAGGCAGTACTCATAAAACTGTAAGGGTAGACAGCTTGATGTAAATCCCACTGCCCTTCCCTCATCGCTCCCTCCTTCCAAACTTCCTGGTAACATTTAATATAAGCATAATATGTGATACGGTATCCTGCCTGAGGGAAACACGCAGTGCTGCTGCATCATGCATTGCATTCAGCCTGTTATACTTGAGAACAAAGATTGACACATGCTGGTATCAGGAAGCTCCAAGGGTCATTATATATACGCCCACTTAGACAGACAGAACAAAGGTTAGGCAGGTTACTTGAGGCTATTGCCCTCACATTCCATTACGCAGGGTTCTCTTCTAAACCTTAGAAAATAGAAGCTAGGGAAAAAAATGTACTACATTACGAATCTAAAACATCTACTTTATTTATTTTTATTTTATTTATTGCATTTATTTCCCACCTTTTGTAGTTTCCCACCTTGTCATGCAATGGCTCCTAAATAGAAATGCTAAAGGGATAAGAAATTCAATCAACAAATGTGAACATTAGAAGCCCACAAGTTGTTCTCCAGAACAGAATAAAACAAAAAAAATGCCCGGATTGTGTCTCTGTTAAAAAGTTGATCCCAGGAAAACAGGATGGGAACAAAAGTCCACCGTTGCAGGAGACCTTCTTATGCCAAGACTCCAGTATGGGCGGGATTTTCGGCCCCACTTCTCAACCCCACTTCTCAACCCCAACCATGGCTCACCTCTTTCATCCACTACCTTCGTTGTTGTTCCCGGGCAGCTGAACGCCTTTGGCGTAGGACCAGGGACTGGGCGGACTTTGTCCATTACAAATTTGTTCTCTCCTCTTTCTCTTCTGCTATTTCATTGGCCAAACAGCAGTATTACTCACTGTTGATCCAGTCAAATGCTACGCATCCTCAGCGGCTCTTTGCGTCCTTCAACTCTCTTCTGAAGCCTAATCCACCATCTCTCCCAGCCTCTCTGTCTGCTAATAACTTTGCCTCTTTTTTCAATGCTAAAATCCAGACTATTCACTCTGATCTTGCCAGTTCTGCTCCTCTTCCAGTTCCTGTTCCTCATCTGTCAGTTCCTCCTGCAAATTTCTCTGCATTCCCTTCGGTCTCAGCTGATGAACTGTCTACAATACTGCACTCTTCGAAGCCTTCCACTTGTTCTCGTGATCCGATTCCTTCTCGGGACTTTATTAATCTTATCCCTGCTATCCTCCCTTCCTTGCTTCATATTATTAATTTTTCTTTGTCCTCTGGTTCATTTCCTTCTGCTTTTAAACATGCTACAGTCTCTCCTATTCTCAAGAAACCTACTCTTGATGTGCTTTCTCTGTCTAACTACCGACCTGTCTTTTTGTTGCCTTTTGTTTCAAAGATCCTGGAGCGTGTGGTCTACTCTCGTTGTCTTGATTTTCTTTCTAGTAACTCTGCTCTGAATCCTTTTCAATCTGGATTCCGTCCTTTGCATTCCACTGAAACAGCCCTTACTAAGATTACCAATGATCTTCTTATTGCCAAGTCTAAAGGCCTTTATTCTGTTCTTATTCTCCTGGATCTTACTGCAGCCTTTGACACGGTTGATCACGATCTTCTTTTGGATTCCCTTCATGACCTTGGATTTTGTGGCTCCGTCTATAACTGGTTTGCCTCCTATCTAGCGGGTCACTCTTTCAACGTGTTGGCTAGTGGCAGCTCGTCTTCTTCTTTTCCCCTTTCAGTAGGGGTTCCGCAAGGCTCAGTGCTTGGCCCGTTGTTGTTTTCTTTATACGTGTTGCCCTTGGGTAAGCTTATTCAATCTCATGGCCTCCAATATCATCTGTATGCCGATGATACACAATTATATCTTTCATCTCCGGAACTTTCTCCTGATGTTCACGATCGTATCTCGGCATGTCTTTCAGATATCTCAGCTTGGTTGCTTCATTGTCGTTTGAAACTTAATATGGCGAAGACTGAATTGCTTGTTTTTCCTCCTAAACCTTCCCCTCATCTCTCATTCTCTCTTACTGTCAATGATGTTACACTTACTCCAGTCAAGGAAGCTCGTAGTCTTGGCTTTATTTTTGATTCCTCGCTCTCCTTTGTTCCTCACATTGAGGCAGTAGCTAAATCCTGTCATTTTTTCCTGTATAATATTGCCAGGATTCGATCATTTTTGTCTGTCTCTTCTGCCAAGACTCTTGTTCATGCATTGGTTATTTCTCGGTTGGACTACTGCAACCTTCTTCTCACATCAGTTCGTTGGTTTCTGTTCACCACTCTGCTGCTAAGATCATCTTCTTGGCTCGCCACTCTGACCATGTTACTCCACTTCTGAAATCTTTTCATTGGCTTCCAATTAACCTCAGAATCCAATATAAACTTCTCCTGTTGACCTACAAAGCTTTTCACTGTCTAGCTCCTTCCTATCTTTCCTCTCTCATCTCACACTATTGCCCCGCTCATGCTCTTCGCTCCTCTAATGCCATGTTTCTCACCTGCCCAAGGATCTCTACTTCCCTTGCTCGGCTTCGTCCATTTTCTTCTGCTGCCCCTTACGCCTGGAACGCTCTTCCAGAACATTTGAGAACTACAAGTTCAATCGCAGCTTTTAAAGCTCAGCTAAAAACTTTCCTTTTTTCTAAAGCTTTTAAAACTTGATTTTGATCTGACTTTTATACTGTTAGTTTTACTCTACCCTGTGCCTGTTTGGTGCATTCTCTTCCCCTTCTTATTGTTTTATTATGATTTTATTAGAATGTAAGCCTATGCGGCAGGGTTTTGCTATTTTATTGTTTTACTCTGTACAGCACCATGTACACTGATGGTGCTATATAAATAAATAATAAATAATAATAATAATAATTCCACCTCCTAGTTTTTTTCGAGCAACCCTTCAAAACAGCCCCCTACACAAAGTAAAAGGGAAGGTTCAGCATTGCTTTATCTAGGGGCTGCCCCAGGAAACTGTTCAGATTGGCTTGGAAAATTATCTAAGTTCTTCCCAGTTTTTGATGAGGTGAGCAAGGGAGTGCTCACAGATCTCTGAACTTAAGTAGTATGTAGGAGAGAAGAGCCATGCTGGATCAGACCAAGCACTCTGTTCACACAGTGGCCAACCAACTGTCAACCAGGGAACCACAAGCAAGACGTGGTGCAACAGCATGCTGCCACCCATTTCCCCCTGCAATTCTCTATATATAAAACGCTATGTTACCGTTTTGCCATGCCCACTTTGCCTTCAGGAGTTCTAGAATGGCTTCAGCTGATACAGGTTGCTAAACAACAGTAACAACGTGTAACGTCAGCTGATACAGGTTGCTAAGCCCCTTGCCCGACTCGTCCGGGCTTTCCAAGGTAATCCTACCCCCCCTTTCTGCCTCTTCGCTCCCCACCCCACCCCACGAAAGGGGCAGCGCCACTGTCTGGAGCATGAGCGAGGCACGGCTGGGGCCCTTGGTGGCCAGGTGGAAGGCCGCTCGCCTGCTGCAAGCCAAGGCCCCGGCCTAATCTCATACAAGCTGGGCGGGCGGCCCAAGGCTGACAGGAACCCCGGGGAGAGGGGGACACCTGCTCCCCCTCCCTCTGACCTCCCTGCCCACCCACCCCCAGGTCTGCCAGATGGCGCTGTATCAGCAGCCTCCAAGCAGCTCACCGCCCCCTCCAGACGTTCTGGCTGCAGCCTTTCCAAGGTAATCCTACCCCCCTTTCTGCCTTTTCACTCCCCCCCCCGCACGAAAGGGGCAGCGCCACGGTGCGGAGCATGAGCGAGGCATGGCCGGGGCCCTTGGTGGCCAGGTGGGAGGCTGCTTGCCTGCTGCGAATGAATAAATAAAATGCGATATTTAATTAATAAACTTTAAGATATGCTACAATGGCGTATGTTACGCCAGGTACAGCTAGTTGGTGTATATAGGCTTACTGCCGCTGATACTGGAGGTAGCATACAGCTACCACGACTAATAGCCATTAATAACTTTAGCCTTTAGGAATTTATCCAACCCCTTTTTAAAATCATCCAAATTGGGGGCCAACACTACATCTTGTGCGAGTGAATTTCAAAGTTTATGCACGGTATAAAGAAATACTTCCTTTTATCTGTCCTGAATCTTCCACCAATCAGCTTCATGGAATGACCCCATTGGGTTCTTGTATTTTGAGAGAGGGAGAAAAATGTCTCCCTATCCACATTCTCCATACCATGCATAATTTTGTACACCTCTATCAGGTCTCCCCTTAGCCTCCTTTTTCCCAAGCTAAACAATCCCAGCTGTTGTAACCTGCCCTCACAGGGAAGATGCTCCAGTCCCTTGATCATTTTTGCTGACCTTTTCTGCACTTTTTCCAGCTCTACAGGGAAGGTTGTTTTCAAAATATACCCAGCATTGCTCAGATATTTGAATAACATATAGTAGAGAACCAGATCCACCATCTTAAAGTAGCAGGCCGGTGCTAGGCCTGTGAGTCGACCTTTAAACAAATTCCCCCCTCTCTTACCCTCACGTCAGCCCTGCAAGGTAAGCCTGTCCTACGCCTGTGAGGTAACTTCAAAACAAATTAGTTTCTTCTCTCTCTCTCTCCCTCTCAATGCCTGGCCAGGGCCGTCTTGAAGTTGTCATCATGATTTTCCTTGTCCCCACAGAAAACAAAAACTATAACTCCCAGCATGCCCAGAGCTGTGACCACCTTCCCTTGTACTCCCGATGGGGCCTAGTAACTGAGGCAGCCAACCCAGGCGCTCAAATAATGTTTATAACATTTATTTGATATATAATAATTTTCTATGCAACTTATTGATTTTTAGGTTGGTTGTTTTTTTTAGTTTGGTTGAGTTAGTAAATAGTTTTGTTAGAATAAATGTAAAATTGTGTTAAGAAGAACTGTATTTTAAATTAGAGCTTTGTGATAAACCACATTTTTTGTTTTACCTTAAAAGCCTACACCTCCCATCATACCTTGGCCAGAGCAGCTGTCTAAACTTCAAAAACAATCAGGACACACAACACCCTTTCCACCAGCTAAAAAAAGATGCAAACCTAAAAATATGTTTTCAAAATCTACCCAGCATTGCCCAGATATCTGAGTAACATATAGTAGGGAAGCGGATCCACCATCTTAAAGTAGCAGGCCGGTGCTAGGCCTATGAGTTAACCTTTAAACAAATTAAATTAATTTCCCCCCGTCTCTTACCCTCACAACAACCCTGCAAGGTAGGCCTGTCCTAGGCCTGTGAGGTAACTTTTAAACAAATTAAATTAGTTTCTTTTCTCTCTCTCCCGCCCTCAATGCCTGGCCAGGGCGGTCGTGAAGCTGTTGTTGTGATTTTCCTTGTCCACGCAGAAAAGAAAAACCAGTATGCCTTTTGTCCAGAGCTGCAACCTCCTTCCCTTCTGCTCCTGATGGGGCCTAGTAACTGAGGCAGCCAACCCAGGTGCTCTCCCTTCAGGCCCAGGATGGCAAGCCACTTCCAGATGATGGCTGCCACAGCCTGATAAATCTTCCCTCCCAACCAAGGCTATTGAAACAGAAGAGTGAATGGAAGAATGACTGACAGCTAAGGCTAGAATTGAATGGTGGGCGGAGTTAGTGGCAGTTGGGAAAAGTCAGTTAGTAGGGGCTGAGCTAGGACTGAGAGATAATGATGCCAGTACACCTCCTAGCATGCCTTTGGTGTCCTTCAGGTGCCCATGTCCTGAGAGGCACTTTCCTCTTCTCGTGGCTGATGCTGCTCCTTGACAGAGCATCCAGGAGTAGCATCGCCAAGAAGGAGAGGTAAGCGGCTGTCAGTGGACACGCACAACCCCGGCCAAGTCCTTTTGTGACTGCCTCAGCCCACACTTCTCATCCGCGAAGTGCTCCATCATTATTAAATTCTTTAAAAATACTGAAACCCCCAAAATTCATGTTTTTAATTTTTTTCTGATCCATGTACACGAAGACCTGTCTGGGTGAACAGCATTAAGGCAGTAGCATATGTGGAAGTGGGTAAACATTTCTGGACATATGTGACACACACATACTTTCCGCTTTATATGTAGAGATTCTTGCTGTTTTTATTTGCATAGGTCAGACATTATCCTTCATAATCATGATAGCCCCAGGGAGAGATTTCATCTCTCTGATGAATGTAATGTGTCAAGGGTTAAAAGATGGCTTCTCTGCCAAAGGGTGGCTACAGGTGGCTACATGCCAGATTTGCATTCCTTCATGGTGGACATCATGTCCTAGCAGACGAAGGGAAAAACTTTTGACCAATAGAGCATTGAATGTAACCTATGACTCATTGAGATTGTGCACCTTAACTTGAAAATTGAATGTAACTTAACTTGCTGATCCAGAACTGACCAATAGAAAGTTTAGAAAGAGACTAACACCCTCTTGTAGTCAGGGCCAATATATACTGTGAGATTCCTTTGTTTGGGGTGCCTCCATTTTATGGAACCAGAGAGCACCCCCATACTGCAGTATCAGAAGTAAATGGATTAAGTGTATTCTCCAGCCTCGTGTGTTTGATTGGCTATTAACATGCCGGGGTAGTGGACCTTTAAATCCCTGGTTGAGGGACAACAATCATATACCGTATTTCTTCGATTGTAAGACGCCATCGATTGTAAGAAGCACACTAATTTCAGTACTACCAACAGGAAAACAAACAAACCCTAAGACACACCCACGATTCTAAGACGCACCCCATTTTTAGAGATGTTTATATGGGGGGAAAAGTGTGTCTTAGAATCGAAAAAATAGGATATTACCAGAAGACTTGTTAGAATATTTGAGCATGCTTTCAGTTATCAAGCCAGTGCAAGTCTCTCATATTTTATATGTATTTTAATAATGCCCTTGAGAATCCTGCCCATGGATGGGCTGGAAATTTAATAAAATCAAATTTGCAATTCAAATCCTTTGGACCTTGGCAATAATTTAGTTTTTATATCCATGCAAATCAAGACAGAAAGAGCTGACTACTCTAACACATGAATACTACAATTAAAAGTAAATGAAATGAAATCATTACGACATACTTTAATGCATACAAGCCTCATATGTGCCCCACGGCAACAAGCAATACACATACACATATATACAAGGATTTGGAAGCAAGCACAATCGTATTAAAAAAACTGCTTAGCTGGGGTGAGAGGAAAACTATTCCACTTAAGCACATTACAAGCAGTCTTAGAGATCTAAGTTAGTTTTATTTTCAAGGAGCATGCCACTCCAATAACATTTTGACTTAGTTATATTAATCAAAGTAATTCTGTGTTGTGTTATTTATAGCCTCACCTGGGCTAAAAGCTGTAGTATAGCACCAAGTAAATCAAGATTTTTACTCACCGCTGAGTTAAAGGAGAAAGCTTGGAGATAATAAAGTTGTGCTTAATTAGAAACTATTCTGCGAGACTCATACTAAGCTGTTAAGGGTGCAATCCTATGCATGTTTAAAAAGAAAAAAGTCCTACAACTTGAGGGCTATTTTGGAGAATGCTAGGAGTTGTACAATGTTTTTCTGTCTAAACACTGTAGTCTAAGAGAAGTAACTAGTCTCTTTAATAAAAGGCAGATGTGCAAAGGAAAAGTAAAGTTTAGAATTATATGGACTAGTACCAAAAAAATGAAAAACTGTTTCAAGTTTTCAGTCATTATTATCTATCAATGTTGACAGAATACAGAATGATTTAACCCAGTTCCAGGTCATCTTTAGACCAATCTTTAGGGAAAATGCTTTTGCACTCATTCTACTCAGGAGACCACTGCAATATTTTAAGGGCTCATGATCTGCATGACTGTTTTGGGGAGTGTACAAAGATTAAATCCCAGCCTATAAAATTAAGCAAAGAGCTCTGTGGGTTATCTGAAAGCATTTCTACATGTGCACATAGGACACTGTTGGACAATTCCCCTCTTCAGCTCCACAGTGCATGTGGCTCAAGAGGTTCCCTAACCCTCAATAGTAGCTTTTGGGTGGTCATGGGGGGGTGGGCAGAGCATGGCTCTTTAAATACCAGCATGATTCAATATCCAGCTTTCCTTCCTTGAAACGGAAACTAATAAAGGTAATTTAAATGTATGGCTTCACTCCAAACCTGTAAATATTTATTTATTATTTATTTAAAGCATATTTACCCTGCTCCTCAGCCAAAGGCGGCTGCCAGAGCAGCTTACAAAGATTAATAAAACATATCCATTTGCCTGGTTTCCTGTGAATGAAAATCACTTTCAGGCAACAACTCAGGATAAGCATTCATATAGTTGGAAGAGAGTTTATTTAAAAGTTTATATGCCCCCACTTTAACTGGAAGAGGGAGAATCAAAGCAGTTCACAACGTAGCAATAAAAAACAAAACAAAGCAAAAAGTAATAGCAGTATCAAACACGGAAAACATCCATGATTTAAAACAAAGAAGTCCTTTCCTGATGAATATAAAGATAGCTGCATAAGCATTCTACAAGCAAATTACCACAGGTGAAAAACAATCAACCCCTTTTCTCCAGACACCACCTGCCTTACCTCATCTGGCAGATGTATCAGGAAGACCACTTCAGCTGTATACTATGAGAGGGAGGCTCAGTTCAGACAACACATTAGTCTACAAAGTGTGAAAACTCCACTCAACGGTTGAGTTTTTACGGGGTAGTCCCCACACAACATGTGTGACTGTGGGCTACCGTGGAGTTGAGTAAAATCCATTGTGACATTTGATTGACAGTTCCTCCAACCTCTCTCCTCCCCGGTCCTCCTGATGGTATCCCATCAGCCATTCCTGCAAAAAACCAATCCCGGCGGCTCTCCTAGAGCAGCACTCGCTCCTTTTGCTGCTCTTGCCAGGGAACTCTGTAGCCAGTGGGAAAATTCAACTCAACGCAACAGAAAATTGCATGGAGCCCGCCACAGTTGTGAAAGAACTTTTCTCTGCACAGCGTGGATATTCTGCGTGGAGTATTCCCCGCCAGACAATACATTTCTCACTGCGGAACCACTGCGGAGTTCTAAAACCACAGTTGAGAAATGTGTTGTCTGAACTGAGCCATGGACTCCTGTTCCTGCAGGATCCAACAAAAACTGGTCTCTCAAATAATGGTAACTTGAATACCAGGACAAGGGTCCAAATCTGGAAAAAATGTGGGATATAAATTTAATAAATAAATAAATGGGGGCCTAAGTTAAGATTGTATCCAGTGTCAGTCCAACTAAAGTCCCCATTTATTTATTTATTTCATTTATATCTCACCTTTGAATGGACTTGTAAAAATAGGGGTGCATCCAGTGGGTTGCATCCAGTGTCAGTCTATCTTTGCAAATTTCTATCCAGCTTACTATAGAGTGACTAAGCAACCTTTAAAGACATGAAGCTATTAGTAGCAATATTAGATTGTCACACAAGGTAAGTCCTTCCAAAGGCTATCATCCAAAGTCAGTTTTCTTATTCCGGAAGTTCAAGTTGTACATGTCATTCTCTAAACATAGCCATGGAACATTTCTTCTTTAAGATATTTGGTTGTTTGGCCACTTAGCAGTTATTAATACATGTAACAACAGATTTCCAAAAGAGTTATGTACGCCTGTCCTCCCTAATGGAACAAAGTATAGCTAACACTGATTGCAGAAACTGCTCTAATCAAACTGGCAGAGCAATATGTCTAGTTATAGTAGCTTCTAGACTCCTTCCTAACACAACTTGAAGTTTGAGTAATTAACAATCCATTAGCAATCACTTCTTAAAATCTTTGCTTCCTTGAACAGTAGTCACCATTTTAGATGACATTTCAGCAACTCTTTGAATACAAATCCAAGAAATGTCAAAGGCCAAGCAATAAGACAAAATATAAGACTGTTAGGTCTGGAGGTACCTGTGCAAGTCACTAAATATCACAGACCTTTCAAGTATCTTTGGATCTGGTAACCAGCATTTGATAATTATGAATGATCGTATTCCATGCATGAAAATAATATTTCCTCATTAGCAGCCTTGGAGACAAGCACAGTGCACACCAACAGCATCACTAAGTAAGTGGGAAAGTTCACTGATTTAATATGAAGTGGACAACCTTATCTAATTTACAACGTTACACAAGCACTGATGGGGAACTGCCTGACACTGCACGGATACAAGGGCACATACTTCTCAGCCAAAGTTACAGGGGAAAACGTCACCACACTGCAAGTAAGATAAAGTCACCTGATGCTAATACAAGGAAATGTTGTGGTTGTTCAGAATGATTGCAAGATAGTAGAGTCAAACCCAAAACAGTAATTTGGAAGGAAGGGGAGAAAAATCCTCTTGCTTAAAACCAGAAAGAAAGGACTCATCACAAGGACTTCTCACTCATAAGAAAATGCTAAAAGAACACAAAGGCTTGGCTTCTACTGCAGTTTGTGACTGGGAAAGGCAGTGAGAATTCTAAAGCACCTGTAATTGAGACTGGAGACTCTTGCCCAACAGTGAGTTAACATGTGGTGGAAAAGCCCTGTGCACCAGCTATCAAAGTAAGGATTTGCTGTAGACAGAAAGTAGTTATATTCCTACAAATCCTTGAAGAAAGAGATTCATCTTCCAGGAAAGTTTGTTTCTAGACCTGGTATGAAGGATTGAACATTTTATTCCTATATCTCCCTACCCAAGAGAGGATTGTACACAATGGGAGATTGTCAATGGTGAAGGGGGTTTCAGAAATGCACAAAGAAATGGTAAATATTTCATTCAAGCACAGAGTGTCAGCAACATTATTATGAAAGTTCTGGTAAGTCACATGCAATCTGCTTTTGTCACTATGATTAGCCCTCTGAGGCCATGAAGTAGGAAGCACACTGTACCAAGACAGGTTTTATGTAATTTACAGTCTCTTCATAAAAACCTGGAAATCCCAGTTTTCATAATAGAAAGGATAACATTCCAGCCGTTAAGGTGAATAGAAATTTGAAACTTCATTGGCAGGGTCAGAAACTCAAAAGTACATACACAACATCGTTTGATATAATTTTTACATGTAAAATATATTTAATTCAAATCGAATAAATTATTTATGATTTGTGAATACATGGGAGTTAACTATTGAATTAGTGGCTCCTAATGTGGCTGTGATGGACTAACACCTTTGGCCGCTCATTTCTGGCCCATGGTTCTTTCCCTGGCCCAGAAATTCAGCAGCAGAGTAAGCTTTGGCCCTCCCTGTTCATTCTTGTTTATTTTACTATATTTTAAATATATTGTAAGTCACCTTGAGAAAAGTAGTAAAAGTATTCCAAAAATTAGTAAGAAACAATTTAAATATGTTCCAAACATGGAAAGAACCCTTTTCTGAAAGTGACTTGCTATGGAAGTGGTTCACAGTTTATGTGGTATTAAAGAAAAGAAAAAAGTGACCTTATATCCCAGCAGCTATTATTTTCAGACAAATATCATGCAAAAATGCAAATACCTACTAAAACCTTCCAAAATACAGAAGGGAATTTTCTTTAGCAAGGTTCGATGACCTCACCTCTAATTTACTTGTTGGAAGATACCTGAAAATTTCATCGAACATCGATAAGGTGGAGTCAATTTCACATGCTCTTTTCCAATGTAGCTACTACCAAGGGGCAAGAAAGGATCTTCTTTATCCTATCTTTCAGTCCGTTGCAGCATGCTCTACAGAGTTTCTCATAATCACTTCAAGGTACAAACAAGTTAATCATAGTGCATGTGGCCAAATTTTTGAACTTAGCCATCTCTACCAGATCACGTATGACGGCTGGTTCACCCTAAAATAGTATTTTACAAAGCCCGTCTTATCCCTCAGCTGTGTCTATGTTTTCTCTTTTAATTAATATATGCTCTTTTAATTAATTTTATGTATTTGATTTATATTGTATTGTTGTACTAATGTTGTTCCCTGCGTCGATCCAAAGGGACAGGCGGGTAAGATGATATTATTATTATTATTATTATTATTATTATTATTATTATAATACACTGTACATAAACGGCATAAAAATATAATATGTTCAGAATCACAACTCTTTGAAGAATGAACCTTGTAAGCCCCTGAGCCCCTGCCAAAGGAAGTGAGGCAGATGGCTACCAGGAGGAGGGCCTTCTCTGCTGTGGCACCCCGGCTGTGGAATGAGCTCCCTAAGGAGCTTAAACTAGCATCTACACTATATTCTTTCAGAAGCCAGGTGAAGACCTTTTTATTCTCTCAGCATTTTAACAGTCTATAAATTCAATTTTAACTTTGCTGTTTTAAATTTGTATTTTAAATTTGTATTTCTGCACTGCTGCTGATTTTATCCTGGTTGTGCTTTTATATTGTATTTATAAAATGTTTTTATACTGTTAGTTTTATACTTTGAATGGTTTTAATTTTTGTGAACCGCCCAGGGAGCTTCGGCTATTGGGCAGTATAAAAATGCAATAAATAAATATTATTATTATTATTATTATTATTATTATTATTTATTTATTTATATAGCACCATCAATGTACATGGTGCTGTACAGATTATACACAGTAAATAGCAAGACCCTGCCGCATAGGCTTACAATCTAATAAAGTTGTAGTAAACAATAAGGAGGGAAAGAGAATGCAAACAGGCACAGGGAAGTGTAAACAGGCACCGGGTAGGGTGAAGCTAACAGTATAGAGTCAGAACAAACTCAGTATTTAAAAGCTATAGGGAAAAGAAAAGTTTTTAGCTGAGTTTTAAAAGCTGTGATTGAGTTGGTAGTTTTCAAGTGTTCTGGAAGAGCGTTCCAGGCGTAAGGGGCAGCAGAAGAAAAAGGACGAAGCCGAGTAAGAGAAGTGGAGGTCCTTAGGCAGGCGAGAAGCATGGCATCAGAGGAGTGGAGAGCACGAGTGGGGGAATAGTGTGAGATGAGAGAGGAGAGATAGGCAGGAGCTAGACCGTGAAAAGCTTTGAAGGTCAACAGGAGAAGTTTATATTGGATTCTGGAGTGAATTGGGAGCCAATGAAGAGATTTCAGAAGTGGAGTGACATGGTCAGAGCGGCGGGCCAAGAAGATTATTATTATTATTATTATTATTTATTTATATAGCACCATCAATGTACATGGTGCTGTACAGATAACACAGTAAATAGCAAGACCCTGCCGCATAGGCTTACAATCTAATAAGTTGTAGTAAACAATAAAGAGGGAAGGAGAATGCAAACAGGCACAGGGAAGTGTAAACAGGCACCGGGTAGGGTGAAGCTAACAATATAGAGTCAGAACAAACTCAATATTTGAAGGCTATAGGGAAAAGAAAAGTTTTTAGCTGAGTTTTAAAAGTAGTGATTGAGTTTGTAGTTCTCAAGTGTTCTGGAAGAGCGTTCCAGGTGTAAGGGGCAGCAGAAGAAAAAGGACGAAGCTGAGTAAGGGAAGTGGAGGTCCTTGGGCAGGCGAGAAGCATGGCATCAGAGGAGCGGAGAGCCCGAGCGGGGCGATAGTGTGAGATGAGAGAGGAGAGATAGGCAGGGGCTAGACCGTGAAGAGCTTTGAAGGTCAGCAGGAGAAGTTTATATTGGATTCTGGAGTGAATTGGAAGCCAATGAAGAGATTTCAGAAGTGGAGTGACATGGTCAGAGCGGCGGGCCAGGAAGATGATCTTAGCGGCAGAGTGGTGGACAGAGACCAGCGGACTGATGTGAGACGAAGGAAGGCCAGAGAGAAGAAGGTTGCAGTAGTCCAACCGAGAGATAACCAGTGCGTGAACGAGAGTCTTGGCAGAAGAGACAGACAAAAATGGTCGAATCCTGGCAATATTATACAGGAAGAAACGACAGGATTTACCTACTGCCTCGATATGAGGAATAAAGGAGAGCGAGGAATCAAATATAAAGCCGAGACTACGAGCTTCCTTGACCGGAGAGAGCGTGACATCGTTGACAGTAAGAGAGAATGAGAGGTGAGGAGAAGGTTTAGGAGGGAAAACAAGCATTTCAGTTTTTGCCATATTAAGTTTCAAACGACGATGAAGCAGCCAGGCCGAGATATCTGAAAGACATGCCGAGATACGATCGCGAACATCAGGAGAGAGTTCCGGAGATGAGAGAAATAATTGGGTATCATCGGCATACAGGTGATATTGGAGGCCGTGAGATTGAATAAGCTTACCCAAGGGCAGCATGTATAGAGAAAACAACAACGGGCCAAGCACCGAGCCTTGCGGAACCCCTACTGAAAGCCGACACGCTGAAAGAGCGACCCTCTAGATAGGAGGCGAACCAGTTATAGACAGAGCCACAGAGTCCAAGGTCATGGAGGGAATCTAAGAGAAGATCGTGATCAACCGTGTCAAAGGCTGCAGTTAGATCAAGAAGAATAAGAACGGAATAATGGCCTTTAGACTTGGCAGTAAGAAAATCATTGGTGATCTTGGTAAGGGCTGTTTCAGTGGAATGCAAAGGACGGAATCCAGATTGAAAGGGATCCAGAGCAGAGTTACTAGAGAGAAAGTCAAGACAACGAGAGTAGACCACACGTTCCAGAATCTTTGAGACAAGGGGCAACAGAGAGACAGGTCGGTAGTTAGACAGAGATAGTCGATCAAGAGTGGGTTTTTTGAGAATGGGAGAGACTGTAGCATGTTTAAAAGCAGAAGGAAATGAACCAGAGGACAGAGAAGAATTAATGATGTGAAGCAAGGACGGGAGGATAGCGGGGATAAGATTAATAAAGACGCGAGAGGGAATCGGATCACAGGAACAAGTGGAAGGCTTCGACGAGCGCAGTATTTTAGACAGTTCATCAGCTGTGACCGAAGGGAATGCCGAGAGAGTTGCAGGAGGAACTGACAGGTGAGGAACAGGAGCTGGAAGCGGGTCAGAGCTGGCCAGATTGGAGCGAATAGTTTGGATTTTAGTATTGAAGAAAGAGGCAAAGTCATTGGCAGACAGAGAGGCAGGGAGAGATGGTGGATTAGGCTTCAGAAGAGAATTGAAGGACTCGAAGAGCCGCTGAGGGTGCCTAGCATTTGACTGGATCAACGTTGAGTAGTGCTGTTGTTTGGCCAGTGAAATGGCAGAAGAGAAGGAGGAGAGAACAAATTTGTAATGGACAAAGTCCGCCCAGTCCTTGGTCTTACGCCACAGGCGTTCGGCTGCCCGGGAACAAGAGCGAAGGTAGCAGAGGAAAGAGGTGAGCCACGGTTGGGGTTGAGAGGGGCGAACTATCCGAGTTGTAGATGGAGCAAGATTATCAAGAGTTGAAGATAAGGAGGAGTTAAAGGAGGAGACGGCTGAGTCCAAGGAGACGGCTGTGAAGACAGAAGGAAGAGAGGAGGCTAGAGACTGAGAGAAAGCCTCATAGTTGATAGAATGCAAGTCACGACAAGGGCGTGAAGCGGGACGTGAAGGAGGGGGATTGTGAGTAATATTGAAAGAGACAAGATGATGATCTGACAGAGGAAAGTCAACAATAGAAAAGTCCAGGACAGAGCAGTTCCGAGTGAGGACAAGATCCAGACAGTGTCCAAGGGAATGTGTGGGTGCTTCAGACCAGAGCTTAAGATCGTAAGAGGATGATAAGGAGCGAAATCGTAGAGCTGCAGCATCGTGAGGGTCATCTACATGGATATTGAAGTCACCCAAGATCAGAGTAGGAGAGTTGTCAGAGAGGAGAAAGGACAGCCACGAGTCGAGATCAGAGAGAAATTTAGAGGATGAGCCAGGGGGGTGGTACAGAACTGCAACCCGCAGTCGCAGCGGAGCGAAGAGTCTCACCACATGTGCCTCAAAGGAGGAGAAACAGTGTGAAGGTGGAATGGAAAGAGGCTGGAACTGGCACAAACTCGATAATAAAAGACCCACACCACCACCTCGACCCTCTGGGCGACTCGAGTGAGAGAAAGAGAGTCCTCCAAGAGAGAGGGCAGCTGAGATGGCAGTATCATGGGCAGGAAGCCAGGTTTCAGTTAGAGCAAGGAGGTGAAGAGATCTAGAGAAAAACAAGTCCTGGATGACAGGGGCCTTGGAAGCAATAGAGCGACAGTTCCATAAGGAACACGAGAAAGGCAGCTGGGAAGGGGGGAGACACCGAATAGGAACTAAGTTGGGAGAGATGAAATTGGAGCGATTGCCTTGAGTCTTGGCGTGCGTGTGTATACCTCCATGAGGTGTCATGGTGCCAAACGTGAGGTTTCTAACTTTCACAGAAAAAAAGTTGTATACTTTTTTAGCTTAATGCAAGCTTATGGGGGGGGGGGAAACGGAGCTCCGATCCGGATCCGGAGCTCCGCAGCGGAGCGGAGCGGACATGGGCAGAGTGAAGCGGGCCGATCCGAAAATTGCGGATCTGGAAATGAAGCGGAGCGGGGGGTCCGTGCACACCCCTAGTTTTGGCCTATAAACCTCATTCGCCCTAGCCAGCATAGCCAATGGTGAGGGATTTTGCGAATTGTAGGCCAAAACATCTGGAGAGCTACAAGTTGCCCTCCCCTGCCTTAAAAAGAATGGAGACTGCGGGGAAACAAATGTCTCACTTTTTAGGTTTCTCAACTATAGCTTTTTATCTGGAATGAGTAATACAAGTTACTACTCAGTGGTGCTTTTGTAGGAACCTATCAGTTTGCTGTTCCTCTAAAAATAAAAACCCAATCTTCTTGCAAAAATGTGAGAAAGTAAATGGAATAATAATCAAACTTCTATACCACTTTTTAAAGAGATAATTTGAACATGATTTACAAAATATTCAAAAACAAAAAAAGTCATATTAAAAGCATATATATAAGATTCAAGCATGTAATTCAAACAGTTTTATACTGTTGTTTTATAATTTGAATGTTTTTAATTTTTGTGAACCGCCCAGAGAGCTCCGGCTATTGGGCGGTATAGAAATGTAATAAATAAATAAATGTAATCCCCCCTGCATCCAGAAGTGGTACAGACCAGGCAAAGCTTTGCTACTTGGTTTTGTTGATGGAACAAATTGGTCCTGAATATTCTTGGTCAAGTCAGACAATACTGGCTGATGAAAGTGACAAGCGAGGTAGATGAGCTGGCAAGGAGGAGGAGGAATATCCCAGACATTAGGAGGCATGATAAGCCTTGCATCCAGTTGATGTAATGTGAAAACCCAAAACTCTTTTGAGAAACAAACGCAGAGTTTGAACCCATGGTTTGTTGTTGGGTTAAACTCTGGGTTGTTCATCCCTCAACAGCCCAAAGTTCTGGGAACCACATATCGCATCAAATAACCTAGGGATGAGGCATATCTGGGTCACTGATGAAAGCGGATGCAAAGTGGAAGAGCGTGGGTGGCAGCGTGTTTGCTCACTCTGGCACAGCTCTGCATGATGCAAAAATAAAAGCTAGATAGGAGCTTCTAGAAGAATATTAAAAGCATCCTTGCAACCTTGTCTTTCTGATGTGAGCAGCAGGAATAAATTTGTCACTAATATTTGAACCCTATTTTCTCATATAAGTGCTACAAGAGGTTCTAGTTGAGTTATAAAGCCAAATTCATGTCAAAGCCAAATCCATGTCAAATGCTGTCATTGCTGTCATTGTAAAGATTCAAATTCTAGAAATCTAGCCAACACCATTTCAGAAAGAATCAAGAAAAAACTGAGTAACAGCAACGTATATGCCATGAACCCACAGTTTAGTAACAACCTAGGCATGGACACTATGGGTAGGATCCAATGGTGCCCTACTGCTAGTGGTGACCACCGCTGGTTCCTGGTGCGCGCACAGCCAGCCCCAGCAGTGAATGTGCGGCCCCTTCCACCAACAGTAATGTAGCACTTCTGGGGCAAGCACCCAAGTTTCCGGAAGGGGCAAATTGAGCCTTCCAGAAACTAGCATTTTCATTTGGGGGCTGGGCCCAGAAGTGCTACATCACCAGTGCTGATGGGAGGGGCCATGCGCTCACCGGAAAATAGCAATGTTCATGACTAGTGATAAGGCACAGTTGGACACTATTCAGGGGCTGAGAAAACAGTGGTGCCAGTGGAGCAGGCACCAAGCCTGACACTAGAGACACACCAACCTTTAAAAGTTCTACAGTCCATGGTGCACCAATGCAGTACACCTGGCATGAGCTCTTGGAGAGACAAAGGAGTGTTAGGCTCCAGGCCAGAGGCATGCCCCTTTAAGGCCTTCTATTTTGCAAGGCAGGAGGGGCATCTGAGGCAGGGGGGCTCTCGGTGCCAATGCATAAAAGGCTTCAGCCTGGTCTGAGGCATCACTTTGAAGCAATTCCAGCTTCCAGTAAGAAAATTTTAAAATATTTTAAATAAAAATTGGGAAAAATAGGGTGGGCATCAGGGAAGGTGTCTGGAGGCACATCGATTGCCTACTGCTTCTTTAAGCTGAGTCTGAATGATTAAGAAGGCATTGAAGGAGGGCAGCACTAATTTCAGGCAAGAAAAAAAGATGCAGGTAAACCTCACAAAGTGCTGAAGGCAATGATATAATTAACGAAAGCAATCCAATTTTCTATTGCTATGCCTTAACACATTTCAAATTTAACAACTTTTTGTCAGGGTCAATGATCAGCTGTTATCTCCTGAATAAATATTTACATCTTTTTGGAGAAGTGATGAAGAGTTGTTACACTTGTAAGAACACTAGACATACCAGTACAATATACAGATATCATAGAAGGTAAAGCTAGCCAACAATTATAGACTCCTGCCTTGGATTATTTTCTTAGATAGTACAAAGCCTTTCAGTCATAAATATTGTTAAGGCAATCAACTAATAGGATGTTTCACACTACATGTCAGCCCATTGTGAATTATTTAATCCACAGTGAGATTGCAGTGCATGTGGGGTATTGTGCAGCCACCATTTTGCATATCCAACCCACACTCGGAGATTGTTGTTGCAGCTGAATCCATTGAGCAAGGGTTATGCGAAAGTTAAACAACACTCGAATAATTCCAGCAAACCCCAAGTGTTATGCAAGAGTTGTTTAACCCTCACATAACCCACGCTCACTGGGTTCACAAGATATGAAAAACAGTGAGCAGGGGTTGGATATGCAAAGTGGAACCTGCAGGCACCACAGCTCATCATGGGTTAAATAACCCACAACAAGCTGCATCATGTCATACAGACAAGGTCAATGTATGTTTTTGTTCTGGAAATGCATGAATTACAATATTGGAAACTTGATTAAATCAGTCCACTGGTAGGGAAGAGGAAAAACCATACCAAGGCACTGGGGGAAGGGTGCATACTTACGCAGCATACTCTCATACACTGGATTACCCTCAACACATTGGAAACGTTAACCACTACTCAGCTAAATGGCCCACTGATTTCACTTAGTAGGAGACAGTTTCTTATACCACCTATCTTAAAACGTTTTTTTAAAAAATACTGAAACCAACTCCCCTCTCCCCTTCCCCTTTGTTAAAAGAGTCATACCATCACATGTTCATATCTGAAAGCTTCTATTTTTGAATGGTGAGAAGGGCTGATTCATTTTAAGTAAGGCAGTGAGCTTATCCTTTGATTAAATACAGAGCATAATCCACTTAAATCTTGTTAGCTAGGAACTAAGTCCCTTGACTGTAGTTATAGGTATATAACTATCCCAGCATGTACTTTGCTGGTATGTGGGGGAGTTGGGGTCGCTTGGTTTCCTTGGCTGAAATCACACCTGAGAAAGTTACCTGCATGTTGACACAATGAAGGAAGTGCTGACCACGCAAACAATTGTTCCAAACTAAGGATCTAACAAGGGCTGAATTAGCAATAATTATTCAATGTAAGTGCAATAGGAAAAAATATTTCAGGATTTGGTTCTGTACTTTCTCTTCTACAACTTGAAACTGTAAATTAGATGTACAAAATGCAGCTGTTACTACAAAAATATGTAGGTTGGTTTCAAACATAACACTAGGCCATGGTTTGGGTTGCTGAATTCTGGGCTGATGTGATGTGTGAACATGGTTGCCCTAACAAACCATGATTTGTTAGGCATGAACAACCCAGAAAGAGAACCCATGGCTTATTGTTGGGTTGTAAACTCTGGGCTGTATACTCCATAGGTTGTTGCTACATGTGAATCCAGAACTCTGGCTTGTTCATGGATTATTTTGCCAGGCTAAAAACCCTGCTGCTCCACATCCCAGTACTACAGCACTGCAAAGGCATTTGAGGGACAGAGGTGGAGCAGACAAAGGAGAAGAGAAGAAAACCAAACAATGCAGGGAGTGAGAAAACAAACTGTGATTTGTTCAAGTCTGCTAGACAAATCCTGCATAGGGCAACAAACCATGTGTTAAATAAAGTATAGGTTGCTTATCTGTTACTGTAGTTCTTCAAGTGGTCATCTGTCAACTCACACATATGGCTTATGCACCTACACAGAACAGTCATCCGGGACAGTCTAGAGCTGATCAGAGTTTAGGTGTGACTCCCACCCACCTCCTCTGTGCACGCTTCAGATGTGGCTCCTACCTGCTTCTCAGTTCTAAGTCCATCATGTGATTTCACAGATGATCACTCGAAAAAGAACCATGGGCTAGCATTTTGTGCAAACTATTCATAATTGTCTTACTAATAGAGTGATGATATGCAGAAAACATACACAGCACAGATTTAAACTAAGACAAAGCTCTCAATACTGTTTGCCAATAACTCTGAACACAATGTATTACAAGGATGAACAGAAGGTAGATCTCTAAATGATTTGCAGTAGATCAGCAAGGATTTCTGACTCCATTTTTTTAAACAGTAGTGGGAAAAAGGCGGGATATAAATAAATATTAATATTAATAATAATAATAATAAAAAAACAGCAACACCCTAATTATACTGCTGAAATGAAGAAAGCTAGGGGTAACAAGGAATCAGTTTTTGTGTGAAAAGAGAGCAAGCTCAGTTCAGTTCTAGTAAACAAAATAAATTTCTGGGCTCAGAATTGTTTAGTTCTAAGTATCTCTTGCACGAGGGTTTGGTCAGGGTTCTAAATATATATAGCTTGAAGTCTGCCCACCCTTAGGCTGCATTCAGACAACATGTTAAGTCAACAGTAGGGTAATCAACTCAACAGTTTATTTAGGTGGTACTCCCAACACAACATGATAATAATCAGCCATGGTGTGGGTTAGGATCAGTGTTGTTGACTATTAGTCCACACTGAGTTGCCTCATCCCCTGCCCTCTCTCACTAGTTTCCCATTAGCCATTGCTGCTAAAAATCTGTCCTGCCAGCTGGACTAGAGCAGCAGCCACTGCTTTGACTTCTCTTGCCTTGCGACTCTGTGGCTGACAAAAATAGCCAATGGTGGCCGAGAAAATAACCAATGGTGCCCTCCATACAACAGGATGACCAATGGTGGTTCAAATTGTCAACTCTGCACAGTGTTGGTTATTTGACCAAATAACGAACCGTTTGTTAAAAAATTCCCTCCATACAACATGATAATCCATGGTGGGTTAAATAACCAGTTAGAGGCGTGAAAAATAAGCCAAAGGCAAGGGCGGAACCAAGGAATCTTCTACAATAATATTATTAGTAAAAGGTTTATTAAAGTGCCAGGTACCTACGCGTAATATATATATATATATATATATATATATATATATTAGATAAAGCCTAAAATGCAACCGCGTTCAAAACACGTAGGCACCTGGCACTTTAATAAACCTTTTACTAATAATATTATTGTAGAAAATTCCTTGGTTCCGCTCTTGCATTTGGCTTATTTTTTACTCCCCTACGGGGTTTTCCTTCTTTTCGCATGGGTTAAATAACCAACTATCAGCTATTTAAACCACCATTGGTTATTATGTTGTCTAAACCCAGTCTTAATGTAATGGAACCTAATCAGCAAATGTATTTATTTGGTTTATTTATAAATGTGTTTATTTGGTTTAAATAAACACATTTATTCTAAACTGCCTTGGGAGGTTCATATTGGAGGGTTGCATAAAAATTTACTGAATGAATAATAGGGGTGGAATCCAATGCTACCATTTTGCTTACAGAACAGCTTTTGATCCACTGGATGCATCTTAATGGCAAGGGGGGTGATTTTCACCCCCCAACCTGGGGTGCCTCCAGAACAGGGTAGATCAAGTGAACTAGAGAAAATTGCCTTCCCTCCCCTTCCATTAGAACTGGCATCCACTGGATCAAAAACTGTTCCATGAGCAGAACTACAGTATTAGATTCCAGCCACACTATGTATAGTAGGTGCTTGGATTTTTATGTTGATCATGTTGTTGATCATATTGCGGGGTTCAGAAGAAGTGTGAGCTCATATGCCTAACTAGGTGATTTTTTTAGTCCCTGCAAAGGAGAGCCACATGTGTTTTCTTTTAACCCAGCACAATGGCTGTTTCTGTCAGCCAAAGTAACCTTCACCACCACCTACAAATTCACAGAGGCATAACAGGCTGAAACCTAGTCAACAAACATTGGTGCACTGGAAGAAACATAATTAGTCAATTGTATTGGCTCAGCAAAACTGACACAAAATATGCAATTTGATAAATATACAATTTCTATGAAAAGTCATTAGAAAAGGCCCAAGTAAAAGTAATGGACAACTTGATTAATGTCCCCATTTTGTACTGTTGCAGATTAAGCACATTTTTAAATGTCTCAAAAAAAACAGCAGAAATTGCATATTTATCTCCTATGAGCAGCAGTCCGGTCGCCTGTGCCATAGGGAACACACAAGCCTGTTGTATATCTATTTTCATCCATCATGGTTGTGTGGACATAGATGAAAAACAGCTAACTATAGATAAAAAGACTGGGGGTGGGGAAGAAACGTCCATATGCAGTGCCATTTTTGGTGGGAAAGCAGGATATAAATGTAATAAATATTAAAAAAAACCTATCATCTTTAGAGGTCTTCTCCAGGTGTACCCACTGACTGAGGTGCAACAGGTGGTGACTGGCTTTCTTGGTAATGGTGTCCTGTTTGTAGAATGCACTCCACAGAATGGCTCACCTGCCCTAATGGCCTGTACAGCTACCTTTTCAGCACTAAGCAGAGACATCCCCCACCTAGATTTTTAAAAAGCACTTTCAACCCTGAAATATGATTGATCTTGTGCTATGTTTATTTGATGCTTTAAATGTCTGTTGGTGAACTGTGTTGGGGGTGGGGGGTGGGGGTGGCGGCATGCTGACCCTGTAAAAAAATATATCTGAAGGCAGAATATAAAGAAAATACTGGCATTGTGAACTGTTGTTTATCCTGTATTCATTTAGACTTTACCTAATTGTCATTTCATGTGCAGTTACCCCACCATTAACTTTTTTCTCTACCCGTGCAATATAGGTACCTGCCACAATGCATCTAATGGCAGACTCTAGTCCATGAATGTTTATGCCAGAATCAGGACTGAATAATTTAACTCACCCCCTCACTATAGCGGAAGGCAAGCCTTCTTCTGAAGAAAAGAGTGGATGCCTCCCACCCCTACCAACTGCCAAACTTCGTCTGAAGCTTGGGCCCTTTACTTATCAGACAATAGCACAATGCTGTAACAAGGCCTCACCTCCAATCTCAAATTCAGAGCTAGAGGCGGGAGGTGGAGGCATGTCGGCTGGTTTCTGGACCCAGAGGCTCTGAACACCAGTGAGCTAGACAATGGAGCAGCCACTGAGCACAGAGGGGGGGAAAGGCTTTGCTCCCTATTCCTAGTTCTGACTGTGGACAGAGGGCAGGGGCTTGTTGTCTCTACCCTGCCCCAGACCAGGAGATAGGAAGAGATTTTCCCCCTGACTGCATTTCAGAGTTATTGCATGAGGGCATGGACATGACCCTGATCCTTGTAGGAAGGGGGTTCTGGAGATAACAAATTGTTGGCTGGCCAGTACAGTCAGACATATTTTCATACTCATAATAAATATGTTAAGTCTTCAAGGTACCAGAAGTTTTTTGATGCAACAGACTAACACAACATTCCCTTTGGAAGAAAAAAATGTTCTCATTGTAGTTTCTCTCCTCCCCCACACATGCACACAACATACTGGTTGCTACTATTAACCAGACACATTCCAGCTGCCTTAAATTTTGATCAATTTAGCTCCTTTCTACAGTTAAGTGAGGTCTGTAATCTCAATTACCTTGAACAAATCAGACAGTAAAATAGCTAATATGGGCAATTGAATAGACAAGTTTTCCTCTAAAGGTTTCTTAAAATAGCAGCAATCTGCAGAAACGTTCTCCCCCCGCCCCCAGTCAGATTCTAGAAGGAAAGATTAAAGTAAAATCATCCACCCTAAATATATAAAAAGTTCTTTAGTCACTAGCAGATTAAACAATTCCAATCCTTCGGGTTTCCCAAGCCTGGGTATCTCTAGCAAAGACTTTCCTGCAGAGCAAACATGCATAATAGATGACAGCATTGCAGGGGGATTTCTCTGCTCTCTGCTGCTTTGGAGGTTGCTGCTATAACAATCTTTTCTGACTCAGCAGCTGAAAGGAATGCTGGGAAGGGAGCACCATAAAAACGGCATACATTATTAATGTGGATGCTGGCAGTCAGCCACAAGTTGGAAAAACACTGAGGAAAACATGATTGTGGATGGAGAGGCAGGCTGGCCTTTGCCTAGTTAAGCTTTTCACACAATTCTGTTTACATTTCCCATTTAGATTCAGGCTGCACTTCACAGTTGTCTGAAGCACTGGCCAAATCTGCAGCAGGCAGGGAGGAGGGAAGGAAGGGAAAGACTTCAGAGAATAAACAACACTGCCTGGGTTTAAGAGCTCCTGTCAATGTGTTTCAAACTGCACATGATCTGCATCTTCACTGTTAAGAGTACCTGGTGGTGTGTGAAATCGGATTCCTCCTGAAGCATTTGACTCAGCTTCTTTCTCTGGTTGAAGGGCAGCAGTAAAAATGGATCATTTTCCCCTTCTTACATTCACTAACTTATTCATTTGGGATGTTTCTTCTTATGTTCATATGCTGTTTTATGGTTTAGTTCTAACTATAGGGCTCTTCAGCGGTAAATAAGGGCATTGTAATTTTATTTCTCCGTATACTAATCTGCCTAAACAATTGTCTTCAACTCTGGACTCCACTCCCCTTCCAGTCCCACTTGACAAGTTGCATTACATTTCTGGCTGAAGGAAGGTGTTAAACCACACTGAAGTCAGCTTCATCTCCAGAGCTAATATGCACGTTATGAACAGAAGATGGTTTTAGGCTACATCTACATTTGGTATTTAGATTGTCTCTTAAGTGCCTGCCAGCAACACAAAATTGTTTTAACAGCTTTACTGAGTGCCCGATTACAGTCTTACACCATGACTTTAACATATACTTTGACTCTGTTCTTTTGCCTATCTCCACTGAGGACAGAATCCTGAAGTTATCTATATTCTAACTAGGCTGGGTCAGAGACAACCTGGGAGCATAGGTTATCCATGCAGTGGAATGTGAATATGTACCCTCCCTCACAGTGTGTTTACTGAGAGCCAAGACCTACATACACTGGCAGTTGCATGTGAAGGCCCCATTTCTCCTCAGGGGTTATTCATGTGGTGGGGGCAAGTGCATTGTCCCTGTATCATGGATAGATTAACCATCTGAATCATGTATGGATCGGTCTTCTAGCTACTAGGATTTTGCCAAAAGCCATATGGCTTTGTACCTATAACTTTACTTTAGACACTGCTGATATTGTTTTTGTTCCCTTATAAAAGACCTAACTTTTCCAAAGGCATTTAGCCCAAGGAAGAATAACCGAGGTATCCTAATCAAATGATGCAATAAATCTGCATATGACTTTGTTCACTGGTTCTACTCTCTCAATAGTGTTACTAGTGTATATAGCTCTGAATCTTGCAGTTATGGTCAAAGATTAATTACAAAAGTATAAATGACAGACCGGTTCAAGGTCTTCATTTTCAAGGGCCCTGGCTAATAAGTCTCAGACTACCAAATAGCATACTAAAAGTACCTGTCTGCCACATACAACAATAAATCACCACACCTAAAAAGGAGGACTGGAAAAAGTGCAGAAAGGGGCAACTAAAATGATTAAGGGGCTGGAGCATTTTCTCTATGAGGGAAGGTTACATCAACTGGGATTGTTTAGTTTGGGAAAAAGGAGGCTAAGGGGAGACAGGATAGAGGTGTACAAAATTATGCATGGTATGGAGAATGTGGAAAGGGAGACATTTTCTCCTGCCCTCAAAATACTAGAACCCAATGGGGTCATCCCATGAAGCTGATTGGTGGGAGATCCGGGACAAATAAAAGGAAGTATTTCTTCACACAGTGCATAGTTAAATTATGGAACTTACTACCACAAGATGTAGTGATGGCCACCAATTTGGATGGCTTTAAAAGGGGGTTGGATAAATTCCTGGAGGCAAAGGCTATCAATGGCTACTAGCCCTGATGGTTGTGTGCTATCTCCAGTATTTGAGGCAGTAAGCCTGTGTGCACCAGTTGCTGGGGAACATGGGTGGGAGAGTGCTGTTGTACCATGTCCAGCTTGTTCATCTCTGGCCGATGACTGTTTGGCCGCTGTATGAACAGAGTGCTGAATTAGATGGACCCTTTGTCTGATCCAGCATGGCACTTCTTCTTCTTATTATTATTTATTTATATAGCACCAACAATATACATGGTGCTGTACAGCGTAAAACAGTAAATAGCAAGACCCTGCCGCATAGGCTTACATTCTACTAAAATCATAGTAAAGCAATAAGGAGGGGAAGGGAATGCAAACAGGCACTGGGTAGGGTAAACAGGCACAGGGTAGGGTCAAACTAACAGTATAAAGTCCGAGCAACATCAAGTTTTAAAAGCTTTAGGAAAAAGAAAAGTTTTTAGCTGAGCTTTAAAAGTTGCGATTCTTATGTTCTTATGAGACACCCTGATAGTTTGAGGGGTGGGGTAGAAGAAAAATAAAGAAACAAGTATCCCAATTCAGGACTCCAATTCATTAACTCACAGGTAGCTCACTTAAATCATTCTATGCTGTTTGTAGAATGAGTATAGTAATGATCTGTCCCACAGGGCTACTGAAAGGATAAATGTGATGAGATGTTAGAGCATCATATTATCAAAAGATAAGACTTCAGAGTCAATTCTACTCAACCTTGAAGCACACAGCAACAAATGGATTCACAGGTAAAAAGCTATCAAATTAAGTTTCGCTACAGATGTTTTGAAATGTGCTATGTTCCAAGGCATTCATTAAGTTCAGCCTGTTGGGTGTTGCCATCATCCTACGTGAATTGGGAGCATACTCTAACCTAGAACACACCCAACGTCCACATGCAACTGCATATTCTGGTGGCAGATCAATACTGGTGAACAAACTGTCCTATAGGATTTTTTTAACAATGTATATTATGTTTTAATTGAGTATTATGTATTTTATCGCTTATTGTTGTTCCCCGCCTCGATCAGAATGGAGCGGCGGGTAAGAAATATTATTATTATTGTTGTTGTTGTTATTGGGAAGCTTGTCTGCATTAATAATCTTCCCATGGAGAAATTCAAACAAAGCTTCCATGAAATAAAAGAGATAGGAAACCATGTACTTCTAACTTGTTCCTGAGAAGACATTCCTTAGGTGATCTACTGTAGTTTAACTTGGCATTGTTTGGTTTAAGATCACAAGAACTCTATACTTCCTAATTAATTTTAAGAGTGCCTTTGCTACACTCTCGGCAATCTGTTTAGCTGCCGTGCAAGGTGCTACTAGCATCTGTATGCCGCCCTGAGATCTTATTGATATAGGGCGGGCTATAAATGTTTTAAATAAATAAATAAATTTAAATAAATAAATCCCCATGTTACAGATCAAAAGAATGCGTTTGAATCTGAGGTAATGAACCTAACTGAATAGTATGCTCATCATCTGAGACCCTCCTCTGAAGAATGCCTGGAAGGTGGCAATAATGGAAAGGGCTTTCTGCGCGATGGCCCCTAATTTCTCAACAGAGAGGCTCATAAATTGCCAACATGGTCATTTTTTTGGCATCAAGTTAAGATTTTCCTCAATTCTCAGGTATTTGGCAGTATATGATAACGTTTTTAATTGGGTTCTGGAATTTCTTATTCTGGAGTGTTAAAATTGCTTGTATATGTGTATGTGTGTTGTGTGCTTATATGTTAATATGTAAATGGTTTTTATATTACGTAAAATATTATATTTTTAAGGATTTTAATCTTTGTAAACTGCCCAGAGAGCTTTGGCTAATGGATGTTGTAGAAATATAATGGACAAAATGAATAATGACTTGTCTAAGGCAACAGTGAATTTATTGTGGAAGCATGATTTCAACCAGTTATATTACCCACTCTTTTCTAGAATAAACTAGTGCTTGAGTTCTCTACCGAGATGTACTTTACAGTACATTTACTGTATCAAGAGAAGAATCAAAGGTGGACTTTAATCAGCATCATATAGGAGTGAAGAATTGTTTGTAAGCCATTGTTTTTGTGTAACAAAGCAATCTTGAATGAACATACAGGTATGTGCAACGCCACCACCTCACACACAAGGCTTTGACTCGCACACCTCCCTCAGGCTAAGCACCACCACTTAAATACCTGAGGAAGGGGTAAAAAGAAAAGTATAACCTTTCCCTTATAGCAGAGGGGAAAGGTAAAATTTGGAAAAGGCTGTGAATATAGCAGGCTGAAGGTTTAATGTAATGTGATTATTGATGAACTAATAGAGCAGTAGACACAGCCAAACTGACACATAGTTTTATGGTAGCAAAATAAAGAAAATGTTTATTGTTGTTTACAGTTCTTAGTTCCTTCAAATTCTATTCAACTCCTGCCTATTCTTAAGAATACTGGTAGAAACAAATCTAATAATAACAATCCTTAGTCCCTATGATCTTATTTTCACTCACTCCTCACACATCTCCTGACAAGAAATCACACAGCTAAACACATCTACCCTCCAAACCCAATCACCAAGCGAACACCTCAGACCACTCAGCTCCCCCATATATATACTCCTCCCCCTTTCCACAGCATCACCAGCCACACCCACTCAGTCCAACATTCCATATACTCATGCGGACATACCTAAGGGAATAGAAATGTGGGTAACACCACAGTATGCTGTGCTGCAAGATGATTTAACACTGCAATCATCATCTTTGGAGTGTATTTAGAAAGAATTAATAGAACCATCTGAACTAAATAGTCATTAAGTTGTCCAAAAACTTAAATTCATGCTCCCTACAAACATGAAACATTGGGCAAGAAGCATGTAAAGAATTTTAAGTGTATTACTATAAAGTGAGTTTCAGCATACATTACATTTTTACATCAAGGTTTTGTAATACACACATCAGGCAGAGCAATCCTATAGATGGCATTGGAGCATCTGACACAGGTGTTGATCCTCTCCTCCAACATTGGAGCTCTGTCTCTGACCATTGAGGGGGGTTTCTAATCTATGCTATGGCCTCTGGGATACCATCTGAGGGTCAATAAGATTGCAGCCTAAGTATTTTGCCTGTCTACAACTTGCTTAGAGGGAAAAAATAAATTAAGTAAGTTAGACCACATGTACTTAGTCCTAGCTATTTCCATTGAATTTTCCTTGAGAGACTGCACAGAATCTGTTAACATCCTTCCAGCTCTGACCCCAATTTGCACTCCTGATGGTTGTGACAATGGGCCAAATCATCCATCCATGTTGCCAAGATCCATTAGATCTAAAAGTAGCTTTCTCATATGGGTACTGAAAGAAAGATGCAACTGGAAACTCTCCAAACCTGAATTTTACATCTTTTCAAGGGTCTACAAATTTTGGCTTGACTCTGTAGCCAGTCATTATTTGCTGTCACCACTAACCCCTCCCTGAACCTTCTGGCACATGCAACCTCTCTGTGGCCTCCCCCAGGCTGTGGAATTCTTTTCCTTGGGGGCCCATTTAGCTCCCTGCCTATATTCTGCCGCCTAGTTAAGAGCTATTTTATTACTCAAAAAAAGCATTTTTCCTTTGCACGGTTTGTTTTTTAAGAGCTGATCCTGATATTTTAATTTTTATATAATGTTGTCTTTTATTTTATTATTATAAGGCTTATTTTGTTATTTAACAAATGATTTAAGTTATTTAAATGATATGAGCCTTTTTATTGTTAAAGGGAGGGTAAAAACTACTAAAATAAAATGAATGGATAGGATCTCATTTTATGCAGAGTACTGGGGAAACTCATTCTGCTTCTGACTACTCCAAAAACCAGCATGATGAGACCTCCACTCATCCTTCTGCTGAATCCTCTGAAAAGCAGAGGGCTGGAGAGAGGCCTTGCCTTTGGAGTGTGTTACACTGTTTCCCTCTCAAAACCTCAGTGTGAGATGAGTTGCTGGGCTTCCAGTCCTGTGGGGAGACAGTTAACCCTGGTGTTGACATTAGTGGAGCCTTGTGTATTCTATAAAACAAAGCATTTGGCAATACTAAGATGGGAAGTTAGGTTTCCAGAGTTATAGCATAAACAAGTACATAGGAATTATGCTAATAAATTAAATACTTATTCCCATGGGTGGAGGCCAACTACACTCAAATGTGCTTCAACTGTACAGTTTGCATATAGGTGAACAATGGTTTTGGTGAAGTTTTCCCCACAAAATTTGAAATACTGTGTTCAATTTTGAAATAGAAAAGAACTTGGAAGTGGGAAACATATTGGAAATTATGGATAGACTAGCAAAAAAGCCTGTCATACGACAAGTGTAGAGGAGCAGTCTGGTGAGGAGGTTAGTGGGTTTTGGCCCCTCTACTAGGCTGGAAGCTCCTGGCAGTTATCTTTCTCGGAACTTGGAACTTCCATAGAAGGCCGCAGTTCCGAGAATCATCACTAGATGGTGCCAGAGGGCAAAAACTATTTCTCGGAACTTCCATAGAAGGCTGCAGTTCCAAGAAATGTCACTAGATGAAAACAATTTCTCAGAACTTGGAAGTTCCATAGAAGGCCGCTGTTCCGAGGAACGTCCATAGATGGTGCCAGAGGGCAAAAACTATAACTGGCTTGGAGGAGCATTCTGGGCTTCTATATACAGAGACAGATAATGGCAATAGGGGACATGGAAAGTTGGATAGATAATGGCAATAGGGGACATGGAAAGTGGTTGGCAGAAGACTGGATCAGTGCAGGACTACTGCAATCCACATCCATTCTTTCAACAAGGAGGTAATTAACAAACTACCAACACATTCAAAGTTTCTCTACCAGTACATATGTTGAAAACACTGAGGCTCTTGGGATCCTTTTCAAAGTTCATCCCATACCTTATTCCATATTCTGCACTACACTGAAACTGCACCAGTTTCAAGAATAAATGATAGTCCTAGAAAACACAGCTCTTAGCTATTTCCTCTGTTAATTTGGCAAATTTAGTGACACAAAATGCTTGATGTGATGTTGTCTGCAATTTTTCTTTGGCATATTTGAAAGAGACATTTTGATATTAACTAAAACACACAAAATAAAATTCAGAGTTTCCTCCATTTCCAAGTAGAGTTATTATTTTGCAGCCTGCTATTATCCACAGTATCTACACTCCAGAGATTTCTCCTACAGGGAGTCTGCAGTACATGGAAACCTTTAATTGCTCCTGGGACTATGCTAGTAAAGATGATCATGCCTATATTTCTCCAGAGATATCTCTGCTGGGAAGATAAATCTAAACAGAGAAGTGTGGTATAGCTTTTTCTCAAAAGCAACACAGTTTACAAGGGAGCACCAATCATTGAGAAAATGGGCTGTATTTGATACACAGATTTATCTGAGATTCAGAGCAATCAGTGGGGGGGGGGGAAGAAACACTGCATATTACCTCTAATCATATTTGGTTGCAATTCAGAGAACACAAAACTCTTTTCCCAAACAAAACTTCTTAGAGATAAACCATACCTCTCCCCACACAAATCCAATTAACACAGCCTTGTAAGTATGTACTCAAAAATTACCAGCCTGTGAAGTATATATATTTAAACTCCTTTTCTCTTGGCCCTTGTTTTCTCAACTTGAAACTTGCTTGCATGGCTGCAGGGGTTATCTGAGTTAGCAAAGTTAAGCCAGAAGCAGACATTGTATCAAAAGGCTGCAACCAAAACAGACACCCCATGTCTCCTTATACTCCCCAAGCCCTCCCCAACCGGCCTGGTAATGTTTATGTGATGTAATATTGTGCTACACATTTCCCAGTCATGCAAGTGTTAGTCAATAAAATGGAGTACAAAGTTTCAATTCTAAGGTTATTCCTGTTGTTTCACTTCCTGTGTTGGCACTCTATCCACTAGAGGATATTCCATCTGGAAGCATGCTAGGGATTGGCTGCACTGAAAAAAAGAAATACCGAAATTAGTATTTTACTGCCAATCAAGAGGTATAATTTGCCTCTCACTTGAAGCAAGTAAGCCATTTTTCCTGAGCAAGCAGAGAAGTGGAGTACCTCTTGACTGGCTCAATAAGCTTTCCTAAAGTTGGAGAGAATGCTAGGATACTCCTTCCAGCCCAAGAGGATATGAAAGCAGCATTTTCCCAGTTCACATGCTGCCTTCACAGCACACTTTCCCCCTTGCCCTTTCACAGAGTTTCCCAACAAAGTGCCTACAGGTATCTATAATGCTCTGTTCTTCACCAAATTATGAGTACAAAGTTGAAGAAACATGGCCACTTCCTCGACTCTCTGTAAGGTCCTTCTATCATTTTGATTGGAGGAGAGATGCCTGCTAAGGAAAGAAGAGGAAAAGACCAAGGAAAGGCAGCTATGCCTGTGTGGAAGAAGAAAAGGCAGATAAAGAGGAAGTGGGTAAATCTGCATTTCCCTGGCTTGGTGTGTTAATTTGGGGCTCCTTGCTTTTCCATGGAGTCTGAGGAAAGTCTGATCCAGTACAACAGAGTTGCTGAAACTCTTTCAACACAAAGACTAAAGAAGCTCTCAAAGGCCGCATTCTAGTGGTGGGTGGGGTTGTAGGCAAAAGGAGCAGAACCACAGGTTAAAGGGTTGGGGACAAAACGCCCAAAATACCAGCATATTTTAGCTTAAAGTTCTCTGTCATCTGACTCTTTCAACACCCTCCAATCTAGTCCTGCACTTTACTGAAAATGCATTCAAAAATAACTGATGACCTCCCCACTGCTATACCCAAATTCCTCAAGCCTCATTTTACTCAACCATTTTGCTGCCTTTGATACAGTTGTCCCTAGCCTCATCACATCCCTTAACTTTCAGTACCACCTATGTACCTGTGATATGTGGATGTATGTACCTTTAAGAGGCCTGAGGCTGCTAGTCTCCAGGTCCTCATCGAAGGCCTGGACGGGGCCTGTTTCATCTACTTGGTGGCTTGAGCCTTGCTGCAGGGAGTTTGGTGTGTCACTGTTCCAGGAGGTTTCAATAATAAAGGAATCCAGCAAGGAAAAGGCTCTGAAGTTATTGCCTGGTAGTCTAGGGGCAGGTGGCAGGCTGAGCAGGTAAGCTCACCCGTATGGCCCCTATGCCTGAGGGATACTACATGGTGTCAGAAGTGGACTATCCCCTTCAGAAAACCACTTGAAGAAGGGTTTTTAGTGCCCGCTGCCATATTAGAAGAAAAAATGGAGCATTTTAAACCTCCTTCTGAGCTAAGCTTTATTGGGAACTTAAGGAGAAAATTGAAGGAAATGGGAACAGAGACTACATGTATACCTTACAGCAGAGTTTTCCAAAGTTTTCATGTTGGTGACACACTTTTTAGACATGCATCATTTCGCGACACAGTAATTCAGTTTTACTAGCAAACCGGAGGTTAAACTAACCCCTTATAAGAGATACGGACACATACATAAATTGTAATATGTTCACGAGACACACCTACACGCTGCAGCCGACACACTAATGTGTCGAGACACACAGTTTGGAAAGTTCTGCCTTACAGTTACAAAAGCTGAGAAAGAGTCAGAAGACTACAAAATTGCTGTAATGTTGCACTGCATAGGAGAAAAGGCTTTAGAAATTTACAACAACATTCCTAATATCTATGCAGATCCTGAAAGTAAGACACTTGAAGAAGCCCTTGCTGCATTCAAAAATTATTGTGAGCCCAGGAGAAACCCTGTTTTTGAACGGTACCAGTTCTGGCAGCTTCCTTATAATGAGGAAGCAGGCATAGACTGTTTTGTTACAGCCCTCAGAGAAAAATCTCAGCATTGTGAATTTGGGGCGTCCACAGACCTGATGCTTAGAGACAAAATTGTTTTTAGCATCTCAGACAGCAAGCTTAAAGAAAAGCTTCTCGAAGACCCTAAGTTGACTCTAGAGCAAGCTATTACTATCTGCAGAGCAAAGGCTCTTATCAGGGCTCAGGCAACAGCAATGACTTCAGAAACAAACATCTTAGCCATCCAACGTAAGAGTGGAAGCATCATAAGCTACCAAGAAAGTAAAAAGGCCCCAAGGCAGTCCTTTGCAACAGTTAAACCAACAGCAGCAAGGGGCAATTCCTGCAGTACATGCGGTTATGTTCACAGGCCCAGGCAGTGTCCAGCTTTTGGAGAGACCTGCAATAGGTGTGCAGGAAGGAATCACTTTGCTAAAATGTGTAGGACACAATCTGAGCCTTCCAGTCTCACCAAAGCTGTAAATGCCTTATTCATGGTAGTAAGGACTACGTGCCATCAAGCAAGGCTCATGGGAAGCCCAGAAGCCTGGTATAGCACAGCAGTGTGGCAGGACTTCCAGTTGTTTTCAAGTTAGTTTCTGGAGCTGATGCTAACACAATTCCAAAAGACATTGCAGAGTGCTTGCAGGATAAAGTGCATACAGCAATGACAAATGTGACACTAGTTGCCTTTGGTAGAGCAAAGGTCAAACCAAGAAGTACCATTGTAGCTCCTTGCAAAAATGGTCTTAAGAATCTAAATCTAACCTTCTATGTCACAGAAACTGGAGATCCACCACTTTTGGGTCGGTCAGCTTGTGTAGCCCTTGACTTGATCAGACATGTGCACGTATTACCAGTACATTCTCCTACCAAGATGGAGGATCTCCTCACACTATTCTGATGTTTTTGAAGGCCTGGGTTGTTTCCCAGGTGTGCATCATATTCATGTGGATCTCACAGTATCACCTGTGGTGCATGGAGGAGGAGGGCCTTCTCTGCTGTGGCACCCTGGCTGTGGAATGAGCTCCCCAGAGAGGTCCGCCTGGCCCTACACTGTACTGCTTTCGTCGCCAGCTGAAGACCTTTTTATTCTCTCAGTATTTTAACACTTAATTTTAACTTAAATTTAAATTTTACTGTTTTAACTCTGTATTTTAATCTTATATCAATTTTGCTACGTGGTTATATCCTGGTTGTGCTTTTTATACTGTATTTTATAATTGTGCTTTTAACATGTTGGTTGTTTTATTATGGTTTTAATTTTTGTGAACTGCCCAGAGAGTTTCGGCTATTGGGTGGTATAAAAATGTAATAAATAAATAAATGGATGCAGAAAGATTCCATATGCAGTCATTGCCCCTTTGAAAACAACACTGGAAGACCTAGAGACAAAGGCAGTCATTACAAAGGTGACTAATCCAACAGCATGGGTCAACAGCATGGTGATAACGCAAAAAAGAAAAAAGAAAAAGAAAAAAGAATGGTTCACTCAGGCTGTGCCTTGATCCCAGGGATCTCAACAAGGCAGTGAAGCGACAACATTTTTCAATCCCTACAGTTGAGGATATGCAGAGAGAACTTGCTGGCAAAAAGTTGTTTACCATCTTAGATGAGAAGGATGGCTACTGGCAAGTGGCCCTAGACAAGGCGTTAGCGGAACTATGTACGTTTAACACCCCGTGGGGAGGTATCATTTTAATAGACTGCCCTTCGGCATTAAGTCAACAAATGAAGTCTTCCAACAGAAAAATTATGAGTGCTTTGGGGACATTCCTGACATCCACATCATTGCCGATGACATGATAATTGCAGCATCCAGCAAGGAGGAGCATGATAAGATACTTAAACAGGTACTTGACAGAGCGCGGAAAAAGGGTGTCAAGTTTAATAAGGACAAAATTCAATTATTGGTGGATACTGTCAAGTATATGGGCCACATCTTCTCTAAGGATGGTGTACATCCAGATGACAGCAAGGTGGAAGCAATCATCCGATTATCTCCCCCTGAAGATAAGAAAGGTCTCCAAAGAATTCTGGGCACCATTCAATACTTGGCCCAATACATACCTAATGAGTCCAGTCTAACAGCTCCCCTCAGGACTTTTCTGCGAAATGATATTATGTGGCAATGGGGTCCTGAACAGCAGGCAGCTCTTGATGGACTAAAACAAGCCATTACAACTGCACCAGTCTTGCAGTATTTTGACCCTAAGGAGCAACTAAGGGTCCAAGCTGATGCATCCAAGGATGGTTTGGGGGCATGCCTGTTCCAGAAAAAGAGGCGAATTGCATATGCCTCTCGCGCCTTATCCAAGGCAGAGCAAAATTATGCACAAATAGAAAAGGAACTCTTGGCAATCGTCTTTGCAATGTCAAAATTCCATCAGTATGTTTTTGGTGTCCAAGTAAAAGTCCAATCAGATCATAATGCATTCAAAAATAACTGATGACCTCCCCACTGCTATACCCAAATTCCTCAAACCTCATTCTACTCAACCATTTTGCTGCCTTTGATACAGTTGTCCCTAGCCTCATCACATCCCTTAACTTTCAGTACCACCTATGTACCAATGAAACCCAGCCTCTTTACCTCATATCTTTCATCCTCCATCCAATCCTGCATCTTCAATTGCCTGTCTGATATTTCTGTTTGGAAGCTTCCTCATCATTTCAAGCTCAATGGGTTCAAGTCCAAACTTTCCTTCCAAATAACCATCTCCTTGTTATTTTATTATGTATTTATTGCATGTTTATACTGCCCAACAGCCGAAGCTCCCTGGGTGGTTCACAAAAACTAAAACCATTCAAAGAATAAAATAAACAGTATAAAAACATGATATAAAATACATGTTAAAAAGTGATTAAAAACATACCACACATGATTAAAACATCTTTAAAACATCCTTAAAACATTCTTCTTATTCACAGACATCAATATCCATCCTAAAGCTTTGGTTCTCTTTGGAGTTTTTCTTTTCTTTGCCCCCTCAAATTTAGCCTGTTCCCAAATCTCCTGTTACAACAATAATAATATGGCTCTTTCTATATCCCTTCAGTGAAAACTCTTTTCTCTGCCCTAATCATCTTATCTTGACTACTGCAATCTTTTCTTCTCTGATCTTCTGTTGTCTTATCGTTGTCTAATCCCATCCATCACTGTCCTACCAACATTACTCATCTCTTTCATTGTTCTGACCATGTAGCCCCACATCTTAAATCCCTATACTGGCTTCCTGTGCACTCCCAGTTCCTGCAGAAGCTTGCGACCTTTTCTCATCCAGCTCCACCATCCAAAAACCTAGTACTCAGTGAAAAAACTCCACCCATTCTTCTCTTGCTGCCTGTCATGCCTTGAACTGCCTCCCACAATGTCTCATTGCAGTCACAGACATTATTTCCTTTATATTCCTGCTCAAAACTCATCTTTTCTGAGAAGCTTTTGGGTCATTTCTCTTTTCCCTTTACTTTATTGTAACTAAACCAAAGTATGTGTAACTGAAATAATTACACATACTTCCCCTCAATATTTGTATACATAAAAAAAAACCCCACAATGACTGACCATTCTCTGTTCCATAACTGTATAGGGAATGAGCTCCCCACTGAAGTGAGCTCCCCATTAAGGCCTGCCTGGTGCCAACATGGTCATCTTTTCTGCACCAGGTTAAGACTGCTTTCTACTCCCGGGTATTTATATGATGGGGCACTTAGGTCAGCTGTCTTGAGCAGATCTGTTATTGAAACTGTATACTGAAATTGTTTTTAGCTATTTAGATTGTTTTAAGTTTTGTATGTTAACAATTTTTAGACTATGTTTAATTATAAAATTGTATTATGCAGTGTTGTAGAGTGTTTATAACGTGGTTTCTGGTGTGTCTGTGTTTTTGTGAACCACCCAGAGAGCCCCAGCTATTGGGCGGTACAGGAATGAAATTAATAATCATCATCACACATATAAACAGGATCAACAACATGCACAAGCCATGCTAAATTGTCCCAATTACTGCGCTTCACAGTAATCCACACATAGCTCTCTACTCATTTCCAGCATTTAAGGGCAGCTTTGTTTCTGCAGAACAAAGGTCATTGAGGGTCACATGGAAATATGAGATAAAGCAGATTCATTCTAAAGAAGAGTCCAAATACAAACAATGCTTTACTGTACTTTTTGATTCCTGCTTCATTTGTTTTCAATGGGAATTATGGCTTAAATGCTCAAACTGTTGCCTCTGGAAGTATAAAGCAAGGACTGCAGTCAGAATTCCTATTCATATAGATATAGCTCCACATGGTGACTTATAGAGGGATTTGGCATACAGTTGTAGCTGCCAGGTCCGATGTCATCTTTATAATTGCCACAACAGCAACTTGTCATGTATGAATGCACCCACATGGTTGTTTTCAAGTAGTGTCTCATGTAACTGCTTGCATATGTGAATCAGGCCCATGGCTGCAGACTAGATATGCAACATTAGCAGACATTTAAATTAATCCCATCAATGTATTGTAACTGCTCCCACAGAGTTGAAAGTTAAAATTCCAGCTGAATAGAGGAGAAAGGAAGGAGCAAACATATCTATTTGTTTTCAAGAACTTCACTGATTCTTCCCAGAAAAAAAGCAGTTGCCTCCTACCTTGAACACAACTTCTTATAGTAGTATTTTATTTGGGGTGGGTGGGTGTTAGCCTGCCAAATACCACAGGTAATAAACAAACTGCAACCAATTTAAACATACACACCACTTCCAATAATTTGAGGACTTCCAACAAAACCTACTATTTGAGATCTTTATAATTTACCTGCCCATTTTATTTCAACAATTGTCTTTCAGGTGGGGTAAAGAGTATATATTGACCACTTAATACAGCTTAGTCTAATTTTAATATTTCCCAATCTCTTATTTGTAATTAAAGAGATTGGTTATGCCCCTCAGACTCATGCACTCTTCCTATATATGCACTCCTCTCCTATCTGAATTCATCCTCTCCCCAATCCCTTTTCAGTGCAACCCAGGCTGAAAAACACCAGGCTGCACAGTGAAACCTGCTTCTAACCAGGTTTCAGACTTAGCATTGAAGTTAAATAGGGCTAACATTCCTCAGTTCAATGGTAACTAAGACAAGCCTGCCCAAGGTCATTCAGTGATCCTTTGCAACAGCCCCCATCCCGCCATAGCACTGATAACTTGTTTATGTAGATATAATAAATTCTTTGTCTTTCAATACTATCATGATAAAGATTTATTTTGCACATAGTAAGATTCCTTAGCCGCAAAGAAACAGTTACTCAGATGGATGGTATGTCATTTGGATAAAAGCTTTACCATCCTCTAACATTCTTTCCTTGAAAAATCCAAATACTGACTCCTTAAAGACTAGTTTTGATCTTGCCTCAAGGTAAAACTGCTCATTATACAAAGTACAGTATTTATACAACTTAATCTACCACAGTATATCCTTCTCACTGTTCTTATCATAAGCAAAATGTTGGGCAGTAAAGCCTTGGAAAGAGAACTTTGACCCAAGAAAGAATTTTGATTACTGAAATATGCTGAGGAGTGGGAAAGAATAGGAGTAGGCTTCAATTCAAGTAGAAATCAAGGAAGGGCATTATTCAGTAGCCAGGTAGCACTACAAAGAGAAAAAATAGCCAAGGATATAAGCCAATACAGAGCAAGAGAGAAGAGGATATGGCAATTCAACCTGTAGATATTTCATCTTTCTGAATTCAAATTATACAAATAATTCTACCTTTTAAAGTTTCAAAGATACAGAACTTCTAAGATCCTACCAAGATAAGTAACATAATGAAGACAATGCATGCTTTATGTATTTTTAAACAGCATACAAACATAGGCCTTCTTACTTTCAGAACTTTCTCTGGCCTTTTGGGCTTGCCTCTCCACAGACTGCTCTCCCACTAGGGGCTGCCCCTAAAGATCCATAAAGCATATACTGACAACATTTATATGACTTGCTGGGCAGTTTTTGACACACCACAGCCACAGTGGGCTGTTCAATCTTGGGCCCACAGTATTTTAATACTGATACATTACTTTTCCTAGAGGAAGCAAAATGCTTTTTTTTGAGAGAGAGGTGCATGCTTTTCTCTCTTTGACCTGGTTCACATGTAACAAGAAGCCACTGTAGATGGATTTCCTCACTGTGGCAACCACTGCCATTTTAAATATTCGAGCCGTGGCAGGGGTGCATCATAGCTTGCCGTTATATGCAAATCCGGCAAGGGTGGGTTGTTTGGGTGGTTGACAAGCCACCCAAAACCCACAGGCTTGTCAACTAACCCAACAACCCAGAAATAAAATCTGTAAACCAGTCTATTGGACATCTCCCATATTAATGCAGAATAAGGATAGTACACACTGGTTAGTTGCTTTTCTTCATATCTTGAAAGAGGTAGGGTTGGGTGAATCTTTCAAGCTGGATTTCATTAATTCTCATTTTTCCAACACTTTTTTGGAACTGTATCACAAACATCAGAAATGTATGGATTTCTTCAACAAATTGTGTTACGGTTCATGTTTAGGTTTGTGAAGCATGAATTTCCTAAGTTCACACTGAGACCATAGCTCAGTGGTCCGTAGTACTGAGGCCACAGCTCCTACATTCCTAAATGCAAACTAAACAAATCTCTCACCCATCCCTAGAAACAGGAAAGAGTAGGCAACATACTCTGTGGGATAAAGACAGCTTCCCATACATGTCTTGTTGTCTTTTACCTCTTCTTAAAAGCCTCTGAATACCAACATGGATTTTTTTTTAAAGTTTCTACTTCTAGCTTCAACAATAGCAGAAAGTACTTTGAAAAATGCATCAGAAAAAGACATTTAACAGGGCAAGCCAATACATATCTATTCAGAAGTAAGTCTCAGTAAGCTCAATGGGGGGCTATGCCCAAGTAAGTGATTATAGGATTTCAGGGTTGAGTATCATGCAGTAAGGAAATAAAGATGTAACACATTACATGATTATTTGTTTCATAAGATTTTTCAAAAGGCTGAAAGTTTAAGAATATTGTATGTAACAACATACACATAAAACTAGTCTGACAGCTCTGATGGTCATAAAACTAGAATACGTGAAACAGATGTGTATTTATGTAGTGCTGAAGCCACCACGTTTCGCAGCTTGGCTCTAGGTTTATACAGTGAGAAAAGTAGCAATGGAATAAATTTGTTCTGATTAACAGTAATTTGGACTAATCAAAATAATAAAAATTAGTGTGTACAACTGACTGCAGCTTGTCTTAAAATAACAGATTATCAATGATGTTGGTGCAGTCAATGTCGGCTTCCTCAGATTATGGCTATGCTAGTTGCATAGACAGTTTTTGTAAGAGGATACATATTATGGGGCAATATTTGCATGGACGCAAATAAAATGTGAGGCTAGTACATGGAGATTTCACTTAGTGAGTTTGCTCCAATAAGCATACAGAGTTGCTGTGTTACTAAAGAAAGCTGAAGAGCTGTCCCCTGATGCTTAATCAGCTTTCTGTTCCAAAAGGTGACATTTGGTAGCTAATCAAATTTAAAGCAGGGTTTCTGAAACTATAATCTAGACATGTATTGTATAAAAGACAATGTTATACAAATATGAAATGGATACAATAATATTCCCTATGATCTACACGCAGTTATGAAGTCATTGTAATCATTTCTAGTTAGCCATTGACTACATTTTGTGACTGTGCTAACTTAATGTTATTATAGTTCAAGGAGTATTATTATTATTATTATTTATTTATATAGCACCATCAATGTACATGGTGCTGTACAGAGTAAAACAGTAAATAGCAAGGCCCTGCCGCATAGGCTAACAATCTAATAAAATCATAGTAAAACAATAAGGAGGGGAAGAGAATGCCAACAGGCACAGGGTAGGGTAAGCAGGCACAGGGTAGGGTAAAACTAACAGTATAAAGTCTGCAGTATAAAGTAATAGCTTGGAATAATTCACAAGGGATGCACAAGGATTATAGTCTAAGAGAAAACAGAGAGCTATGTGGACCAATCTCGAGCTGCAACTCAGGACCATCTACCCCTCATGAATCAAGCTAAATGTTCTAGAACTCAATGTGCCAAAAAATGATGCAGCATTAAATCATACAAAAAATTAAAATAAAAAACAAGATCAAACATGAAGATCAAACATGAAGAGCCGAGAATAAAACATTAAGAGATAAATTAGATTATTAAATGCTACAGCATTTGGAAGGCCTGAAAAAATAAAAAAATAAAAGATCTTTGCTTACTGAAAAAAAGAAATCACATTAGTCACTAGGTAGGCCTCTCTGGGGAGAGCATTCTGTTACTGAGATCCCACTACCAAGAGGGCTCTTTCACTCAGAGCCACCTGGCCAGGGCACCAAAAAAAAGTCCACTGACAAAGATCTAAAGGACTGGGGTATGTAATTGTGGGGAGAATCAATAACTACAAACGGAACAGACATTTTTCAGGGATGCTTTAAACTAGCCTGGACATAGAAGTTGCCTTATAGAGACAAAAGTTTCATGTGTTTCATTGCTAGCTGGGATTGCACCCAGCAAGCCACAATACAGTTCTGGGCTGTGCTTCAATTGGTAGTCATAGGTTGTACAGCTCTGCTTTAACTACAGAATATCCAATCTTAGTGGAAGTTATTCTTCTTTGACTCCTTTCAAATTCTACATATAGATGTCATGTTTTGAACATTTTTATGTGAGTTTCTAACTGTGTGTATCAAATTGAGTTAACCTGTTGCTAAAAGTTATTATTGTATAAACTAGGCATGTGCTCCGCTCCGATTAGGGTGGGGTGCCAGGGTGGGGTGCTATGATTGTGCAAACCCAGTTAATAGTTGGGGATGGGAAGGGAGGGATTCTTCCAGCAACAGTATATGGTTGTGAACGATCCTTGTTGCAATGCAAACTATTTTGGGGTGGTTTGATCTTGAATGGGCAATTAAGACCCATAAGCTGTACAAAAATATACTCAGAGAGAGAGAGAGAGAGAGAGAGAGAGAGAGAGAGAGAGAAAGATCAACACAGCTGTCAGTATCTTTAGACTCTCCTTGGGAGCATGGTGATGAGAACTAGGCATGTGCTCCGCTCCGATTAGGAGCGGAGAAGCAGTAGCGGATTGGCCTGCTCCGCCTTACCCAGAGGCGGAGTAGAAGCGGGCCGCGGACCCCTAGAAGCAAGGTGAAGAGAAGCGACCATTTTTCGGAGCTCCTAGTTCAGGCGGAGCGCTCCGGTCGCCATCTTGAAAACATTTTGCCCATAGGATTGCATTGTGGCAAATAATCGCGGATAACTACGTTGTTTTTGAAGCTATCGTTCTGGAAATTCTTGTGCACAGAGAGTCGTGGATGGGAGTCATTTTGAGACTACTCTCACCTCTCTGCGTCGTGCGGGTCACGTGCTAGAATTTTTAAAAAATCGGGTCAACAGCGCGGCTCAAACGGTGATTTTCGGCTTTTCGCCCATAGGATTGCATTGCGGGAAAGAATTGGGGATAACTGGGGGGGGGGGGGTTAAGCTATCGTTCTGAAAATTCTTGTGCTTAGACAGTCGTGGATGGGGGTCATTTTGAGACTACTCTCAACTTTCTGCGTCCTGTGGTTCATGTGCAATATTTTTTTGAAAATCGGGGTTTGGGTTTTTTTTTTTTTTTTTTTTGAAGCGATGACAGGCACATTCAACTCCCAATCCTGATGAGAATTGATCACCTCATGAACCATCATCCTCCAATCCCAGCGTTGGAGGGGGGACTAAGGCAGACCCACCTGAGAGCTTTCTGCTTTGTGTCTCTTTGTGGGTTGGCGTTCGTGGAGGGAAGACTTAGTTTAGTGCTGCTGGACTTTGGAGATAGATTAGGATTTTGCTTGGCGCGTGTGTGTGTGTTTGTTTGCTTCTTTCTGACTTATAGCTTAGTTTGCCCTGTGTTTTTCCCTTACTTTGACTTAATATAAACTTTATTTTTAAATTTTGGAGTATGTGTTTGTTTGTTTGGTTGGTTGTCCCCCCCCCTTCCCTTTCTTAAAGCCTGACTGTGTTCCTTCTGCTTTTGTGAAAGCTTTCTTTTGAAAGCATACACACACTTCTTGTCCCATTTCCCTACATTTATTAGTAATATTCTTAAACATATTATTATATTCTTTTACATATTCTTAGTAGTATATATATTAGTATATTCTCATACATATTATTAGTAGTATTAATATTTTATTAGTCATCATGAGAAGAGGGAGCAGGCGTGCTGAAAGCAGCAAGGCTCAGGCTGGCACCAGTAAGCAGGCAGGTGGCAAGAGGCAGGTGGCAGCAGTGTCATTAGAGGAGGAGGAGGAGTATCTCCTTCATTATCCTTTGAGCCCATGAGCCCGCTGATGGACCTAGACGAGGTCCTCAGCACAGTGGAGGGGGAGGAGGAGGCGGCGGTGGTCCTCCAGGATGTGGGGGCTGAGGAGGAGCAGCAGCAGGCCGAGGCTCTCTCCCCAGTCTCATCCCACACCTCTTCCGCTGCCACCCCTGTTTCTGTGGCAACACCAGAGAGCTCAGGCGAGCAATTGGTGGTGTCACCACGGAAGCGAAAGACAAGTATAGTGTGGGACCACTTTGAGTTGGGAGCGGATCCCCGCTTTGCTGTCTGTCGCCACTGCAAACTCAGCCTAAGCAGGGGTTCATCTACAGGGCATTATGGAACCAGCAGCATGAAGATGCATCTTCATAGGCAGCACCAGGCGATCTTGCTGGGGAAAGAGGCGGGCAAGGCGACTGGTTCCAGGGGAAAGCCGAAGACTGCTGCTGGCACTGCCACTCTAAGCTCTCCATCTCCCATCCCCACAAGGGTTAGGCAGGCAACCCTGCCGGAAATGGGGTGGGGGAAGTATGGACCCACAAGATGGCGTTTTCCAACGCCCACCCAGGGTGCTACTGAGGTGGGGCATCTGCCGGGACTGACTCCTCCCCAATGCTAGATCTATGACATTTCACTCTGCCTGCCCCTCTGCTAGCCTGTCCTCTTCGGTGACCGACTCGCTGGGATGGTTTGCGTTTGCAATGCGTGACTAACTGCAGTGCTGGCTTAGAAACCAGCCATCCTTGCCTCACTTCCTTGTGCCCCAAGAAATGCCCGCAGCCTGCCTGCCTGCCCGCCTCCCCCAGGGTGCTGCTGTGGTGGGGCATCTGCCAGGACTGACTCCTCGCCTGCTCTGTCTGCCTCTCTGCCCGCCTGGTGCCTGGGAGATGGGCTTTGCGGTTCGTGCCCAGCACCCTCCGGCACGCTTGCTCCCAGTCATCCTCCTCTGTGCCCCTCAATGCGTAACTGCTGGCTTAGAAAGAAACAACCAGCCATCTTTGCCTCACTTGCTCCTTGCGCCCGCTTACGGGTTGGTTTGCTATGCGTTAGTGCTCAAGCCATCCTTGCGGCACTACAATGCATGCTGCCTGCCTGCCTGCCTGCCTGCCTTCCCTCCCTTCTCCCCTTCCCGCCTTGCAGGGATGGTGTATGTGTCTTGCTTTGACTCAGGGGAGAAGTCCTTCCTGCGCTCACTTAGACTTTATCAAGTTCAATAATCCATTTTTCAAGTGTGGAAGAAGATTTAGGGTTATCTCATGGCATGTTGGGATTTCCTTTGAACTGGCCCCATTGAGCTGTCTGCATTGCAACTTTAAATCCCTGACATACTGGAGTGCCCGATTTTCAAAACTTCCCCTAACATCAGGGGATGATGGGATTGCCTTGAAACTTGGCATCCATGTGGACACATGGGTAAGCTGTCCTGGTGCCGAGTTTGAGGTTTCTAACGTGCAAATTGACGTAGCTGTAGAATGGGACTTGATTTGGGGTGCCAAAAATCAGGGGATGATGGGATTGCCTTGAGTCTGGGCGTCCATGTGGACACATAGATAAGCTGTCCTGGTGCCGAGTTTGAGGTTTCTAACATGCAAATTGACGGAGCTATCCCAAGGGGTGTGAATGGGGTGCCCGATTTTCAAAAATTCCCCAAAAATCAGGGGATGATGGGATTTGCTTGAAACTTGGCGTCCATGTGGACACGTGGATAAGCTATCATGGTGCCGAGTTTGAGGTTTCTAACGTGCAAATTGACGGAGCTATCGAAAGGGGTGTGAATTAGGGTTATGGGTGGTGCGTTAGAGGTTAGAGCCGCACCAAAAATCAGGGGATGATGGGACTGCCTTGAGTCTGGGCGTCCATGTGGACACATGGATAAGCTTTCATGGTGCCGAGTTTGAGGTTTCTAACATCCAAACTGACGGAGCTATCCCAAGGGGTGTGAATGGGGTGCCCGATTTTCAAAAATTCCCCAAAAATCAGGGGATGATGGGATTTGCTTGAAACTTGGCGTGCGTATGTATACGTCCATGAGGTGTCATGGTGCCAAACGTGAGGTTTCTAACTTGAACAGAAAAAAAGTTGTATACTTTTTTAGCTTTCAATGCAACCCTATGGGGGGGAAAAACGGAGCTCCGGATCCGGAGCTCCGAGCGGAGCGGAGCGGAAGTGGGCGGAGCGGGGGCGGGGCGAAGCGGGCCGCTCCGAAAATGGCGAATCTCTAAATGAAGCGGAGCGGGGGGTCCGTGCACACCCCTAGTATAAACACCATTTGGCCATCAGAATGTAAGAAGAGCCATGCTGGATCAGACCAAAGGTCCATCTAGTCCATCTACTCTGTTCACACAGTGGCCAACCAACTGTCAACCAGGAAACCACAAGCAGGAAATGGTGCAACAGCACCCTCCCACTCATGTTACCCAACAACTAGTGTATACAGGCTTACTGACTCTGATACTGGAGGTTCCACTTAACCATCATGACTAGTAGCCATTGATAGCCTTCTCCTCCAGGAATTTATCCAACCCCCTTTTAAAGCCATCCAAATGTGGCCATCACTACATCTTGTGGCCATTTTAGAAGTGTGTCTTATAAGCAGGTGCATAATTGCTAAAAGTATTGGTTTCTATCAGATATTGTACTGGTTGGTTATTTCCTCTGCTAATTATTATGTACTTTTTATTTTTACTTCATTTTACTTTTTTACTTGTATGATTAAGCTTTTATAATTGTTTTCAGTGCATATGAACTGACCATGGATAAATTCTTAGCTGTTACAAGAAACAGACAGCTTGTTTCACATATCTGCTAAGTATTATATAACAAGTACAAATAAAGAAAAATCAACAACAATGTTGCTAAGCTGCATTGTCCACTACAAAGTTTCATAGGCCAACCACTCTAACTCCTTAAAGAGCACTAAATCCACCTTTATGTTTTACAATTGCAGCAATGCTACATTTAGTAGAAGTAACCAATGACTATAGGACCAATTAGACTACTCTGCATAGAAGTTAGCTAAGTATCAGAGACTTTCATTTTAAATGGACAGGTGTATAGATCTGGTGTCTTATTGTGCGATGTATCAACAAAAGCTAAATAAAGCTAAATAAAGTAAATGAATATTACAAACAGCAAGATTCATACTGTAGAAGTACTGAAAATAGTATTCAGCAGCATTAAACTTTAAATATTACTTTGCATGGATTAATTTTGCATCTATTTTTTAGAGGGAAGTATCCTGCATATCTGTGGGGAAGCATTGCATCAATAAGGAGTGAGAAAGTTTTAAAGGCATTTACCCTGAGTTAGAAGCCATTTCTTATCAGTCCAGATATGCCCTGTACTACCATGAGAATAGCAAAAAGTACAAAGCAACGTAAGCACTTTACTGCCTTGCAGTAACTGTTTAGATAACAGACCTTTGTATATCTGAAGTAAGACCAACTGTTATCCTATAGATTTTTACACAGCAACATTCACACACTCAAGTAGCCATGTTCAGTACTGATCCATTTCAGTCCATTACTTTAACACTGAATAAGCTCTATTACCTATGAAAGCTTTCCCAGTGTGAAAACAGTCAGAGACAATCCAAAGCATTTAACCATACCTTATATACAACAACCATCAAGGCTTAAATACTTTTATTCCCAGGCAGAATGATGTAGTCCTAAATCACATTTAGCAATAATGAACTAGCAGGTGTAAAGGAGAAAGCTTATCGAAAACTCCATTACGTTCCTCAGAAGATATATGCAAATACCATCGTTACAGAAAGCGAGATCTGTCAGAAAACAAATACAGTAAGCCCAGGCTTCTTGCTTTCAGTAAACAGAAGTCTCTTTCAAAAGATGCCTTGCAGAACATCCTGATTAAGCAAACCTAAGTATAAAATACTGGTACATCGTGGGATTTGGAAGGGTGGGGAAAGATGAGAGCAACAAGCATCACTGATCAATCCATTCATTGCTTTTAACTACCATCCAGCATTTGATCCTATTGCTGATCACAACCTGCAGCGCTAATCTACAGGTTTCAATGCATTCTTCTGTTTTTTTAAGAAGTACCCTTTTGAGGATTACTCAGAAGCAAGTCTACTCTCCCCATCAACCAGCAGAATAATTCTGTCCATGACACCTGCACAAACACCTGGATTGGGGGGATTTACACCCTCTCACTCACCCTCCACAACTCCCATGTAAACCCTTAATTTCTCCCCTCCCTTGTGTACCTAGAACTAGAGAGGATAAAGTGGTGAATTAGTCAAGGTCATCAATACAAGAGACATGCAGAAAGCAATGGAGAACGCTGAGGAAGGGAAGAGATCACGCCTTGGTGGGAGGAAGTGGCCCTGTTGGTGTCAGGGAACTCTCTTATCTATTTATAAAACAAATAGCCAGACAACCAATTCTCATATCTGTCGATATATATATGTGTGTGTGTGTGTGTACCCAAACGATGCACATTTCCTGCTTTATAAGTATAGAGGTACCATTATAGAAGAGCTCTATACTTAAATAGGTATGCACATATCTAGAGGCGCACATATCTAGAGGCGCACATACCTACGCCAACTAACAAATGATATGTGTTATAAATAGCGACACTACAGGTGTGCCACAATGCAGCTGAGATGAAACGAAACGCCCTGATAGGCTAGAGGTGCTGCTTTCGAGGGGAGGGGAGAGAATGGTGAGCAACATCCCAGGTTCTTAGAACGGGGCGCGGAAGCGAAAAGGGAGAGCGGGGGTGGGAAGAGGAGGACACTGGCCGGGCAGCCTCTCTCGACGCTTCTACGTATGCAAACACTATTGGGGGGGGGGGGAGGAAGTGGGAGGCTACGAAGAGACGCGGACGATGCCCTTCCACCCCCACCCCCACCCCCCTGCCGCCGCTGCTGCTGCTTTGGCGGTGATTTGGACCGAGGGGGTTGAAAGAGCGAGAGCCAGAGAGACGTCGAGCCCGCCCCAAGGCTGCGGCAACGGAGGGCGGGCTGGCGGCAAGGAGAGAGGGGCAGTGCGAAGCGCCGGCAGCAGGGGAAGAAAAAGCAGCCGGGCCTCAGGCCCAAGTGAGGGGCTCACCGCAACTCATCCCCTCCCCTCCCCTCCCCTCCCTCAACATCCGCTCCCCTCCGTCGACCGTTAGGCTGAGGGGGAAACCCTCCCCCCCAACCCAAAATACGCGCGCCCCTCCCCCCTCAGGCGTGAAGGAGAAATCCCCCCCCTCACACACACACACACACACACATAAAAGCGCGCGCACGTTCCCCTCAGAGAGCGGCGCCACCTCGCTCAGCAATCTCCTCACGGGGCTCCCTGAGGCGAGCGACTCGCCACGGCTGCCTTCTCTCTCGCTCTCCTCACACACACAGACACACAGAGACAGAGACGAGCCCCCCTTACCAATGCCGGGCGCCACATAGACGAAGTAGAGGAAGGAAGAGGAGAGCGAGAAGAAGAAAAGGGCGGCCAGCAGCGAGCGCCGGGGAAGCCGCCAGGGCCTCCGAGGGCTTCGCTTCCACCGCATGGTCCGGCCCCTCCTCGCCGCCGGCGTTCCAGGCGACCCGACTGAGGAGGAGGACGCCGCGGCGGTGGTGGTGGCAGCTGGCTGAGGCGGCGGCTGGCTCCGGAGCGCGGCTCCTCCCTCGGTTACCCGCTCGCTCGCGCCTGCCTTTCTTCCTCGCCGCGCCTGCCTCCTCGGATGCTCCGCCGGCGCTGCATGAATGAGGAGCCGGCCGCCGGCGGTGCTCAGCCAAACCCTCCTTTTCGCTTTCCTTTTTCCGTCCCCCCCACCCCGCCTCCTCCTCCTCCTCCTCCCCCCCTCCGCGGCCGCTGCCGAGGCTCGAACCACCGGCAACGCGAGGCTGAAGGGAGTGGGAGGGGCCACCCTGGGGCGGAGGCGGGGCCAGGGGCTATCTGCAAACTCCCCTCGTCGCCGCGGTAAACAACGCGCGCACACACACAACGTACACGCGTGATAGGCACGCCAGCTCTGCCGCTCGGGCGGGCTCAGGGATCATCCGCAAATTCCCGGTTTCTCCCGCTCGCTAATGATCTGGCCGGGAATAGCGTGGTATCTTCCACCAAGGAGAGGGGTGTGTGTGTGTGAATGTGAAGAAGTATTTTATTTTAGAAATGCAAAATAACATGATATTAATACATCAGTCGTGTACAACGTAAGCAGCACATTATTCATCACAGGTTCTGTGCATATTCTAGAATCGCTGTCCTTGAATATATGGACTGGTATGAAGTTTAATCCCTATTGCAGGCATAAAATTTACATTTTGGGGGTCTATTTTGTTGCTTAGCATGGGTAAATTATTAAGATTTTGTAAATCTATCCCTTAATTTAAAAAAAATGAAGAACATTTTAAAACCAAAATTAGAACAAAAAGTTGTGGAAGTTTTGAATATCAGGTTGGATCCAGACTTGTGTTGAGTACACCCAAAGGAAAGTCCCAGTTTATCTAATGCTTCTACTTTAAGCATGGCTAAGTCTGGATCCAACCTGTTGACCCTTTGCCTTCCCCAGCTGATGCCTTCCAGATGTCTTAGAGTACAATTCCCATCATCCCCAGCCAACAGCTCCGGCTATTGGGCGGTATAGAAATGTAATAAATAAGCACTACTATTAGCCATGCTAGCTGGAGAATCATTGATAGCTGTAGTCCTAGGTGAGTGTGTATAGGATTGCAGTTTAAATATGTTTACTCAGACATTTATTTATTTATTTATTTATTTATTACATTTTTATACCGCCCAATAGCCGAAGCTCTCTGGGCGGTTCACAAAAATTAAAATCATCATAAAACAACCAACAAGTTAAAAATACAAATACAAAATACAATATAAAAAGCACAACCAGGATAAAACCACGCAGCAAAATTGATATAAGGTTAAAATACAGAGTTAAAACAGTATAATTTAAATTTAAGTTAAAATTAAGTGTTAAAATACTGAGTGAATAAAAAGGTCTTCAGCTGGCGACGAAAGGAGTACAGTGTAGGCGCCAGGCGGACCTCTCTGGGGAGCTCATTCCACAACCGGGGTGCCACAGCGGAGAAAGCCCTCCTCCTAGTAGCCACCTGCCTCACTTCCTTTGGCAGGGGCTCACGGAGAAGGGCCCCTGTAGATGATCTTAAGGTCCGGGTAGGTACATATGGGAGGAGGCGTTCCTTCAAATAACCTGGCCCCAAACCGTTTAGGGCTTTAAATGTCAATACCAGCACTTTGAATCGGGCCCGGACCTGGACTGGCAGCCAATGAAGTTGTAAAAGGACTGGCGTAATGTGATCTCGCCAGCCAGTCCCTGTTAGTAAACGGGCTGCCCTGTTTTGTACCAGCTGAAGCTTCCGGACCGTTTTCAAAGGCAGCCCCACGTATAACGCATTGCAGTAATCCAAACGAGAGGTTATCAGAGCATGGATAACTGTAGCTAGGCTATCACTGTCCAGATAAGGGCGCAGTTGGTATATCAGCCTAAGCTGATAAAAGGTGCTCTTTGCCACTGAGTTCACCTGTGCCTCAAGTGACAGTTCTGGATCGAAGAGCACCCCCAAACTACGGACCCGATCCTTTAGAGAGAGTGCAACCCCGTCCAGGACAGGGCAAACATCACCTTGCCGGACAAATGAACCACCCGCTAACAGTACCTCCGTCTTGTCTGGATTGAGTCTCAGTTTGTTAGCCCTCATCCAGTCCATTACCGTGCCCAGGCACTGGTTCAGAACAGCCACTGCCTCACCTGGGTTTGATGAAAAGGAAAGGTAGAGCTGGGTGTCATCCGCATATTGATGACACCTCAGTCCACATCTCCGGATAACCTCCCCCAGCGGCTTCATGTATATGTTAAACAGCATAGGGGATAAAATAGAGCCCTGCGGAACCCCATGGCTTAGGAGCCACGGCACAGAGCAATAATCCCCCAGCACCACCTTCTGGAATCGGCCATCCAAGTAGGAGCGGAACCACTGCAACGCAGTACCTCCAACTCCCAGCTCAGACAACCTATCCAGAAGGATACCATGGTCGATGGTATCGAAGGCCGCTGAGAGGTCCAGGAGAACCAACAGGGTCGCACTCCCCCTGTCTCTCTCCCGACAGAGGTCATCCCACAGGGCGACCAAGGCAGTTTCTGTTCCAAAACCAGGCCTGAAACCCGATTGAAATGGATCTAGATAATCCGTTTCATTCAAGAGTGCCTGGAGTTGTCCTGCAACCACCCGCTCAAGCACCTTGCCCAGGAAAGGGATATTAGCCACCGGCCTGTAGTTGTTAACCTCCTCCAGGTCCAGATTAGGCTTCTTCAGGAGTGGTCTAATTACCGCCTCTTTTAAAGAGGCCGGCACCACTCCCTCTCTCAAGGAGGCATTTACAACCTCCTGGACCCAGCCGGCGATCCCCTCCTTATTTGATGTAATGAGCCACGAGGGGCAAGGGTCAAGCACACAGGTGGTCGACCGGACTTGGCCAAGCACCTTGTCCACATCCTCGGGCCTCAATAACTGAAACTCATCCAATAAAACTGAGCCGGACGGCGCTCTGAACGCCTCTACTAGTGGTGCTGCATTAAGTGTGGTGTCCAATTCATGACGAATCTGAGCGACTTTATCTTCAAAGTGCCGTGCAAACTCGTCACAGCGTGCTACCGAGGGTTCAACTATCTCACGCCCTGGCCCAGAGTGTAACAGGCCACGAACCACTCGGAAAAGCTCCGCCGGACGACACCGAGAAGACGCAATGCTGGTGGAAAAGAACTGCCTCTTTGCCACCCTCACCGCCACAGAGTAGGCTCGATAGTGAGCTCTAGCCCGTGTTCGATCAGACCCAGCACGAGTTTTCCTCCACCTGCGTTCTAGCCGTCTCCCCTCTTGCTTCATCACCCTCAGCTCAGATGTATACCAAGGAGCTGACCGGGCTCTGCTCAGAGGGAGAGGACGCTTGGGCGCGATCGTGTCAACCGCCCGAGTCATCTCTGCATTCCACAGAGCGACCTGGGCTTCGACAGGAGCACCGGCCATATCAGCAGGAAAATCCCCCAGAGCCCTCTGGAATCCATCGGAGTCCATTAGCCTCCGGGGGCGGACCATTTTAATAGGCCCCCCACCCTTGCAGAGGGGAAAGGCCGCCGAGAGTCTAAACCTCAGTAGGAAGTGATCCGACCATGACAAGGGGGTAGATGTTAGTTCCCCCACTTCCAGATCACCATCCTCCTGTCCAGTCGAGAAAACCAGATCAAGTGTGTGTCCCTTTGCATGTGTTGGGCCGATGACATGTTGAGACAGCCCCATGGTTGTCATGGCAGCCATGAAGTCCTGAGCCGCTCCGGATACAGCAGCCTCGGCATGGAAGTTGAGATCCCCCAGAACCACCATCCTGGGGGTCCTCAACACCAGGTCCGAGACAACCTCCGTCAGCTCAGGCAGGGAGACTGTTGGGCAGCGGGGTGGACGGTACACCAGCAGAATCCCTAATCTGTCTCGAGTACCCAACACACAGTACAAACACTCCAGACCAGCACTCGACTGAACAGGAAGCCTAGAGAGGGAGATTGTATTCCTATAGACCACGGCAACCCCCCCTCCCCGGCCCTCGAGTCTGTGCTGGTGCTGCACCGAGTACCCAGGAGGGCAGAGCTGGGTGAGAGCAACCCCACCCAGTTCACCCACCCAGGTCTCAGTGATGCATACCAGGTCAGCCCCCTCATCCACAATCAAATCATGGATGAGGGAGATTTTATTCTGGACTGACCTGGCGTTCAGCAGCAGCACCACCAGACCCGAGAGCAAGCTGATATGGCCACCAGGAACTATCCGGTTGGGGTAGGAACCAGAAGAGGGAATAGCTGTAAGGAATCTATCCCCTCTTCTCCTCATCTGGCCTGTTCCTCCCCTAGCACCATACCTCCCCCTACCCGTGACCACAGTTATGTGGGCATCCCCGTATCCCCCAGAGCTCCCCAGGCACATATTAAAAAGTAATTAAAATGTATTTTACAATTTGCTGCTGGTTGGCTGGTTGGAGATCTTGCAGGTACAGTAGTATGGTATCTCCTATGTGCGCCGCAAAGTGCGGCGCCAAGTGCGCACTCGGCATCGCCGAGGCGCAGCCTCTGGCAGGCTTCAGATGTACCTGTTAGGGAGAGTCCCAGCAGTCCCTGTTCTTCTTTCCCCCCCCCCCCAGCCAAACACACCCCACCTTCCCAGCCTCTGGCAGGCTGCAGATGTACCTGTTAGGGAGAGGTGGAGCACTCAGTCAGCTGACGCCCAGCAGGTGAGGGGAGAGACTGCAGAGGGAAGCCCCAGCAGTCCCTGTTCTTCTTTCCCCCCCACCAGCCAAACACACCCCACCTTCCCAGCCTCTGGCAGGCTGCAGATGTACCTGTTAGGGAGAGGTGGAGCACTCAGTCAGCTGACGCCCAGCAGGTGAGGGGAGAGACTGCAGAGGGAAGCCCCAGCAGTCCCTGTTCTTCTTTCCCCCCCACCAGCCAAACACACCCCACCTTCCCAGCCTCTGGCAGGCTGCAGATGTACCTGTTAGGGAGAGGTGGAGCACTCAGTCAGCTGACGCCCAGCAGGTGAGGGGAGAGACTGCAGAGGGAAGCCCCAGCAGTCCCTGTTCTTCTTTCCCCCCCACCAGCCAAACACACCAAACACATGTAGGTTTAAGAACGCAAGAGCCATGCTGGATAAGATCAAGGTTCCATCTAGTCCAGAATTCTGTTCACACAGTGGCCAACCAGCTGTCAACAAGAAACCTACAAACAGCATCCTCACGCTCATGTTTCCCAATAACCAGTATACATATGCTTACTGCCTGTGTCTATTCCATTAATCCTACATTGGCTAGAATTTTAGTTTGCTACAACAAAAGCAAGGCTTGTGGCAATTTTAAAACTAGCAGATTTATTTGTGGCATAAGCATTTGAGGACTAGACAGCCCACTTCATCAGATATATATGACAGTCCACAAACGCTTATGTCACAATGAATCGGCTAGTCCTAAGTGCCCCCGAGATGCATTGCTGAATTTATTAGAATGTATTTTGTCAGGATGTATTATACAACTATTATTTATTTATTATTACATATTTATACTGCCCAACAGCCTAAGCTCTCTGGGCAGTTTACAACTAAAACCATAAAATCCGGTTTAAAACTTTAAAATCACATAAAACCAGAATAAGTTACAGTCCAGGGAAGGCTTGTTTAAAAAGATACCATTTTAGGAGGCATTTAAAAGTTGTTACGTTTTCTGCCTCCCAAACCGCACCAAGGAGGGTTTTCCAGAGGGTAGGTGCCGCTACAGAGAAGGCCCGCCGTCGAGGTTCTTCATGGTGACATTCTGTTCATGTCGGGATGATGAGCAGGGCTTCCTCTGAAGATCGTAAAAGTTGCCTGGGTGTATATAAGGGAAGGCGGTCTGCTAGGTATCCTGGACCCATATAGTTTCATAGTCAATCCCACCCATGTTCCCCAGTAACTGGTGTCTATAGGCTTACTGCCTATGATACTGCAGGTAGCACATAGCCATCAGGGTGCTGTTGCACCATGTCCTGCTTGTGGGTTACTGGCTGAAAGCTGGTTGTCAGCTGTGTGATCAGAATGCTGGACTAGATGGACCCTTGGTCTGATCCAGCATGGCTCTTCTTACAAAACATGTACTACTGCTGTAGTCATGATCCAAATCAGGCTTCTGACACCTGTATTTACTTTAAGGGATGGGTGTTGAACCTCTTTTAGCCCTAGGTTCAAATTTCATTTTGAAGAAGCTCTTTGGGGGCAGGGCCAAAGGCAAAAGGGGTGAAGCTAAAATATCAGCACAAAGGTCATATTGCCAGTAACAAAGGCCATTTCTACAACAGCCCAAAAATCCAGGCTGGTCACAGCTGAGTCCCTGTGTGTCCAAATGGACGTCGCACAGCTGTTTGGATGTAGGGCAACCACCCCGGAAGCAGGTAAGTCCAGGATCATCTCCCCTGCATCCCTCTACACCCTTATGGTGTAGAAAGGGTCTAAGCCTTAGGACAGGCATTTCAACCTTATAGAACAAGGGAAAACTGCACAAATGCCAGGAAACCACCCAATAATTAGAGGCTGGAGGAAGGAAATGGAGCCAGAGCAAAGGCTGGTGACCCTATGGGAGATCCCAGATGGACTGCATTTGGCACCGGAGCCTGAGGTTCTGGGCTGCACATTACATTTCAGATGAAATAATCTGAGCAGACAAACACAAAACTACATAGCAATCCATATGGTGTTAATTTTAATGCCAGAAGCAGATTTCCCCTTATAAGGGTGGGTTACTGCCTTCAGAGGCAGAATCAGGGGCCTAAACTCCAGTCTTGCAGTATTATTGCTAGCTTTGGTTTCCTCTCCTGGTTCTTAACTGTCGGCTGCAAGAATTTTGCACTGCAGGGTCTCTAAAATACATTATCAAGTTGTAGCGAGGATGGACAGAGCTGTGTGTAGGGATGGATTGGGGAAAGTTTAATACTAAGTGCAACATGTGCTGTCTTTTTAAGGTATAATAGCTGGTTGAGGTAGGCAAGCAGAAAACAAGAGAGGGGGATGGAGAAGCAGAAAGGAGAACGAAAGTACTGGGTTCACAGAGACAAAGCAAGCAGAGGAGAATACAACACGAGATCAAAGCCTTTCCCTGCCAGTCTTGTGTCTTCCTCTTTCTACATGCTCTTGCCCTCATTTAATGTCTCCTGCCCTGTGATTCTGTTTTCCTGCACTCTGCACCATTCTCTTTGTGCATCAATTTTCTCTCCTGTTATGAGATAGAACCACCCCCACCCCCCCACCAGTCTTAGTTTTAGCTGATATCTCAGGGCCAAGCTGGATGGGATGTTAAATGCATCTTTGCATTTAATGTGCAGGTTTAAACAAATGTAAATGCCATCAGCTGGGCAGTAGTGGTGATGGGGAAGCTGATAATGATCAGAATCACAGCAGGCACTGGAGGGGAAATTTAAACCTCCCTTCCCCCCCCCAGAAAATCCCTCTTCTTAAAGTACAGTGGAGGTGCAAGATGTGCTGCTGCCTAAGGTGAGAGGACATGATGTGTCACCCCCTATACTGCTCCCTTCATTGCTGTCTCCTCCATGCCTCACTCTGAACTAGGCATTGTGGGTGAGGTAAGGTGACCATATGGAAAGGAGGACAGGGCTCCTATATCTTTAACAGCTGTATTGAAAAGGGAATGTCAGCAGATGTAATTTGTATGTATGCAGCACTTGGTGAAACTCCCTCTTCATCATGACAGTTAAAGCTGTAGGAGCCCTGTCTTCTTTTGTATCTGGTCATCCAGTATGGCGCAGAGTGGTAAGCGGCAGTTACTGCAGCCGAAACTCTTCCCACGGCCTGAGTTCGATCCCAGCGGAAGCTTGTTCTCAGGCAGCCAGCTCAGGTTGACTCAGCCTTCCATCCTTCCGAGGTCAGTAAAATGAGTACCCAGCTAGCTGGGGGAAAGGTAACTGCAACTGGGGAAGGCAAACCACCCCGCTACAAAGTCTGCCAAGAAAATGTCAGCGAAAGCAGGCATCCCTCTAGGAGTCAGCAATGACTCAAGTGCTTGCATGAGAGGTTCCTTTCGTTTTCATCCAGTATAGCTCCTGCAGCTTTAACTGTTGTGATGAAGAGGGAATTTCACCAGGTACTGCAGGCATACAAATGACACCTGCTGAAATTCCCTTTTCTATGCAACTGTTAAAGATACAGGAGCCCAGTCCTCCTCTTCAAATGGTCACCCTAGGTGAGGTGACCTTGGAGATAGCCTGTGCCACAGTCAGAGTCAGGCATTTCGGCCTGGTAGGATCTCTGAAGAGCTGCACTGGCTGCTTTTCTGCTGTCAGTCTGCCCAAAGCCTCACTCTGAGGGATATTCAGAGTAAGGCATTCGGTGGGTGGCTTCTCCAGAATGCCTGCCCACACGACCCCGCAAAGCAAGGCATTGAGCTGGCCACTCTGGAAGACCATCCCAGCCACTTTCCTCCTGTGGCATTTGCTACAGCAAAAATGTGACTGACAGGCCTCTTCAGATCCTCAGGCATGGGGCAGGCAGCTGCTCCAGAGACCTCTTGCCTGTTCTGGTGCCTTTTGAGGCAGTGGCAAGTGGGAGACATGATCCCAATCATGCTGTCTGAAGTGGGAGATTCATAACCCAGCTCATGCGAGAGGCCGCCCTGGTACTTGCATTCAAAATAAACTGGTATTTGCATTCAGAGGAAATCCCTCTTGGGTGGCCGTGGAGGATTTCTTTCAAATAGAAACACCAGCTTCAGAGTTTTCCCTCATGGCAAAGAAGGAAAGTGTAAATTACCCCTCCATGCCTCCTATAGCCCTGATTTATCAGCTGCCCTCACCAGCTGAAATGAAAAGCATTTAAGATGGTATCTAATACCCCATATTACTAGTATCAGCCAGTTCCTCCATGTCCTGCATTTGGGGAGAATTACTAGGGCTATCGAGACGATTGCCCCCAAACGTCCCCTCGACCTGCTTCCAATTGGGCACCTTGGTACACAGAAGATCTCAGGAAGTTGAAGCGGGAAGGTCGACGACTGGAGCACTGATGGCGGAAAACTCATCTCATATCCGACAAGGCACGTCATAGAGAACATCTTCGTTCCTATGGGGTGGCAATATGTGCAGTGAAGAAAGCTTTCTTCTCTGACCGCATTGTGTCAGCGAATTCACATCCAGCAGAACTGTTTAGGGTGGTGAGGGGTCTAACTCAGGCACCTCCTCCCCTGAACTCAGTTTTAGAGCCTTCGGTAGTTTGCTGTGATGCATTTAATGATCATTTCACAGATAAAATCTCTCGGATAAGAGCCAATTTAGATGCCGTCGTTATAACAGAAGCTGAAGCTGAAGTGTCCAGCAACTCTGTGAGTAGGATTACACTGGATCACTTTCAGTTGGTGAGTACTGATGATGTGGACAAGCTGCTTGGACGAGTAAGGACAAATTGTCCTCTCGATTCCTTTCATTCTTGGCTGGTCGCCCAGGGAGGAGATGCAGTTGGACTACAACTACAACATATTATTAATGCATCTCTCAGGGAGGGGAGTTTTCCACCATGTTTAAAAGAAGCAGTGGTATGGCCGCTTTTAAAAAAGCCCTCCCTGGACCCTTTGGACCTTAATAATTATAGACCAGTATCAAATCTTCCATTTTTGGGCAAGGTGATTGAGAGGGCAGTTGCTTTCCAACTCCAAGCAGTCTTGGATGATACAGATTTTCTAGACCCATTTCAAACCGGCTTTAGGGCAGGATACATGGTTGAGACAGCTATGGTCGCCTTAGTGGATGATCTCCGCATGAGTATTGACAGGGGGAGTGTGTCCCTGCTGGTATTTTTGGACCTTTCAGCAGCTTTCGATACTATTGACCATGGTATCCTTCTGGAACGCCTGAGGGATTTGGGAATCGGGGGCGCTGTGCTCCAGTGGTTCCGGTCCTACCTCTCAGGTAGATTCCAGATGGTGATGCTTGGGGATAGTTGCTCCTCAAAAAAGGAGCTGTTGTAAGGCGTACCACAAGGTGCCATCCTATCCCCAATGCTGTTTAACATCTACATGAAACCGCTGGGAGAGATCATCCGGAGGCATGGGGCAGGGTGCTATCAGCATGCTGATGACACCAAATATATTTCTCTATGCCTTCAGTAACAGCATCAGCTAAGGATAGTGTGCCTCCTCTGAACGAATGCTTGGAGGCGGTAATGGGCTGGATGATTTAAAATAAACTGAAGCTGAATCCAGACAAAACAGAGGTGTTTGCTGTCAAGGGCTCTGACCTAGGTTTGGAGGTGTGTCAACCAGTTCTGGATGGGGCTACACTCCCCCTGAAAGACTGTGTTCGCAGTTTGGGGGTGCTCCTGGATTCGTCGCTCCAAATGACAGCCCAGATAGATGCTTACCCTACCCAGTGCCTGTTTACCCTACCCTGTGCCTGTTTGCATTCTCTTCCCCTCCTTATTGTTTTATTATGATATTATTAGAATGTAAGCCTATGCGGCAGGGTCTTGCTATTTACTGTTTTACTCTGTACAGCACCATGTACATTGATGGTGCTATATAAATAAAATAATAATAATAATAATAATAATAATAATAATAATAATAATAATGCAAAGGCCAGGAGTGCCTACTATCAGCTTCGGCTGATACGCCAGCTGCACCCCTTCTTAGAGTCAGAAGACCTAAAGACAGTAGTGCATGCGCTGGTAACCTCAAGGCTTGACTTCTGCAATGCGCTCTACATAGGGCTACCATTGTACCTAGTTCGGAAACTTCATCTCGTTCAAAATATGGCAGCCAGTTTAGTCACCGGTACATCTAGGAGTAAGCATATTACCCCAACATTGAAATCACTCCACTGGCTGCCAATTAGTTTCCGGGCAAAGTACAAAGTGTTGGTCATTACCTTTAAAGCCCTAAATGGTTTGGGTCCAGGTTACCTGCGGGATCGCCTTCTCCCATATAGTCCGCCCCGCACAATCAGGTCCTCTGGGGTGAACTTACTTCAGTCAACTAAAACTAGGCTGACATCAGTTTCCCAGAGGACTTTTTCTTCTGTCGCCCCCAGATTGTGGAATGGCCTGCCAGAGGAGATTCGTAAAATTAACTCTCTGTGTGATTTTAAGGCAGCCTTAAAGACTAGCCTTTTCCAGCAGGCCTATCCAGATCAATGTAAAATCAAGAATTTTTACGATGTATTGATTCCTGTTCTAATGTTGTTCCCCGCCTAGATCCAAAGGGAGAGGCGGGTAAGAAATAAATAAATAAATATTATTATTATTTTATTATTATTATTTTGTAGCATTACATATATATCCTGCCTTTTTTCTCCCCTTGCAAGGAACCCAAGGTATCTGTCAGGTATGCTTTAGGATGGATTCCTGCATTGAGCGGGGGTTGGATTCGATGGCCTTATAGGCCCCTTCCAACTCACTATTCTATGAATTTCTATATGGTCCTCCTCCTCTCCATTTTATTCTCACAACAACCCTGTGAGGTAGATTAGCCGAGTCAGATATTGGCCTAAAGTCACCCAGTCAGCTTCATGGCTGAGAACAGCCCGTGGGTTGTTAGAACCCGGATCTCCCAGGTCCCAGTCCAACACTCTAACTACTAAGGCTTGCAAGGCTAAAGATGGGATTCTCAGCACTTTTTATTTTGAAATGTATGCAGTGGGGAAGGATGGCAGCTCTTCTGATAGGTGCATTCTGTTGGGTTACATGGGTTGCTATATCCGAGTGTAACCCTAGATACAAGCCTTCACACCTTTTTCTGAATACGGAAGAGGCACTGCTTCCCCTTATTGGACTGAATATCATCCCTTGTTTTTTTGTGCTTCCCTTGTTGCAACTGAATGAAGGTAGCAATGGCTTGATACTAATAGCACTTGCACAAACACTGCATGCATTCTATTGCCTTGTTAAACAAGCGGCTTTAATGAAGAGAATTAACCTAGCAGATGCCAAGCACGTGTCTTGAACTGACTGACATAAATTAGCATCATGTTCAAGAAGCCACTTCCTCATTGCTCAACAAAATAGTAAACATCACTGCCTGCGGTGAAAAAAACCAGCATATTGTTGGAAGTGTGTCTTTTTGGGTTGCAAATTACTGAAAAGGAAGTGATGCAAAGTAAAGGAACAATCCTGCCCCACCTCCTGGCTCTGAAGATACTTGTCTTCAGTTACTATCATTTTATTGACAGATCTCTAGCAATATACATTGATAGGCATTCCAGACAACCAACGCCAAATATTTCTTAAAGAAATAACAACACTCATGCTTGCAGCAGCGAACACTGAGGTAGGAAGGAACTGGAAAACCTCACCAGCAATGGAGGCTAATGGCTCTAATGTCAGTGCGGTGGTGAATCCATTCCAGATTTCAGTCAGAACTCTAAAGGAGCTATCCAAGGTGCGAAGTAGCCATGGCTTATCGTATCGTGAATGCAAACCCAGGCAGGGTGGCTTGTTACTGTGGTTAACAAGCCACCCAGAACCCACGGGCTGTTCTTTCTCCCTGCCCCTCCTTCAAAGGCATTCTCCTGCTTTTTTCAGTGTCTGGTTTTCAGCAAGTGGTGGAGTTTCTATTACAGTTGATACACTTAAGTACAGTTTGATATGTGATTGGAAATATTGTAAACTTTCCATTTGCCATTCCCTTTTTGAAAAATGCTATCCTCTCACAGGGACCATTTTATTTACTTTTGAAACTGCTTACTTTATGTAGAGCATACATGCAAATCAGTTGTGCTCCTTTGTTCATGCTGTTGCTCTGGTGTACTAAATCCACTATCCATATTTATTATTATCCATTACTGCAACAGCAGCAAGAAAGGTGGCAACAAGGGAGAAAGTATTCTCGGTGGTGGCCCCCTCCAACTGTGGAGCCAACATTGTTATCTTTTCGGCACCAGGGCCTTTCTTTTTTCTCAGGCATTTGGCAGCATATGAAGAGCTTAGTCAAGTCCTGGATTTGTTTTATGGTTGATTGTTTAAAATTGTTCTTAGATATATGTTGCCATTGTGTGCATTGTTTGTTGTGTTTTTATGTGAATGGTTTTTTAAACTTTGTATACTACATATTTTTAATGATTTTGAATATATTTTTAATCTTTGTAAAATATTCAGACTCCATTTTCCTTCCAGCACTCACTGTGGCAACAGCAACAGGGTTCATAGACTTGAATGAGCACTCATGCTCGTATGCATGTGATGGGAGGTGGCAGTTTTCCTTTACAGTGGTAGGGAGTGACTTGGGCAGAGGTCACATATCGGAAATACCCTTCTCATTTCTCATGTTTCAAAAGTGATTATCAGGATGGAAACTGTGGAAGGTTGAAGGAACAAATTGAATGGGTAAGTGTGTGGCAAATTAACAGGAACACAAGCTAATGCAAAAGATCGCAGGAGACAAGCCAAAAGGCCCTAATGCCATGGTACGCTTTTATGTCAAAGCCCTGAATGTCCTAGGAACCCTAGGTAGAATTCAGTCTTCTGAGGAATCTTGCTTGAATCTTCTATTTGGCTCTTGATTCTGGTCCTGAATTTTAACAATCCTAGAGTGACTTAAAAGGCAACAGGAAAGCTGTGTGTCCTCTTTTATAGAGGTCAGTCTTGTATTTGAAGAACTGTCAGAGAATAGTCCTTTCTTTGAAGGTGTTTTCTATTTAAAGGGTTGTCCAGTCCAAATACAAAGATAAAGAACCCTAAAAAGGGAGAACAGGGCAATTTTTAGGTGTGTGTTTTAGGGCAGCTTTTAGGTGTGTGTGTTTTAAAAAATAATTGTTATTGTGAAATTTTAACAAAACAACCAACTAAAAAAAACTTATAAAAAGGGATTTTTTTGAGAGAGAGATTCCCTTTTCAAACAATATGCACAAGAATAAAAGAAGGTGTGCTAAAATTAGTCCAGAAGTGGTAACGACCCACAATCCATGTCTATAAATGCTTGTTGGTGGTGAATAAATACAATATGCAGGGTTCTAAGCAGTAATGGAGGAGGGAACTGGATTGTCCCATTTTGACTAATCAGTGGATCACTGCTTTGGCCTCTATGTCTGTCGTGTTTGTGGATCTTAGGCTGTGTCTTATTCAGCCAAATGTCTCTTTGTACTGCAGGCTGCAGTGTCTCTTTAGTAAGTGTTTGGCAGTATCTACTGTTTTAAAATGGTTTAGAACAGTAGTTGGGGCCCAGGACACACTCAATATACAGTTTTCAAACAGCTTTGAAAGTGCCATACCCTGCTTGGTGTAGACTTGGCCTTTGTCTAATTTGGCTAATTGCTTGCAGTACAGTGCAACTAATGCTTCTTTTAAACATATGTTTTGACAATGTCCAGTAGTTGTTTCTTTTAGGGAGGAGGTTATTATATGGATAAATGTTGTACTGGGACAATTTTTAATATTCACCAATGTACATGTTCTTTTAAATTACCTACCTGCTGCTTGGAAGTTAATAGGTGCGTTCAGACCATACTTTAATCCATGGAATGTGAATAGTCCACTCCATGGATGACTATTTGCGTGTTGCACTTGGGAAGTTATGTGTCCTATTCTACAGTGGACGGTCTTCTATTTGAAGAGCAGTCAAAGGAAGGACAGTCTTCTCTTTGAAGGTGTCCTCTATTTAAAGGCCAGATATGGTTTAAAGATAAAGAACTTTAAGAAGGGAGAGCAGGGCAGGGCTTTGAGGTCGCCCATCCACAGTTAGGGCTTGGACAGCAGAGTGAGCAGGCACACAGCTCACCAGGTCACTCTTCCCCACAACGCTGAGATGTATGACTGTTTATAGTTTTTATTTGTAAATGTGCATCTATAAATACAAATTAGCATATGCAAATTACTATACTCTTTTTTTGGCATTGCAGAAGTGACCAGCCTATTATGTGCTATAATCACCAATTACTGCTGTTGTGAATGGTCACTGTGCTTGTTTTACTTACATTTATTGCAGCTTTAATTGAAGTGTGGCACACAGTATTCTTTGCATTTCATTGCCATTTGACCCCATTGTCTGAAATCCTCCTCCCTTCAACACCTCTGTATAGGTATACTTGCCATGCCAACCAAGAATAGCAGTGTATTCACCACAAGAAGTGAACTCTAGTCCACAAAAGCTTAGACCACAAAAGGCTGCCCCAGGCTTTGGCTAGGCTTGCACTGGGATTTGCCTGCTTTGATGAAAACAACCTCAGTGTCATAATTATAGCTGGCAAACTCCTCATTCCTGAAGGCCTGGTAAGTCAGGCTGAAGCTTGCTGGCAATAGGAACCATTCAGTTCAGAGGAAAAGTGTACATTTGTGCAGGGAATAGTGCTGTACTGTTTGGTCTGGCTTTTAAAGTGATGTAGCTATAAAACAAATCAGTTTGTATATGAACAGCACCTGTTCTTTTTACCAAAACAGCAGACATCACAATAAAGCTATTGCTTTTAAGGTGCCATAAGGCAGGATTTTTTGTTGCAGCAAAAATCCTGGATGGGACACTAAGGGAAACACGCTCTAGACCACATAAGCCTTTGGTAGGGCTCCTGTATCTTTAACAGTTACATAGAAAAAGGAATTTCAGCAGGCGTCATTTGTAGGCATACAGCGCCTGGAGAAATTCCCTCTTCATCACAACAGTTAAAGCTGCAGGGTGAGGTGCAGGGCTCCTGCAGCTTTAAATGTTGTGAAGAAGAGGGAATTTCACCAGGTGCTTCATGCACACAAATGACACCTGCTGGGCTTCTGTTTTCTATACAACCGTTAGATACAGGAGCCCTGTCCTCCTTTCCATATGGTCAACCTACCTTTGGTCTGATCCCGCAGGGCTCTTCTTCGGTTCTTACCAAACCTCTGGATATTGTTCTTCTTCAGTCTCATGTCTGCACAATGCCAGACTTATAGCAGGGTTGCTGAACTTCAGGCTCAGGGGCCAGATCTGACCCTCTGGGGTTCCCCCAAAGGCCACACCCCTTCCCATGGCCCCATCCCTTTCCATGACCACTGAACATTGGGTGAGTTCCTGGCATTTGGGTAGCTTTTTCTCCCATTCTTAAAGATTGAAATTCCCCTATGGCTTAGTTATCAGCAGTAAGGGCTTTAAGCTAAAATATGCTGGCAGTGTGGGTACTTTGACCCTGCCTATTTGCCTTCAGCCCTGTCTATCACCAGGGAGCTTCTCCATCATGGAATCTGGCCCTCGGGTTGAAAGCGCTTTAACAGAGGCATTTTGGTTTTGTTGTTGTCAAAGGTCCTTTTTAGGAGGAGAAGGAGAACTCCTCACTCAGCTTTCAGGCATTCAGAAGGCAGCAGTACTGTAAAGTAGGGTGACTATATGAAAAGGAGGACAGGGCTCCTGTATCTTTAACAGTTGCATAGAAAAGGGAATTTCAGCAGGTGTCATTTGTATATATGGAGAACCTGGTGAAATTCCCTCTTCATCACAGCAGTTAAAGTGCAGGAGCTATACTAGAGTGACCAGGTTTAAAAGAGGGCAGGGCACCTGCAACTTTAACTGTTGTGATGCAGAGGGAATTTTACCAGCTTCTCCATATATACAAATGACACCTGCTGAAATTTCCTGTTCAATACAACTGTTAAAGATACAGGAGCCCTGTCCTCCTTTTCATATGGTCACCCTATGTAAAGCCCCAAGGGAGGAAGTCCTGGTTAAGTTCTCAAGGTCTTCAACTGGTTGGTCGTGTGAGATCAGTCCAGATGAATCGTGGCAAAGTTGTTGCCACCATGTTGGGCAATTGTGAAATTGTGCAAGTGAGTCCCATGTTGCAGTTTGAGAGTCTGTGGCAGCTCCCAGGACTGGAACAGTTGCTCTAGGGGGCGTTTCAGGAAGGACAAACAGCTGAAGAGGCTGCAAGATCAGAATGGGATAAAAAAATGTAAAATAAAGAGAGCACACACAGCTCTTAGCCACCACCTCACATAAGAACTGAACACCCCCACTGCCACCGCCCCTGAACACTGAGAAAAGTCTGCTTCCCACAATTTTTGGATGAGATTTCTCCTCCCACCTCACCCCCAAATGTTTGAAAATAAATAGATCAAATATTTTGGCACACTGCTAGCCTACAATTACTGTCAGAAGAAAGAGGCCTAGTCAGCTTCCTCACAGTAGGCTTCTTCAAGAAGTAGGAGAATTTTCTGGCAGTGGAACCAACATCCTTGTGTTTCTTGTACTTTATCTCCCACTTTTGCAGGATAGCAGTGTGAACCGCCATCCTGCAAAACCTCCATCCTGCATTTTGTGAACTGCCCAGAGAGCTCCGGCTATTGAATATACGGTAGAAATGTAATAAATAAATAAATCAAACACACATGGCTTCACCTGCGCTAGCAAGAGTGGCAAGTAAGGATCTACAGAGGAAGTCCTTACTGAGGTTGATCAGGCGAATCATCCTACAGTCTATGTCATTATGGGTGAATAAATATGATATACAGGGTCTTAATCAGGAATGGAATAGGGTACTGGATTGTCCCATTTTGCTTAATCAATGGATCCTGGCCTTGGCATCTGTATTTGTTGTGTCTATGGATCTCAGGTTGCCTCCTATTCAGCAAAAACATTTGTTTCATCTCTATTGCATGCCTCGAGGTCTCTTGTAAACAAATAATATCTTGTTTTAGTTTTCTCCAATAATGAAAAAAAATCTTTCTCTTTTGGGGTGCATTCGCACCATTTGATCCTCATGAATAAATTCTTGTAGGATTTTTCAGTCTTTCCACTAATATCATTATAAACAACTTATAATTGTTAATCAGCAGTGATATTGGTCTGTAGTGTTTTTTTGTCAGAGTCAGGTCTTGTCCCTCTTTTGGTATTATGAGCTGTCTTCCATGGCAGGATCTACACTACTGCTTTAAAACGGTTTATATCAGTAGTGACAATTGTTGGGGCCCAGGAAACACTCCATATGCAGTTTTCAGAATGTTTTGAAAGTGTCATATCCTGCTTAGTGTAGATCTGGCTCATGTCTCCGGTATCTTCCCACTATTCAGAATAGAATTCATCACATTTTGTAGAGGTTGTAATAACTCCTTCTCAAAACTCTTGTAATATAAACCTGGTAATCCATCTGGTCCAGGTGTTTTCCTAGGCTTAATCTTTCTTATTGCTTCCATCATTTCTGTTATTGTTATAGGTCCATTCATGATCTGTCTCTGTTCTTCAGTAATTTTTGGTAGTTTTTGCTTTTTAATATATTCATCCATTTTTTTCTGGTAAAACCTCATGCCCTTTTTATAAATTTGAGTAATATTGATGAAAGACTCTTTGTATAGCCATATTATCAGTTAGTGCTGTATTACCCTCTTGTATTTTTACTATCGTTTTCTTCTCTCTTTCTCTTCGCAATTTATAAGCCAACCATCTTCCTGGTTTATTTGCAATTAACTTAATTTTTTTAATATATCAAGCAGATTATGGATTATAAATATTTAACATGGAATATAAATATAAGTTAAGAGCCTTTGCGGATGATGTGGTGTTTACTTTGGAAGAGCCTTTAAAAGGAAATTAAATCTTAATGAATACATTGAAAGAATTTGGTGCAGGAGCGGGTTTTAGGGTTAATAAACAGAAGACAGACAATGATGCTAACAAAATAGATGAAACCTCAAGAACAAATAAAACTGGTGGAAAAAACTGGTTTTAAGATCGAAAAGAAGGTAAAATATTGGTGTTAATATGAATTGTATGTTGTTTCATAATAATTATGTTAAGGTATGGAATGAGATTAAAAAATAATAATAATATAAATAATCTATATAAATTATATTTATTTATATTATATATATATATATATATATAAATAAATATAATATTTATTTATATTATATAAATAATATATATAAATAATAATAATAACTGTCATTGTTGGGGAGAATTGCGACAATTAAGATGAATGTTCTACCAAGAATATTGTTTTTGTTTCAGACAATACCGATTGTGACATCAGATTTACCATTCAAGCAGTGGCAGAAAGATATATCTAGATTTATATGGCAAGAAAAAAAACCCCTAGAGTTAAATATAAAATACTGCAGGATGCAAAAGAGAGAGGAGGCCTGTTGTTACCGGATTTGAATTTATATTTTTCTGCCTGTTGCTTGGTATGGATAACAGAATGGATAATGTTGAAAACTAGAAGACTATTGGAATTAGAAGGACATTAATTGAGATTTGGATGGCATGGGTACTTGTGGTATAACAAAACTAAGGTTAATGTAGCATTTAATAACCATTATGAACAATGGGCTATTTTGAGGACATGGAATAAATACAAGCTTAGGTTTCATCAGAAAATACCATTATGAATTTGAAATAGCATTATGTACAAATGAAGAACATGTTATTGCAAAGATGTATAAATTATTGTTAAGATATGAGACGGAAGATGAACAAGTAAAAGATTGTATGATGAAATGGGCATAGAATATTGGACATAACATCTTAATGGAAGAATGGGGAAATAAGTGGGGAAAGGGTTTGAAATTTACACTATGTGCAAAGTTTAAAGATAATTTTTATAAGATGATATATAGATGGTATATGTCACCTGTAAAATTAGCAAAAATGTTTAAAGGAGCTTCAAGTAAGTGTTGGAAATGTAAAAAAAGAAGGAACCTTCTATCATCTGTGGTGGACTTGTAAAAAAGCCAAGACATTTTGGATTCAGATACATTTTCTAATCCAAAAAATATTAAAGACAAATATAGAAATGAAACCGGAATATTTTTTACTTGGACTAATGGACAAACAAATGAAAGAGAAGGGGGGGACTTTGTTTTTGTATATGGTGACAGCAGCAAGATTGCTATTCGCACAGAACTGGAAAGACCCAACAATACTGAGAATGGATGAATGGATGTTGAAGATGTTGGAACTTGCAGAGATGGCAAAATTTAGAGCGATAATGAGAGAAAGGTCAACAGCTATGTTTATGTTGGAATGGAAACCTTTGATAGAATATTTGAAAGAGACAGAGAAAAATGATGTATTCGTTTGTGACTTTTATATTGTTAGTTTTACTCTACCCTGTGCCTGTTCGGTGTATTCTCTTCCCTTTCTTATTGTTTTATTATGATTTTATTAGAATGTAAGCCTATGCAGCAGGGTTTTGCTGTTTTATTGTTTTACTCTGTACAGCACCATGTACATTGATGGTGCTATATAAATAATAATAATAATAATAATAATAATAATGGAAAAAAGTATAATTCCGTGAACTCGATGTATGGAAATGGGGTGGACATGTAAAGGGTAATTAAGAAATTAAAGGGCATTTCTGGCATGAAGAGGGCAAAAGAAAAATATATCCTAACCTCTCCCTTAAATATTTTTTTAGTGTAATTGTAGATGTTATATGTATCTTTGTTTGTATGTATTATGCGTGATGTTCATTTAGATGTTGTTGGAAAAAAATAAAAATTATTATTAAAAAAAGAAAAAGAAAATACTATTATGGTTATCAGAGCAGGAAGCACACCAAAGAAGAGAGATGTCAAGTACGCATAATTGGTTAACATATTGTGATATATTAGAACTAGTACAAACAAATTAAAACAAAGAGAAAGGTTGATAAATGAAGGTCATACATGTCAATGGTTTTCATATTTACAAATGTTGGAAAGGTTTAAATCAGAGTAAAAAACCTGGTTTTGAACAAACAAAATCTGAATTTGAAAGGGCATTATGTACAAATGATGAACATGTTATTGCAAAAATATAAAAACTTTTGTTGAAGTTCGAAATGGAGGAAGAACAAGTAAAGGATTGTATGATAAAATGGGGCTAAAATTGTATTAAAACATGTTCAATAGTCAGGAAATTTCTGAATCCGTAAAAGACAGCATGACTTGGCAAGCCCATCATGTTCATCTAGAAAAAACACCACAAGCAAGAAAAGAGAGATGGATGATGATGATGATGATGATAGTAACCCTAATATTTTTAAAAAGGTTTTTAAGAAGGATGAACAATTATCAGCCATTGTTACAAAATAGACGTCATGCCAATTATATCAAACAAATTGGAAAGGAAAGTCTGTGGGTCTAAAATGCATTATTTAATATGAATATCACCTCCAAATCATTCCCCCAACTCACAGAAAATGACAGCCCACCCACCCACACTGCAAACATGCACATGTATCCATTCATAGTAAAACAGCCAGGCATCCCATTCAGACATCAATACACTCACACACGGCTAGCACACGTGTGCGCACACACACACTCAGGATCACCCACTCCAAAACACACACATGCACACATCCATTCTCTCAAACACCCCATGCACCCCATTCACCCATACACTCTCTCACACACACCTCAGTCTAACCTCCTACTTGCTATATCTCCTCCTCCTCCTTGGCTGGTGCTCGCGCCAGCTAGATCTGCGCTTGGGGGGGTCACTGGAAGACGTGTTCCCAGAAGTCCGGGATCACGTCTTCCAGCTCCTCCTCCTCCCAGGGCTAATTTCGGCCTTCTCCTGTGCTGGTGCGATTGCGCCAGCTCAGGAGAAGTCTGAAATTGGCCCCGGGGGGGGGGGGGGGACTGGAAGATGCGTTCCTGGATGTCCGGGAACGTGTCCTCCAGCCCCTGCCTCCAGCACCAATCTAGCCTTCAACTGTGCTAGATTGGCGCTGGGGGAGGGCTGGAGGATGCGTTCCCGGAAGTCTGGGAATGCGTCTTTCAGCCCTTTTCCCTGGTGAATTGAGGGCCGGTCCCAGTTGCCCTGGAGACCTCCGTTTTTCCAGAGTTCTCCAGGGTTTCCTGGTGCATCTGGTCATCCTACACGTGGCCCATTCAGTGGGTGTTTTTATCACGCTGCTTTTTCTGCATACAGGAGATCATGGCAAGTTTCATTTCTAAAAATAAATTGGATTTACCAGGGTCATTCTGTGATGGAAAGAAGGCCAGAAAGAGCAGGAGATTCATGGGAGGCAGACAGTGTCATCAAAAGGAGCTGTGGAAAAACTTGAGTGGGGCAGTAATGAGCGTGTGATAAAACGCTCGTCTGATGACACTCCAAGTTGCCTGTTGTACACCCTCCCCTACCGAATGTTTTTCTTTGGCTTAACCAGTAACCAATCCCTCATACCGCTGCTCTGCTATGGCTTGCCTAACTATTTAGTTTCGATAATTGCCTCCTGAAAGAGACATTGACAAAAAGCAAATGCAAAGAAGTCTTTGTTAAAAGGTTTTAGGATAGACCTAATCAAAGAGATCTGCCACTTTTTCTTTTATGTGTTATCTTTTACTTTGGGGTGCCTTGAAACTTCCTCCCCTGGGAAATTTCAGGAAAGCTAAGTATCTGCCATCTGGTGCCTTCTGCCTCAAAGATAATTTCCTCCTCCTCCTCCTTGGAGACATTTCTTTTTCCTGATGAGTCCCAGGGATGTCCATTGTGACATAGAGGAAATGAACGGGACTGAAAGAAGATGCTTCCCTCAGAAACAGAAAGCTGACCTCAAGTCTTTGAGCAGGGGCCCTTAATAATTTAATTTACCTTTCAGCCCCGAGCGACTTCTAAGAGGGGACAAAAACCTCCTTAAAAGCATTTTAATTTGTGGCTTTTCTTTCCTAGATTGACTGACTCAGAAAAGCTAGTTTTGAGAAAATGCTAAATGCCCCCTTGTCAACCCCATGGCTTGAAGTCATGAAAGCAAGAGGCTTAAAAGTTGTGAATACACGTGCACGCGCACGCACACACACAGATTTCCATTGATCTCTGACTTTCCAGGGTTAAATCGTATTTGTGTTTCCTTCCTACTCTTTTATTTTGAATTGTTCCCTATACATGCCTGAAAGACAAAGGCAGTTTCTACAACATTTCCTCCAACCTGGTGCCCTCCTGATGTATTGGACTACAAGTCTCATCATCTCTAGTTAGTCATGGTGAGTTCTCACAGTATGCCAACATTTTCACGGCTGATTTAGAACAATGCTTTCTCAACTCCTGGCCTCCAAAGCCTCTCATCTACCTGAGAAACATCAATGACATCTTTATCTTCTGGACCCATGGATAGGAAGCACTGGAGAAATTCCACCAGGACTTCCACAGCTTTCACCCCACCATCAACCTGCACCTAGATCAGTCCTTGCATCAGGCTCACTTTCCAGACACAACTGTGCAACTACATGATGGACGTATAAGCACCAGCCTTATGTTGGGAATCTACTCACTACTACACATACAGTATCAATCAGAATCAGACTCTGATGTAGACAAGTTGGTGCCAGGCACAGGCTAGCCTGTATCAAGTGGGAGAGAAAGCTCTCACAAACACTTTACCAGCTGGAGATGAATTCCCTCCAGAGCTTACCTTGTCAAGGGTAAAAGCTAACATTCTTCCGAAGGAGAGAGCACTGACAGATTAGCCGATCCTAGAGTACGTCGCAGGCTAAAATGGACGGAACAATTGGAAGGCGAATAAAAGTTGGCCTGGCTCGCATCGCGTCAGAAGCCGCCTGAGAACTAGTCTCTCTGAAGTTAACGCATCTTAGGAAAAAGCTTTCTTCTTCTTGAACGGACAGTTGTCTCGCTTATGCCTTCATCCCACGTACCCTTTTATTGTGGTTCTCCCTCAAATTATCCTACTTCATTTATGAAGTGCTTATATACCATATGAAAACTTGCAAACTTACACCTCTCCTGTAGTGCATTGCCGTTACCCCCGCTGAGGCTCACTCACATCTTGTTGTTTTCATCGTGGCCTCACCCATTGATCTCCTTTGTACCCCCCCCCCACAGTTTATTGGTTGTTGTAAGTTGGACAACACCCCCTCCATTCATGCTGTTCGAAAACCTCCCTCCCCTCTTCCATGATCTGCATGTGTATGGGCATTGCTCTATATGTGTTTACTCAGAAGTAAGACTCTCTCTGTTCAATGGGCTTTCCTCAAAGGTAAGCCAGCATGTGATGTTAGCAGTTGAAATCAATGGGATTTACTTGTGAGTAAGGGAACCAGCACATCTGTAGTTCATGAACTTGAAGATGCAAGCAAGCACACATGCACACCACCACCACTTCGCCGGCTCGCTTTCTTTCCCAAGAGAAGGAGCCATGATTGGTTTAACACCACTTGCTTCGTGGCTGCTCGTCCTCCCCTCTCCTTGGCTAGGAGTTGGGCCTGACACCCCCCTAGATCTGAGATAAAAGGGGTCAGGAAAGAGAAACGGAGGGAAAGGAGGGCTGGAAAGATTTCTCCTCTTTCTGTGCCCTTTTCCTGAGGAGCCACAGAGAGAGGGAAGGAGCCTCCAGGCAGGGTTAGGGGATTGACTTTACTCAAAAGTAAATCCCATTGATTTCAACTGCTAACGTAACGTGCTGCCTCTTGGTCTGTGATTGGAGAGGAGAGAAACGGTGAGGGGTGGTGGTGGAAGGAAGATGTTCAAAGGACTGGAAATGCGATCCTACATTCCTCCGTGCTAGCAGACTATAAGCTCCAACGGATTTGAGGGAGGGAATGTAAAAAATCATTAAAAAATCAACGGATGACCCAGTCTGGTTCAAATTCAGCATGCTGAAAGCTCTCCTTAAGACCTACCACTGTGCCAATTTGGGTCTCTTTATCTTTAAAAATGAGGGTGCTGCTGGCAAGGAGGGTGCATTTCCCACATTTCTTTTAAAGTGAAAATGGACGAGTTAAGATGGAGGAAGCAGGAGGAGGAAGGATTTGAATTGGCAATTAAAAACACCTGCTGGAGACAAGAAACACCCCTTTCTTTTGTCAGCAATTCCGCCCCTTGAAAACACACCCACAGAACACTGGATTCAAAATGAGGGATGAAAGTACATGTTGCAGTTTGAGCGAGGTGCCTTTGCATGACCAGAAGAACCGTACTTTCTGTGCACCAAAATATTTCACTTCTTTTGGCTAAAGCGCAATTAAAGCAGGATGCATGAGAGTACTTCACAATAAAAGCAGATTATAAACTGGAAAACTTTGGAGTCCTTTGCACGCAATTCACAGTGATTGCACAGTATAACGTGGGTGTGATAAAGCTCTTAGTTTGTATAGTTTTGCCTAGGGGAAAGTTCCAAGGGATTAGATTCTCTTCAGGCGGGAAAACATGTTTATTGCTTAAATAAAGCTTTGTGGATTACTTAGCAGGCCTCGTTATTGTCTCCCAGGAGGTTAAAGCCAGGAGGTTAAAGAGAATCACGACACTGGGTTGGAGACTTGGAGATATATATTTTTTGTAATAAATATTGTTCATTTAAAACATTTTGAGATTTTAACCGTCAGAGAATTCCCCACCCCACCCATCTCATTTATACAGTGGGTGATACAGCCTAGCCTTGGAGATTATTTTTCTTCTCCTCCTCCTCCTCTGTAGCTCAGACTCTAAAAGCTTTAAATGAACAGTTATGAATAAGCACAAAATAAAAAAGTATAAATCTAGCCAGAGAAGCCTTTGTTTTTGCCTGAGCATAGTTGCCGCAGCAGCTTCCATTGCAAGTGATTTATACCTCATCTGGAGAAGAACAGCTCAACGCAGAATTGCTGCTGCTAATGATTTATTTGGCTGTGCCAGGGTTTTGGCAACGGAGTGCACAATAACCCTTCCAGGGACATGTTAACAAGGAAGAAAGTTAATTGCTTTTAATGTGGATGGGTGATGACAATGTTTTCGGAAACCTATTTGCATGCATTTTTGAGACAATAAAACAAGCCGCTCTCTCTCCGAGGGTCTACACTTACGCAGATTGATGCTGTTCTGGCAGACCCCTCGGCCTCACATTAAGCTGCAGAAAATTAACAAGTGGAAATCACACATTATGAAATATAAGGGAAGAAAAATGCACAGCTGCTGAACAATGCAAGAGTGCAGTGAAACAGTCCTCACTCAACCTCTAGATCAAGAGCTTTATCACACCAGCGTTATACTGTGCAATCACTGCAAATTGCATGCAAAGGACTCAGAAGTTTTCCACCTTATAATCTGCTTTGATTGTGAAGTACTCCCATGCATCCTGCCTTAATTGTGCAACAAAGCAAAAAGATTCACCATATTTAGCCCCTACTTTTTGAGCGTATCTTCCAAGCCACCTCTGGGGTGCAGGAGCAGGATTTTAAAGAAATGCTTACATCTGCGTAAGCTTTAAAGATAAAGACACCAAAACTGGCACAGTAATAGATATTAGGGAGAGCTTTAAGCATACCAAATTTTAATTGAATTGGGTCATCCATTGATTTTTTATGATTTTTTACATTTCCCCCCCTTAAACTCACTTTCTGGTATGCAAAGGATCGCTGTCATCCGGTAGCAAAAACAACAACTGCGAAAGCTTAGTGCTACGGGGATAATCCGAGGAAAGCAGGTACACGGGATGAAGCTTCAAGAGTGGGAAACCGCAGGCCCACAGGCTGAATCAAGCCCTTTTGCGGTCCCAATCCAGCCCTCCGGGTGTCAAGATCAGGCCTGGTCTCCCCAGTGTGTATCCCAAATCGGACTCGGAGCCTAAAGAAGAAGTAGAAGACCAGCCAAGACAGGAAGTGGAGAGGAAGCTTATTGGATAGGAGGCTCAGAGTTCATCCTCCCAGCCCTGGAAACTCAGTCTTCATCAGAGGGGGAGGAAATATCAGAATTCCCAGAGTCTGCCACAGGTTCAAGTGGGCAGAGTTGAGAGGAGGTGGGAGGCAGTTTATTAGGTTAGCCACTCATCAGAGGTTACTACTTGAGGACCCTCCCTGAAGGATGGATTCAGTAAAAGCCTTTCGGGCATTGCAGGAAACTGTCCATTTAGTTGATAGGCAACTACCTTGCTTTGCTAGGCTAATTAAGCTTAGAGGATAGCTCCTAGAATTCACACTCCCTTCAAGTGTGAAGAAATATCTATTTAATGAATAAAGTTCTGTGGATTGCACGGCAGACCTATTTATTGTTTCACATCTCAGCAGGAGGGCTTGGAATCATGTCACCGGGGTTCCCTAGACGGCCACAAACCCTCCCCCTGCCCCCCTTTCACCTGACCACCAAATGTTTGATTTCCCTGGCTTTTGCACTGATGGTTCTCCATTCTAAAAGGTCGAAATATCTCTCCTAAGACTTAGTTACTGGCAGAAGGAGCTTTAATCTAAAATATGCTGGGTGGTGGTCGTATGTCTGTCTCCACCCCCTTTCCCTTCAGCCCCACCCCCTTTGCCTTTGGCCTTGCCCATCACCCTCCAGAAATTGAATTCAGCCCTTAGGCTGAAAGAGGTTCCCCATCCCTGCCCTACATGCTTGCTACATCACTCACATTTTGTGGCACCATCTTCTATATTTAGAACAGGGGTGGAGCGCCACTATTGTTGCTTTAGGTTACAATTGACCACCGGTCTTGAAGATGCAAACCCCTTCTTCAAACTGATGAGTTGAGCAAGCATTCTACCACTCCGTTCATGGAGAATGCAATCCTGCCTAGCACAAATGACTGGAAAAGATGTTGAGCTTTGGACTCCTATGTGGGGGCAGCAAACTTTCCACCCGGGGCTTCTTCCGCCGAGCTCTCCGACCCGGGTGGCTCTTTCCCCAGCAGCAGGAGGCTGGCAGGGAGGTGGGCGGCAGCGGCGGCAGCAGCAAGGACGTGGCCGGATTCCCCAGCCGCCTCCTTCTCCGCCTCTTCCTCTGCCTCTCTGGGCAGGATCTACACCATCGTTTTCGGGGTGCACTGGAGGCGCACGCAAGCGCCTTCAGTACGCAGTGTAGATCCCCTCTAGAACTTGTGCTTTTGCAACTTGCCTTTTGTATCACTCAGCCTATTGACTAAATACCTTTAATAGTAAGTGGCTTGTTTTACTAGGGTGACCATATTTTGGAAACCAAAAGGAGGACAACATGGTCGCCCACAAGGGGGCGTGTCCAGTACCAAGGGGGCGTGCCCACCCGAACATAGCCTTGGTCACATGTCTGATTTTACAGCACACATTTAAGACAAATCTGTTCTATATAACATCTTAATGTTAAAATCACTGAAATAAAGAACAAGTGAGAGATTCAATGTATCTGAAAATAACTTCACTCACTCCTACTTTTGTAGGTTTTGCTGTACTTGGAAGCTTTTGCTATACTCTGTGTATTACATTCTCCCCTTCCCTCAAATATCTTTTCTGACTGTATCTTCACTCATTGCAAGCTGCTGTTGTTGTTAACAGGGTTTGCTACTGCCCCCAGATCTATTTCAAATTTGGTACGGCTAAAGCTCTACCTAAATCCTTTCATGGTGCAAAGTTTCATCTCTTTATCTTTAAAAATGATGATTTAAAAATAATAATTTTAAAACCTCAATTTTTTAAAAAAATCCTAAAAAATCAATGGATGAACGGATCTGTTTCAAATTTGGTATGACTAAAGCCCTTCGTAAGAGCTACCATTGTGCCAAGTTTCATGTCTTTATCTTTAAAAATGACGGAGTTATAAGCATTTTTGTTAATTCCCATTAGAGCTGCTCTTGTGGGGGAAATCCGGATTTCCCCTCCCCCTCCCGGATTTGCCATCAAAACCCCGGACAAATCCGGGCGAATCCGGTCATATGGTCACCCTACTTTACTCATAAACTGTCGTGTTAAACCTAAACTTCCTGGACTGTCACTCACCCCATGACTACAGCTTAAACTCCATGTTACTGGTAAGGGGAAGGTAAAAGAAGGAAGGTGGAACTCTTAAGGAGGCAGAGATCCTTAAGGAGTCACTCAGTGGATCCAAATCATAGAAGGAACCTTGACAGCCAGCTTCCAGGGGATGAGGCTTGGGGGAAGGAGCAGGCTAAGCAGGAAGCCTCTGCAGACCACACGGCAAACCTCCATGGGCCACATTAGGCCTACAAGTGAGAGGTCCCCCATCCCTGTCCTAGATTTTGGAGATCTTGTATGTCTTGAAAGTGCACAGATTTATGTGAACCATTCACATCCCCACCCTGGGTAAATCCTCCCTAATAAAGTGGAATGGAAACATACAGACACACACATCATTACTGAAACTGGAATTTGGCCATGGTATCAAGGCCAACTTTGTCAACTGTTGTTGAAAGCATAATGTAAGCTTAAGGAATCTCAGAGCCAACTCTTTCCTGATTTAACACCATGGGAAATAGTGCAGGAATTACAGATAGTAAATGCTGCTGCCCACCAAATCACAGGCTGCAGCATTTATGTGCACTGGAGTTTTATATTCTTATATAACTTTCAGCTAGCTGGGAGTAACTTTGGAGGCTGAAGGCAATCAAGTACATTACCTTGAAACAACAAAGTCGCTTTGCCTTGTGTTGGGCACACATGGAAATAAACTGAGAGCTTGCCCCACAGGTCGTAATGTGTTCCAAATTGTCAGCCTCTCAAGGATACAGTGACAAATGGTACCTTGGACTACATCTTTTGAGCACTGCAGATATTCTAGAGCTGTAATAAATATGAAAATGGATCCACAACATAAGTGAGGAAAGAGAAGGGTGTGGGAGTTCTAGGGATAAGGTCAAATTTTGTTGTGCAAAAGACACAGATTTTGTTCAGTGTGTTACACTGGAAAACACCTCCAGATTCTGTGGAAAGCACATTAAATGGAGTGGGTCTGCAATGTTTCATTGATTAATCAATTACATTAATCTATTTGAAAGCACATTTAATTGACTAAGACAATTACTCCATTCTCCGTGTTTTAAAACTGTCACCAATGTTCATATGAAATCTCAGCTGTGTTAGTGAAGACGGCAGAAGGTGAAACATTTCACTGAATAGTTTTCCGATATTCCTGTTTCATTCATTATTCAGATCTTTCATACAATTGCTTAATGTCTGACAATATCCTTCTAGGATCTAGAATTGACTTGCATGTAGTGCTGTTTGGTTGATTTTAACAGGCCTTGCGTCGGTGGTCAGTATGGGCGGGGGATTTGAGATGGACTAAAATGAGTTTGGATTTCTAAGAATCTCACTTGTGGAATCTGCTGCAGACTGGTCACATTTAATCTGTGAACTTCTGGATTTATTTATTTTTACTTTCCCAAAATTTACTCAAATTTATTTGCAGGAAAATATGCAGGAGGGAATGTTGCAGATTTCCTGAAGGATTTGATGTTAACTGCATTGGAATTGCTGGGAACACTAAGGAGGAATTGCTTATTCACCTCTCTGAAAGCAATATGAAATGACTTTTTATAAAATGCTTAATGACACACCCTAATTAAGAATTTGCGGGTGCAGACAAGTAAGAATAGTGATTGCATTAAAGAGAAGACACACAAAGACACAAGCAGGTCCACAATGAATTTGGGGTAACTGATATCAAGAACTAACTGGTAATGAGGTCTGGATAATTTCCAAGGAAAGATGTTCATAGAATCATAGAATAGTAGAGTTGGAAGGGGCCAACAAGGCCATCGAGTCCAACCCCCTGCTCAGTGCAGGAACCCCCCTAAAGCATACCTGACAGATGGTTGTCCAGCTGCCTCTTGAATGTCTCTAGTGTGGGAGAGCCCACGACCTCCCTAGGGAATTGGTTCCATTGTCATACTGCTCTAATAGTCAGGAAGTTTTTCCTAATGTCCACCCGGAATCTGGCTTCCTGTTACTTAAGCCCATTATTCCATGTTCTGCACTCTGGGAGGATCGAGAAGAGATCCTGGCTCACCTCTGTGTGACAATCTTTCAAGTATTTGAAGAGTTCTATCATGTCTCCCCTCAATCTTCTCTTCTCCAGGCTAAACATGCCCAGTTCTTTCAGTCTCTCCTCATAGGGCTTTGTTTCCCGACCTCTGATCATCCTCCTTGCCCTCCTCAACACGCTCCAGCTTATCTACATCCTTCTTGAAGTGTGGTGCCCAGAACTGGATGCAATACTCTAGATGAGGCCTAACCAGGGCCGAATAGAGAGGAACCAGTACCTTGTGTAGTTTGGAAGCTATGTTTCTATTAATGCAGTCCAAAATAGCATTTGCTTTTTTTGCAGCCAGATCACACTGTTGGTTCGTATTCAGCTTGTGATCTACAACAATTCCAAGATCTTTCTCGTTTGTAGTATTGCTGAGCCAAGTATCCCCCATCTTGTAACTGTGCATTTGGTTTATTTTTCCTAGGTGTAGAACTTGGCATTTATCTCTATTAAATTTCATTCTGTTTTTTTCAGCCCAGCACTCCAGCCTATCAAGATCCCTTTGAAGTTTGTTTCTGTCTTCCAGGGTATTAGCTATCCCACCCAAGTTTGTCATCTGCAAACTTGATAAGTGTTCCCTGCACCTCCTCATCCAAATCATTAATAAAAATGTTGAAGAACACTGGGCCCAGGACTGAGCCCTGCGGTACCCCACTTGTTACCTCCCCCCAGTTTGAGTTAATGCTTGTCATTCAGAATTAAGGGCTATTTGAAGAATGAGGAATTGGTTTGTAAATCCTTTATTATTTTATTACTCACAGTCAAACATATACTAAGAGTTTTGCTTATCAGTTAATGGTCAATAAATATTGTATAAGGTATAAATAGTTTCATACCTGTCTTGGTGGTTTTACTCCTGAATGCTATGGCAAAAGTTTATCAATCCTATTACCAACTAGAGCTTGAAGAAATCTTTGTTTACATTGCTAAGTCCCTTTTCCAATGCTCCTTAATTTTTTGGCCTGCTATTACCAGATAGGGTATTACTGTATACACAAAGCTTTCAAAGGTCCTTGAATGATTCAAGCCCCTTAAAAATTGCCCCTTCCCGGCCCATTCCACAATCAGGCCTTTAGCCTAACTGTGGCAGGGGAGGGCATTTTTGGTGGGGTTACGGCTGAGGAGGGAAGGCCTAACCCTCCCTGAATGCTGTGACCACCACCCTTGAAACACCCCCATACTATAGTTAGCTTTTGTAAACCGCCCAGAGAGCTTCGGCTATAGGGCGGTATATAAATGCAATAAATAAATTATAAATAAATTAGTCAGGTTTTAAAAACCATTGCCAACTCTGCCAATGGAGGCTTTTAAAAGCGAAAACTAATTTTTAGATTATCAATATGATGTAGAGACTAGAATGTTTGACTAGGAATTCGGAGATCTGGGTTCTAATCCCCACTCAGCCATGGAAGCTCACTGGATGACTTTGGGCCAGTCACTCTCAGCCCAACCTAACTCACAAGATTGTTACTGTGAGGGTAAAATGGAAGAGGATTATGTATGCCACCTTGGACTCCTCAAGGAGGAAAAAGCATGGCTTATAAATGTAAATAAATATAACTTACTTAAAAGGAGCAAGTCCAATTGGACTCACAATAGTTGAGACTGAAAAACAGAAAGCAATGTGATGAAGTAAAGTGCATTTCACTGGACTTGATATGATATCAGAGGATGGTCTCATCTTGAAAAACCAAATAATGAGAGATTATATGAGCATTTCACTGCTGGTTGGTGATTACTAAGACCAATGTTTTGAAAAAGAGACTTCCAAACAAGGAGTAGCATGAACCTTGTTAACAACTATTGTGACTAATTTGGTCTTATTATACTGTCTATGTTATTTGGTGAAACTACAACCAATATGGTGTAAATGTACAGGTCATGTTATTATGTGAATTGGGCTACTGACTGTCTATACATTGTTCTTATTTAAAATGGGGTCTTATTTCAATGCATTGACTGTCTGAGTTTGGTTTGAATGATTGTTAACAATAATTGAATGCTACACAGAAATGTAATTGAATGTACACTGTTGTGGGTAGTGAATTGTGATTGACTTGTATTATTATTGTATTGAATGTAGTTAGTTTAGTACAATATAGTTGCATATAATTGGAAATTTACAAGTGCCAGAAAGAAATGTTGGTTTTACATACCCTGAAAATTTCAAGAAGATTGGTGAAAGATTGAGGGAAGGAGGGGAGTTTAATGTACAAAAGAGAGAGAAAAACCTCTGAATCAAAACAACACTGAAAACAGGGTGGCAAAAATACGGATTCATGAAATTCGGGGAATTGAGACCCTTACCTGTGGTAAATAACTGGCAAGGAGTCCAACTGCATGAAGATGAGGCATCCCAAACAGGTCGCCCCGTCCTAGTTTTGTTAAGAACTAAGTGGTTACATTTCTTGTTTACAAGCTATGATTGGTTGTTGAGTACAGCATGTTAATGCATGATTACCTCGTGCACAGAAGGTGCTGTTAGTGTGTGTTCAGCAGGAATATACGATATAAGGGTTAAGGAAATGCGTGATCATGGTGCCTTCAAGACTGTATTGTATTCTGTGGCTCTTGCGTCAGCACATTTCTGGCATGGTGAGCCAGTGCCAAGATGTTCCTTAGCAAGGCCTATCTTATCATTGTCCTCAGCACATTCAGTATGGTCTGCCAATACTGAATGTGTGCCAGAAAGGAACAACAATAACCCCTACACTTACCCATAAATCCAGTGGCAGGATCTTCTTCCTCCGTTCTTCTAGTTGGTGGAATGGCTTTTCTTTTTTAAAAAAATTCCCTTCGGTTGATTTTTAATGAATATTTCTTTGCCCCATTAAAGTGAATACAGAAACCAGCTTCACCCATAGTGCGACACATGCTCAGTAGCATCGCTGTCCCCCTCCCTCCTGCCTCAGCTAGATGTATGCTGAAACTAAAATGGCTGCCTGGCTCCTCTAGCAGTCATTTTCTTAGTGGAATCATTCCTTCTGATTGTTTGGTTTTGCTTTAACCACTAAGCAGCATGGTTTCAGACCCTACCACAAGGAAGCTATGGAATTGAATGGGATTGAAAATTTAGTTCATAAGCAGCCCTGGTTTTCTGAGAAACAGACTCAGCCTGGTTCTTGCCTACCTTTTGAGAGAAGAAGGGTTCTCTTTTCTCTTTTGGAACATGTTTTCCTTTGGCTTTTTGAGAATATTTTGGGCTCTTTTCCATTGGCCACTTTGCTTTTTTGCTCACTGTTGAAGCAGGGTGTAGAACTCAGTAGAGATCTCTTTCAGACTTCCTCAGGATGCATGATCACCTGTCTTCAGATCTCTCCTTGGAATAGGAGAGATACATTCCTTTTAATCCCCCTGCGCCCCCCCCCCCCACAGTGCTCCTTTCCTTTTTTCCTAAGAGTTTGGTCCATACTGCTATAAAGTTGAAAGCTTCAAACACTTCATTTAATTAGATTGGGCCGGTGTAAGTTTTTAAGTACAGTTTTGAAATCTTTCAAAGTGCTTCTGGGCCTACAACATTGGTTTCAGCCTAGTCACACTGTTTTTCTAATAAGCTTTAGAAACAGTTAAACTGTAGTGTATTTTGCATAGTGTACACATGGATTTTCTTTCTAATCTTTGCACTCTAGACTAGTTCTTGATGTGTTTTTGGAGGCATGCAAAACCATTTTTGTTCCGGCAGGCCTCTGACAAATTATCTGGGCCTCTCTCTATACCTTGGACTTTTAAATAGTTATATATTTTAAAAGTTTCAAATGCTTTAATATTGAATTGTATTAAATTATGTTTTTAACTTTTGTATATTACTATTTATAGGCTTTAGATGTATATGTTTTCATTTTGTAAAGCCGCCTTGAGGCAGCATTGAGCAAAAGGCAGAATACAAATAAATATAATAATAAATAATATAACAGTAATGTTTTACATTTCACTTCTGTATTTGATGTTCTTTTGTATTTACTTTTCTTTATAAACCATTCATATCTTAAGACTTTTTATGTGGCATGTTTTCATTGGTTTAACAAGTTAAAAGGGGTAATCACTGCTTTCCTGCTTATGTTATAAAATATATTTTCAACTTCAAGGCTAACAGAGTTGGGGGGATATCCTCAATCTCTTTGCAATCAGAGGCACTAAGGACTGCTGGAGATCATTTAGACTGACCCCAAACACATAACACTATTCTCCCTTCTGAAGAGGTCTGGATCACAGGCTATTAAAGACAAACAAAGTTGCAGACTATAATAACAGTTCTCATGTGGACATTTGCTTTATGAGGCAGGTGCTCCTGTGGGCTACCAAACAGAGGGACTAACAGGCCATAAAATTGCCTGGTTGGGTCTGCCAGAAATCCGGTCTCAAGACTCCTGGAAGGTCCATGTTCTAAAGCACATGCTCTCAGATGAACTTGATGGAATCCCACCCTCCAACCCTGTGTTTAATTTACTGGCCTCCCCTGGTTGGGCCTTGTAGGAAACTATAGGGACAGACAGAGCAGGCATTCATAGCACACATAGAGTGCTGAGACTGGCAAATCTAAAAGCAAGTATGTTGCTTTTCAAGAACCAAGGAAATTCAATGGGACTTACTTTGAGTAAGTATCTAGGGATGGAAATGCAGCCTGTGCAAGAATTGAGCCATGCCAAGTTGGAAACAGATTGGTTCATGCCTTCATTTTTAGGATTTTTTAAAGTTTAATTATATATATATATATATATATATATATATATATATATATATATCTATCAAGGCATGAACTGATCTGCTTCCAACTTGGCATGCCTAAAGCCCTAGTTAAGAGCTACCATGCTGCCAAGTTTCATCTCTTTATCTTTAATTTCCCTTTTTAAAAACTTGTACTGATCAAGGTCCTAAACCCCAAAGCGGAGATTTGTGTTTGAAATTTTTTAAAAATCCTAAAAATCAAGGCATTAATGTATCTCTTTCAAACTTGGCATGGCTAAATCCTTACTTAAGAGCTACCATGCTGCTAAGTTTCATCGCTTTATTGTTAAAATGAGGGAGATATAAGCATTTTGGTTAATTAATTAATTAGAAAAGTGAGTTCAACTCATAACACTAGCTTTGATTTTATATTGGATGTCAGCATGGTGTAACAAACTGGGTGACTCTGGTTTGGTTGTCAACTGTATAATATCTGGTCATCCGTTACACAAAGCCATGAAATTCATTAAACAAAAAACCCTACGGTTACAAAACAACGTTAAGGCTCTACAGTTTTCAACCAAACACCAAAAAGCAGGGAAATTGGGAGTTAAGGCTCACAAGCCTTAACGCCAAATCCTTCCTAAGGAGGCAGGAAGGCAGATAAACCACGAGGAGAGGATGGAGAATATGATATGCAGAGGTGACTGTCGGGTTGTGGGAAATTGATGATGAACGACTTAGGGCCAACTACTTCTCTTTTTTTTGTTTAGAGCAGCCCTTCCCCAACCTGGTACCCTCCAAAGTTGTTGGACTACAACTCCCATCATTGCAAGTCAGTATGTCCCATGGTCAGGAATGCTAGGACAGCAGGATGGGGAACACTGTTCTATATCCTTACCAAATACAGGGGCTGCCCAATATTTTTCTCTCTCACACACCTCGCATATAGCAGCAGCACAATTGATAACAAAAGGGGCACTATTTGTTGCAGATGTAGAACCAGAGCATGTACTGGCACTTTGAATTTTTGGTCAATATCCTGCCCTTCAAAGAAGCAATGTTTTTCTTCTTTCTTTTTCTTAAACTGGCACTTTCTGCCTCCTTAGGGAGGATGTGGGGTTAAGGCTTGTGAGCCTTAACTCCCAATTTCCCTGCTTTTTGGTGCTTGGTTGAAAACTAGAGCCTTATCGCTGTTTTGTAAACCATAGGTTTTTTGCTTAATGAATATATAGCCTGAGCTGACACGAATTCGCAAAGCAGTTCCAGACAGGAAGTAGTGAAAGCTGAGTCATATTGCACAAGGCTGAAATGCACTTGATTCACCTACCGAGCTACAAGAAGGAAATCCAATTGAGTTTTGCCAAAATATTACCCAGCTCAAATGCTGGAGAAGATGCCTGGGTTCAAGGTGATCTCAAATAAAACCCACAGGTGAAAATTTCAGTTGGGTGTTTCTTGGGAAAGGAACGAAGTCTAATTTGCTGAGCTGATTCATGTTTCTATCATCCTAGGAATGATTGATTTTACTCTTCATATATTGCTGTGCACAGCACACCCATCATTTCCTTAAGCCAGGATCGGGAATGTGTGGCCTGCACAAAGTTGTCAGACTACAGTTACGATCAGTCCAAGACTGCCTAGCCAACGGCGAGGGATGGTGGGAGTTTTCAGTCCAATAACTGTCAGGTATAGGTACAAGGTCGGCCTTGTACCTAGTGGGTAGATTGATTAGGAAATTATTTGAGAATGCCAGATGTCTCTGCAAGCTTATAGGTGTAAGGAGTTCCCATGGGAGTAGCTTGTTCATTCCTCATCTTGGCCTTGAAGCTGCTGGTTCTCACTTATACTGGCTCAGTTTGGACAACACAAAATAGTCAACCATGGGGTTGTTTTTGCCTGACAGACAACACAATGTCCACAAGCAAAGATCTTTCAGCCCGCTGGCCCAGGATGAAATGTCTAGAGCAGAGTGTCCAAACACCAATTCAAAATAGCAAATTAGTCTCTTTAGCAAAGGAGAGAAAAAACAGCTCAAAATTGGCTGGGCACTTCGAAGAGCGGCCCCCACCTTTTATAGCCTACTTGGAGACTCCGTAAGAGACCTCAGAGGGGCCGTTTGTATGGAGATCGGTTGCAATAGGTATAAAATGGACTGGGAGGGGCAGAATGAGAATGAATAGAAAAATGGATTGTGCAACCCAGGAGTTATAGAGGGATGAAGATGGGCTCTTCTCTCTTTACAGAGACATAGGGCCTTGCTAGACCTACCTGATAATCCGTGTGGGAGGAGGGGCCAGCCCCAGTCTACACGTCAGACGTGACGGGCTGCAGGAAGGACCTGTCGCGTCCACCATTTTTTTATTTTTAACTCCCCACCCCGATCTCTCCCCCTGCCCCAATGGGCCCAGTGCTCCTGTGGAGTGCTGCGACCCGTCCGCCACTTTCCCCGGTTACTCGCAAGTAATTGTGGTAGCTGGGAAAAGCGGAGGACTGGTCTACATGCCCGTGGTCTCAGGCTCAGCCCGAGACCGCGGGAAATACTGGGCCACAAGCGATGCCAGTTATCCTGGGCCAATGGAGGGTTGACCCCTGCCTGAGCCCAGGATCCCCTGTGCGTCATCTGGACACGGAGGGGCTCGCCTGGGGCTTGCACCAGGCTAACCCATCATAGAATCATAGAATAGTAGAGTTGGAAGGGGCCTAAAAGGCCATCGAGTCCAACCCCCTGCTCAATGCAGGAATCCATCATCTAGCAACGGCCTGAGTAAACTATTTATCTTTATGTACCTGTTGCTTTCCTACGATATTTGTAGCATAGTTATTCTCCCTTTGAAAAAAAGGGGGGTAAAGTAAAGATTGTAATGAGTAAACATTCTGTAAATTGCCTTGCAGTGTTTGCTGCCAGCTCTTGCCCTTTGGCGTCTAAGAAACAGGATGAAAGGTATAAAAGCTTATCTTGTCCCTTTCGCTCCTGCTCACCTATTTGCACCCATTCCCCTCCTGCCCGCCCACTGACCTTGCTGCTCCTGCTGCTCTGGCGGCAGTGGCAAGAAAGTAGGTCCACTCTCTTCTCTATCCCCAGGGACTGCGATGGCATTAAGCCAGACACCAAGATTGCTGGGAAATGTAGTTCTTGGTTATCCTGACATCTGTTGGGCAGTGGGGAGGGGAGAGACTCCCTCTGCCTTCCTTCATTCTTTGCATCAATGCTTAAGCTAGGGTGGAAGCTGGTGGGCAAATGGCAGGAACACACGTGGGCAGGAGTTTGGAGACTCATAGGAAGGGTTGGGAGGAAGGATTAGACAAGGTCATTTCTACACCAGCCCCAAAATCCGGGCTGGTCACGGCTGAGTCCCTGTGTGTACTCCTGGAGGCAAGGGGGGATGAGCACGGGTTTTCCAGGGATAAGTACTCCCTGGGAAAACCCAATTCTCCCCGTGGTCTAGGGACTGTCCCGTCCTGGCTTTGTCACGTTTTATTTTTAATTGCTGTTTTAATGAATTTTCTATACTTCCTTGTGATTTGATAGTGAAGGATGGTATAGAAATATTGTAAATAAATAAATAAATAAATAAAGAGGGCAATCGATGCTTTCCAGAAGCAAAATGGTCTTCAGAGCAAAAGAATATCTGTTCTGTTTGCTATTTTGTGACCGAAGTAAAAGTGATTCTGTAGTTTCCATTCAGACTTTTGTTCACAGATCACAGTACAAGGGAGTCCATTACAGAAGAGTCATTCCACGTCTCTGTCATTCACTCATTGCCTCCAGTCTGTAGAAGCTCAATTTCCAAGTATACATCGGGGATGCTGGTGGCTGCTTCTTGACTCTTTTGTGCACATTCATGTAAAGGCACATCCATGAACTACAAAATGCCCATGAGTTGCTTCCCTTCCATATCTACAGATCCAGATAGTAAATGTAGGTGTAGCTATTCTCTAATATGTACAGCCATATATCTAGCATGAGAATAAACATTCTTGAGGTTAAAGTAAACTGTTCTGGTCAGCTAATACATCCTGTTTCAGCAACAAGGGCAAGGCAAGCTATTATGGAGTACAACATACGGAAGGCATAATGTAAAATTATGCATGGCAGCAATGATCCTGCCTTCATCTGCAAAACGTTGGGAGGGCATACAGCCCTGTGCTTACTTCTTTAGGAGCAAGACTAACAGGACTCTGTGGAGCTGGCATCCATGTAAACATGCATAAGACACGTCTGCACATCTGTGCTGCAGATGTCTTGGGGCCAAACTAATTATTCACGGTAGGGCTGAACCAATTATGCATAGTAAGGAGAATGTGGATAGGGAGACATATTTCTCCCTCTCCCATAATACTAGAATCCCGGGTCATCCCATGAAGCTGATTGGTGGGACATTCAGGACAAATAAGAGGAAGTACTTCTTCACAGAATGTATAGTTAAACTATGGAATTCACTACCACAAGATGTAGTAATGGCCACCACTTTGGATGGCTTTAAAAGGGGGTTGGTTAAATTCCTGGAGGAGAAGGCTATCAATGGCTACTAGCCCTGATGGTTATGTGATACCTCCAGTATCCGAGGCAGTAAGCCTGTGTGCACCAGTTGCTGGGGAACATGGGTGGGAGGGTGCTGATGCACCATCACCTGCTTTGTTGGTCCCTGGCTGACAGCTGGTTGGCCACTGTGTGAACAGAGTGCTGGACTAGATGGACCTTTGATCTGATCCAGCAGGGCTCTTCTTACGTTCTTAAGCTACACGCAACACCATTAACAATGGTGTGAATGTTGTTATTTTAAGCAAATAGCAGGTGGGTTGCCCATCTAGATTGGGAGCCTGGTGCATGTGAAGGAAAGAGGGTTGAGCACTTTGCTCCCCCACCCTGCTGTGGTCCCAGTCTTGTCCCTCCCCCCATATGTTATTTGCATTGGAAGGAAAGCTTCCATTTAGTACAAATGGGAACCTCCCTCCCAATGCGAAAAGCAGGTGCAGAGAGGGGGAGCGATCTGGATCGGGACTACAGGAGGAGTCAAAGAGTTCAAGCTTCTCGACTCTCTGCCAGGATCCTGATGTAGATTTACCCCACCCCGCCCCTGCAGAGGGGCTGATCTGCCCATTCATGCAATTGCTAATTAGTAAACGGTGCCTCATCTAGTTTGGCCCTTTGAAATGTCCTTTAGTCAAAACCTCTCCCTGTTTAAACATCATGTGCTGGATATAGATCCTGTTTAGCACCACAGTCCTATCTGAGTAGGAAGTGCCAGTACTGCTGGGCAGCTCAACAGCATGAGAAGACAGACGCACGCCCCGCTGATTTCAATGAGGATCTGGATTTCTCTTTGTTGCCTCCTGATACCCACCAGTAGGGCAACTGATTTAATAGAGAGAGCCATTCTCCCATTTGCAAAAGCAAGCATCTGCTTATCACAACTCAAAAAATATTAATATGTCCAGGGATTATTTTAGTTTCCACTTTTGAAAGATCAGTTAAGAAAATCAGGCCTTTCCCTCCCCTAGATAAATAGATAAAAAAATACAGCAGCCATTACTCCACTGTTGCAGGGTCTCCAAACAACTTTATTCATTTATTTTCTATCTAAGCTTTCCACTAAAAACAGTGCTGGGTAGCTAACAACAACATTAAATGTAATATAATTTAAACATAACCACATCAGTTCACACACATCACATAAACATTACACACATTGACCCTGTTCAGACAACACGCTAAGCCACGGTGGTTAAGCATTTTGAACTAAACATTATGGCTTACTGGGTCATGCGAACCATGACTTACCGTGTCGTGTGAACCATTCCTAACCATGGTGGCTACATAACCACGGATTAAACATGCTCATCAACCATTTGCTGCAAAAGGGTTAGCGGCCTAACAATTTGCTTAGCGTGTTGTCTGAATAGGCCTGTGAGGGAACTGGCTGTCATTTCCGGTTATGACCTTAATGAAGGCCGTGCTCTTTGCGCATGCCTGAAGTCCGAGGCAGACATTCCTACCGAACAGGTTTGAATCGGTTGTGCTATGCTGCCAAGATGCGCACGCAATTCCTTTGTGTAAAAGTGTGTGCGTTGCCTTTGCATGAGGGGCGTGTATAAAAAGCCCCTCCTCCCAGTCCCCAGGGCAGCCGCCCGTGGACTCATCCCGTGCTGCTGTTTCGCTAGCGAATAAAGCTATCTGTTTGGACAAGAACTTTGGTGTGGACTCCAGTTTCTCTGTGTGGGCTCCAGTTCAGGCCCATTAAATTACATCACATAAAAAAGAAATCAGAAATAAACAGCACCCACCAGTTAAAAAATAGTTCAACTTAACATCCCCAAACCTGCCTGAACAAGAAAGTATTTACCTGCTAGTAGAAGGACAATAAAGATGGAACTAGTCTTGGAGTCAGGAACCTCAGGCCTCCTGGTTTTCCCACAAGACCATGGTCCCTTTCCCAGGCTGCACCCCCTTTCTACCCAACCACCAATCATTTCAGGTTTCCATGGCTTTTGTGCAGCCTTTTTTCATTCTAAATGGTGAAATGTCTCTCCTAAAGCTTAGTTACTGCCAGTAAGGGCTTTAAGCTAAAATATGGTGGTCTTCTTGGCATATTTAGCCCCACCCCTTTTGCTTTCAAACCTGCCCAGCACTGGACTATGAACCCAAGAGATCCTCTGAAATTCCTTTGGGCTGAAAGAGGTTCCCTAGCCTTGCCAGGGAGACTGGGAATAGCCACTGAGAAGGCCATCTCTCCCATTCCTGCCAAATGTGCCCCTAATGGTGGCAGGGCAGAGGAAAACACCTCTCTCAGGGATCAGGGAAAACATCAGGGAAAACGAGTATTTCAAGTAGTCAGGTCATGTAGGGCTTTGTAGGTCATAACCAGCGCTTTGAATTGTGCACGGAAACGGACCAGTAGCCAGTGCAGTTTTAAGGGTGTCACTGGTATAGGCTGGACCAGCTGAAGTTTCCAAACAGTCTTCAGAGGTAGCCCTACGTGGATTGTCTTACAATAGCCCAAATGGGATGTAACTAAGGTATGTTTCAACCAGACACCTCCAGGAATGGGCACAGTTATAATGAGTGCAAACGCACTCCTAGCCACCAGCGAAACCTAGGCATTGAGGTTCTGTGCTGAATCCAGAAGTACACCCAAACTGCAAACTCAAGTCTTCAAGGGGTGGGTAACTCCATCCAGCACAGATTGATTCCCAATTCTATGATCTGCCTTTTGACCGACCAGGAACACTTCTGTGTTGTCTGCATCAAGCTTCAATTTGTTTGTCCTTACCCAGTCCATTACTAACATTGGATACTGGTACAGAACTTGAATGGCTTCCGTGGATTTAGATAGGAAGAAGAGATTGAGTTGGGTGCCAGCAGCGTACTGGTGGGACCAAACCCTAAAATTCTGGCTGATCTTTGATGATGCTCTTAGGATCTTGATAAGTAAGGTTTAGCTAACTTCATGTTCCATTTTATTTTAAAAGCAACTGAATGAGGTGGTTTATCTAGATCCATTTCAATCTGGCTTCACACTGTGTTAGTGGAAGATCTACACCAGATACTGAACAGGGGAGTGTGTCCCTGTTGATTCTGCCAGACCTCTCAGCGGCTTTTGATACAATGGTATCCTGGTTTATATTGGCCGTGGTCCTTCTTGAAAAGACTATTTCCAAATGTCTGGGGGGACTCCTGTTCAATGCCATAGCTATGGTGTCCCTCATAGTTCCATCTGGTCTCCCATGCTATTTTAACATATACATGAAATCACTCAGGCCTAATCTATACCAAGCAGGATATTGCACCATGAAAGTGGTATGAAAGCGGTATTTATTTATTACATTTATGTACCACCCCATATCCGAAGTTCTCTGGGTGGTTTACAAAAGTTAAAAACAGTAAACATTAAAAATATACAAAATTTAAAACCATCAAAAACATAAAAACAAGTATAAAAACAACAGTATCCATTTAAAAACAACAGTTCTGGGGTCTGTTAAAAAACAAACTTAGCATTGTTAAATGCTGGTATGTAAAAGGCAGGAGCCACACTACTGCTTTATAGCATTATTGAAATGCACTGTTGGGGCCCACTGATACATACCATATACCGCTTTCATATGGCTTTCATAGTGCTATATCCTGCTTGGTGTGGCTCCTACATCTTCCTGGTAATTTCTACAATGCCTCTTTAAAATAAGCTGAATCAACGGGTGAGGGGTGGTGGTGAAGCTGAAGAATCAGCATGAAATGTATAGAAATATAAATGTTGTAGTGTATCTCAACCATGCAAGGCCTGGCATTTTCTTTGTTCAAAGATCTCCCACCACCAGCCCAGCTAAAATCAGTGGCAGGGCTGGGGGAGGTTACAGTCTTCAAATGTGCTTTAGCCCATGTTTGGTTGGACTTGTTCTGAGTTTTCTGCCAACGTAGTTCTAGCCATCTTTCCACTCCTTTCATTGTATTATTATTATTATTTATTTGTATCCTGCCTTTTGCCCAATACTGGGCCTCAAGGCGGCCTTACAAAGTTTAAAATATACATTAAAAAAAACCCACAACAAAATTATAAGTCATTAACATAGATGGTGGGGGGGGGGGCAGATTATTCCCCAAAGGCCTGATGGAACAAACAAGTTTTAGCCTGCTTCCGAAAGCCCATCAAGGAGGGAGCCAGTCTAGCTTCCCTGGGAAGAGAGTTCCAAAGCACTGGAGCAGCCACCGAGAAGGCCCTCTCGTAAATTACCGCCAAGCACGCCTGTGAAGATGGTGGGACTGAAAGAAGGGCTTCTCCAGAAGATCTTAAAGCACGGGCAGGCTCATAAAGGAGAATATGGTCTTTCATTTCCCCCCAGCTCCCTTACAAACCAGGGACCTCATTTGGCTCTACTCTTTCAACCGCCCTGACCAATGGTTAACCAATTCGACATAATTGCCCAATGAGATTACCAGAAAATTCCCCAAGAGCTGACAGGAGACCAATTGGGCCTGACCATCTTAACTGGCGCCCCACCTCTGCAGAAGCTCTGAGTTCCAGTAAGTCTAAACCCCACCAGGGTATCAAGACACCTCAATTGCTAAAGTCTATGTAACCTTGTTGATGTTTAGCTGCTTTCCATCTTTAAAGCTATATGATTAATTGCATTGTGCTCTTTTTGGCATCAGGTGAAGACCTTTTTATTCTCCCAGACATTTCAGGTTTTCAGTTTGTTTTATCTGGTATTGGATTTTAATTTTTTGCCCTGCTGCTAGCTTCTGTTTGATTATTTTTATTTTTATGTTGTAGTTGTAAGCATTTATATAGTATTTTATTGTCTGTATTTTATGGTTTTAATTGTTGTGAGCCACCTAGAGGGCTTCAGCTATTGGGCATTATAAAATATGATAAATAAGTAAGGTCTATAAATGTAGACTTACAACATTACACATTTTTTTCAGAGCTAGACTTAAGCTGTTCATTCACAACTACCATCTGTCAGGGATGCTTTAAGGTGGATTCCTGTATTGAGCAGGGGGTTGGACTCAATGGCCTTATAGGTGCATTCCAACTCTACTATTCTATGATTCTACTGTGGCAGATAAAGCTTTTTGACTACTCCGTAATATCTAGTAATTAAGACTAAACACAGAGGAACTTACTGCCACATCATGCAGGGTGGTGGTGGTAGTAGTGCTGGAGTCTTAAACAATAGTAAAACATTCATGAATGTATTCAAGGAAAGAGTCAAGCAAACATTTACTAACAGATGCTTATTAGCCATGCAGCAGACGACCACAAATGAAAGCTTTGTAGATAAATCCTTCTGCAAAAATGACCACTTTTATAGCACTCGAGTGTGTTTGACCTGGAAAGTGTCTGGCTGAACTGATATATCTTACCATGTTGGCTTTCTCTCTATTCACTTTCTATTCTTGGGCAAGTAAAAGTAAATTTTAGTTCACTTCTTTGTATGACTTACAAAGAGGTGGGCTAACTTCAGGTTTGTGGGATCTAGTTTGTTGGGGTTTTTTTTTACTAGAAGCTAAGATCCACCAAAGAAAAAGTAAAAATGTGTCAGGTGTTCTATGTATTGTCTTCTTTTGTTACTCTCTTTCTGATGACAGAATCCCACACTTACTATTGTGTGGTGTGCTAGAATATTATTGTGTATTTAGTTAGTTTAACCCCCCCATCTTTTATCAATGATTTTAATGCTTGTGATTAAATTCGGAATAGTGATGATACTCCACGGTAGGGAAGGAAAGCAGAAGATGAGAGAAAAGAGAAAGATATATGTAGGTTAGCTAGATCATATTACTAGGGATCATCCCATAAAGCTGATTGGTGAGAGATTCAGAACAGATAAAAGGAAGGACTTCACACAGCACATAGTTAAAATATGGAATTCACTACCACAAGATCCAGTGATGGCCATTAATTTGGATGGCTTTAAAAGGGGGTTGGATACATTCCCAGAGGAGAAGGCTATCAATGGCTACTAGTCATGATAGTTATGTGTTACCTTCAGTATCTGTGGCAGTAAGCCTATATATACCAGTTGCTGAGGAATATGGGTGGTAGGGTACTGTTGCACCTGTTTCCTGCTTGGGGGTTCCTGGTGGAAAGCTGTTTGACCACTGTGTGAACAGAGTGCTGGATTAGATGGACCCTTGGTCTGATCCAGCATCGATCTTTTTTATGTTTGTATCACCAACACCACGTTTTAAGCTTGTAACAAAAATGACTCTATTAATTTCAAGCAAGCCCTAGAACCTAGCGCTGGGGTGGGCTAACTTCAGGTTTGTGGGATCTGCTTTGGTTTTTTTTACTAGAAGCGAAGTTCCACCAACCAGAGCCAGGTACAAAGATATACACTTAGGATTAAAGAATCCTAAGTCCAGGAATTTGTTTGAGTACCACAACCAGAACTGAATTTGTTTTGAGTACGAGAATTGAATGGAGCTCACAATCCTTCTGCTACAAAAATCCACTTTTCTAAATATCTTTATGAAGGAGAAATTCGGGTAACAAAGATGTTGAAAAGAGAAATCCTGAACTTAGGAATCTGATGCGGTCAAGAGAAATGATAACTTAACATTTGCTAGATTTGATGTTAAGACAAAAAATTGTCAAAATCTTCAATTTTCTGCTTTTCATGCAGGACGTTGTTTCCTACTTTCTTTTCTGTCCTTTGTACATTACAATTTTTAAAAAGCAAGTAAATTTAAAAAATCAGTGCCAGTTATTTGGAGATGTTCTAGAGAACCTTGAACAAATGCCATCTATCTGGTGGGAATCTACACTGGTGTTATTCTAACATTTTGAATGGGTTACTGTGACACATAGCGTCACATGACCCTGGGTCTCCAATATTGCAAATGAGTTGTACTTACAGGTTCTATTTCTTAGTTCCAGCGTGGCTACAGATTCATGTGCCTCATCCTACCGGTAATTCTCCTCTCCCTTTCTCAGAGCTGCTGGGTTTGCTCCGCCCACTTCCTGTTCTCCTTCCTTTGCCCCGTTTGCTATCTTATCTGCTACAGTAGATAAATCACACCAGCGTTATATTGTGCAATCATTGACAATTGCATGCAAAAGACTCAGAAGTTTTCCACCTTAGAATCTGCTTTTATTGTGAAGTACTCCCATGCATCCTGCCTTAAAATTTGAATCAAATTGGGTCATCGGTTGATTTTTTATGATTTTTTTTTAACTTTTCCCCCCTCTTTGCAAAGGAGCTGAGGATCGCTCAAAGGATTGCTGCAGCTCCGTGCAAGAAAATTAACAAGGGTCCAAAGTCCAAAACTCATGACCAGCAGGCTGTTGCTAAGACTTTTCAATTTGGTCTCCCATCCTAACCCTGAACAGACCCAACCCTGCTTAGTTTCAGCAAAGTGGTTGGCTCCTATGCACTCAGGCTATTCCCCAGCACCTGCATTAAGATGTATTGGGAGGAGGGTTGTGTGTGTACTTATGACTATTGCCCTGCACTGCTGGCTAGGAATGAGGCAGGCAGTGGGCGGAGCAAACCCAGCAGCTCTGCTGCGCTCAGAGGGAGGGAGAACAACGAAACGATTTAACAATGTGCCCTGCAGTAACGTTACAGCTACAGAGAGCCACGTTAGAAAGAGACACTAGCAACGTTATAAGATTAGTGTAGTTCCAACATGATCTTTAATCCTTTTCACGTAATCTCTCAGAAACCTCCTTCAGGAGCTAACTAAAGGTTTCAGGCAGACACATCTCACTGTGGCCCAGAGGCTGTCTACGTGTGGGAAAGCCCCGTGATGACTGTAGATCTGCGCCCCATCAGTTAGGGAGCAACATCAACACAGCACTTCCGTTATGTAACGTTGCTCCGCGGCCAACCCAGGGCCAACCCAGGATCAGAGCCTGATGGAAGGCGACCAGCGATTGGTCACCTTCCATTGGTTTGTCCAGAACCCCCCCCCGCTCCCTCCTCAGCATTGGGATTACCTGACGCCATCCCAAGAGAGGGAAAGCGCGGGGTTGCAGGGGGAGGCAGTGCCAACCCAGCAGAGTGAAAGTGTCATTTTGTACAAATTGAACAGTTGCTTCAGGAGGGGACAATTTAAAAGGGAGAAGTGGCAAGGGAGGAGATTGCATAACACTTTCCCCATCCAGGGCTTCCCTGCTCTAAATTCCTCTCCTAAAATAGCCTTTCATTTTTACCAGATGCTTTGCACATAACATTTGTTAGCTCCATAGTGCAACTTAGGTAGCAGTGGAACATGTGGCTACTCATGGTTTGTCACAAGTTTCCTGTGTCATTCTAGAAAGGTGTTTCTTCACTCCTTGTGGTTTCTTATTGGCATACTTGAGACTTGACCTACTCAAGGATTTGGCACACAAATTATATTTGCATACAAAGGAAACAGTGCTGCTTCTTCCTGCATCTAATTTATTTATTTATTGCATTTTTATACCGCCCAATAGCTGAAGCTCTCTGGGTGGTTCACAGCTCTCTGGACAGTTCACTTGGGGGGATTCCACACGTCGTACTCAGGGCTCTTCCATCCGCCCCCAGTGCACCCCGAAAACGATCGTGTAGCTTGCCTGTAAAAGAGATGAGGAAGAGGCGTCCTTGCCGCCGCTACCCACCTACCTTTTACACCGGCCCTATTTTTGAAAACATGGGCATTTAGGATTGCAGCCTAAGGCTAGAAAATCGTGATCCTTCTTTAGGGCAACAGCAGTTGTGAAAAATCAGACCACTTCGTTCTGCGTTTCCACGTGGTGCCACTTCCAGTGGAGGGTGGTGGCTCGGATTTCAGTGGGGCTTTGAATCCGATCTGGGTTTCAGTCAGAAACAGCCAGAACTCTAAAGGAACTATTCATGGCGCTGAACTCTAACAGGTTCAGCAACTTGGATAGCTTTTTTTTTTTTTAGAGTTCGGGCTGGTTCTGATTGAAACCCAGATTGGATTCAAAGCCCCACCGAAATCGGAGCCACCAGCCTCCACTGCCCCGTTCCGCAAGGGCAGTCGCTCATTGCTCGGAAATTCTCTGGAAACGCTCCATTGACCTGACCCTCCCCCGCCCTTCCAGTCGAAACAGAAGGACAAGGCGTAGCCGGGGAAACGGTTTCGAAAACGTTCGATTCTCGGCCATGACGTCACGCTCCAAGCACGCCGTTGCCAGGAGAGAGCACGCGCCGGCACATTCGAACTCCCTCCCCGCTTTCGCTAGGCTGCGCTTCGCCCATCGAGACGCGTCACGCAGAGGCCGGAGCGTCGCAAGTGAGAACCCGGAAGTGTGTTGCGTGGACGGTTTGAGCTCTGTGTCGCTCTATGGTTTCGGGGAAGGGTGGTGGTGGGGGGGAGGGGAAAAGAAATCTTTCTTTTTTTCGGTTAAGATCCGGAGGGAGAGGAAGGAGAGAAAATGGCGCAAACAGAGTGAGTGGCTTCCGTGTTGGAGGATGGGAGACATAGGGGCGGGGGGATCTCTGGCGGGGTCTGAGGGAGCGGCGGAGCAGGTATGCCGGGGAGTGATGGTCGTTCCCTCGTCGGTAGGTCGAGCTAGGCCAGCCTTCCCCAGCGTGGCTTGGCTGGGGATGATGGGAGTTGCAGTCCCTACAGATCTGGACGGCCCCAGGTTGGGGAAGGCTGATCGAGGCACAAGGAAGAGGCAGGGCTCTCCGGGCACCTTGCCCGAGATCTCTGACGTGGAATGGGGGGAAAGAGGAGATGGCAAAAGGATTGCACAGGTGCGCAAGGAAGAGGTTCAAAGGTGCGTTTAGTGTCGCAGGTAAACGCACACACCGAAGTCACCATGGCCAGCCCGCAGGCATTCAGGTCAAGTTGCAGGTATGACAAGGGCCTTCCCTGGTCTGCTGCTCTCCAAAACTAACCATTGAACTCGCTGGTTGAGGCTGATGGGAGTTGAAATCTCCCATCAGCCTTAAGCCCTCCCTTACACCTGGAGGGCATAAGGTCAAGGAAGGCTGCTGTTCTAGAAATTAAACCATTTGTGCCAGTGCTACATAATTTCTGCCCCACGATCAAGGCCTGGTTTCCCCCTCAGCTGCTTTTCCTGTGCATGAGTATTATCTAGGCTTCTTTTCTAGCATATCTTCAGAACTTGGGGTGAATACAAATCATAAGAATATACGAAGAGCCATGCTGGTTCAGGCCACTCAGCTGTCAATGGGAAATGCACAACAGGTCATGAGTGCAACAGCACCCTCCCACCCACGTTCTCCAGCAATTGGTGCTCATGTGTATACTGCCTCTGATACCGAAAGTAGCATATAGCATCAGGACTAATAGCCATTGATAGCCTTCTCCTCCAGGAATCTCGATAATAATGATCTGTGCTGTTTGTGCAACTGAGGAGACTATCTGAAGAGTGAGACAGGTTAGTCCAGGGTAAGAGGACCTCCATTCATTTCCTTCAACCATCTCATTAGCCATAGCTGTTGGTGGTTTCCTTTCAGCTCAGGCTACCACACATGTGAGAACTGGAATGACTAGGTGAGGGAAGTAGGTTTGGGCGAATGCTTGTCATCTTCTTCAGCTAATGGGTAGTATAGAAATGAAATAAATAAATAAATTCCACCAAACCACCTGGAATTCTGAGTGCAGTCAGCCAAAGTTGATCAGCACATAGCATGTGTGTTTGTAGGCAGTACTTGTCAACTGGCTGGAAGGGTAGTAACTCTCTGCATACTCCTTTTCAGCCTCAGTGAAGGCCTCTAAGGCCTAATCTACACCAAGCAGGATATTGCACTATGAAAGCAGCATGAAAGCAGGATATAAATGGCAAGAGCCACACTACTGCTTTACAGTGGTATGGGCCCATTGACACATACCATATACCACTTTCATACCACTATATCCTGCTTGATGTGGCTACTGCCTTTATAAACCGCTTTCATACTGCTTTCATAGTGCAATGACCTGCTTGGTGTAGATTAGGCCTAAATGGTTTGGGGACTGGAAAGGAGATGACCTGTATGTTTTCTCCCCATCTAAGCAAAGCATCTCAAAAGAATTGGGATGTTAGGCACATAGGTGGATGGCCCACCACGTCTTTAGCAAGAATTGGTTATTGGCTTAAAGAAAGCAAAACCATGGAACATAACCATGTAGGAGTAAGTAAAGGGGGATAATGAGTTGTCTTGCTTTTCTTTTGCTTCTACATATATATCCTAGTGTTGAGATATTCTGTTTAACTTAGCTGGAACATCTTGAGATTAATTAGGTTGATAGAGTCCCTTTGGCATTGAGCACCACTATTCTGTTCCTCCTTATGTTTCAATTTGTTTTTGCTGTGTATGACTATATACCAAATTTTCCTGCTTTACTGCATGACTTGAATATGTAACTGGAACATGTGTCCATACAAGTATAGTTGATGTCTCTTGTGTCTCTAATGCCTGTTCTTTCCATCTTCCTCATACGTGGGAAGAACTCAGATATATCTCCCCATCTCTACTGTCTTTTGCATCTTTGAAACCACCTCAAATTTCCATGTGGACTTTCTGTGTTGTTCAGATGTGACAAATCCCCCCTTCTTCTTTGGTAATAAAGCAGAATGCCAAATGCCTCAATCGAGATAGCAGCATTCTCACCAACTTGGCCAAAGTGATTTACTGACATGTGACAAGGACTCAGATGTTCTAACTAGGTTGATATTTAGGTTGTGTGAAGGAACCTGAAGGCATCTACATTCTTCTAAATACCTTGGGGAGGCTTGAACCAAGAGTCAACAATGTTGCCCTTTTCCCACCACTGAAGTAGAACAAGTGTATCATTTATTTTATTTTATTATTGCATTTATATCCTGCCTTTTTTCCTCCAAGGAATCCAAGGCGGTGAGTCTGTGACTGGCCCAAAGTCACTCAGTGGGTTTCCATGGCTGAGTAGAGACTAGAATCCGGATCTCCTGACTCCCAGTCCAACACTCTAGCAACTACACTGCACTGGCTCTATCATAAGGCCAATTAACTTCCTGCCAAGCCTTTGTCATACAGCCTCAGCTCTGTAGCTCTACCCCATATCATCATCATCATGCAATTGGAGTAGACAGGGGCACACCTACCACCATTATCCCTGCCTGCTTTCTGCTACAAATTGCCCTGCATGTCAGTTTGGGTGGATTATCTGCATTACATAGGGAAGTCTTACATCCAAAGTTTATATGAAGTAACTCAAGCAATCAGGGTTCTTTTTTGAAAAGTGCTCTTCCTGCTTCTTCTCCAAATGCTGTCAGGGTCCTCAGACGCAGACTCCACTTAAGTACTGAAACTCTGTGGAAAATTATAGGCTTCCTGGAGTCCAAGCAGCGCTACTGGTTCTTTGTGTTGCCCTATTACTCTTCACTCTGATTTGTGAATGACCTTTTCTATCTATAAAGCTTCTTTTCCCTTTGATAGGCTTTGTTCAGCAGAGTAATTACTATCACCTCTCTTCTTGCTTTCACCTCTTGTTTTGTTTTGCTTTGCATCCTGCCCCAGTAAGTCCTTTCTTGATTCCACATCACCAACAGCTTTGGCCAGATCATTCCCCTGGAAAAGGTCCACTCCTGTGAAGATCATGTCCTCCTTCCTCCCCACCTCCTCACACACAGAGAGGACCTGATCCAATGGGGGACAATGATACAAAACTTTCCACTAAGCAATCATGAAATGAGAGAGTCTCTTATGCACCAGTTAAAGAACATAAAGCAGAGAGTAGGAATAAATGGTCAATTTTCTCAATGAAGGGATGTAAACAGTTCATAAGGACTTGCCCCTAAGGCTGCCTAAAGAGAGTTGTTATGTTAAGAGACACTGAGAGATTTATTCTCCTATTGCTAGCTCCTCCCCTTCCTGATTAACTGCTGGGTTGCAAGGTCTACTTGGTCACTCTCTGGCATTTGACCCCTGATGGAGAAGCTGCCTGACTCCTCAGTTGTCCCTGGATTTCCCTCTAGCCTGGGGTATGAAGGGGGAAGTCAGGGTCGAGGCTGTATGTGTGCATGTTTTTGAGGGACTCCAGCAAGAAGCCCTTGGGTCTGGGTAACTCAGTGGACTCTTCAGAATTCAGCTTTGCTTGGGGTTTCCACGGAGTCCCAAGCCTTCTCCTCCTCAGATGAGGTCTCTCCAGGGCCCTATTCGAGGTGAATCCCAATGCTTACCAAGGGCGGCATAACTTAAAAAAAGGAAAAGGAAAAGGGGGAAAGAGCATAACTAAAAACAAACAGTGTCAGCAAACTGACTTCCAGTGAGTGATTCAGCAAAGGTGGTTATCAGAGGAAAAACAACAAAGTGTTTTTCAGAGATGAAATGTTCGGTGAATGTTCTGTGATGACAAACATGCAAGCACTTCAGTTAATGATAAACGACACACAGAAGGTTCCCTGTGACATGTAGTCTCCTCCTAGGGAGGGGTAGCTCTAATCTGTTTAAGCAGAAAGAGCCACACATAAGACACATACCTTTGAAAGACACGTGATTCTCTGCCGGGGTATAAAATGAAACCTGGAATTGTAACATTACATCGCAATTCACTGAAAATGTTAATACATAAGAAGAGCCCTGCTGGATCAGACCAAGGGTCCATCTAGTCCAGCACTCTGTTCACACAGTGGCCAACCAGATGTCAATCAGGGAACCCCGAGCAGGACACAGGTGCAATAGCACCCTACTGCCCATGTTCCCCAGCAGGTGGTGTATGTAGGCTTATGGCCTAGGATACTGGAGGTAGCACATAGCCATCAGGGCTAGTAGCCATTGATAACCCTCTCCTCCAGGAATTTATCCACCCCGTTTTTAAAACCATCCAAAGTGGTGGCCATCACTACATCTTGTGGTAGTGAATTCCATAGTTTAACCATGCGCTGTATGAAGATGTTATTCCTTTATTTGTCCTGAGTCTCCCACCCATCAGCTTCATGGGATGGCTCCAGGTTCTAGTATTATAAGAGAGAGAAATGTCTCCCTATGCATGATTTTGTACATCTCTATCATGTCTGTGATAGAGTATAACACGTATGCCTCAATTCCTCTTGAAGGACTCAGTTCTCTAATGAAGTCCCAGGTTGTTCTGGACTGTGTACTTGTAGGTCTCTTGTGCTTTTCCCTGCATTTTTGAGGGGGTCTTTTCCAATAGTGCTTGAACCCTGGGAGGCTTTGGTTTGGCGCCATCATGTTGCACTTGTTCATGTATTCCCCTCCTATATTCTTGCCAACAGTGGACTGCCAGCTGGGATATTTTTTCTGAGAGGCTTTGGAATCAAAATATTTACATGTGAGCCTATAATTATTTTATTTATTTATTTATTTATTACATTTTTATACCGCCCAATAGCCGAAGCTCTCTGGGTGGTTCACAAAAATTAAAACCACAATAAAACAACCAACAGGTTAAAAGCACAATTACAAAATACAGTATAAAAGCACAACCAGGATAAAACCACACAGCAAAATTGATATAAGATTAAAATACAGAGTTAAAACAGCAAGATTTAAATTTAAGTTAAAATTAAGTGTTAAAAAATTGAGAGAATAAAAAGGTCTTCATCTGGCGACGAAAACAGCACAGTGTAGGCGCCAGGCAGACCTCTCTGCCTTTTCTTAAATAATAGTTTTTCCTTTCATCTTCTCTCAAAGTTCTGCGGTTTTGAATGTGCTTTTATTTTTCGTCCAGTTTTTACTTTGTCTGATCCAAGTTTGTATTCTCTTACAGGTTCCCAAATGCTACCCATGATGTGTTCAACGCCACCCTTCACACCACACTGGCCCTCATCACAAAACTGGTGCTTCCTACACCTGCCAAACCCATCCTTCCAGTGCAAACTGGGGTGCAAGCTCAACAAGAGGAGCAGTCAAGCGGCATGACTATATTCTTTAGTCTTCTTGTGTTAGGTGAATGTGCATTGAAACATCTCTTATCAGTTACTTTGGATTGTATTTTGGAATTAATACATGTAGTAGAGCAATGGAAAGCTGAAAGCTGTGAAGCATAGTTTCAGTTATGGCAGTGTTTTCCATTCACAGGGCAGCGTTTAGTTTTAAGAAGTATTTAATATCACGAGAGAATGAGATTTCTGGGAAGTTTCAAAAAGAGGCTCTGGAGATCATTCAAACAATGATAGGAGAGAGCTGCTTTCAAAACTAAACTCTTTATTTCTAGACTGATATGTGCACTGTGTGTTTCAGGGGCATTGAATTCAATGGTTAGAGGGTCAAATCCCCACCCAGCAGATGTCCAGGAGAAATACCCATTTTACCCCCGCCCCCCAAAATACCTGTTTTGATTGGAAGTTGCCTTGTTACCATGGATTCTTATTCACACATGCAAATGTGCATCTGCACATGTATACTCGAAAGACACAGACATATTGGCCCTGTTCAGACAACACGCTAAACCATGCTGCTTAACTTAATGCATTCCGTTAACCATTTTGTGGTTAAGCAGCATGGTTTAGCATGTTGTCTGAACGGGGCCACGGGAGCTTTTGCAGAGGTGTGGTGTGGACACTGCACTGTACTTTGACAAAGTGGGGAAATTAGCTTGCCATCAAAGATGCAGATTAAAGTACATTCATTTTATTGTACCATGAATGTTTACTCTGCTGCAAGTAGCCAGATGTATTTTCCTTTGGGACACCCCTATGCTTACTGGGGGGAAATTAATTGAACCTATGCTAATTTCCTGCTAAAACATTGCTTTAATAAGAGCCTAGTAAAATATGCCCTCAGGTTGTTCTTGATTCATAGTGTATGTTTATTTTATTTATTTATTTATTTGTTTATTACATTTTTATACCGCCCAATAGCCGAAGCTCTCTGGGCGGTTCACAAAAATTAAAACCACAATAAAACACCCAACAGGTTAAAAACACAATTACGAAATACAGTATAAAAAGCGCAACCCGGATAAAACCACGCAGCAAAATTGATATAAGATTAAAATACAGAGTTAACACAGTAAAATTTAAATTTAAGTTAAAATTAAGTGTTAAAATACTGAGTGAATAAAAAGGTCTTCAGCTGGCGACGAAAGCAGTACAGTGTAGGCGCCAGGCGGACCTTTCTGGGGAGCTCGTTCCACAACCGAGGTGCCACAGCGGAGAAAGTTTATCCTCCTCCTCCCAAAAGAACAAATCAAATAGCTGTGGAACTTTTCTGTGATCTTTTGGACTATGTTGCCATTCCGTATGCACTTTGTGTTAGAACGCCCTGGCTTGTTTGCAATAGCACTGAACTTTTATAAGCATATTACAAAGGTAAATGCGATGATAAAGTCCCATGAGACTTTATTAAGCATAACAAGAGAAGAAAATTAAAATGCGGATTAAAAAATGGCAATAAAACGATTTTTCCTGTCTATTTCAAACAACCCTTTGTCTTTAGAGAAAATGGATGGCTGTCTTGTGCCAACTTGATATTTGAATAGGCCTAAAAAGGAAAGTTCAAAGCCAAAGAAAATGGCAAAAGACAACAAGAAAGAAAGTTGCAAATATTGATGTTTGTTTGTATCACAATGGAATTTTAAAGGTTTCTTTGGGAGGATGGAAGCTTCTTCCCCTTTCTGTTCTGGCAGAATATATTAAAATCTTGACTGCAGGAAAATGTATCTTGAAAGCAGCCAGTGCTGAGTCTCACCTTTCCCAAACCATGGTTTTGTGCAACTGTACAGCTGCAATAATTGTAATAACAGGACCATGATAGGCTGGCACAAAATAAACATGTGGGCCAGATTTGTGCAAGTGCTGGCTTGTCTGACCAGCCAGCTATTATCTCTTGAGCTCTCTCCTTCTTGGAACTCTCAGATATGCACAGTGGTGGAAAGGCAGAGTCTGGCATTGAGGTATGGAGAAAGGAAGAAACTGCAAGAGCTCATCTTGCTACTTGGAAGAGTCTGTTGCTGTAATTACCTTCCCCAAACGACAACACCAAGGAAAGGTTTGGGAGAGGGATCTATGCACGGCCATGCATCCCGCTCACTAGAGGCCCAAGGCCTTTGTCCTTGACCAGCTGGGCAAATGTATTGGTGGACGCCTGATTTGGACAGTGTTATCACGGCCGACAGAAAGCTCTGGCATGGGCTGGTCCATGAAGTCACGAAGAGTAGGAAGCGACTGAACGAATAAACAACAACAATCACAGCAATAGCACTTCTTTTGCAGTGCTCACCCTGCTTGGCAGCGAGTAGGGACAGAGCTCCAGGGAATTAGGGAGGGCCCATATCAAATGCAAGCTCAGTAGGCATGCCAACAGAGGTAGTTCCAGAGAAGAGTTAGGTTATCAGGGAAATACAAGGCAAGGAATCAGAGCTGGTACACAGAACTGAATGCTTTTAAGCCTGAGCCTCTAGAGCCCCACGCAGAGCACAGCTGCAGAACATGAGTGCCATCTGAAGAGTGGTTTAGTCCTGAGTTGAGCCTTGCTCACGAGTATACCTTTACTCATGAGGCGTCCTTGTTCTTCAGTTAGCCACTTTTACATCTAGCAGCTGACCAAGCTTTGACCACTAGATTCCTGCACTGCCTGGGGCTAGGTGGCCCCCTGGCATCTCCCTCTGAGCCTGGGAGGGGGCTATGTCCTTTAGGAGGTTGATGGCGGTCTCTCCTGAGGGCCCAGAAACCCCAATCTGCTTCAGGGTCCCTTGACATAGGCAGCTCCTTCACAATCTTTGACTCTCAGAGCTCTATGTAATTTTCTAAAGAGGAGTTTTACAGAATTTTACAATAGTGATGGGGGAGAGTAGTAAGTGGATCTTTTACCTAATCATGCCAACATGCCCAGCACAGTACACTTCTGCACACCCAGTACTCTGGAAACAAAACTAGCTGACTCCAAATCTTTTTCTCTTTGTCCTGTCCCAGTTTAAATTCAGGAGCTTGTTTTGCTTTCCAGAGGGTAGGGGAAAACTAGTTGATGTTATTCTCTACAGCAGTATAGTAGCCAAGATCCAGTGTTCATGGCACAACGGTAGGGTGACCATATGAAAAGGAGGACAGAAATTCTTAACAGTTGTATAAAAAAGGAAATTTCAGCAAGTGTCATTTTTATGCATGCAGCACCTGGTGAAATTCCCTCTTCATCACAACAGGTAAAGCTGCAGGAGCTATACTAGAGTGACCAGATACAAAAGAGAGAAGGGCTCCTGCAGCTTTAACTGTTGTGATGAAGAGGGAATTTCACCAGGTACTGCATGCACACAAATGACACCTGCTGAAATTCCCTTTTCCTTGCAACTGTTAACGATACAGGAACCCTGTCCTCCTTTTCATACTGTCACCCTACACAACAGCCCCTCTGCACCCAATGCTTGGGAAGCAGAAGTAGCCCTGCTGAGAGTTAAAGCCAGTTTATCCCTTGAAAAATAAAATTTGACAAGATTTTTTTAACATTGGAGTGGGGATAATTTTTTTTATAAATGATGAGGAAAAGGTGGTGGAAGATTACTTCCTGAGAAGGATTTCCTCTTGCTCACCTTTGCCACTTTTTGTTCTGCCTTTGCTGCTCGAGAGCTCAACACTTGGCCATTGTTTTCATTTCTCACAGTGATGTCACTTGCACTGTTCAATAAGGTCCTTTTCACACGATCAAACAAGCCATGGTGGCTTGTTTTAATCGCTGGTGCATGTAGGCCACCATTAGCCAAATAGCCCACCCATGGGTTATTTGAGGGCTGTTTCCCCCTCAAAAAACTCATGCCATCTGGGCTCAGACGACACAACAAGCCACTCCCAGGCCGGTAATTAGGCTGTGTGCTATTAAAACATACTTATTTGACTTTGCTAAGTTTAATCACTGGAGTGCACCCTGTTTTCCTATCTTCTGGAACGCTTAAGGACTTTTGCAAACATTCTTGGATCCTCCCCCCCCCCCCCCAAGTTGTTTTTCTTTTGCTAGCCTTTGGACTGCTTTGCTTCAAGCCTGTTATACGTATGAGAAATTGGGATTACTGATCGCTGTTTGCTAGGCTGCTCTATGTTTGTTAAGTGCTTTATTATTTATTTATTTATTTATTTATTTATTTATTTATTTATATAGCACCATCAATGTACATGGTGCTGTACAGATTACGCAGTAAATAGCAAGACCCTGCCGCATAGGCTTACAATCTAATAAAGTTGTAGTAAACAATAAGGAGGGAAAGAGAATGCAACAGACACAGGGAAGTGAAAACAGGCACTGGGTAGGGTGAAGCTAAACAGTATAGAGTCAGAACAAACTCAATATTTAAAAGCTATAGGGAACAGAAAGGTTTTTAGCTGAGTTTTGAAAGCTGTGATTGGGTTTGTAGTTCTCAAGTGTTCTGGAAGAGCGTTCCAGGCGTAAGGGGCAGCAGAAGAAAAAGGACGAAGCCGAGTAAGGGAAGTAGAGGTCCTTGGGCAGGCGAGAAGCATGGCATCAGAGGAGCGGAGAGCACGAGCGGGGCAATAGTGTGAGATGAGAGAGGAGAGATAGGCAGGAGCTAGACCGTGAAAAGCTTTGAAGGTCAACAGGAGAAGTTTGTATTGGATTCTGGAGTGAATTGGAAGCCAATGAAGAGATTTCAAAAGTGGAGTGACATGGTCAGAGCGGCAGGCCAAGAAGATGATCTTAGCGGCAGAGTGGTGGACAGAGACCAGCGGACTGATGTGAGACGAAGGAAGGCCAGAGAGAAGAAGGTTGCAGTAGTCCAACCGAGAGATAACCAGTGCGTGAACGAGAGTCTTGGCAGAAGAGACAGACAAAAATGGTCGGATCCTGGCAATATTATACAGGAAGAAACGACAGGATTTAGCTACTGCCTCGATATGAGGAATAAAGGAGAGTGAGGAATCAAATATAAAGCCAAGACTACGAGCTTCCTTGACTGGAGTAAGCGTGACATTGTTGACAGTAAGAGAGAATGAGAGGAGAGGGGAAGGTTTAGGAGGAAAAACAAGCAGTTCGGTTTTTGCCATATTAAGTTTCAAACGACGATGAAGCAGCCAGGCTGAGATATCAGAAAGGCGTGCCGAGATACGATCGTGAACATCAGGAGAGAGTTCCGGAGATGAGAGATATAATTGTGTATCATCGGCATACAGGTGATATTGGAGGCCATGAGATTGAATAAGCTTACCCAAGGGCAGCATGTATAAAGAAAACAACAACGGGCCAAGCACCGAGCCTTGCGGAACCCCTACTGAAAGAGGAAAAGAGGAGGACGAGGAGCCGTTAGCCGACACGCTGAAAGAGCGACCCTCTAGATAGGAGGCGAACCAGTTATAGACAGAGCCACAGAGTCCAAGGTCATGGAGGGAATCTAAGAGAAGATCGTGATCAACCGTGTCAAAGGCTGCAGTTAGATCAAGGAGAATAAGAACGGAATAATGGCCTTAATTTAGCAAATGCCTTTATGGGATGTTTATTGATCTTCTTTACTAATACCAAATAAGGTTGTCACACAGAGGAGGGCCAGGATCTCTTCTTGATCCTCCCAGAGTTCAGGACACGGAATAACGGGCTCAAGTTAAAGGAAACCAGATTCCAGCTGGACATCAGGAAAAACTTCCTGACTGTTAGAGCAGTACGACAATGGAATCAGTTACTTAGGGAGGTTGTGGCCTCTCCCACACTAGAGGCCTTCAAGAGGCAGCTGGACAACCATCTGTCAGGGATGCTTTAGAGTGGATTCTTGCATTGAGCAGGGGGTTGGACTTGATGGCCTTGTAGGCCCCTTCCAACTCTGCTATTCTATGATTCTATGATGTTGGGGTCCGGTTGAAACTTGGTGGTTAGAACTTAAATCTTGAGTATGTTTTACTTGGAAGTTGTTCCTCTGAAATCAGTTGGGCTTAACTTTCATGTACACGTCCTTAGGATAAGTGCAACTGATTTAAATCTGATTCAGGTTGAAGACCTTTAAAATTGTTTAACAGTGGTGGAGGACAGTTGATACTGCCTTTGCTGTACTCAGAATGAAAGTATGCTTTTCCATCCTAGGACCCACAGGAAGAAAGAGTTTAACAGGAGTTCCAGTTTAACAGGAGTAAAGTTGACTCTTACTCTGATGCTGATTTTGTTATGACCTATTGGCTAGTGTTCATGACGTCAGCATAACTCACAGTAACAGATAATTCTTTCAATGTTTCTTTTATGAATAAATATGATAAAAACAAAAAGTGTTATAACAACGATTCCCCTCAAAAGGAAATAGTAAAGGCATGTTATAATCTTACATTCCATCCTTCACTATTTAAGATGCAAATCCTTTTCTTTCCATTACGTAACAATTATCACGATATCAGAATTCATGCATAAAAACAATCCAGCTTTAATTCATTAGTTGACCTCAAATTCTGAGGAAAAAAAACACCCCACTATCAATCACTACCAGAGTTTCAATAGAAGCTTTCCCTGATGTAAAACAGATATGTACGCTTTAAACATTTGATTAATGACCAACAATTTAAGTCCCACTGTTGAATTAATGGAGCTTTATCTTTCTTGCAGCACTGCATGATTAGAGTTCTCACAGGGATAAACCTATAACTAATCTCTATTTCTGGTTTAACCCCAAGCCCCTTAAGATGTCCTAAAATAATAAGTCTAAGGTCTAAAGGAATTGTTAAATTTACCTATGATCAGGGTCCAAAAGTTGGACACAACTTCAGATTGTTTTTTTTAAAAAATCAGATTACTTTCTTTGGTAAGATGAAAAATGAGCACATATGTATAACTGCACATAAGTCTCTTTTAAAAGTATAAAACCCAGACAATCCTTCTGACACTCAAGGGAGGGCTGACTGCAACATGGTTTCTACTTGCATTTACATTTGTACACCATTTTAAATCTGGGTTCACACTGGAAGTGAATACACTGTGACCACTCCAGAAATGCTACTTGTATCTACACTGTCACATTTGTGTGTGTGTGTGTGGGGGGGGGGCTGTTCAGAAGATACCTTAAATCACTAAGGCTTATTCACCGTGGTTAAAGCCATGGTTTAAGGTGGCTTCTGAACACGGCCTGGCTTTCTGGCTTAAGCACTGTGGTTAAAGCCATGGTTTAAAGTGGCTTCTCAATGGGGCCTATGTGTGTTAAGGGGAGATGTATTTCAGTCATGGTTGAGTGTTTGGGGGCTAGTTTCAAACCCAGTCCGTGAGTTTTCTTTTGTTCTGTTGACTGGTTTAAGTTAGCATGGGGTGACTGGTTGTATGAATAATCTGGTGATACATCCAGTTAGCATACTCATTAGCAGCTATGTAGGTATAAAGTTACATAGCTTACTGACCGTCAAAATGAACGGTGAATCTTTTTTCTTCATCTTCTCAGTCATTCATGCTAATGCTAATTTAAATCAAGATACCCTTTGTTGATAGAAAAACCTACTGCATCAATCCAGGTTTGCAGTCAGATATATCCCAAGGAAGCCAAAGAAATGAAACACCTAGGGTGGTGGGTTAAGAAGTAATTGTGATCCCTAATGCCCCACATTGTAAAGTGCATACTCCTGCAAGAACAGTGTGTGACATATAATTGACCCCACTATTTTTAAAACCTGAAACAACAGATTGTGCCAATTACACACAGACACACACACACGAGAGAGAGAGAGAGAGAGAGAGAGAGAGAGAGAGAGAGAGAGAGAACGATAACAGTGCACTAATCATCAGTTGTGAAATACCTGTAATAATAAGAACAAATTTTATTTATTTATTACATTTTTATACCGCCCAATAGCCGAAGCTCTCTGGGCGGTTCACAAAAATTAAAACCATCATAAAACAACCAACAAGTTAAAAACACAAATACAAAATACAATATAAAAAGCACAACCAGGATAAAATCACGCAGCAAAATTGATATAAGGTTAAAATACAGAGTTAAAACAGTATAATTTAAATTTAAGTTAAAATTAAGTGTTAAAATACTGAGTGAATAAAAAGGTCTTTAGCTGGCGACGAAAGGAGTACACTGTAGGCGCCAGGCGGACCTCTCTGGGGAGCTCATTCCACAACCGGGGTGCCACAATGGAGAAAGCCCTCCTCCTAGTAGCCACCTGCCTCACTTCCTTTGGCAGGGGCTCACGGAGAAGGGCTCCTGTAGATGATCTTAAGGTCCAGGCAGGTACATATGGGAGGAGGCGTTCCTTCAAATAACCTGGCCCCAAACCATTTAGGGCTTTAAATGTCAATACCAGCACTTTGAATCGGGCCCGGACCTGGACTGGCAGCCAATGAAGTTGTAAAAGGACTGGCGTAATGTGATCTCGCCAGCCAGTCCCTGTTAGTAAACAGGCTGCCCTGTTTTGTACCAGCTGAAGCTTCCGGACTGTTTTCAAAGGCAGCCCCACGTATAATGCATTGCAGTAATCCAAACGAGAGGTTATCAGAGCATGGATAACTGTAGCTAGGCTATCACTGTCCAGATAAGGGCGCAGTTGGTATATCAACCTAAGGTGATAAAAGGCGCTCTTTGCCACTGAGTTCACCTGTGCCTCAAGTGACAGTTCTGGATCGAAGAGCATCCCCAAACTACGGACCCGATCCTTTAGGGAGAGTGCAACCCCGTCCAGGACTGGGCAAACATCACCTCGCCGGACAAATGAACCACCCGCTAACAGTACCTCCGTCTTGTCTGGATTGAGTCTCAGTTTGTTAGCCCTCATCCAGTCCATTACCGTGCCCAGGCACTGGTTCAGAACAGTCACTGCCTCACCTGGATTTGATGAAAAGGAAAGGTAGAGCTGGGTATCATCCGCATATTGATGACACCTTAGTCCACATCTCCGGATAAGTTCCCCCAGCGGCTTCATGTATATGTTAAACAGCATAGGGGATGAAACAGATAGGATAACCTCCCTTGTGGACTGTGGGAATGCTGTGGATGTCATATATCTTGACTTCAGCAAAGCTTTTGACAAAGTACCACATGACATTCTGATTAACAAACTACCTAAAAGTGGGCTAGATGGAACAACTATTAGGTGGATTCACAGTTGGCTACAGAATCGGACTCAAAGAGTACTTCTCAATGGAACCTTCTCAAACTGGGGAGAGGCAACGAGTGGGGTGCCGCAGGGCTCAGTCCTGGGCCCAGTGCTCTTCAACATTTTTATTAATAATTTGGACGAGGAGGTGCAGGGAACGCTGATCAGATTTGCAGATGACACAAAATTGGGTGGGATAGCTAATACCCTGGAAGACAGAAACAAACTTCAAAGTGATCTTGATAGGCTGGAGTGCTGGGCTGAAAACAACAGAATGAAATTTAATAGGGATAAATGCCAAGTTCTACATTTAGGGAATACAAACCAAATACACAGTTACAAGATGGGGGACACTTGGCTCAGCAATACTACAAACGAGAAAGATCTTGGAATTGTTGTAGATCACAAGCTGAATATGAGCCAACAGTGCGATATGGCTGCAAGAAAGGCAAATGCTATTTTGGGCTGCATTAATAGAAGTATAGCTTCCAAATCACGTGAGGTACTGGTTCCTCTATTCGGCCCTGGTTAGGCCTCATCTAGAGTATTGCGTCCAGTTCTGGGCTCCACAATTCAAGAAGGACGCAGAAAAGCTGGAGCGTGTTCAGAAGAGGGCAACCAGGATGATCAGGTCTAGAAACAAAGCCCTATGAAGAGAGACTGAAAGAACTGGGCATGTTTAGCCTGGAGAAGAGAAGATTGAGGGGAGACATGATAGCACTCTTCAAATACTTAAAAGGTTGTCACACAGAGGAGGGCCAGGATCTCTTCTCGATCCTCCCAGAGTGCAGGACACGGAATAATGGACTCAAGTTAAAGGAAGCCAGATTCCGGCTGGACATCAGGAAAAACTTCCTGACTGTTAGAGCAGTGCGACGGTGGAATCAGCTACCTAGGGAGGTTGTGGGCTCTCCCACACTAGAGGCATTCAAGAGGCAGCTGGACAACCATCTGTCAGGGATGCTTTAGGGTGGATTCCTGCATTGAGCAGGGGGTTGGACTCGATGGCCTTGTAGGCCCCTTCCAACTCTGCTATTCTATGATTCTATGATTCTAGAGCCCTGCGGAACCCCATGGCTTAGGAGCCACGGCACAGAGCAATAATCCCCCAGCACCACCTTCTGGAATCGGCCATCCAAGTAGGAGTGGAACCACTGCAACGCAGTACCTCCAACTCCCAGCTCAGACAACCTATCCAGAAGGATACCATGGTCGATGGTATCGAAGGCCGCTGAGAGGTCTTGGTGAACCAACAGGGTCGCACTCCCCCTGTCTCTCTCCCGACAGAAGTCATCCCACAGGGCGACCAAGGCAGTTTCCGTTCCAAAACCAGGCCTGAAACCCGATTGAAATGGATCTAGATAATCCGTTTCATTCAAGAGTGCCTGGAGTTGTCCTGCAACCACCCGCTCAAGCACCTTGCCCAGGAAAGGGATATTAGCTAGGGATGTGCTCCACTTCTAATCGGACCGGAGAAGCAGGAGCGGAGTGGGGGGCTTCGCCTGCCCTTAAGGCGGAGGCGAAGAGGATTGGGGGGCCAGCGGAGCGTGGCGAAGAGGATCGAGGTGAAGGCGGATCCTTCACCTCGATCCGGAGCTCTGCCGGAAAGGTAAGTGGGGTTTACCGGGTCCTGCCGCTGTCGCCCATGCGGCGACGGCGGCAGGGCCCGGTAACCCCCTCCCCGCCCTCCTCTCCCTTACCTGCCTCCGTCTGTGGTCCGTCTGCGTCTTCAATTGAGCCCGCGGTTCCACCAGGAAGCCTGGGCCGCTTGCGGCCCAGACTTCCTGGTGGAACCGCAGGCTCAATTGAAGACGGCGACGGACCACGGACGGAGGCAGGTAAGGCCCCCCTCTCCCTTGGTCCCTTACCGGGCTCCGCCGCCGTCGGCGCATGGGCGGCGACGGCGGCAGGGCCCGGTAAACCGCCCCCGCCCTCCTCTCCTTACCTGCCTCCGTCCGCAGTCCATCAGCGTCTTCAATTGAGCCCGCGGTTCCACCAGGAAGCCTGGGCCACTTGCGGCCCAGACTTCCTGGTGAAACCGCGAGCTCAATTGAAGATGGCGACGGACCATGGACGGAGGCAAGTAAGGTCCCCCTCTCCCTTGGTCCTTTACCGGGCTCTGCCACTGGGACTGCCTTGAGTCTTGGCGTGTGTATGTATCCCTGGACAAGCTATCATGGTGGCGAGTTTGAGGTTTCTAAAGTGCAAATTGACGGAGCTATGGAAAGGGGTGTGAATGGGGTGCCCGGTTTTCATGAATTCCCCAAAAATCAGGGGATGATGGGACTGCCTTGAGTCTCAGCGTGCGTGTGCACCCCTGGATAAGCTTTCATGGTGGCGAGTTTGAGATTTTTAATGTGCAAATTGACGGAGCTATGGAAAGGGGTGTGAATGGGGTGCCCGGTTTTCATAAATTCCCCAAAAATCAGGGGATGATGGGACTGCCTTGAGTCTCGGCGTGCGTATGTATCCCTGGACAAGCTATCATGGTGGCAAGTTTGAGATTTTTAACGTGCAAATTGACGGAGCTATGGAAAGGGGTGTGAATGGGGTGCCCGATTTTCATAAATTCCCCAAAAATCAGGGGATGATGGGACTGCCTTGAGTCTTGGCGTGCATGTGCACCCCTGGATAAGCTTTTATGGTGGCGAGTTTGAGATTTTTAACATGCAAATTGACGGAGCTATGGAAAGGGGTGTGAATGGGGTGCCCGGTTTTCATAAATTCCCCAAAAATCAGGGGATGATGGGACTGCCTTGATTCTCGGCGTGTGTATGTATCCCTGGACAAGCTATCATGGTGGCGAGTTTGAGATTTCTAAAGTGCAAATTGACGGAGCTATGGAAAGGGGTGTGAATGGGGTGCCTGATTTTCATAAATTCCCCAAAAATCAGGGGATAATGGGACTGCCTTGAGTCTCGGCGTGCGTGTGCACCCCTGGATAAGCTTTCATGGTGGCGAGTTTGAGATTTTTAACGTGCAAATTGACGGAGCTATGGAAAGGTGTGAATGGGGTGCCCGGTTTTCATAAATTCCCCAAAAATCAGGGGATGATGGGATTGCCTTGAGTCTTGGCGTGCGTGTGTATACCTCCATGAGGTGTCATGGTGCCAAACTTGAGGTTTCTAACTTTCACAGAAAAAAAGTTGTATACTTTTTTAGCTTAATGCAAGCCTATGGGGGGGGGGGGAACGGAGCTCCGATCCGGATCCGGAGCTCCGAGCGGAGCGGAGTGGACATAGGCGGAGCGGGTGCGGGGCGGAGTGGCCCGATCCGCAAATCGCGCATCTGGAAGTGAAGCGGAGCGGGGGGTCCGTGCACACCCCTAATATTAGCCACCGGCCTGTAGTTGTTAACATCCTCCAGGTCCAGATTAGGCTTCTTCAGGAGTGGTCTAATTACCGCCTCTTTTAAAGAGGCCAGCACCACTCCCTCTCTCAAGGAGGCATTTACAACCTCCTGGACCCAGCCGGCGATCGCCTCCTTATTTGATGTAATGAGCCACGAGGGGCAAGGGTCAAGCACACAGGTGGTCGACCGGACTTGGCCAAGCACCTTGTCCACATCCTCGGGCCTCAATAACTGAAACTCATCCAATAAAACTGAGCCGGACGGCGCTCTGAACGCCTCTACTAGTGGTGCTGCATTAAGTGTGGTGTCCAATTCATGACGAATCTGAGCGACTTTATCTTCAAAGTGCCGTGCAAACTCGTCACAGCGTGCTACCGAGGGTTCAACTATCTCACGCCCTGGCCCAGAGTGTAACAGGCCACGAACCACTTGGAAAAGCTCCGCTGGATGACACTGAGAAGACTCAATGCTGGTGGAAAAGAACTGTCTCTTTGCCACCCTCACCGCCACAGAGTAGGCTTGATAGTGAGCTCTAACCCGTGTTCGATCAGACCCAGCACGTGTTTTCCTCCACCTGCGTTCTAGCCGTCTCCCCTCTTGCTTCATCGCCCCCAGCTCAGGTGTATACCAAGGAGCTGACCGGGCTCTGCTCAGAGGGAGAAGACGCTTGGGCGCGATCGTGTCAACCGCACGGGTCATTTCTGCATTCCACAGAGCGACCTGGGCTTTGACAGGAGCACCGGCCATATCAGCAGGAAAATCCCCCAGAGCCCTCTGGAATCCATCGGAGTCCATTAGCCTCCGGGGGCGGACCATTTTAATAGGCCCAAATAAGTTTTAGAAAACTTGTAGCCGTAGTACATGCTGCAAGAGTTGGACAGACAAAACAGTTACATGAATCACATCATTGCAGTGATTTTTCTGTTGTTGTTTCAACCACAGAGATGTCTTACCAAGTGTCCCCAGTCACAAGCGCATGTACGTAAATGCACAACTCTACACATGTATTTGACAGACCCAGGACTACCAGGATCTTGGGCGGAGGTGTGGTGCATGTGCTCACATGTTTGATTGTATGCTGTGCTTGATATAGTGGGGAACTTAGCTCGAGAACACCGACAAAACTTATGCTTAAAGCATGCAAGTTTGTATTTTACCACAAATATTTACCGAAAAGAGTGAGGATAGGTTAGCGCTCTACCCCTAGCACTGGTTTGGCAGACTATTACCTTATGATTCCTAATAGCAGTGTCAGAACAAGAAAAAATGGAGGAGTTGAGTTAATGGTTTGCCAAATAAGGAGTTGTGAGGGTGCTAGGGAAATGGTGAAGTCATCTTTGGAGGCCTAACAAGGAAACCTTGAGCTTCAATGACACACGGTTGGGCACGTGAAGTGTGGAAGGGACAGAGTTTTAGGGGTAGGAAAGAGAAATAAAGTCAGATTGGGTATATTTGTCTATTTCAGGGGAGGGGAAGAACAAAGGGCTTTGGTTCCTGGTTATTGTTGAATGTTGGATGTGCTCAAGACCCCATGAAATGTCAGCAAAATGCGCTTGGCTCTTAGCTTGGGAACAGGAAGTTTGAACTACTGAGTTTAAAGCCAACAGTCCTTAACAGTCATGCCCAATATGGGGCATGGGCCTTCCTGGATCTTTGAACAATGCAAAGGTCCATAGTTCTCATATTGCGGCTACACACCCGGTGTGGAGGTCCCTTGAATATCTCAGACAGGTCAAGAACTCTCTGTTGATGGGCAGCACCAGTGAAATGGATGTTGCCTAATGCCCCACCCCAGCTCTAATTGGGACAATGAGGTAGCAAGGGAACACAAGTAGAGAGGAAAGCTCTGAGCTTGGAAATGTGGGTTCGGACCCAGTAGGAGGAATACTGCTAGCAGTATGTCAGGTGAACCCCCAGAGAATCACAGGCTCACGCAACAGAGTCTGTGTGCGTTAGAGAATCTTCTCCTTGAGAGTTCGGACGGAAGGGCAATTATAGGGTGCAGGCAAGGAGCACAAAGGAGACAAAGATGACCTTGAATGAAAAGTTGGTGTTAAATGAAAGATTTAATTGCTTGGTCCCTGGAGTGAGTAGAAACCTTCTTTTCCTGGTTCTGTGATTGAATTTGGCTGATCAATTCAGCATTACAAAGCCATGCTTCTGAGAGACAATCTAGTGGAGTTCCTGGAACTAAGGGTGCCACAAGGGGTCTAAAAGTCTGCGATTGAGTGGGGGAACTGGATGAATTATGCCAAAGGTGGGCACAATGGAGATTTATCTGGAGGTGATGCTTTAGAATTGGACCCCATTTTCTGCCAGGGCTTTAGATTGGCCAATTCTTAGGTTACCTTGTTGCATGGCTAGAGTGGCGACTTGGAGTTCAGGAAGGCATTTGCATTTATCCAGAGTTCCCATTGTTCATCTGTCCATATGAGGGCTACTTCTGTTAATTCAGTTAAGCAGAGAACATGATGATCATGAACTAAATACATCAGGTGCTAGTAGCTTGCACATTACAACAGGATCCTTTTCATCCTAGATGCCATGAGTCTCTTGCCCATGCAGCTTTTCTGGAACAATAAACCACCATCATGACTGAGCTTCTCAGTAACAAATGATGCCTACACCTTTTCTTGGTGTCAGTAGTGAGTAGTGGTAGGCCTGAGTAGTTCTGAGGCTGCCTCTCTCAATGTCACAAGCAAGCTATGTGTCTATCTAGACTCAACGAGGGTTTGATCAACTCTTAAAGACTCAGGAATACTAGGAGGGTGTATCTTTTGGGATGTTCAGTCCATTTGTTATCTGAGATTGCTGCATCTTTATGTACTGAAGAAAGGAGAATTAGAGTGCAATTCTATACGTGCCTACTCAGAAAGAACCCTCATTGAAACCAATGGGGCTTAGTCCCAGCTAAGTGGGTATAGAATTGCAACTTAAATGTCACTGCTGTTCTGGGCTGAGTGGTTGCAAAGATGCCCCAGGCAACCCTCAACAACTTATCTAGCAAAGCTGCTTCTGTAAACAGAAAAGAACTCATCTAAAGTCCTTGATTGGGAGTTGCCATTGTCCAGCTACCTGCCCAGGTGAGGGTCTAGTTTGCTTGTAAACATTGGCAGATGCAATTGGGGTAAAAAATGACCTCAAAAGTAAATGATTAAATATTGCTCAACATAAAGGCTCAAAATAGTTTTGAGGCGGGGAAAACAATTTTGCTGGGTCACAGGGAAGGCAATGAGAAAAAAAAATGTTTAAAAACATTTAGCTTTGCATAAATGTCACAATGTTAAGTAAAGTGAATAATTGAACACCATTTTGCAAGGTCAATTTGACCCCTAGCATCTTATGCCATGCCCCCACCCCCTCACAATTTTCTTAGTCATTTCAGTAGGGGTAGAATTAAGCCTCAAAGCTGTGAGAATAAAATCATATTTTTTCCAATAAATATAGCAGCCTTCCTTCTCCCCAAACCACATGGCAATTCACACCTCATCATGATTGGAGTAAAAGACTGATGCAGATGTTTTATGAATTGTTTTTAGCACTGTTAGGGGTCATTTGATTCAACCAGTGGAGGCTGGTGGCTCTCATTTAGGTGGGGCTGAGAATCCATTCTGGGTTCAGTCAAAACCAGCCAGAACTCTAAAGGAGCTATCCAAAGTGCTAAACCTATTTTTCACTGCAGTTGGAGCCACCAGCCTCCACTGAACCGAACTTATTGACTTAGGTCTAAAACAGCCATTCTTAAAAGCTGCCCTGAGAGTTCAGTTTCTATTCATGCTGTATCCGGTGGGAGTAGTTTTCCGTCTTCACTGCAGTAGGAGGTGATACATTTGAGATCTGGGGATGGTTGTGGATTATTGGTTTTGTGTGGGAGTTAGTGCCGTTTAATTGTCTTTTTCTAGAGGCTGAGTGTGTTCTCTGATGTTAACATTTATCTTTACTCCCTTTTAAAAAACCACCAGAAAATGGCTGATGATGTATATCTCTACAATGAAATCAAGAGCGAAATGGCCAGAGGTGTTATTACTTTTTAATCCTTAGAACTAAGCAGTTGAAGGGAAGAAAACCTACATTCCTTTGGGGGAGTTGCAAAAAGAAGATATTCTTGACAATCAGCTGAGAAAGCCCTAAACCTCATTGGGTCTTTTCCAAGAACATAGCACCTGGGGATAGTTTCATCTTATTTTTGTTGTTGACTAATTCATTCCTCTTGCTCCTGGTGTAATTGTATAATGATTGACGCATCAGGTGATTACTAGATCAGCATCTCCCAGGATTATCCCGAGAGCGAGCACATCTCATGCAATGGTCTTTTTGCCATTTCAAAGACAAGTACTGGTCCCATTCTTACACTCCCTTGTAAAATGTGACCTTAGAATTGCCCAAGGGGTAATTTCACTCATACAAATCACCAATTTATTCAGTGAAGCCTCTGGTTATGGTTCCTTTTCATCAGGAAAGGAGGGGCTAATGTCTTTTGTTTGTTTATAAATAGTCAACAGGGTACAGAGTCATTTTTTAAACAACAACAACAAACCTTCCTAATGGTAAAGGTTGATTGGTTAAGCTACAAACGTGCTTAATTTTCTTCCAGTGAACTCTATGACACTTAAACATAATAAATGTTGGTATCCAGTGCTTCCCGCACGCTAGCAGGACCTATCGCTAGTGTAACAAGGAGCTAGCGGTTCTTGAAGCATTTGGAAATGAGTGGAAACACTAGTTTCCAGAACGGGGCAGGTCAGCAGAGGTCGGAGAAGGTTGCTCCACTCACTTGGTCTGTTCTGGAAACAAGCATTTCTTGAGTTGCTTTAGGAAGTGTGAGTTCCTGTGGCACTAGCAATCCGTCCCATGGGCACGACGGACCAAGGGCAGGCACAGCAGCCATATTGGGATACTGCCCTTATTGTTCCATCTACCAAAATGACTGCAGTAGAAGTGCGATACAAGGCCAGGCTTTTCAGACTCACTCAAAATGTTGCCATGAAAGCAAGTCTGCGTAGGACTGGTTTGTCAGTTAGAACAGGACAAAGTGCTTTAGTCTGAAAGTAATGTTTATATAAAAGCTCAAGTCCATTAAAGCTACTTTCACAGAGCTTTTGCAACACTCAGTGCTTGCAACACAGGTCTGGATGCTAAGGATCCTTGTGCAAGTAGGGGAAGCTTCCACTCATGCATGGGATATGCACATGCTGCTGTTTCCTGCCCACCCCATCCCATGGGTGAAGCCTCCTACCCTACATTGCACATGATTGTGAAGGAGCTTCAGAAATGGCTTTCTGGGCTTACAGAGGCCTAGAAATAAATTTAAGACAGATTTTAGATAGTTGTGCATGTGGAAACACTCCTTGCAGGTCTTTGGATTTAAGCCACCAATATTTCTTCTGGACACTTATGGCTAGAATAGAAGGAAACTTTATTTTTTTTAAAAAACTTACATAAAATGCGGGGTTTAATCTTTTGTGGGAACTTCTCTTTTAACTAACTGGCCCTGTTTCTTGTAATGTTTAACTTTATTTAATTTACTTTTTATCCTTGTCTTTTAAATTCCAAGGATAATTGCACAGTTTGTCTGATCATTTTACTTGTTGCTGTTCTGCATGTAACTAAACGTCATTTTATTTTCCCTCAGGTATCTGCATCATATTGGTGCATTTATTGATAAGATACAGACTGCATTTCTTGCCAGAGAGTGTTGCTGTTGTTTCGTTAGGTGAGTACCTATTACAGTGGAAAAAATAAATTGTACGTCTTGTGGTCTAATTGTTCAGACTTCCTTTCTTTTCAGTGTTCATTTCTGGACCATTTGTTATTCCTTGCATTTATAATTTGCCTTTTCTCAAAGAAGCTTAGGACAGGATATGTGTCTCTTCCCCATCCTTTCTATCCTCATAACCAGGGTGGATTTGATTTAAATCAATTTGATTTAAATTATGATTTAAATCACTACTCAGAAAGACTTGATTTAATCATGTGACTCCACCGCCCCCAAATGTGCACTCTTCCTCACTATATTTTACACAACTCAGAGTTACCAAAGACACATTCTTGCTGGTATAATCTTAATATTTACAACCAGATGAAGATTTCATTTTTAGAATAGCAACTTTTCAGATTAGTTTTACAGTTATATCAAAAAAATACTGATTTGGTTATACTATTAGAAACACATCATAGATAGATAATTATGAAATTATTGTGAGGTGAACTATCTCCAGTTTAATAGGTTAATCATATTTGGACAACTTTTCTGCTGTACTTTATTGGAAGGAGAAAAATAATCTTACAGAAACTTCTGGAAGAGCATGACATTGTGAATGGATTAATCGAATTCAATTACCAAAAAATTTAAACAGCCTCATGCTACATAATTAAACACTAATCCTTATTTCATGATGAATAACCTTTGGACTATAATGTATCTTAAATAGAAAACTATCTTTAGATAGATGTTTCCTCAAAAAGCATTTTATTAAAAAAAATCCAATTGAAATAAAAAAAAATCTGATTTAAATTTTTTAAAAATCCGATTTTTTGTTTTTTTGTTTTTTGAAAAAACAATTTTTATCCACCCTGCTCATAACACCCAGTGAGGTAAATTAGGCTGAGCAGGGAGAAAGCGACAGGCCTAAGATCACTCAGTGAGCTTCATGGCCAAGCAGAGAGTTTGAATTCTTTGGTCATAGTCCAGAATACTAATGACTACATCACATTGGCTCACCAGCAGTGGAAGCTGGTGGCTCCTATTTCAGAGGGGCGGTGGATCCCCCCCCCAACTGAAACCCAGAGGGGATTCTTTGCCCCTCTGAAATAGGAGTCACCAACCTCAATTGCTCTCCAGTGAACATGCTCAGTGTATAAATGTGCTGTAAGAGGGAGAGGGAAGGGTGCAGGCTATTGTTGTATACAGGACAAAGGCAATGTGTTTTAGAGTTTTAAATTTTGTATACTTGTTTTTATCTCAATTTTAGAATTTCTGTAAACCGCCCCGAGAGCTCCCTGGCTATGGGAGCGGTATATAAGTGTAATAAATAAATAAATATCCAGACCTCTCCCTGTGCATCTTGCACAGCTGCCCGTAATAGATCAGTGCTGGAAGGGCCCTTTTAATAAAGGCCGTCATGATGCTGATCTGTTACACAAGGCATGGTCATGGATGAAGGTCCTCCAGTCATGCAGTGTGGACAATTTTTCCAGCACTTGATTTTTCGCCTGGAAAATGTTTCCGTTTCGTAAGTTCAGAAGTAACAATGAATACATACCAGTTGCAAATTCAACACCAGGCAGGCTTTGCCGTTTCGAAGTTGTAGGTTGTTAACATATCACACAGTTCTTTGGGTTGCTCAGATTTGTAAATGTGTCAACACAATTTTCAATGCCTCTTTTTTTTTCTTAAATTGAAATAATATAATGTAATATGCTATTGTCTTTACATTTTTACAAGTATTCAAAACATCTGCTTGATATAACATTTTAATCACGTTAGGTGTGCTTTATTTCCCCCCTCAACAGTTAAAGCTGCAGGAGCCCTGCCCTCTTGCCCTCAAAAGAGGACAGGGCTTGTGGAGCTTTAACTGTTGCAATGAAGAGGGGATTTCACCAGGTGCTGCATGCATACAAATGACACCTGCTGAAATTCTCTTTTCTAAATAACTGTTAGAGATACAGAAGCCCTGTCCTCCTTTCCATATGGTCACCCTACTGTTAAGTCCAGGTTTTTAAACCATCTAGCTGCACTGATGGTGGCCTTCGTGCATTGCCTCTTTCTCAGCCTCAGCCCCTTTCCCGTATCCATAATGTCAGGAGAATAATATTAGTCACTACTTTCACTAACAGTGCCAAATGAATTTATATAGTCACAGACCTATTGTAAAATACAAATAATGGATCGTTCACCTGGTAATATAAAATCTAACATAAGACACATAAGGAGACGTATAACATAAGGAGAATATACAGGATTTAACATGCATCCAAGGTTCATTCTACACTACTTATAATCATCTGAGCTCTTACCTTAATTACCAAACTTAAAAAACCCCCGAGTAGCTACCTTTCTAGTCATATGTTCCCTTCATCCAAAATTGTAACAAAGCACCCATTGGTCTACTTTAAAATGCTTTAAAAGTGGGAGGATTAAATCTTTTTTAACTCCATTATAATATTTACAATAAGACATAGCATGGCATTGGCCTCACTTACACATAATGCCTATTCAACAACAAATCATGGGTTAACACTGGGTTGTTTAAACCCAGAGTCCACAGATAGCCTATGGTCCCTCCATCTGGGAAACCCTTTCCAATCCAACCCAGCAAACCCATTAAGGGTGCAATTCTGTGCATGTTTAGACAGAGAAAAGTCCTACAATTCCCAGTAGTCTCCAGCCAGCCATGCAGGCTTGGGGAATGCTGGGACATGTAGAACTTATTTTTTCTGACCAAGTATGCATAGGATTGCTCCCTAAAAATCCAGCCCAGCCTCTTTAAAGGCAGAATGATTTGCTGTGGGATACTGTCCATTTCAAGCATTGCCAAGCGTACAGCTTATTACCTAGCTGTGCTGTATTAACCAGCAAGACCACATTTACCTACCTCTTCTAAAATGCCATTCAAACTTTAGTGGTAATCTACCTCTAAATTGAGCTCTAATTGTGTATTACAAAACTGAGATATGCCTAGGAGTTAAGGGGAGGGGTACCTGACCAGCTCAGTTCAGTCTTGGGTGATACAACTATATTTTGCTCTAGGCGTAATCTGTAACTGCAACAGATATAGAAGAGCTTCCTTGCAGGTACAAGCCATTGAGCGTGCTCTGAGAGTATAATCCTTATAGCCTAAAATCTTACAGCTCCTGCAAGATTATAGAGCATCTTCACTGTAGCGTTATGAGGCTATTTCTGTCACTTGGGGATAAGAGAATGTCATCTTAAATCCAGATCAAATGTTTATGCACTTCTAAAAAGTTCAACAGCCAGATTCTGCTGTTGGTATAACTGAGTGACTGTTCCTAAAAAAGCATGAGATTGTGTGTTGTTTTGTTTATTCCTGGTTATTAGTTTTTATTTATATTTTAGGGTGCAGGGTATTGGGATGCCCATTAGCCTACAAACATGGACACTGAGGAGATCTTTGCCTCCATGCTCCTCCTGCTCTGCAGTTTTGCTAGATGGGCTTTTTTGCCCATCTAGCTGGGGCTGAGTAGAGCAGAAAGGAAGGAGGCTGGAGGGCCTTTTCAGACAACACGCTAAGCCATGATTAGGCTGCTAACCCTTTTGCAGCAAATGGTTAGAGAGTGTTTATGGTTATGTCGCCACCATGGTTAGGAATGGTTCACACGATACACTAAGTCATGGTTCACACGACACACTAAGCCATAATGTTTAGCTCAAAATGCTTAACCACTGTGGCTTAGTGTGTTATCTGAACAGGGTCCATGGCTACTAGTCATGATAGCTATATATTACCTCCAGTATCAAAGGCAAAATGCCTCTCATTACCTGTTGTTGTTTATTTCATTTCTGTACCGCCCATTAGCTGAAGCTCTCTGGGCAGTTTATAACAATTAATAAAATAATAAATGCCTCATCATATCCCACTAAATGCCATTAAATGCTTGGGAGTAGAGTGCAGCCTGCACTGAAAAGATGACAGTGTTGGTGCCAGGTGGGCCTGAGTGGGGGGCTCATTTCACAGGCGAGGGGGCACCACTGAGAAGGCGCTCTCTCAGAGGGGGACCCCAGATGTTCATCGTAGTGTCTGGGTATGTTCAGGTTGGGAGAGGCCTTCTGTCAGGTCTTCTGTTCCCAAGCCATATAAGGCTACACAGGTTAAAACCAGCACCTTGAATTGGACTTAGAAACCTACAGGCAGGCAGTGCAAGCGGGCCAGAATGGTTTTATGTGCTCAGACCTTCTGGTGCCAGTTATTAATCTGGCTGCCTCATTTTTCACAAGTGGCATAGATTACTGAAACCAGGTTATCTCTCTCTGGATAGGGGTGTAGCTGGGCCACCAGCCAAAGCTGGTAGAAGGCACTCTGAGCCATCAGGTTGCTGGAGAACATGAGCAGGAGGGTGCTGTTGCGCTCACGTCCTGCTTTTGGGCTTGCCATAGGCATCTGCTTCGTCATTGTGGGAACAGGATACTGGACTAGAGAGGCGTTTGGTCTTCTCCAGCAAGAGTCTTCTTATGTTCACCTTCCATGGGGCTACTTAAGATTAGTGATGGGTGAACCAGCCCCAAGTGAATTAGGTTTTTTTCCTCAGAAAATAACGAATTCACCCATGATAGTTTAGATAAGAGTTCTATGTTTACGAGTTTATGAGTTTTTGCGCATGGACAATGTCAAAGTGCATCTTGAGCGCTGTAGTTTGGAAACAAATAGCGTGTCATGACACCCTGCATCACCACATTTATTTATTTATTACATTTTTATACTGCCCAATAGCTGAAGCTCTCTGGGCGGTTCACAAAATCATCATGTGCCCACTTCCTGATTTGTTTTTTTTACATGACCTTTCTACATAATGTTCATTCATTGTCTTCTGCTGCTCATGGAAGTTAGTCAGGAGATGGAACGAAGGATGTTGCTGCCAGAGAAAAAGGATGTGTACACACCCAACTGGCCGTTCCTTCAAATGTGGCAGGTTATTTTACCTTAAGCAAGAAAAAGATTAATCCATCCAGCTCAGCACATATGCAGAATTTGTGTTTAGGTACAGACTGCTCATTATTATTATTATTATTATTATTATTATTTATTGCATTTTTATACCGCCCAATAGCCGAAACTCCCTGGGCGGTTCACAAAAACTAAAACAATTCAAAGTGTAAAACAAACAGTATAAAAACATGAGATAAAATACACATTAAAACGAATTAAAACATACCATACATGATTAAAACATCCTGAAAACATTCTAAAATTTCACTGGATAGGCCTGCCGGAATAGATCAGTCTTTATTGCTTTTTTAAATTCTAAAAGACTGTCAAGTTGACGAATCTCCTCCGGCAGGCCATTCCACAGTCTGAGAGCAGCAGAAGAGAAGGTCCTCTGGGTAACAGTTGTTAATCTAGTTTTTGCTAGCTGAAGTGGATTCTTCCCAGAGGACCTGAGTGTGCGGGGCGGATTGTACGGGAGAAGGCGATCCCGCAGGTAGCCTGGACCCAAACCATGTAGGGCTTTAAAGGTAATAACCAACACTTTGTACTTCACCCGGAAACTAATCGGCAGCCAGTGAAGAGATTTTAAAACTGGTGTAATGTGGTCACCCCTAGGTGTACCAGTGACTAGCTTGGCTGCGATATTTTGGACTAATTGAAGTTTCTGGACTAGGCACAGAGGTAGCCCCATGTAGAGCGCATTACAGAAGCCAAGCCTCGAAGTTACCAGTGCGTGCACTACTGTCTTTAGGTCTTCCAACTCTAGGAAGGGGCCCAGCTGGCGTATCAGCCGAAGCTGGTAGTAGGCACTCCTGGCCGTCGCATCTATCTGGGCTGTCATTTGGAGCGACAGATCCAGAAGCACCCCCAAGCTGCAAACACAGTCTTTCAGAGGGAGTGTAACCCCATCCAGAACTGGTTGACACACCTCCAAACTGAGATTATGGCCTCTGACAGCAAGCACCGCCATCTTGTCTGGATTCAGCTTCAGTTTGTTTTTCCTCATCCATCCCATTACCGCCTCTAAGCATTCATTCAGAGGAGACACGCTATCCTTAGCTGACACTGTTGTCAAAGCCACAGAGAAATATATTTGGGTGTCATCAGCATACTGATAGCACCCCGCCCCATGCCTCTGGATGATCTCTCCCAGTAGTTTCTTGTAAATATTAAATAGCATTGGGGAAAGTATCATAGAATAGCAGAGTTGGAAGGGGCCTACAAGGCCATCTGACAGCAAGCACCTCCATCTTGTCTGGATTCAGCTTCAGTTTGTTTTTCCTCATCCATCCCATTACCGCCTCTAAGCATTCATTCAGAGGAGACACGCTATCCTTAGCTGACACTGTTGTCAAAGCCACAGAGAAATATATTTGGGTGTCATCAGCATACTGATAGCACCCCGCCCCATGTCTCCGGATGATCTCTCCCAGCGGTTTCATGTAAATATTAAATAGCATTGAAGCTTGCAATCAATTCTGAACTTAAAAGTGTATCTGTAAAAGACCAATCTAGGTTCGTAGTAAAGGTGAGCATTATGAACAGATGAGTTTTATCCAGTGAGCCAACTAATTTCAGCATCACGATTTAAAACCTCTGTATCTGAGGGTCCATAGAACAGGAGACGTCTAGGCCTCATGTCATCAGCTCCTGAAAGACCAAGACTGGCTTGGCAAGTACGTAAGTAACTAATAAATAAGTATGTTGTCTTTATTTAGTCCTGAAGAGCCTCTCCTTCCCTGGCTTCTGAACATATATTGAACAGAATAGTGTGCCTTTAAAAACACACACACAAATCCTCAAGAACACGGTGGTTCCACAGAGCTGGTTTGGTAGCCAAACGTATCGTCCCTAGGCAGTGGAAGTCAAAACAACCCCCAGATGTGGACCAGTAGGACAAAGATCTGGTACAGGCAGCACATAATTGGGCGACAGAGGTCCAACAGGAGAACCAGGACAATTTTTTCAGAAGTGTGGAACAATGGTTTAGAATTATTATTTATTTCTTTATTACATTTATATCCCACTTTTTTCCTACAAGGAATTCAAGGCAGCATACATAATCCTCTTCCTCTCCATGTTATCCTCACAACAGCAACCCTGTGAGGTAGGTTGGGCTGAGAGTCTGTGACTCGCCCAAAGTGGGAACTAGAACCCGGATCTCTCGATTCTCAGTCCAATACTGTAGCCACTGTACCACACTGGCTAGAATTATATGCTAACTGAGGGCTCATCTACACCAAGCGCGATATTCCACTATGAAAGTGGTATGAAAGCGGTATGTAAAAGGCAGGAGCCACAACCAAGTGTGCATGCCCCAACGGTCCCCACCTTCCCCTCAGTCTCTCTTCAACCGCCATAGTGGTGACCTCTTGAAAGGAGACTTCTGAGTATTAAAAACAGTATATTGTATATAGTTCGGCATTTTTTTATTCAAACTTTTCTAATTTTGTTTCAGTTCCTTCTATCTTTATCTGTTATTTCGATTGATTTCTTATCGCGATCATCCGATCGCCCCTTTAGGGGTGTATGGCTCTTAAAGAGCCATTCAGAAAGTGTACGAGTTGCAGCAGTAAATTGCCTCCTTCAGACAAACATACTCTTTGTCTCTTGTGTTTAGGGGAAGGGCATAAAGTAGAGTCTTGCTCAAATTGCCAGGCGTTTTCAAGGCAAACGCGCCGTCACAGATCGGATCAGCTTAAGGCAATTCTGTGGAAACAGGCACTGGAATCGATCAGTAATAACACTAAGCAAATTATTTATTTTATTTATTTATTTATTACATTTTTATACCGCCCAATAGCCGAAGCTCTCTGGGCGGTTCACAAAAATTAAAACCACAGTAAAACACCCAACAGTTTAAAACACAATTACGAAATACAGTATAAAAAGCGCAACCAGGATAAAACCACACAGCAAAGTTGATATAGGATTAAAATACAGAGTTAAAACAGTAAAATTTAAATTTAAGTTAAAATTAAGTGTTAAAATACTGAGTGAATAAAAAGGTCTTCAGCTGGCGACGAAAGCAGTACAGTGTAGGCGCCAAGCGGACCTCTCTGGGGAGCTCGTTCCACAACCGGGGTGCCACAGCGGAGAAAGCCCTCCTCCTAGTAGCCACCTGCCTCACTTCCTTTGGCAGGGGCTCACGGAGAAGGCCCCCTGTAGATGATCTTAAGGTCCGGGTAGGTACATATGGGAGGAGGCGTTCCTTCAGATAACCTGGCCCCAAACCGTTTAGGGCTTTAAATGTTAATACCAGCACTTTGAATTGGGCCCGGACCTGGACTGGCAGCCAATGAAGTTGTAAAAGGACTGGCGTAATGTGATCTCGCCGGCCAGTCCCTGTTAATAACCTTGCTGCCCTGTTTTGCACCAGTTGAAGTTTCCGGACCGTTTTCAAAGGCAGCCCCACGTATAACGCATTGCAGTAATCCAAACGAGAGGTTATCAGAGCATGGATAACTGTAGCTAAGCTATCTCTGTCCAGATAAGGGCGCAGCTGGTATATCAGCCTGAGCTGATAAAAGGTGCTCTTTGCCACTGAGTTCACCTGTGCCTCAAGTGACAGTTCTGGATCGAAGAGCACCCCCAAACTACGGACCCGATCCTTTAGGGGGAGTGCAACCCCGTCCAGGACAGGGCAAACATCACCTCGCCGGACAGAAGAACCACCCGCTAACAGTACCTCCGTCTTGTCTGGATTGAGTTTCAGTTTATTAGCCCTCATCCAGTCATCCAATGGCTAGTGAAACCGTGCCTCAGGAAGATCCAGTCACACACAGATCTGAGTTAACAAGGGGAAATTCCCCAGAGCAAGTGAGCATAATGGATGGCAATCCGCTAACGCCAGGCCATTCTCTTATTGTATCAGCGGCGAAAAAGATTTCAAAGAAAGCTAAGTCATCTAAAAAATCGGGGGGTTCTGGCAAGAAACCTAAGAAAAGGAAAAGGTTTGTGTCCAAAAGGACGAGGGGAGAAAAAGCAGTTGATTGAGCAATGTTGCGGCCGATCTCCTTGTTGACGGGAGTGGTCGATGCTGAAGGACCTGCCTTACAGACAATCGAAACCGAGGCTATGCTTGGCGAGAGGCAGTGTTCGTCCTCGGCGTTGATGCCTGGATTACCGCTGATGAGATCTCCAATTCAAGCTGGGCAGTCTCAGGTTGAACAGACTGGGCGAAGGCAGGGAATCTCTGCAAGTGAGGGAGATTTCAGAGAGATCTCTTCACATGATTACCGGTCACAGCAGATGTTAGGTGACCGGGATAGTAGAGAGAGACGTAGAGGATCGCCAGAGTCAAATTATTTATTTTACCTTAAGCAAGAAAAAGATTAATCCATCCAGCTCAGCACATATGCAGAATTTGTGTTTAGGTACAGACTGCTCATTATTATTATTATTATTATTATTTATTGCATTTTTATACCGCCCAATAGCCGAAACTCCCTGGGCGGTTCACAAAAACTAAAACAATTCAAAGTGTAAAACAAACAGTATAAAAACATGAGATAAAATACACATTAAAACGAATTAAAACATACCATACATGATTAAAACATCCTGAAAACATTCTAAAATTTCACTGGATAGGCCTGCCGGAATAGATCAGTCTTTATTGCTTTTTTAAATTCTAAAAGACTGTCAAGTTGACGAATCTCCTCCGGCAGGCCATTCCACAGTCTGAGAGCAGCAGAAGAGAAGGTCCTCTGGGTAACAGTTGTTAATCTAGTTTTTGCTAGCTGAAGTGGATTCTTCTCAGAGGACCTGAGTGTGCGGGGCGGATTGTACGGGAGAAGGCGATCCCGCAGGTAGCCTGGACCCAAACCATGTAGGGCTTTAAAGGTAATAACCAACACTTTGTACTTCACCCGGAAACTAATCGGCAGCCAGTGAAGAGATTTTAAAACTGGTGTAATGTGGTCACCCCTAGGTGTACCAGTGACTAGCTTGGCTGCGATATTTTGGACTAATTGAAGTTTCCTGACTAGGCACAGAGGTAGCCCCATGTAGAGCGCATTACAGAAGCCAAGCCTCGAAGTTACCAGTGCGTGCACTACTGTCTTTAGGTCTTCCAACTCTAGGAAGGGGCCCAGCTGGCGTATCAGCCGAAGCTGGTAGTAGGCACTCCTGGCCGTCGCATCTATCTGGGCTGTCATTTGGAGCGACAGATCCAGAAGCACCCCCAAGCTGCAAACACAGTCTTTCAGAGGGAGTGTAACCCCATCCAGAACTGGTTGACACACCTCCAAACTGAGATTATGGCCTCTGACAGCAAGCACCGCCATCTTGTCTGGATTCAGCTTCAGTTTGTTTTTCCTCATCCATCCCATTACTGCCTCTAAGCATTCATTCAGAGGAGACACGCTATCCTTAGCTGACACTGTTGTCAAAGCCACAGAGAAATATATTTGGGTGTCATCAGCATACTGATAGCACCCCGCCCCATGCCTCCGGATGATCTCTCCCAGTAGTTTCTTGTAAATATTAAATAGCATTGGGGAAAGGATCATAGAATAGCAGAGTTGGAAGGGGCCTACAAGGCCATCTGACAGCAAGCACCGCCATCTTGTCTGGATTCAGCTTCAGTTTGTTTTTCCTCATCCATCCCATTACCGCCTCTAAGCATTCATTCAGAGGAGACACGCTATCCTTAGCTGACACTGTTGTCAAAGCCACAGAGAAATATATTTGGGTGTCATCAGCATACTGATAGCACCCCGCCCCATGTCTCCGGATGATCTCTCCCAGCGGTTTCATGTAAATATTAAATAGCATTGAAGCTTGCAATCAATTCTGAACTTAAAAGTGTATCTGTAAAAGACCAATCTAGGTTCGTAGTAAAGGTGAGCATTATGAACAGATGAGTTTTATCCAGTGAGCCAACTAATTTCAGCATCACGATTTAAAACCTCTGTATCTGAGGGTCCATAGAACAGGAGACGTCTAGGCCTCATGTCATCAGCTCCTGAAAGACCAAGACTGGCTTGGCAAGTACGTAAGTAACTAATAAATAAGTATGTTGTCTTTATTTAGTCCTGAAGAGCCTCTCCTTCCCTGGCTTCTGAACATATATTGAACAGAATAGTGTGCCTTTAAAAACACACACACAAATCCTCAAGAACACGGTGGTTCCACAGAGCTGGTTTGGTAGCCAAACGTATCGTCCCTAGGCAGTGGAAGTCAAAACAACCCCCAGATGTGGACCAGTAGGACAAAGATCTGGTACAGGCAGCACATAATTGGGCGACAGAGGTCCAACAGGAGAACCAGGACAATTTTTTCAGAAGTGTGGAACAATGGTTTAGAATTATTATTTATTTCTTTATTACATTTATATCCCACTTTTTTCCTACAAGGAATTCAAGGCAGCATACATAATCCTCTTCCTCTCCATGTTATCCTCACAACAGCAACCCTGTGAGGTAGGTTGGGCTGAGAGTCTGTGACTCGCCCAAAGTGGGAACTAGAACCCGGATCTCTCGATTCTCAGTCCAATACTGTAGCCACTGTACCACACTGGCTAGAATTATATGCTAACTGAGGGCTCATCTACACCAAGCGCGATATTCCACTATGAAAGTGGTATGAAAGCGGTATGTAAAAGGCAGGAGCCACAACCAAGTGTGCATGCCCCAACGGTCCCCACCTTCCCCTCAGTCTCTCTTCAACCGCCATAGTGGTGACCTCTTGAAAGGAGACTTCTGAGTATTAAAAACAGTATATTGTATATAGTTCGGCATTTTTTTATTCAAACTTTTCTAATTTTGTTTCAGTTCCTTCTATCTTTATCTGTTATTTCGATTGATTTCTTATCGCGATCATCCGATCGCCCCTTTAGGGGTGTATGGCTCTTAAAGAGCCGTTCAGAAAGTGTACGAGTTGCAGCAGTAAATTGCCTCCTTCAGACAAACATACTCTTTGTCTCCTGTGTTTAGGGGAAGGGCATAAAGTAGAGTCTTGCTCAAATTGCCAGGCGTTTTCAAGGCAAACGCGCCGTCACAGATCGGATCAGCTTAAGGCAATTCTGTGGAAACAGGCACTGGAATCGATCAGTAATAACACTAAGCAAATTATTTATTTTATTTATTTATTTATTACATTTTTATACCGCCCAATAGCCGAAGCTCTCTGGGCGGTTCACAAAAATTAAAACCACAGTAAAACACCCAACAGTTTAAAACACAATTACGAAATACAGTATAAAAAGCGCAACCAGGATAAAACCACACAGCAAAGTTGATATAGGATTAAAATACAGAGTTAAAACAGTAAAATTTAAATTTAAGTTAAAATTAAGTGTTAAAATACTGAGTGAATAAAAAGGTCTTCAGCTGGCGACGAAAGCAGTACAGTGTAGGCGCCAAGCGGACCTCTCTGGGGAGCTCGTTCCACAACCGGGGTGCCACAGCGGAGAAAGCCCTCCTCCTAGTAGCCACCTGCCTCACTTCCTTTGGCAGGGGCTCATGGAGAAGGCCCCCTGTAGATGATCTTAAGGTCCGGGTAGGTACATATGGGAGGAGGCGTTCCTTCAGATAACCTGGCCCCAAACCGTTTAGGGCTTTAAATGTTAATACCAGCACTTTGAATTGGGCCCGGACCTGGACTGGCAGCCAATGAAGTTGTAAAAGGACTGGCGTAATGTGATCTCGCCGGCCAGTCCCTGTTAATAACCTTGCTGCCCTGTTTTGCACCAGTTGAAGTTTCTGGACCGTTTTCAAAGGCAGCCCCACGTATAACGCATTGCAGTAATCCAAATGAGAGGTTATCAGAGCATGGATAACTGTAGCTAAGCTATCTCTGTCCAGATAAGGGCGCAGCTGGTATATCAGCCTGAGCTGATAAAAGGTGCTCTTTGCCACTGAGTTCACCTGTGCCTCAAGTGACAGTTCTGGATCGAAGAGCACCCCCAAACTACGGACCCGATCCTTTAGGGGGAGTGCAACCCCGTCCAGGACAGGGCAAACATCACCTCGCCGGACAGAAGAACCACCCGCTAACAGTACCTCCGTCTTGTCTGGATTGAGTTTCAGTTTATTAGCCCTCATCCAGTCATCCAATGGCTAGTGAAACCGTGCCTCAGGAAGATCCAGTCACACACAGATCTGAGTTAACAAGGGGAAATTCCCCAGAGCAAGTGAGCATAATGGATGGCAATCCGCTAACGCCAGGCCGTTCTCTTATTGTATCAGCGGCGAAAAAGATTTCAAAGAAAGCTAAGTCATCTAAAAAATCGGGGGGTTCTGGCAAGAAACCTAAGAAAAGGAAAAGGTTTGTGTCCAAAAGGACGAGGGGAGAAAAAGCAGTTGATTGAGCAATGTTGCGGCCGATCTCCTTGTTGACAGGAGTGGTCGATGCTGAAGGACCTGCCTTACAGACAATCGAAACCGAGGCTATACTTGGCGAGAGGCAGTGTTCGTCCTCGGCGTTGATGCCTGGATTACCGCTGATGAGATCTCCAATTCAAGCTGGGCAGTCTCAGGTTGAACAGACTGGGCGAAGGCAGGGAATCTCTGCAAGTGAGGGAGATTTCAGAGAGATCTCTTCACATTACTACCGGTCACAGCAGATGTTAGGTGACCGGGATAGTAGAGAGAGACGTAGAGGATCGCCAGAGTCAAATTTTTCGGCGTCCTCGAGGAGGTCTTATTCTATGTCATATTATCCGTACAGGGATCGGTCAAGATCGCCTTATTATGGAGAAAGACAGTATGAATGGCGATGTCCCTATTCTCCGTACTGTTCAGAGTGGGAAAGATATAATGTTCTAAGAGAGTATTATCATTATGGTCGGCATTGATATGATGACCGACAGAGATTGCCAGCGGCCATAGAAGTGGTGTTACCAGGCCAGTTGAGCAGAAGTTATTTTTCAAGGTACTTCATGGTACCGAAAAAGGATGGGGGGTTGAGACCGATTTTAGACCTTCGGGGGCTAAACGAATATATCATTCCAAAGAAATTCAGAATGATCTCTTTGCAATCGATCACTCCGCTGCTGTCGAAAGAAAGTTGGTTTGCATCCATAGATCTAAAGGACGCCTACTTCCATATATCCATTGCACAGAACCACGAAAAGTTTCTTCGATTTATGGTGGGCAGTTTGGCGATCCAGTTTTGTGCCCTACCCTTCGGGTTGGCAACAGCCCCAAGGGTGTTCACAAAGTGCATGGCAGTAGTTTGCGCCCATTTACGCCTGCAGGGGATAGAGATTTTCCCGTATACAGACGATTGGCTCCTGGTGGCTACAACGGAGTCAAGTCTAAGGAGATCAGTAGAGACAACATGCATAGTTTTGAAAAAGCTAGGTTTATTGATAAACGAAACAAAGACAAAATTGCTTCCACAGCAAGAGATTACATTCATAGGGGTACGACTCGATGCCAAGGACGGAGGATCGTATCTACCCAGGGATCGCTGTCGAACTTTAATGTTGTTAACAGCAGAGATCTTTCAGGCGGAAAAGGTATCAGCATACAAGATTCAAAGATTGCTCGGCTTAATGTCGGCGACGACAGCAGTAGTCGAATATGCACGTCTCAAAATGAGGCCACTATAAATGTGGTTCATTCATTGCTTCAACAACGAACGCAATGCACGGACGACTTACTTTCAGTTACCAAGCGAAGTGAACCAATCACTGCGGTGGTGGATGGTCGAGGAGAATTTATTGAAGGGAATTCCATTTGCATGCCCTACCCCTTCCGAAATTCTGACCACAGATGCATCGATGTCAGGTTGGGGAGCCCATTGTGGAGAACTCAGGGCGCATGGGATGTGGAATACACAGGAGAGAATGTGCCACATCAACTATTTGGAACTGAAAGCGGTAGAGAAGGCACTAAGAAGTTTCGAGACTCATCTAAGTGCAAAGGTGATTCAAGTAGCAACAGACAACACAACTGTTGTGGCATATTTGAACAAACAAGGAGGAACAAAATCCTATCTGTTGCTGCAATTGACAATGCAGATCCTGGATTGGTGTGTCGACAGAGACATCAGGATTGTGGCTATTCATGTAGCAGGAACGAGAAATATAGTGGCGGACAGATTGAGCAGAATGACGACAGTTACCCACGAGTGGGAGATACATGCTGCGGTGCTGACCGCCTTGTTTACTCGATGGGGAGTACCAAAGTTGGACCTTTTTGCAACAGAAAGCAACAGGGTTTGCCAAATGTTTTGCAGCAGAGTAGGGAGAGGAATGGGATCGCAAGGCAATGCCTTCCTCTTGAGTTGGACAGGGGGTTTGATGTACATGTTTCCGCCTATTCCGCTAATAACCAGGGTGTTAGCGAAAATATTGAGGGACAAGGCAGATTGTATTCTACTTACCCCATGGTGGCCGAGACAGCCGTGGTTTGCGCCATTGATCAGGGCATCCAAGGGAGAGTACATCAGACTGTCAATGTTCCCAACATTGCTAACGCAGTGTCAGGGGAGAATACAGCACCCAGAGCTTCATACTCTAGGTATGACAGCGTGGAGAATTCACTGTTAGATTGGAGGAGTTTTCCATCTCCTGTACGGCGAATAATAGACGCTGCTCGCAAGCCATCCACTAAGAGAACTTATGAGGGAAAGTGGAAGATTTTTGAAAGGTTTGCACATGAGAATGCGTTTTTACCACAGAAGTGCACGATTGAACAACTTTTACTGTTTCTAAATACACTTCATGACAGAGGTTTAAAACTGTCATCAGTTCGTGTTTTTTTAGTGGCAATTTCTTCATTTTGCCCAAGTTTTGAAGGTTATACCTTATTTTCTTATCCAGTTGTTAAGAAGTATTTGAAAGGTTTAAAGAATTTAACTATTTCAACAAGTCTGTTTATACCTACATGGAGTTTGTCAGTTGTGTTGAAAGTTCTGGCAGCAAAGCCCTTCGAGCCGTTAGCCACTATTTCACTGCAATTGCTTTCGTGGAAAGTGGCGTTTTTGATTGCTATTACGTCAGCGAGAAGGGCAAGTGAGTTGTGCGCTTTGAGAATAGATCACCCGTATCTAATTTTTCATAGGGATAAAGTGGTTCTTCGTCCTGACTTGTCTTTTTTGCCTAAAGTAGTGTCTGATTTTCACGTGAACCAAGATATTATGTTGCCAACCTTTTTCCAATCTCCAGCTACCCCAATGGAGTGTATGTTACATACTTTGGATATAAGGAGAGCACTAGCTTTCTATAAAGAAAGAACAAGTCCCTTCCACAAGTCAAATAAATTGTTTATTTGTTATGGTGGACAGAGAAAGGGTCAGCCATTATCGACTCAGAGGTTTTTGAAGTGGGTGATGCAGACTATCCAATTGGCATATCATAGTGGCTGGTTTGACTCTGTCTGAGCCGTTAAGGGCGCATACCACTAGGGCAGTAGCGACTTTGACAGCCTTTCAGAGAGGTGTTTCAATACCGGACCTCTGCAGGGCAGCGACGTGGTCGACGCCATCAACATTCATTCGTCATTATCGTCTGGATGTTCGGGCAATTGCTGATGCTGCTTTTGGAAGAGCGGTGCTTTCTTCAATATTCCAAGGAGACACCTACCCTCCACCGGTGAGTAAGCTTGCTATTCGCCCATTGGTGTGATGCACAGAGACCACGATGAAGAAGAACAGGTTGCTTGTAACTGTGGTTCTTCGAGTGGTCATCTGTGCAGTCACACAACCCTCCCTCCATCCCCTCTTTGGCGTCTTATTATGATACCGGAGAAGGAAGAGGGTGTACCTTCCGTACCTTGAGGACTATGGTGGTCTTCGAGGACTGAGGGGAAGGTGGGGACTGTTGGTGCATGCGCACTTGGTTGTGGGGGAGGGGTCCCCACCTAAAACGCCGTTAGCTTTAGAAGTTTACCGGACGAGGTCTCCACGCGGGCACAGAGCCCATTGGTGTGACTGCACAGATGACCACTCGAAGAACCACAGTTACAGGTAAGCAAACTGTTCTGCTTCATAGTGGTGCTGAAGTGCATTGACAACTGTTGGGACCCATTACACATCTACACCAAGCAGGATATTCCACTATGAAAGTGGTATGAAAGCGGTATATGGTACGTGTCAATGGGCCCCAACAGTTGTCAGTGCACTTCAATGTTGCTAGAAAGCAGTAGTGTGGCTCCTGCCTTTTATATACCACTTTCATACTAGAATATCCTGCTTGGTGTAGATGAACCCCGAGAAGGAAAACATATAATTATTATGTGGGGTGAATGCTTAAAAAATATTTTATAGGGGCCAGTTTGTCCCATGTTTCTAAGAAGACGTCATGTGGCTAGGTGGGCTGGTAGAGGAGATGGGGTGTGTGTGTAAGTGTAAGGGATAGGAAAGAAGGCTTTGGGACTACAAAATGAATGATATCTCTTGCATGCGATATTGATCAAGAAACTTTGATATAATATAAAACACGGTTAATAGAATTTAAATCAGGCAGTGGGCCTGGTTGTGATGGTTATAGAATAGATACAACACATTCTGTAAAGATTTGCTCTCTTGGCAGGCTACTATATGCGGGGTGGGAAGAAAGCGACTTGGTTTTGATTCTAAACTAACAACATGGTGATGTCATTCCCTTAGCCTGCCAGCTAGTTCTCATTTGTCTTAACTTTGATTTGTGGGCATTTTCCTGGAAATTTCTGCAATCAGAAGAAGCTTAGTTCTCACGGATGAGACAAAGTGTTTTTAGGAGATGAGAAAAAGTATTGCATTGCTGGCAAGTACTCTCCGGTTTTGTTAGAAATCGGAGTGTTGCAACACTGTTCAAAGCAGACTTCAAAGCAGTTACGTGCTGAAAAGGGTGGGGTAATCTCTCCCCACTCAAACGTCATGATTCTTTATGGGAGGTTTGATTTCCTTGGCCAGCCACGGTTTCCTGATAAGGGTTGTTAATGATCTCTCTGTTGAGGAAACCCAAACTGCATGCCATGAAACCTTAAATTCTGCACTCAAGGTAATTTACTGATATATTGTAAAATTTGCTTTTCTTTGAGTGTTTGATTTAGAAGCAGCTCCCCCCACCCCCCACACACAAATTTTCTGTACTGCTATATCCACTTCCCTAAAACTGGTCACTGTTTGGTATCATTGCAAGGTAATCCAGTTGGCTTGGAGTCAGTTGTTTTGGCTAGGAATAATACTTTATTTCTTCGATTCTAAGACACACTTTCCCCCCCATATAAACATCTCTAAAAATGGGGTGTGTCTTAGAATCACAGGTGCGGTTATTATTCTTAGAACCAAAGCTTTTTTTCTGTTGGTGGTACTGAAATTAGTGTGCGTCTTACAATCGATGGCGTCTTACAATCGAAGAAATACGGTATTGTAATATTTGTCATCGTTTTGGGAGGTTCCAGTTGAATACAATTTGTATCTGTGCTCATGATGTTCCATTATAGTATTGTGAAAGGCTAATCTGGAAGAATCCTGTTTTAATCAAAGTAGCAGAGTGTTATTGAATTGAGGCCATTAGTACAGCACACCAGTCCCCACTGACAAAATCCCAACTGTTTTGTGGGGTTTCAGAAGCTCACCTCTGCTGGGAAACAAGGTGCGTGCTTGCCCCACACTTTGGCAGAGGAAGGGAGGTGGGACAATTCCGGACTTACATGCTTCCAGGATCATCACCAGATACATGTACACTGATGTTGCTATATAAATAAATGAATAAATCATCATCATCATCATCATCGCAGGGTGTCTAGACGTGGCGCGCGATGTCCTGGGAGGAAGAGGACGCTGCACCCGCCATTTTGTTTTTCTTTTTTATCAGAAAAGAGTGAACGAGCGCTCTACTGAAAAAGTAAGGTTTTTTTTTTAAATTTTTTTTATTCCCGCTCTCCCCACCCCACCCCCGGGTCCTGGCTCCTTGCGATTACTCGCGAGGAGCCGGGACAAAAACAGGGTGCCCGGCCACACGTCCCGTGGTCTCAGGATCATCCCGGGACTGCGGGAAAAGTCAGGATAGAAGGGTAGGGCGCACAGGAATGATCCCGGGGCGATCCCCGGGGTATCACCCCATCTAGCCATGCCCTTTGTTTCCCAGCAGAATCACTGGGAAGGGTGCAGTTACCGTAGGGTTCCGTTGGGGGGAGCAATGCAGCCGGCCAACCCCCAGATGTTGTCGACCCCTCTTATACATAATTACATGGGAGTATGCCCCATTTAAAACAACAGAACTTACTTCTGAGTAGGCCTGCCTAGGATTGCACTGTTAGCTGTATGCATGGATCTTGCAATAATCTGTAATGGTGCAGTTCATATTGACTACTTATTTCTAGGGATGGCTAAGCTCTCCATGGCTCGCAGGACATTGGCACAGAAATACAACCAGCGATGTCCCCTGAATTTCCTATTGAAACCAGTGGAGATATTAAAGAGGCTGCAGCTTTGAAAATGGCTGTGGGGACAGGATAGTTCAGGAGGCATAGCTCAGTGGTAGAGCATTTGGTTTACATGCAGAAGGTCCCAGGTTCATTCCCTGGCATCTGAAGCTAAAGGGGTCAGGCAGCAGGTGATGAGAAAACATCCCTGGCTGAAATCTCAGAGAGTTGTTTTCCAGCAGAGCAGTCAGTGGTGGGCTAGACAGCTTCCTAGATTCCTTTGACCCTTGGGACTTCCTGGAGGAAAGCTTTACTGAGCCCCAACCAACCCTTGTTTCTGAGCTGAAGCCTTAGAAATTTCGCTGACATCTTTATTATACCCCAGCATTTTAAAATAATGAACACATGGCCATTTTTATGCTGTTGATGAAAAGTATGATCTTGTTCAACTTTTTAAAAATTGATTGAATTTTAGGCTTGCCCCTCCCTTTGTTAAATTTGACATGATGTATGTGGGATTCCCAATTTGTTGTCCATCTGTAAAGTGGCCTGCCCTAGATCTAGTTAGCTTCAGGATGTCTTGAAGAGCCTACAAAAGAAGTCCGTGTCCGGAGAGCTGATGTGCAGAAGTGGGTGTGTATGTTTATGTGGCTGCAGCATTAAGATAATTGGTTGAAGGGTCATCATGTAGCAGAATACATTCTTTGAAAGATGAATACATAATGCCTAAGAGATTAAAGATGTGTGCAGGAGATGCAGGCATTTATTATGAACTGTTAAAGAAAATATGTATTGCTATTGAGTAGGGGTGTGCACGGACCCCCCGCTCCGCTTCACTTGCAGATCCGCCATTTTCCGGAGCGGGTCGCTCCGCTCCGCCCCCGCTCCGCCCACTTCCGCTCCGCTCCGCTCGGAGCTCCGGATCCGGATCCGGAGCTCCGGATCCGGATCCGGAGCTCCGTTTTTGCCCCCCATAGGGTTGCATTGAAAGCTAAAAAAGTAAACAACTTTTTTTCCGTTGAAGTTAGAAACCTCACGTTTGGCACCATGACACCTCATGGGCGTATACACACACACGCCAAGTTTCAAGGCAATCCCATCATCCCCTGATTTTTGGCGAATTTTTGAAAATCGGGCACCCCATTCACACCCCTTGGGATAGCTCCGTCAATTTGCATGTTAGAAACCTCAAACTCGGCACCAGGGCAGCTTATCCATGTGTCCACATGCACGCCAAGTTGCAAGCAAATCCCATCATCCCCTGATTTTTGGCGCGGCTCTACCCTCTAACGCACCACCCATAACCCTAATTCACACCCCTTTAGATAGCTCCGTCAATTTGCACGTTAGAAACCTCAAACTCAGCACCATGATAGCTTATCCACGTGTCCACATGCACGCCAAGTTTCAAGGCAATCCCATCATCCCCTGATTTTTGGCGAATTTTTGAAAATCGGGCACCCCATTCACACCCCTTGGGATAGCTCCGTCAATTTGCATGTTAGAAACCTCAAACTCGGCACCATGAGAGCTTATCCATGTGTCCACATGCACGCCAAGTTGCAAGCAAATCCCATCATCCCCTGATTTTTGGCATGGCTTAACTCACCCCAAATTGTCCCATTCTACAACTACGTCAATTTGCATGTTTGAAACCTCAAAGTCGGCACCATGATAGCTTATCCACGTGTCCACATGGACGCCAAGTTGCAAGGCAATCCCATCATCCCCTGATTTTTGGGGAATTTATGAAAATCGGGCACCCCATTCACACCCCTTGGGATAGCTCTGTCAATTTGCATGTTAGAAACCTCAAACTCTGCACCATGAGAGCTTATCCATGTGTCCACATGCACGCCCAGACTCAAGGCAATCCCATCATCCCCTGATTTTTGGCGCGGCTTAAACTTTTTAACTCACCCCAAATCAAGTCCCATTCTACAACTACGTCAATTTGCACGTTAGAAACCTATCCTTTGGTCCCATGACAGCTTACCCATGTGTCCCCATGGACACTAAGTTTCAAGGCAATCCCATCATCCCCTGATGTTAGGGGAACTTTTGAAATTTGAACACTCCAGTATGTCAGGGATTTAAAGTTGCAATTGCAGACAGCTCAATGGGGCCAGTTCCAAGGCAATCCCAACATGCCACGAGATAACCCTAAATCTTCTGGCACATTTGAAAAAGGGATTATTGAACTTGATAAAGTCTAAGTGAGCGCAGGAAGGACTTCTCCCCTGAGTCAAAGCAAGACACATACACCATCGCTGCAAGGCGGGAAGGGGAGAAGGGAGGGAAAGCAGGCAGGCAGCATGCATTGTAGTGCCGCAAGGATGGCTTGAGCACTAACGCATAGCAAACCAACCCATGTGGGCGCAAAGTGAGGCAAAGATGGCTGGTTCTTTCTTTCTAAGCCAGCAGTTACGCCTTGAGGGGCACAGAGGAGGACGACTGGGAGCAAGCGTGCCGGAGGGTGCTGGGCACGAACCGCAAAGCCCATCTCCCAGGCACCAGGCGGGCAGAGCAGGCGAGGAGTCAGTCCTGGCAGATGCCCCACCACAGCAGCACCCCGGGGGAGGCGGGCAGACAGGCAGGCAGGCATGGGTTGGCGGGCCCAGAAAAGCTGGTACCTTGCACAAGTAAGCCATAGATCTGCGGGGGAGTCAGTCCCAGCAGATCCAGCTACCTCACAAGGACGGCTCCCAGGCAGGCGGGCAGGCGCCTCCACTGTAGTGGCTGTGCTCAACTCGGCGGGCGCACTACAAGACGAGTTGAAGTGAGAGCTCACTTCTCAGGAAACGTAGTGGCTGTGCTACGGGAGATCGGTGGACTGCTGGAGCTTAGCTTTTTCTCTGAGGGGAAGTCCATGAGTTGAAGTGACAGCTTGCTTCTCAAAGACAGGGTTACAGCGGAAGAGGGGTGGGACGAGACCGGGGAGAGAAGCTCGACCAGTGACTGCTACTAATCCCCACATCCTGGAGGACCACAGCATCCCACACAAAGTGGCTGTGGTGAAGTCAATGGCTGTCATGAGTTGAAGTGAGTGCTCACTTCTCAGGAAAATTAAACTGTCCGTACACACTAAGTGGCTGTGGTATGGGCGATCGGTCGACTGCTGGAGTACCACCCGCACATAGGGGAAGTCCATGAGTTGAAGTGACAGCTTGCTTCTCAAAGACAGGGTTACAGCGGAAGAGGGGTGGGACGAGACCGGGGAGAGAAGCTGGACCAGCTTCTGCTACTAATCGTCACCCACATCCTGGACGACCACAGCATCCCACACAAAGTGGCTGTGGTGAAGTCAATGGCTGTCATGAGTCGAAGTGAGTGCTCACTTCTCAGGAGGAAACTTAAACTGTCCCTATGCAGTCAGTGGCTGTGCTATGGGAGTTCGGTGGACTGTTGGAGTACCAGCCGCAATTGGGGAAGTGAATGAGTTTCAGTGAAAGGTTGCTTCTCAAAATCAGCACACAGATCAAGGACTCCATTTGATCCCCGAGCTATCTAAAGGGTGACCCGTGGACTGCTGGAGTTTTCCTCCGGTTCCCGGTGGCTGGGATGGGTCTCGGCTTCTCAAAGCCATGGCACTGCTGCATATGCAGTGCAGCTTCTCGAAAGAGAGCTGTCCCACGGAAAAACGGTGCATTACTGGAGCTTAGCTTTTTCTCAAAGGGGAAGTCAATGAGTTGAAGTGAAAGGTTGCTTCGGAAGTCTATGGCTTTCATGAGTTTCAGTGACAGCTTGCTTCTCAAAGAGGGCGTTACAGCGGAAGAGGGGTGGGACGAGACCAGGGAGAGGAGCTGGACCAGCTGCTGCGACTAATCCTCACCCACATCCTGGAGGACCACAGCATCCGCAGTAGTGGCTGTGGTGAAGTCAATGGCTGTCATGAGTTGAAGTGAGTGCTCACTTCTCAGGAGGAAACGTAAACTGTCCCTATGCAGACAGTGGTTGGGGAGAGAGGCACGGCCAGCTGCGCCTCGACCGTAGGGGCTGTGCTCAAGTGTCTGAACTTGGAGTCGAAGCGAGAGCTCACTTCTCAGATAACTTGAATTGCGAGACTGGGGAGAGACGCTCGACCAGCTGCTGCAACTAATCCTCCTCACCCACATCCTGGAGGACCAGAGCATCCACCGGAGTGGCTGTGCTCAACTCGGCGCACTACAAAACGACAAGTGGCTGTGGTGAAGTCAATGGCTGTCATGAGTCGAAGTGAAAGCTCACTTCTCAGATAACTTGAATTGCGAGACTGGGGAGAGACGCTCGACCAGCTGCTGCAACTAATCCTCCTCACCCACATCCTGGTGGAACAAAGCATCCACCAAGAAGTGGCTGTGGTGAAGTCAATGGCTGTCATGAGTCGAAGTGAGTGCTCACTTCTCAGGAGGAAACTTAAACTGTCCCTATGCAGTCAGTGGTTGGGGAGAGAGGCACGGCCAGCTGTGCCTCCACCGTAGGGGCTGTGCTCAAGTGTCTGAACTTGAAGTTGAAGTGAGAGCTCAAAATTGCTCCATATGAGACTGGGGAGAGAAGCTCGACCAGCGACTGCTACTTATCCCCACATCCTGGAGGACCACAGCATCCCACACAAAGTGGCTGGTAAAGTCAACGGCTGTCATGAGTCGAAGTGAAAGCTCACTTCTCAGGAGGAAACTTAAACTGTCCCTATGCACTAAGTGGCTGTGCTATGGGAGTTCGGTGGACTACTGGAGTAGCTCCCTCAATTGGGGAAGTCAATGGCTGTCATGAGTCGAAGTGAGAGCTCACTTTTCATTAAACTTAAACTGTCCCTATGCACTAAGTGGCTGTGCTATGGGCGTTCGGTGGACTGTTGGAGTACCAGCCGCAATTGGGGAAGTCCATGAGTTGAAGTGAGTGCTCACTTCTCAGGAAAATTAAACTGTCCGTACACACTAAGTGGCTGTGGTATGGGCGATCGGTGGACACCTGGAGTACCACCCGCACATAGGGGAAGTCCATGAGTTGAAGTGACAGCTTGCTTCTCAAAGACAGGGTTACAGTGGAAGAGGGGTGGGACGAGACCGGGGAGAGAAGCTGGACCAGCTTCTGCTACTAATCCTCACCCACATCCTGGAGGACCACAGCATCCACAGTAGTGGCTGTGGTGAAGTCAATGGCTGTCATGAGTTGAAGTGAGTGCTCACTTCTCAGGAGGAAACGTAAACTGTCCCTATGCAGACAGTGGTTGGGGAGAGAGGCACGGCCAGCTGCGCCTCGACCGTAGGGGCTGTGCTCAAGTGTCTGAACTTGGAGTCGAAGCGAGAGCTCACTTCTCAGATAACTTGAATTGCGAGACTGGGGAGAGACGCTCGACCAGCTGCTGCAACTAATCCTCCTCACCCACATCCTGGTGGAACAAAGCATCCACCGAGAAGTGGCTGTGGTGAAGTCAATGGCTGTCATGAGTCGAAGTGAGTGCTCACTTCTCAGGAGGAAACTTAAACTGTCCCTATGCAGTCAGTGGTTGGGGAGAGAGGCACGGCCAGCTGTGCCTCCACCGTAGGGGTTGTGCTCAAGTGTCTGAACTTGAAGTTGAAGTGAGAGCTCAAAATTGCTCCATATGAGACTGGGGAGAGAAGCTCGACCAGCGACTGCTACTTATCCCCACATCCTGGAGGACCACAGCATCCCACACAAAGTGGCTGGTAAAGTCAACGGCTGTCATGAGTTGAAGTGAGTGCTCACTTCTCAGGAGGAAACTTAAACTGTCCCTATGCACTAAGTGGCTGTGCTATGGGAGTTCGGTGGACTACTGGAGTAGCTCCCTCAATTGGGGAAGTCAATGGCTGTCATGAGTCGAAGTGAGAGCTCACTTTTCATTAAACTTAAACTGTCCCTATGCACTAAGTGGCTGTGCTATGGGCGTTCGGTGGACTGTTGGAGTACCAGCTGCAATTGGGGAAGTCCATGAGTTGAAGTGAGTGCTCACTTCTCAGGAGGAAACTTAAACTGTCCCTATGCACTAAGTGGCTGTGCTATGGGAGTTCGGTGGACTGTTGGAGTACCAGCCGCAATTGGGGAAGTGAATGAGTTTCAGTGAAAGGTTGCTTCTCAAAATCAGCACACTGATCGGGTCACCCAGAGGACCACAGCCTGTACGTAGTGGCTGTGCTGAAGTCAATGACTTCCATGAGTTTAAGTGAAAGGTTGCTTCTCAAAGGCGAGGACTTGCCTGTTTCATTTTCACAGCAAGACAGGCAGCTGCAGTAACACTCACAACCACACACACAAGGACAGCTTTTGCACAGAGGCTCATGAGTTCAAGTGACAGCTTACTTCTCAAAACCATACTTCTGGATCAGGGAGTACGTCTTCCACTCCCAGGGCACTCCAAAGGGCGACCCGTGGACTGCTGGACTTTACCTCCCTCAGTTGGGGAAGTGAATGATGAGTTTAAGTGAAAGCTTGCTTCTCAAAGACGGGTTACAGCAGAAGGGGAAGAGGAAGAGGATGAGACTGAGGAGAGAGAGAGAAGAGAGCATCCACTGTAGTGGCTTTGCTAGTGGCTGTGCTACGGGCGATCGGTGGACTGCTGGAGTACCTCCCGCACATAGGGGAAGTGAATGAGTTTCAGTGAAAGGTTGCTTCTCAAAATCAGCACACAGATCAAGGACTCCATTTGATCCCCGAGCTATCTAAAGGGCGACCCGTGGACTGCTGGAGTTTAACCTCCCTCACCCTCAATTGGGGAAGTGAATGAGTTTCAGTGAAAGGTTGCTTCTCAAAATCAGCACACAGATCAAGGACTCCATTTGATCCCCGAGCTATCTAAAGGGCGACCCGTGGACTGCTGGAGTTTAACCTCCCTCACCCTCAATTGGGGAAGTGAATGAGTTTCAGTGAAAGGTTGCTTCTCAAAATCAGCACACTGATCGAGTCATCCAGAGGACCACAGCCTCTATGTAGTGGTGGCTGTGCTGAAGTCAATGACTTCCATGAGTTCAAGTGAAAGGTTGCTTCTCAAAGGCGAGGACTTGCCTGTTTCATTTTCGCAGCGAGACAGGCAGCTGCAGTAACACTCACAACCACACACACAAGGACAGCTTTTGCACAGAGGCTCATGAGTTGAAGTGACAGCTTACTTCTCAAAACCATACTTCTGGATCAGGGAGTACGTCTTCCACTCCCAGGGCACTCCAAAGGGCGACCCGTGGACTGCTGGAGAGAGGCAGCCTGGCTAGTGGTGGTGGTGCCAGGCATTGCCTTGCCCCCTGCTTGCACCTCACCTAAACACGTGCAGTCAATCATGGACAAACGGTTGTAAACCGCCCAGAGAGCTTCGGCTGTGGGGCGGTATATAAATGTAATTAAATAAATAAATAAATAAATGGAGTCTTTTGGAACTGGGTGGAAAACTATCCGGATGAGTTGACTAAGCTGTACCGGACGCCACAGAAATGAAATGAACTCAAGTGCGGTGCTTTGCCCTCACAGTCAGTCACACACACGCACGGTGACAAACTCTGCCTAGTGCCTACAGAGAAAAAACCAGCCTGCCTGAACTGTAGTGTGCCTGCCAACCCAAGGAGGGGTGGAATTAAAGGGAGCCTGCCTGTCACTCCCACGAGGGCTTGAGGGTGGGGTATCCCAGCAGGGGGAGATTGCCCTTCAGAAAGACCAGCTGCTCCACCAAGTCCGGCTCCAAGCGAGAGCGGTGAGGGGTCACTATGTCGCCCGCCATAGAGAACACCCTCTCGCTTGGAACACTGGTGGGTGGGCAGCTGAGTCGATCCATGGCCACCCGCGCCAGGTCCGGCCAAATCTGAAAACGGGATGACCAGTAGGCCAGGGGGTCCATGGAGGAGTCCTCGATGGGCTCTGACAGGTAACGCTGCACGGTGGTTGCAGCGTCATCCTGGCTGGTGGCTGGGGAGGGTCTCTGCCCAAACACGGTGTGCAGAGCCTCTTCCCAATACCCCTCGCCTGTGCTGCTGCTGGGAGGGATGCAGGTGAGGCTGCTGCTGGTGCTGCTGGTGCTGCTGCGGGGAGGGGTGGCCTGCTCCTCTGCCTCACTCTGCCCCACCCTCTTGGCCCATGCCGCCCGCACTTCGCCCACCAGCGTTTCCACCCAGTGCTGCCTGCTATTTGGCCCACAAAGCCCATCCTTCACACGAGGGTCGCACATGGCTGCCAACATGTGGACCCTGTCGGTTTGGATGGGCTCCAGCCTCCGCGTCACGCCGTCCCTCAGCCTAGTCACCGCTTCGCGGACCTCGGGCTCGAAGCGCCTGCCGGTGATGGGATCCCTGTACTCCAGAAAGTCGCCCATCTGTTTCTGGAGATGCCTGCATACAGGGATCACCTGGCTGAGGAGGGCAGAGCTTTTGCTCAGGGTCTCGGTGGCGTTCAGGAACGGCTTGAGGACCGCCACCAGCTGGGACATGGCGTCCCACTGCTGCTTGCCCAGGTGGTGGACGCCCATGTCCCTGACCCTGAACAAGTCGTGGATGGCACGCTGTTGCTCCACCATCCGCTCCAGCATCAGGTAGGTGGAGTTCCAGCGTGTCACCACATCCTGCACTAGCCTGTGCTGCGGGAGATTCAACTCCTCCTGCTTCTCCCGCAGCAAGCGACTGCCCTTGACGCTGTGGTGGAAATGGCCTGCCACCTTTCTGCAGCTCTCCAGGAGGTTACGGATCCCGGACAGGGGACCGAGGTTGGGCTTGCTGCTGCCCATCCCAAGGCCATCCCTCACCACCAGGTTCAAGACGTGCGCGATGCAGCGGACGCCCTCGAATCCGCCGTCGCGCACCGCCTTCACCATGTTGGCTCCCCCGTCCGTGACCATGTAACCGCGGGTGACCTTCTGCCCAGCTAGCCACCCATCCACCATGCGGTTCATGGCCTCCGTAATCTCCGCTGCCGTGTGGGACTGGTCCATCACTTGCGTGTGGAGGAGGGCCCAGCAGTAGCCCTCCTTGCCAGTCCCTGTAGTGCTGGATCCTTCCTGCCCCACGGCTGCCCACCAGTGTGCCGTCAGGGACAGGTAAGCGTGCACTCCGCCCTCGCTGGACCAAATGTCCGAGGTGAAGTGCACCATCCGTGCCTCTGCCTGGCACAGACGACCCAGCACTAACTCCCTGCAGGAACGGTACAGGGAAGGCACCACCCGCCTGCTCAGGGTGGTGCGACACGGCATCTTATAGTATGGCACCACAAGCGCCATCAGCCTCTTGAAGCCTGCGTTGTCGACGAGGCTGAATGGCTGGTCGTCCAACGCCACCATCTCACCGATTGACGTGGTGATCTGGGAGGGCGTTGGAAAACGCCATCTTGTGGTTCCATACTTCCCCCACCCCATTTCCAGCAGGGTTGCCTGCCTAACCCTTGTGGGGATGGGAGATGGAGAGCTGAGACTGGAAGTGCCAGCAGCAGCAGCAGCAGCAGCAGCAGCAGCCGCCTTCGGCTTTCCCCTGGAACCAGTCGCCTTGCCCGCCTCTTTCCCCAGCAAGACCGACTGGTGCTGCCTCTTAAGATGCATCTTCGTGCTGCTGGTTCCATAATGCCCTGTCGATGAACCCCTGCTTAGGCTGAGTTTGCAGTGGCGACAGACAGCAAAGCGGGGATCCGCTCCCAACTCAAAGTGGTCCCACACGATGCTTGTCTTTCGTTTCCGTGGTGACACCACCAATTGCCCGCCTGAGCTCTCTGGTGTTGCCACAGAAACAGGGGTGTGGGATGAGACTGGGGAGAGAGCCTCGGCCTGCTGCTGCTCCTCCTCAGCCCCCACATCCTGGAGGCCCACCGCCTCCTCCTCCTCCCCCCCCTCCACTGTGCTGAGGACCTCGTCTAGGTCCATCAGCGGGCTCGTGGGCTGAAAGGAGAATGAAGGAGTTGGGGATACTCCTCCTCCTCTAATGGCACTGCTGCCACGTGCCTCTTGCAAACGGGCACTTTTCCCATTCCCACCCTCAAAAAGAGAACGCCGGGCACAAGTTGCAGAAGAGAGTGGCTCTGCCTGCTGCTTGTCCTGCTTCTGTTTTGGAGCAGTCAGCCAAGGAGTTGCCCGTTTGAGTTTCACAGGAGGAGAGGAAGCCTGCTTACTGCTGGCAGACTGAGCCTTGCTGCTTTCAGCACGCCTGCTTCCTCTTTTCATGATGACTAACAAAATATTAATACTACTAATACTATGTATAAGGTACTACTAAGAATATGTATAAGAAGAATATAATATGTTTAAATGTAGGGAAATGGGACAAGAACAATAAAATATACTACTACTAATATGTATGAGAATATACTAATATATATATATATATATATATATATATACTACTAAGAATATCTACAAGAATATAATAATATGTTTAAGAATATTACTAATAAATGTAGGGAAATGGGACAAGAAATGGGACAACCACTACTATAAGAAGAACAAAATATGAATACTACTACTAATATGTATGAGAATGTATACTAATAGACTACTAAGACTATGTAAAAGAATATAATAATAATATGTTTAAGAATAGGGAAATGGTGTGCGTATGCTTTCCCCAAAATGCTCAATCTGTGGCTGCACAAAAGCAGCCCACTCTGTCCAAGTTACACAGAGAAGAAAAAGAGAATCAAATTTTTTTGGTATATTTTGGTATATAGAAGATAGAAGGAAACACAATCAGGATTTAAGAGAGGGGAGGGGGGAAAAGAACCAACCACTACTATAAGAAGAACAAAATATGAATACTACTAATATGTATGAGAATGTATACTAATAGACTACTAAGACTATGTAAAAGAATATAATATAATATGTTTAAGAATAGGGAAATGGTGTGCGTATGCTTTCCCCAAAATGCTCAATCTGTGGCTGCCTGTTGAACTTGACAAAAGCAGCCCACTCCGTCCAAGTTACACAGAGAAGAAAAAGAGAATCAATTTTTTTTGGTATATTTGGTATATAGAAGATAGAAGGAAACACAATCAGGATTTAAGAGAGGGGAGGGGGGAAAAGAACCAACCACTACTATAAGAAGAACAAAATATGAATACTACTAATATAATATGTATGAGAATATATACTAATAGACTATGTGAAAGAATATAATAAAATATGTTTAAGAATATAAATGTAGGGAAATGGGACAAAAAGTGTGTGTATGCTTTCAAAAGAAAGCTTTCACAAAAGCAGAACAGTCAGGCTTTAATACAGGGAAGGGGGGGGGCAACCAACCCAACCACACACTCCAAAATTCAAAAATAAAGTTTATATTAAATCAAAGTAAGGGGAAAACACAGGGCAAACTAAGCTACAAGTCAGAAAGAAGCAAACAAACACACACACGCGCCAAACTAAACCTATCCTAATCTATCTCCAAAGTCCAAAGCAGGAGCACTAACTAACTAAGTGTTCCCTCCACGAACGCCAACCCACAAAGAGACACAAAACAGAAAGTTCTCAGGGTGGGTCTGCCTTAGTCCCCCCTCCAACGCTGGGATTGGAGGAGGATGCTTTCTGAGGAGATCAATTCTCATCAGGATTGGGAGTTGAATGTGCCTGTCATCGCTTCCAAAAAAATAAAAAAATAAATAAAAAAAACCCAAACCCCGATTTTTAACAAAATATTGCACGTGAACCACAGCACGCAGAAAGTTGAGAGTAGTCTCAAAATGACCCCCATCCACGACTCTCTGTGCACAAGAATTTTCAGAATGATAGCTTAAACCCCCCCCCAGTTATCCCCGATTCTTTCCCTCAATGCAATCCTATGGGCGAAAAGCCGAAACGCAGTTTGAGCCGCGCGGTTGACCCGATTTTCAAAAAAATATAGCACACGACACGGACAACGCAGAGAGGTGAGAGTGGTCTCAAAATGACCCCCATCCACGACTCTCTGAGCACAAGAATTTCCAGAGCGATAGCTTCAAAAACATCGTAGTTATGCGCGATTATTTGCCGCAATGCAATCCTATGGCGAAATGTTTTCAAGATGGCGACCGGAGCGCTCCGCCTGAACTCGGAGCTCCGAAAAATGGTCGCTTCTCTTCGCCTTGCTTCTAGGGGGTCCACGGTCCGCTCCTACTCCGCCTCTGGGTAAGGCGGAGCAGGCCAATCCGCTACTGCTTCTACGCTCCTAATCGGAGCGGAGCACATCCCTACTATTGAGATGTCAAGCAATCAGCTTTATGGTATTTCCCACAGTTTATTTGGTTCAAAAATGATTCATTGGGCATAGGTTGACACTTGTCGGTTCCCGTTCTGATTTTGGATAAGGGTGTTCCAAGCAATAACTGGAATAACTATATGACTGAATCCAAATACCTTCCTTTCTGTTGCTTAATCAATCTCACGGCTGTTTAAGCAACACCCCTGGGTCCTTCTATGGAATTGCTTTCTACCATGTCCTGTTGGTTAGGAAATTCCACTCATTTTGAAGGAAGGTCAACTGTTCTCCTTTACCTACATGCCTTTGGCACCTTCTGGCGAGATGTTCATGCCACACAGCATGTCTGGGCATAAAACGATAAGCCCTTAGGAAATTTTCCTTTTCAATTAGTAATCATAACATAAGAACATAATAAGTGTCATGCTAGACGAAGGGTCCATCTAGTCCAGCACTGTGTTCACACAGTGGCCAACCAGCCATCGGCCAGGGATGAACAAGCAGGACATGGTGCAAGAGCACCCTCCTGCCCATGTTCCCCGGCAACTGGTGCACACAGGCTTACCGCCTTGAATACTGGAGATAGCACACAACCAAAAGGGCTAGTCCTCTGGCTTCATATGACTTCTTAATTGCAAAACGAGCAAATGCCTCTCAGGAGTGTTGCTTATGGGGAACAAATCTAGCCGTTCTTCCCAGCCTGCAAAGTAGTTTCAGGATTGAAGTTGTCATCATTCTCTTCTAGCCTGTGAACTGCAAATGCTGCCAAAGTCTTGTGGCAACAGCCTTAAGGCAGAATACGCATAGCTGTACTCTCTTTTTAGAATCTCTTGAAAGCTTGCTCTCATATTCTGGACTGAAGACTGGATGGTCAAGTCCAGGTTTCTAGAATAAGGAAATTTTGGAGCTGTGTTGTTGAGTCCTTTGAAAACCAGGGCATCCCCTAAAATTAGGACTACCACAGATAAGAATCAAGGGCTTCTTTCTCAAGGTGCCTTTGCTTTGTAGTTTTGCAGCCAGTTCCACCCCCCCGCCCCCCCCCCCACACTTTATCTATTTTTTCTCTCTAGTTCCATTCTCTAGGGTGACCATATGAAAAGGAGGACAGGGCTCCTGCAGCTTTAACTGCTTTGATGAAGTGGGATTTCACCAGGTGCTGCATGCACACAAATGGCACCTGCTGAAATCCCCTTTTTTATACAACTGTTAAAGATACAGGAGCCCTGTCCTCCTTTTCATATGGTCACCCTACATTTTCCTCCATGGCCATGTGCACATCAGACCTTTTTCTCATAACTATTCAGGACAGATGGGCAGATTTGCAAGGCCACTAAGTGGTCAGTTACCAAAGAAAGGAAATGGATTTTGGGGCGGAACAAGCCCATGGCCCCTAGATGGTGTCTCAGGCACCATAGGATCCTTCAGATCAACTCCTCTGTGCTTGTAACAGCGCTGCAAGCATGAAGGAGGGGATCCAATGGTGGATCTTCTTCTTCCTACCTTCCCAGCTGCCACAGTAGTTCCTTTAGTGAAGGCTGGTGGCTCCGATATCACTGGGCAGTGAATCCACTCTGGGTTTCTATCAGAACCAATCAGAACTCTGTAAAGGCCCACAGGTCAAATTACCCCTCCAGGATTGCTGAAATGACCACGCTCCTTACTCTTTCACCAGATGGCCAATTGTTTAGCGATTTTGTAATTTCCCGGGTTTTGTACATTTCCCCCACCCACCCATTTTAAAAGGTTGAAATGCCTCACTTAAGGCTTAGTTACTGGCAGTAAATATGGTGGTATTTTGGGTGTTTGGGCCCCACCATTTTGCCTTTCAGCCCTGCCCCCTTTCGGCTCCACCCACCACTGAAACACAGTCCCTGAGAGCTTCTCTGAAATTGGATTCAGCACTTGGCTTGAAAGAGGTTCCCACCCCTGGTTTAAATCATTCTACAATGGGACTCTGTCTCACATGACTGTACTGTCTATCTTATTTCGTTTTTATATTCCTTGGGGACAGGTTGGTTTTGCTAGAATTAATGAAAGAACCAGCTGTACAGCTCTGCCATTGTTTTACCTGTAAATATAAGTGGCACAGATTGGAGCTTCCTCTTTCCAGTGTATAAAAGGTAGAACTGGCTGCATCACATATTGCACAATGACTTTTTGTGTTTTGTTCTGGGATTTCAGTTCTTGTTTTTACACAAATCACTACCTTGCAATGTTTTAAGGTTCATCCACTACTGATGCCTTGAAATGTGTGTATGAAGGCAAACAAGCTTCACCTTTTCAAGTTGTCCTGCATTCTATGGGGGGCCCCCGTGTGATGTTCTTCTTCTGATTGCTTCAGTAAGTCAGTGTGACATCTGCCTGTTTTAAAACACCCTGCAGAACGCCCACTTTCAGTCCCCCCCAAATTCTGTCTTCCTGTGTAGGATTAAAGAATAGCTTCTGGATCTGGATGAACACCTTCTTGTGTTCAAATCATCACAATTTGGATTGTGTTTCACTTTTAAATTGCAGAGTTCTCTACTCACTTTCTTGGGGTCATCTTCACAGTAAGCCTCAGAAATCCACCATGATATTCCTGCTGTACAGAAGGGGAACTGAGGCAAAGGGTTAGGAAGTTGCCTGACTTCACCTCCATTTTGTAGTGAATAACTGGCAAGGAGTCCAACTGCATGAAGAGGAGGCATCCCAAACAGGCGGCCCCGTCTTGGTTTTTATTAAGAATTAAGTGGTTACATTTCTTGTATACAAGCTATGATTGGTTGTTAAGTACAGCATGTTAAATGCATGATTACCTCGTGCACAGGGGGTGCACAGGAGGTGTTGGTTAGTGTGTGTTCAGCATGAATATACCATATAAGGGTTAAGGAAATATGTGATCACAGCATAGTGTCTTCAACACTGTATTGTATTCTGTGGCTCTTGAGTCAGTGCGTCAGCACATTCCAAGGCATTGGCCAGCAAGTACCAAGATGTTTCTTAGCAAGGCTTTATCTTAAAAGTATTATCCTGTGTTCCAGCACATCTCAGCATGGTATGCCAATACTGAAAGTGTGCCAAAGAGAGGGATAACAATTTCCCCTACATCTCCCCTTTTATTCTTTTAATTGTAAAGCCTTGTAAGCATAATAAATTTGGCGTTTGCTTGGTTTTGAAGCCTTGGGACGGCAAGAGGGAACACACCATGACAGTAATCCTGGGATACATTGTATGAAACAGCAGAAGGTGATTAATAAAAATACAATCAATACAGCATATTGAAATATAGTTTTGAACCATCCTGTTGGAAACCAGGACCACAAAAACTTCCACCACTCAGGTGCAATATCTTGTTTAACTGCATGTGCATATTTTTTAAGTAAGTCCAGTTGGTGTTGAATTTGGTTACTATTGTCTGTGAGATTGAAACAGCACATATTTTCCACAGCTTCGCAGCCAAGATGTCTTTGTAACAACAAAAAGTCTATTGCAGCTCGATTGTCCAGTATAGCATGTCTTAAATCCTGTTGTTCTTGAATCAAAAGTCCAATAGCAACGGAAGTACTGTTAATTGTCTTTGCTAGTAAACATGCCAGATGCCCAAGTTGTTTGGCATTTCCCACAGCCAATCCAGGAACCCCGACAAGGCTCATAGCCAGGGAAATATATTCTGCTGGACTCAAAACAGTAACATTTCCATCACAAACTGCATTCATAGTCTCAGTCTCTCTTTTCTGTCGAGTGCTTTTAGTAGGCCGGGGTGGTAGAAACACTGTCAAACGACTAAGACAACATTGTGCTAATGTTATATTAGCTGGTACATAATTATAAGTACGAGACCCACATGTGAAAAACCATCCAATTGGCAATATAATGTGTCCATAATTACTTGTTACATTTTCTATCTTTGAACAATTCCACAAAGAAGGTCCTGGGGACAAACAACCTTTTAGTGGACGGTGAATAGAGCAATTTACCATTCTAGCACATGTGTTATTCTTGTGGTTTACAACATATGGGGTGTATAACTGTATAGGTAACTGGTATGTAGCACTTCCCCATTGGGCCATGGTATGATAATGAATTTCACTAAAGTTCAGAAATTTACTCAACCCAGTAACATTACCAAGAGAACCAGGAGCTTTGCATATGGGAATGAGACATGTACTAAGTAATCCATGCATATCTGGAGCATCAGTAAGACAGAAATCAGTGGTGTTTACTATTTTTGCTAACTTTATCCATACATTGTACTGCATTCTATCATGTAGTGGAGTGCTTATAACTGGACAAGTTATACAGCTAAATAACAGAATTATTGTCAGCAAAGAATTAGCATTTAAGCAAGCAAATGTAGCAACTAGAAAATTCTCTGCAGTTGGATCAACGTGCTGTTGCTCCAATAATTTTTGAGCTTGGAAAGATAACGCCTTTATCTCTCCCCATGTTGGTTTATGTTTTTGGACGGGCACCCTGCCACGTGCTTTCAGGGGGTCCTCCTGAAGTTGTAGGGAGAATTCTGGAATCGGGTTGGTCAATCCTTGATGCCACGACATTCTCTTTCCAGGGTTTCACACACCGTGCTGGAACCCACACTGGTCCTGTTGGAGTAAGTACAGCAGCATAACCCCGACCCCAAGTGATCAAGGGGACAGGGCCGTGCCAGACAGGATTAGGTAGCTGCCGGTACGTGACCAGCGGCTGCGGCAGAGGGGTATGCATTTGGAAATGTTGTTGTAATCGGGTAGTATTAGTTGGTAGGAGAACATTCAAATGGTTAATAGTGAACAACACTTTTGCCAGCCATTCCTGGCGGGAGCCCAAACCAATGGGGATCCCTGCTTTTTGTTTTTGTTTGTATAAATGCTCTTTCAAGGTACGGTTGGTGCGTTCAACAATAGCTTGACCAGTGGAATTATATGGAATGCCAAAAGTATGTGTAACCTGCCAGGTTTCACAGAACTGTGCAAAAGAAGTACTGCAATAAGCAGGTCCATTATCTGTTTTTAAGGCAGAAGGTATTCCCATTACTGAAAAATTTCTAATGCAATGATTAATAACATGTTTTGTTTTTTCTCCTTTTTGACCTGTGACCCAAATATATCCTGAGTAGGGGCGTTACTAGACGAGGCTCTAGCGCGCGTTACCTTCCGCAGTCACGTCGAGGCTTCCAGATGACGTTCACGAGGATCCGCCGTTATCCCGCGGTGAAGCCTCTTTCTCCCGACTTTAAAAAAGTGAGTTTTAGGACGCCTTTTCCTGCTGTCCCGCGGTAATTCGGAGTACGTGTGGGAGGATGTGAGGTCACTGCGGTCCGCACTGGGCAGGAAAAGGCGTGCTAAGGGGGAGTGGTCAGCGGCTTCGGTCAAGCCGCCTCCGCCATTTGCGCGCAGTCCGGCAGCTGGGGCAGCGCGGCGGAGCGGCTTTTTTTTTTTATTTCCCCAGTGACAGTTTGCGCAGGAACGGAGGACCGGAAAAGTGGCTGGTGACTCCTTGTGGTGGGCAGCTACCGTGGCCGCATAATGGCGGTGCTGTACGCTGCCTGTTAGTGTGGGTACCAGGCTGGCAGAGGGCAGAGCTGTTTGTGGGCTGCTGCCATGGCTACGGCCAGATGTGGGTTGGCTCCTTGGGATGGGGCACAGGGCACAGAGGCGGTCATCGCCGCCGACACCTCAGAGGCATGATGGGAGATGTAGGCACAGAGTGGCCATGCAGACGATTGACCTCGGGTCATATGACACCCGCCACGACCCCCATCAGGAAGTGAGCGCATCAATGTTGACCCTCAACAGCACCAGCAGCACTTCGGCTGGCACTGGCACTGCCGCCGCTGCCGCCGCCAGGGCCGGCGGCGGCATCGCTGACGGCTGCGCAAGTTTGCGGTCTTTCGGACGTGCGCAAACCGTGCAGCGAGCGAAAAAAAAAGCCGCGGCAATCAGGCCGGTGTGGCTGCGCAACCGTTCTCGCGGCGGCAGCAGCACAACCGGCGCAAACTTCCGCCACAAATCGAAGGCAGGTGTGGATGATGAGGCGTCACGGCTGAACGGGAAAAGCCGCTTTCACCGCTCCTCAACGACGGAACACCCGGTACGTCTAGCAACGCCCTAGGTGTCAACTGACACATGAAGGTATTTCCATGGAGTGAAAGGACTAAAATGAGTAACATCCATTTGCCATAGCTCATTGGCAACTGTGCCACGAGGATTGACACCTATATCAGGGGCTGAATGTACCCTTGTGCACTGTGGGCATGATTGGATAATGGCGCGTGCCTGATCTAATGGCAGCTGAAACTGTTTTGCTAAAGCTTTAGCATTTTGATGATGAAACGCATGGCTTTCCCATGGAGTTAGTTTTTGCACAGCTAGAGCTCGAAGGGATTGATCAGCCACTTGATTACCAGTGGAGATCTCCCCGGGGAAGGGTTGATGACTACGAATGTGAGCAATAAAATATTCATTGGTGCGGTGAGCCAACAGAGTCTGCAAGGTTATAAAGAGACCTAAAAGGTTCTTATCTATGACTGGGGTTACATAACTTCCTGGAAGACCACGTACTACATTGTTAACATGTAAACTGTCTGTTATTAGGTTTAGTGCTTGAGGAAATGTGCGGAAGGCCAAAATAACTGCAGCTAATTCAGCTCTTTGAGGTGATTTCTGGGGCAGTGTGAACATGGTTCTCCACTGATCTTCCTGTTTCCAGGCCACTACTCCTCTCTTTGGGCTTCCATCAGTGTAAACAGTAAGGGCTTCCTTAATAGGGAAGTCATTTTGTAAAGGCTTGATTTTAACAGACAATTGACTTAAACATTGCAGTCGAGGATCAGAAGGAATATGATATGTAACTTGTCCTACAAAGCCTGCTAAGGCAGCTTGCAATTCTTCAGAAAATGACACTGATCGTTCCCACATCTGAAGAGGCATGGGAACTATCAGAGTTTCTGGATCTTGGGCTAAAAGTGCTCTTGTACGTTCTCGAGCTTTAATAATCAGATTGGCATACATAATTGGTTTTGTAGAGATTGTACAGCTAGGGCTATGACTGAGATACAGCCATTCAAGTATGTGTGTGTGACGATTGTAGGTCTTAGTGTTGCAAGGTCTACTCCTGAACTGAGTGTCACAGGTTTCAGTGCGTGTCTGTGTAATAACTGCATATGGTTGACTTAACCCTGTAAGTATAAGAACTTGACAAGGTTGATCTAACACCTGGCGGTCTACCCAAATTTCTTTTAAACGTTCATTTACTAAGGACAAAACTTGCAATTGATTAGTGGTTAAAGAAATTTTATCAGCTGGGTGTTTGCTTTGTTTTAGGGCGGCAAACAAAGGTGAAAGTTCATCAGTTGTGAGCTTGCTGTAAGGTCTGAGCCAATTAATAGCTCCTAATATCTGCTGAAGTTGTACATAAGAAGGGGATTCTGGTAGATGGAGCTTGGGAGTTACTGGCGTGGAATAAGTTTGCATTATCTTATGTCCTAAATAGTTAAAGGGCTCGTGCTTTTGCACCTTTTCAGGAGCTATTTGCAAGCCATAATGATTAAGAGTTATTATCAAATCTCTCTCCCATTCTTCTGGGAGGGATATTCCAGCCAAAAGAATGTCATCCATGTAATGATACACAATGGCTTGAGGATATTTATCTCTGAAAGGTTTTAAGGCTTGTGCTACATAATATTGACACAAGGTAGGGCTATTGAGCATTCCTTGAGGAAGTACTTTCCACTGGTATCGATCAGTGGGTTCAGAGTTATTTTCTACTGGAACAGTAAAGGCAAAATATGTTCTATCTTGAGGTTGCAAAGGAATTGTGAAGAAACAATCCTTTAAATCAATCACCATCATTTGATAATCAAATGGGATCAAATTGGGATTTGGCGTTCCACATTGTAGTGGACCCATTGGTTCAATTATTCTGTTTATGGCCCTGAGGTCATGCAAAAGCCTAAATTTGCCTGATTTCTTCCTAATTACGAAGACAGGGATATTATATGGGCTGGTTGAAGGTTCAATATGTTGTTCACATAATTGAATCTTCACTAACTCTTTTAAAGCTAACAATTTTTCTTTGGGCAATGGCCATTGTTCCACCCATACGGGTTCAGCCTGTTTCCAGACGAGGGGTAGAGCAGTATGATTAGTCATTTATCTGCAAAGTGGCGTTAAACTGTGAAAGTAGGTCACGACCCCACAAATTGACATGTACTTCTAAAATTACCGGTTTGATTTGAGCTGTGCGATGACTTCCAGGTGCAGTCACATTAATCCAGTGTGTACTTTGCTTGGAAACTTGGGGTCCGCCCACGCCCCAAACTGCAGGTGCTGGTTCCGTAGGCCACTCTGTAGGCCAAAGATGCTCTGAAATTACAGAAACATCAGCTCCTGAATTTAGAATTCCCTCAAATGATCTACCATTTAACTGGTACCACCGCTTGGGTTTTTCAGTCTGAATGTGTTGTAGTACTGCTGCTATTTGAGGGTGGATTTGGTCAGTAGATCCAAATCCTTCAGTGTGTTGACAATTTTCCCCTCCCGCTGGCAATACACAAGGGATTAAGATGAGTTGTGCCCATGCATCTCCAATTCTTAATTTCATAGGGAGATGGCTCCACATTTGAACATAAATTATGCCTTGATAGTTTGAATCAATAACTCCTGGCACAATTTGGATGCCTTGTTTACTGGCATCAGATCGGGGTAAAATAAGCCCAATGGTTTGATTTGGTAAGGGGCCCTGGAGTTGAGAGGGCATAAGAATGACTTCTCCAGGTAAAGTGATTTCTTTATCTTCAGTGTTACTTAAATCTATGCCTGCATTTCTGCTGGTAGCAGTAGGTGTTTTAAATGTAATTGCAGGCATGGATGATGAAGCACCCTTATTTCCTGGGCTAGGTGTAGGCCCGTTAATTAGTTTCCCGCTTCTTGGTTTCCTGCTTCTTGGTTCACTGTATTTCTACACTGGTTTGCCCAGTGATACCCTTTTCCACATTTAGGGCAGGGTTTAGATGGCTTCTTTTTGTCTCCTCCTCCCTTTTTATGAGCACCTCCTCCAGGAACACGACATTGGTTCTTAAAATGACCTGGCTTTTTACAATTAAAGCAATTGCCACGTGGCTTATTGCCTTTTTGGAGGGCTCCAGCTAACATGGCCATTTGGTGTATCTGAGTCCCAACATCTGCGCAAGCCTGGATCATGTCAGCCAACTCATAAGTTTGCCGAGCAATAACAGATTGCAAAACTTTACAGCAATCTGCATTGGCGTTCTCATAGGCTAATTTCTTCATTAATTCTGCTTTTGCTTCTTCATTGTCAATTTGTCTCTGTAAGGCTTCCTTTAACCTGTCTATAAATTGATGGTATGGCTCACTAGGTCCTTGGCGTGTGATAGTAAAGGATTTTGAGGGTTTTCCAGACACTGGCACCCTTTGAAATGCTTTTATGATGCAGCGGTTAATGGCCTGAAAGGTAGGCATAGGCAGTTGCGCCTGAGCCTCTATCACTGCAAATTGTCCACTGCCATACAATTGCTCTGCTGTTATCACTCCATTAGAGCTAAGGGCTATATGGAGCGACTCCTTTCTGTATTCACTGTCCCAAACTACATATTGGGCTGGACTTAGGATCATGCGAAATAAGTCTTTCCAATCCTGAGGAAGCATAGTGTATCCATTGCCAATACTCTCCACCATGCCTTGGGCATAAGTAGAGCGTATGCCTGTCTCTTGAATAGCTTTATTCAATTCTCTAAGTACTGAATAAGGCAATGATGTCCAATTGACAACTACTTGTCCTTGGTCATTTTGATGTGAGGTTATAGGATAAGCTGAAGGAAAGTTGTTAAGACCTTCAAACAGCTCATCCGAGGTTAATGTTCCTTTCCTCTTTTCCTCTTCAAAAGCCTCACGGACTTTGCTAAGTTTTGGCAACACTTCACTATTTGCTTCTTCTCCTCTCAGCTGTGAAGCTGATGCAGGAGGCACTAACTGGGGATATGGGAGTGATGTTTGAGAAATGGGAGCGATAAAAGATAATGAGCTGGAGGATGCCTCGGTTCCTACCTTCTCCAGCGCATCTTTGCATCACTGCCACAGCAACAAGTGCTGTATGGGAGCTCGTGGTTCAGTGTATAGATGTGTACCTATTTTCACCCAATCTGTGAGCTGAAGTGTCCCTGCCTCGGGATACCAAGGGCATTGCAACCCTATTTCATTTACTAGGTCACTTACATGACTGAGGGATACAGTTGTACAACCTTGCTCTTTTAAAATTTTATGTAGCTCTTGTGCATGAAGCTTCTGCGGAGCTGACAATTCCCCCCCCCCCCATACTCACGATAAGGGAGCATAGTAACGCTGAGTGGTACCAAGGCTATTCCAGCCGATGAGCAGGGGGTTTCCTGGATCCGATCATGTCGGGGTCACCAGATGTAGTGAATAACTGGCAAGGAGTCCAACTGCATGAAGAGGAGGCATCCCAAACAGGCGGCCCCGTCTTGGTTTTTATTAAGAATTAAGTGGTTACATTTCTTGTATACAAGCTATGATTGGTTAAGTACAGCATGTTAAATGCATGATTACCTCGTGCACAGGGGGTGCACAGGAGGTGTTGGTTAGTGTGTGTTCAGCATGAATATACCATATAAGGGTTAAGGAAATACGTGATCACAGCATAGTGTCTTCAACACTGTATTGTATTCTGTGGCTCTTGAGTCAGTGCGTCAGCACATTCCAAGGCATTGGCCAGCAAGTACCAAGATGTTTCTTAGCAAGGCTTTATCTTAAAAGTGTTATCCTGTGTTCCAGCACATCTCAGCATGGTATGCCAATACTGAAAGTGTGCCAAAGAGAGGGATAACAATTTCCCCTACACATTTCCTTGAAATGCGATCTCTTTTTGACTGGTGCAATCTTGCAACGGCTCAAATATCCCATTGGATGGGAAGGCAATTGTATCCCGATCCACCTTGCTCCTTCCCTCCTCTCCCGACCTTTGTTGTGGTACTCTTGGGCTACTCCAGCATCCTTCAGGGAAACTCCAGTACAACATCATAATTAAAAGCTGCTGGTTGAGTGTTGGGGCTAATCCTTTAAAAGTGAGGTACAAAATGTCCCATAGGATGTGACATCACTTCTGTTTCTGGTCAAGAGAAGGAGCAGCACAACACTATTGTAGATTTATTTATTTATTTATTTGATTTCTACCAAACAATGGCATACAAGGCGGTTTGTATGTGCTGCTTGTCCTATGCCTTTGACTGCACACACAGCAGTAATTGCTGCTGTTAGCGCTATTCTTGTGCCACCAGCACACCTAATGTTTTAACAGATATTCAAAAAGAAAGCTTTTTGAACCTGATGGCCCTGGATTCCTGCGTGAAGAACTTCTTAAGCAATTATTTAAAGCTACAAAGTCATGTATCTTGTGTAATTGGAAATATCCAAAGCAATGACCTAAAGAGCAGTGGGTAGATGAAATTTGGGAGCTTACGACCGGGTTCACACAATCATGAAGGAGGAAATAAGTCATGGTAGTTTATCTCCCCTGCCATGTATGTTAATCACATGCAAGGGGGGGATATGCAACAAGCCACCCTTGCTGGCTTCTCATGATACAGCAAGTTTTTCTGATGATTATACAGCACCATGTACATTGATGGTGCTAAATAAATAAATAAATAAATAAATAAATAATAATAATAATAATAAGTTCTCCTGGTAAGTGACTGGCTTACGCAGTGGGGCAAATAAGCCACTGAGGCTTATTCCCCCTCTATGGTCGTTTGAACCCCGCCTATAACTATGTATAAGCTTATTTGGCATGTGCAGCAATTAAGGAACCCTAATGGCACCATGGTTTATTTCCATGGCTTATATGATCATGCGAACCCAGCCTATGACTATGTATAAATTTACTTGGCAAGTGCAGCAAGCAAGGAATCCTTGTGGCACCATGGTTTGTGGCACTATGGTTTGTGGCACTGTGATTATTTCCTGTAATTCAAACCAATTATAGTTGCCTATATTTTTTCTGATTAACACACACACACACAGAATAACACACACACACACACACACACTTTGCTGCATATGTGATCCTGGCTGTGTCACTGAAATTCATAATTAATTGCATGAAATAATGTATTTATTTATTTATTTATTTATTTATTACATTTTTATACCGCCCAATAGCCAGAGCATTCTGGGCGGTTCACAAAAATGTATGATTTTACATACATTTACATACATTTTACATACATTTTACATACATTTCACAAAATGTATGATTTTATTGTCTGGATTGTGTTGTTAATTGGGTGTTAGGGTTGGGATGGGCCAAGCAATTGTAATGTGTAGAAGATAGTACTTTAGGGCAGAAGATGGAATTAAATGATTTCTATATTCACTACACTATATTCACTACAATGTTTTAGTACCATTCCCTCAAAGCAAGCCTAGGATCGGAACAGTTTGATGTGTCAAAGCTTTTCATATTTCATATGGTTCTTACTCTCTTTTTCTTTCTAGGTATCCTCATGGGAGCATTTATAAAAATTATAGAATCTCAAAAGCTAGCCAACTGGAAGGTATACCTACAACATTTAAAATTTGTGTGTGTGCGTGTGTGCCGCATTATACTGTATATGCTGTGCTTAATTTGAGCAAGCAAAACAGTTGCTAGCCTGCAACTGCTGAAAAGTTCAGGACTCCTTGCCTCGTATTTGGGGTTCCCTGGTTCTCTGATCCCTGAAGCAGGAAGAGTCATGAGATCAGACCAAAGGTCCATCTAGTCCAGTTGCTCACGAGAAACCCACAAGCAGGACATGAGTTCAACAGCACCCTTTCTCCCGTGTTCCCCAGCAACTTCTGTACATAGACATAGTGCCTCTGATACTGGAGGTCTCATATAGCCTTCAGGACATGTAGCCATCAGTAGCGTATTTCTCCAGGAATATGTCTAATCCCTTTTAAAGCCACCCAAATTGGGGGCCATTGCTATGTCTTGCATGGATCATTCCAGGCCAACCCATAAGCAATACCAGCAAAGGTTGTTAGGATTCAAGAGACGCTGGAGATCTCAAAAGGAAACACAATCCCCCTTCCCCTGTATCCTTGGCCCTACTGTGATCACTCAGCACTCCCGACAATGTTAATTTTGCCACCCTTTTCCCTTGTGGCATGGGGAAGGGGCTGGAACCAGGAAAATAGTTATTCCCCCCCCCCTTCCTGGATCATATAAGATGCAGGAGGGGGCTGGAAGGCAGACAGCCCAGGTTTTCACTTAGGGTTGTAATGCGGTTTGAATGGAGGCGCTCTTCATTCCATCTGACCTGGGAATGCAGCTAAAAGACAACCCTAAGCAGTGAGTAAAGCTTAAGAGAGGATTCAAAGGCTCTAAACAACATCGTGCAGCATTTTGCATAGTGTCGTCCCCTCTCAACAAACAAGCCAGCCCCATCTCCCACACCTTTGTTGCTGCTGATCTAGGGAGGATCAGTTAGGCTTGTGTTCCCCCATCAGAAGGCTGCAGCAGCAATCACCATCTTTTTGCCTAGTTTCAGCTACTGGACCTCAGAAACAAAGAGACAAGGAAGGAAGATGATGCAGGAACATATCTCTGCTAATCCAATGCTCCCCAGGTTCTCAGACAAGCCTTTTCCTGCCACTTGGGAAGCTTTTAAACTGAAACTGCTGGGGATTGAAACTGGGACACAGCACTTGACGGGATTTACTGCCACAGGATGTTGCAATGGTTGCAAATTTAGATGGCTTTAAAGCGGGATTAAGGCCTCTCAGTGGCTTTTGGCCAAATGGAACCTCTCATGCTCAGAGGCAGGTTTCCACTGAATGCCACATGCTGAGGGGCAACAATTGGGTGGGTGAGGGTTGTAAAGGAAGCACGCCCCAGCAAAGCTGGCCTTTCCACTGGATTTTGCACAGATCCCCAGAACATACGCACACAGCTCACAATTTGGAGGTTTAAGACCAATTTTATTTCAGGATAAGTGGTAGGTTACATGGGATTAGCATACTAAAAACTATAAAACATGCATATATATAAGAACCCAGAAAAAGCAAGCTAGAAACTAAGTTACAACTCATACATCACCCAACCTTGAGTCAGCCAGCTCAGACCAACCCCCCTTCCCAAGAATAGCCTTTATAGTTTTCTTTTTCTCGCTCCTTCCCCCCTCCCCTCGGCTTTCCATACAAAGATCTTTCACACCTCTGCCTGAGATGTTAATTTTTCTCTCAAGGCCTGCCAGCCTTGCCCCAAGCGGTTCCTGGATGTTCCAGTACGCCCCCATGCAGCTGGCCGCTTATCGCCCAGTTCCTAGGAACCATAATAAAATTTAACATATTAAAAGACAGACCATTCCCAGTACCATTCACCCATCCCTTACACCTTCCCCCTTAAGATGGAATTTCTAGAAAATTCCATCTAACCCAACACTGGTTTTTATTCATTTACACATTGACCCCTTTCCTTTGTTCACTTTTTTGTGCCCACTCAGGGGCAGGGGTTTGTCCTCCCGACCTCCCTCCTCCCCTTCCCGACTGAAGCTCCAGGATAGCCCATCTGCCACAACATTCTCTGCCTTTTATGTGGGAAATGGTAAAATCGAAATCCTGCAGGGCCAGACTCCATCTTAGCAACTTTTGGTTGGTATTTTTCACCCGAGCTAGCCAGCAAAGAGGGGAATGATCTGTTTGAATTTGAAACGGCCACCCCCATAGATACGGGCGCAACTTCCCTACTGCCCAAACTATAGCCAAACATTCTTTCTCAATGGTAGCTAAGGCCCGCTCCCGCGGCAAGAGCTTCTTACTGATAAACGCCACGGGCTGCAACTGCCCCCCCTCGCCTTCTTGCAACAACACTGCTCCTAAGCCAGCCTCAGAGGCATCTGTCTGAACTACAAACGGGTGGTCGAAATCAGGCGCTTTAAGCACCGGAGCCCGCTTAAGCTTTCCCTTTAACCCCTCAAACGCCCGCTGACACGCATCGGTCCACTGCACTCGTATCGGCTACCTCTTCCAGCACAACTCGGTCAGGGGGGCTACCAACTGACTCAAGTTAGGGACAAACCTCCGGTAATACCCCGCCAGCCCCAGGAAGGACTGGACCTGTTTCTTAGTCCGAGGGATGGGCCACTGCTGGATTGCCTCCACCTTGGCCTCCATAGGTTTCAGCGCTCCCTGTCCCACTCTATGGCCCAGATAGGTTACCTCCCCCCTTCCAAACTGGCACTTGGAGGCCTTCACGGTTAGCCCGGCCTCCCGTAGTCGGCTTAAGACCTGGGACAAATGCGATAAGTGCTGTTCCCACGTGTCACTGAATACCACCACATCGTCCAGGTAAATGCACAAAAAAGCGCCCAGACCCTCCAGAACCCGGTCCATAAGTTTCTGGAAGCCTCCCGGTGCATTCGAGAGCCCGAATGGCAACACCGTAAACTGGTAGTGCCCCCTAGGGGTGGAGAAGGCGGACTTCAAAGCAGCATCCTCATCTACAAAGCAGCATCCTCATCTAGAGGCACCTGCCAATATCCCTTGGTCAAATCAAGCGTGGAGATGAATTTGGCTTTTCCCAGTGTTTCATCGGTACGGGGCATGGGGTAGGCCGCCACTGTAGAGACGCTGTTTAATTTCTGGAAGTCCACGCAAAAACGGACCGACCCATCTTTCTTGGCCATGAGCACCAGAGGGGAAGACCAGGGGCTCTGGCTCTTTTTAATCACGCCCATGGCCAGCATCTCCTCAATCTCTTTATTCGCTATCTCCAACTGCCTCCCATTTAACCGGTGAGGGGGCGACTGGATGGGCGGGTGCTTCCTGGTATCAATAGAGTGCGTAACCAGCGACGTCCGACCCGGCAGCCCTGAAAACAACTCCTTAAACTCCCTCAAACACTGCTTCAACTGCTTCTTCTGCTGGGGCCCCAGCTCCTCTGGGACTTGAATGTCCGCCAGCCCCTCCTTCCCTCTATAGCTAGCTAAGACATCCAGCCCGGCTTCCTCGCTCAATGGCTCTCCCCTCCCCACCTGGCATACCCGCACCCCCCTCTCACGGAACGGCTTCATCATGTTTACATGATAGTCTTTAGCGCGGCGTTGGTGATCCGGGTCCCTCAACAAATAATTAACTTCATTCAACTTCTTTTCTACAACCAGGGGCCCTTCCCATTTAACCGCTAGCTTCTCTGGCTTCAACAGTTTCAACACCAGTACCTTATCTCCTTCCTGGAACACCCGCTGCCTTGCCTGCCGATCATACCACCTCTTTTGAGTTTGCTGAGCCTGGGCCAGGTTCTCCTGGGCCACCTCCCCTACTTCCCGCAATACATTCTGTAAATTCGGCATATACTCTACCACCGAAACGGTGGTAGGAGCGGTCCGACCCTCCCAACTTTCCCGTAGCAGTTTCAATGGGCCTCTCAACTCCTGTCCGAAAACCAATTCATTAGCCGAAACCCCCAAACTATCACTTTTAGCATCCTGGGCCGCAAAGAGAAGGTAGGGCAGGGCTTGATCCCAATCTGCTGTATGTTTAGCAGCATAGACTTTTAACATTTTCCCCAGAGTCTGATTAAACTGTTCCACCAGCCCGTTCCCCTCATGGTGATACGCCGCTGCCGTACACTGTTGCACCCCGGCCAGCTTCCATAACTCTTTGAGCAGCAACGACATAAATCCCCCTCCTTGATCATGAACCAACATTTTGGGGACCCCTACCTGGGTAAAAACCATCATCATGGCTTTCGCCAACTGTGGTGCGGAGATAACCGAGAGAGGCACTGCCTCCGCATACCGGGTGGCGTAGTCCACCAGGGTTAAGATATACTTTTTACCCGACCGGGTAGCTGGGCTAAAGGGTCCCAAAATATCTACTCCCATCTTTTCAAACGGCACCTCCGTGATGGGGGAGGGACGAAGCGGGGCCTTGGGGTGATCCCTGGGGAAACCAACTCTTTGGCAAGTGTCACACGAAGAGCAAAAGTCCAGTACCTCTTGGGCCACGCCGGGCCAATAGAAATCCCTGCTCACCTTCTCCAGTGTCCGGCGTATCCCCAAATGTCCTCCCCACAGCCGCTCATGGGCAGCTTCCATCACCTTCCCCCTCAAGGATTGGGGCTCCACTAACTGTTTTCTTTCCACCCCCTCCTCCTCCTTTAAGGGAGAACTGTCGATAAAGCCTTCCCCGCTCCCAAGTGAACACTGCCATCCCCATTTTTCCTCTCCCCTCCGCCAGGCCCCCCGCCGCCTCCCGACACTCCTGTAAAGAGGGATCCTGTTGCAACTCCTGATGAAACTCCGGGGTATCCCAACCCTCTAAATTCAAATTCTCTTCCCTCCGTTCCTCATCAGGAGGTACCCTCACCAGGCTCTCGGATTCCCCCTCCCCCTGGGTTTCCCCCTGCCAGGCCGCTTTTCCCCGGGTCGTCACCGCAAGCTGGGTAACCTTAAAACATAAGTCGTTGCCCAGGAGGAAGGCTGGCCCTTCCGTATGCATGAAGATAACTAGCTCTCCCTTCCAACCTTGATACTCAATGTTCACTTGGGCCAACGGGGCCTCGAACGGAGGCGCTTCATACGGGGTCACGGTTATGGTTCGACCCACAAGTCTCTGTCCGGGTTTGAGTAGGCCTACATGGGCGCTGCTAAGGTCCGCTCCGGTGTCCCTCTGAGCCTGAACCGTCCTCCCATCGACCACCACGCACTCACAAAATTTCCTGCGACTCCTCCGCAGCTGCGCCGGGGTCACCAACCGCATCAAAACAGCCGTCGCTGGGCCGGGGCTCCCGGGGCCCGCAGTTGCCTGCGCCACCCCTGTGGACTCGGTGCGCATATACTCCCACTCCAGGTCAGCCACTTCTCCTTCACTGTCGTCACTCCAGTTAGACACCGGGGAAGCCGGTGCAGCCGGAGCCACTGCCGCTCGAACCACTGCCGCTCGAACCACCGGTCACTGCGCTTGGCCCCCGCCTCCTCCCGCCTGTTTAGCTGCCAACTTGGGACATTCTCTTTTCATGTGCCCCGGCTCTTTGCAGTAGAAGCACCCCCCACTCGCTTGGGGTCTGGCTGCCGCTGCTCCGCTCGCGGTGTTTCCTTTCTCCCGGCGCTCTTTTCCCGGCCACACTGACTTCTTCTCCCCGCCACTCCTCCGGGACGCCGCTCCTGAACTTTCTCTAGAGACCTCGGCACCCCTCCGGCTCCCTTCCGCTCGAACGCCTGCAGCCGGTCCGTCATCTTCGCTGCCTCCATCAGAGTTGCGGGGTTCTTTTCCCCTACCCAAGCATCGTATTTCTTGGGGAACTGCCGGTAGAGCTGCTCCTTGGCCACCAAATCCTTGGCTCCCTTCAGGTCCCGAACTCCTTCCGCATCCATCCAAGCTTCCATGGCTGTCATCATTCGAGTGGCAAACGCGGCAAAAGTCTCTTTCGGGTTTTGGGTCAACTGCCAAAACTTCTGCCGGCAGTGCTCGGCCATGAGGGCAAACTGCTCCTTAGCTAAAGTCTTGAAGTATGCATAGTCATGGCGCAACTCCCGCGGGATGGTTGCTATCATCTCTCTCAAAGTCCCGGTAACCTGCGGTCGCAGCAGACTCATCCTCTGGGTTGGCAAAACCCCCAACTCCTCACACGTGTCCTCAAAGAGCCCCAGAAAAGCTCCCACATCGCCCCCCTCGTGATACATGGGAAAAGCCCGTCGGTCAAACTGTTGTCCCAGTGCTCCCCCTCTCTCTCTCTCCACGATTCTCAAATGGCGGGACATCAGCTCCAAACATTCAGTGTACATCCGCTGGACTTTCCTTTCCTCACTTTCCCCTTCGGCCTTCACGCCCGGGCCATTTCCGTCCGCCACTCCTGGCGGGCGAGGGGGTTGTGGCATCGGTGTCCCCTGTGGCCTCGGGACCTGCATTTTCGGAGTATCCCCTTCCAGCCTCACCGCTGGCAGCGGTGTTCCTTGCAGCTGCGGGACCAGTAACTTCGAAGTGTCCCCTTCCAGCATCACCGCCGGGAACAACGTCTTCGGCTCGACCTCGAACCACGTCTTCTCCTGCTCTTTGCCTGGCATCCAGAGCCTTGCAGCCTGTCGTCTCCGGGCACCCCCTTCAGAGCCCGGTGTCCCCTGCAGCCCCCACTCGAAAGTAGCCGGACTGGACTCCCCTTCTGCTCCCTCCTGAGAGGTCGCCCCCCAAAAACTCTGCTCCTGGAGCTACCGCTCCCTGATTCTGAGCCATCCTCGGCTGCCCTGCTCGACCTTGCTTAGTCTGGGTTCGAACCTATGCTTCACCACTCTCCCTTTCCTACCAGCATTCCGTTCCTCTGGATCTGTGTCGAATCCCAGCGCTGCCCACCATGTAAAGGAAGCACGAGCCCAGCAAAGCTGGCCTTTCCACTGGATTTTGCACAGATCCCCAGAACATACGCACACAGCTCACAATTTGTAGGTTTAAGACCAATTTTATTTCAGGATAAGTGGTAGGTTACATGGGATTAGCATACTAAAAACTATAAAACATGCACATATATAAGAACCCAGAAAAAGCAAGCTAGAAACTAAGTTACAACTCATACATCACCCAACCTTGAGTCAGCCAGCTCAGACCAACCCCCCTTCCCAAGAATAGCCTTTATAGTTTTCTTTTTCTCGCTCCTTCCCCCCTCCCCTCGGCTTTCCATACGAAGATCTTTCACACCTCCGCCTGAGATGTTAATTTTTCTCTCAAGGCCGGCTGGCCTTGCCCCAAGCGGTTCCTGGATGTGCCAGTACGCCCCCATGCAGCTGGCCGCTTATCGCCCAGTTCCTAGGAACCATAATAAAATTTAACATATTAAAAGACAGACCATTCCCAGTACCATTCACCCATCCCTTACAAGGGTCACATGGGCTTCCTGAAGGCAACAGGTTGGCCTCTGTGGAGAAGACTACACAGACCTTGGCTCTGACCCAGTAGGGCTCTACTTATGTATCTGTGACCTTCTGTGCACTCTGCTGCTGAGCTATGGCCTCTGACTACTCCAGCTTCATATCTGGGGAGAAAAACATAATTATTTCCCTCAGCTCTAGAAAATATAGGGGGTTTTTTTTTGGTGTGTGTGTGTGTGTGTGTGTGTGGAGGCACCACCTTCTTACGTTTTTAAAAAATGAGGTGGGTTTTAATTTTTGTGAACCGCCCAGAGAGCTTTGGCTATTGGGCGGTATAAAAATGTAATAAATAAATAAATAAAAATAAATTTCCTTCCTCTTGCATGCTATTAATACCAATTTGACTCCTTAAGGTTCAACACTCACCTAAGAACTGATTAGGAAATGTCATTGTTCTTAGTTCCTTTTATGGGAAGTTTTAAACGGGTGGCTGAAAATGCACTTATTATTATGGGGGAATAAAAGTGCTAGAATTCATTTCTAGCATTTAAGTGTGCATTATGTTGACTGACCCCATCCACACTAAAAACCATGGTTTGTTAACCAAAAACAACTCATGAAGAGAACCCACAGTTTGTTGTTGGAATGCGAATTATAGTTTGTTATCACAGCTCGGATCAGACAACACGGTAATCCATGGTTCAACGACAACCCACACTCACCCCTTGAGTGTGGGTAATTCTGTTGTCTGAACCCAGTCAAAGTGTCCAGTTCTGTTGAGAGGGTTATGAGCATTTTACAAGCTTGATATTCTATTGAAATAAGGAATTATGAAAAAAAATAAAATCTTGATGGACTATTCAGTATATCAGGTTTCTTTAAAGTCAGCACTTCAAAAATCTGCACACCTATGTCATTTCTAGTACAAATTTTGTGCTTGTAAATGTAAAATGCAGAAAAAAGAAAGGTACAAGAAATTGACAAAATGGCTTTGCTGAAGCCAGCATGTATAATTTTAAAGATGGACTCCATGCTTTAAAAGTGTAGCAAATGATGGCTTAAAACCAATTTGTCTGAATTGAGCACTTCAGTAGACAGATGACTGCCAACACCCACAGTAAATTGGCTTTTAAGCTTCATCAGTTATATTAAAATCTGAGATTTGCAATCTTTAGGGAGGAAAATAGCTGTTATCCTGTCCTATGTGGCCTGGTCGATTGCCTGAATTCTACAAACTGAATAAGTAGTATTGAGGATTTGACCTCGAGCTGCAGAGCTGAGCTTCAGGACATCTTACTGCCTTATGCCTGGCTTTCATGGGGATCCCAGGAAACCACAACAGCTGACCTTTGGATTTGAGTTGTATCAGGGCTGATTTGGAAGCTCCAAATCAACCTCTGAAGTGAAAGGGGCGGGGGGGGGGGGGCTGAGCCCAGCCCTAGTAAAGACACCTCTCATCTTGATGCCAGAGTGTGCTGTTCCAGGCATCCTGACTTCTGCCCTCTAGACATTTAACGTGCAATCTTAGACAACTCTACTCAGAAGTAAACCTCATTGACTTGAACAGGCTTGCCCCTAAGGAAGTGTGTATAGGACTACGCCCTTTAGTAGTCTTTTGCCCATCGTTGTGTGTGGCAGGGATCAGTGCAAAACCACTGTGGGCTGCACACTTCACAGAACTGCTTCCCATAGTGAGCTTGGGAGGGGGGCAGGAACAAAGGAGCCCTTTTTCTGGAGTTTTCTCTGGTTCCTGATTGTCCCCTACAGCCCATAAAGCAACCCATAAAGTAAGGTTTGCCTTTGGGGGCTGCAGCTTCACGTGCACCATGCGCATATGAACATACATAGATGCACACTTATGCACATATCTGCTTCCCGCACGGCTATCTCAGCATGCTGGGATGGGGAGGTTTAAATGAGACCACACCTCCTCCCCCTGCTAACCAGCCGGGCCAGAGGCAAGCATAGGGCACATATGGGCAACATATGTGCATGGGCCTGCATGCAGCCCTCAGATGCTGCCCAGTGCCCACGTGGCCTGCCACAGGTGCTCAAGCTGCCAGAAGCCCCCGTATCCCACTCCAATGCTGCCGCAGTATGCGAGGGAAGAGGGTACAGTACGTGCGGAAGACTCTCCTTGTGTGCCTTTTCCCCCAGTGCCATCTCGTTCCCATCAGCCTGCAATTGTGCTGGGGAAGAAGGTGCGCAAAGGAAGTCATCCCCATGCACCCTCTTCCTTGGCACAACGATGGCGACAGGGCACAGAGGGGTGAAACCAGAGAGGGTGGGAATTTGGCAGCTTGGGCCCCATCAGTTGCCCATATGTGCCCTAAAGCGTGGATGTAAATGCTGTTTGGACTATTTAGGCTAAATAGTCCAAACAGCATGTCTTCAGTGATTTGTCAGGCAAAGGGAAATCTCTAATTGTAGAACCAAGCAGTGAGAATAGTCCAGTACAATTCACAAACAGAAGTGCATGGAAGTGTAGCCATGAGGGTGTCCCCAAGGGATTGTAGGCGTCCTAACTGGACTTCAGGAGAGAGGTGGTATCTGATGCTTAATAGCTTATAAATATTAAACAACAGAGGATTTATAACAGGGTTGGGCAGCTGGTGGCCCTCCAGATATTTTGGCCTGCAACTCCCCTCATCCCTGGCTATGCCAGCTAAGGCTGATGGGATTTGTAGGCCAAAAGATCTGGAGGGCCACACACTGCCAGTGCCCCACCCCTGTTATAAAGCGTCTGGTGTTTAGGATTTATTAGTCAAACCAAGCACTTCAAAATGTGATGACTTTCTATAGGGAGCCAGAGCAGTCCCTGAGGAATCAGAACGATGTATTTTCCAGGCTCACCCCTGTCCAGACGTTTGGACTGTCATGTTCTGCATCTGTTGTGGCTCCCAAGGAGTTCCACCCAAGTGTGGCAGCCACCTCCTAGGTATCCTTGTCATATGGGTGGCATACGTGGGGCAGTTTTGCATAGAGCCCGCTGCAGTCATGCATCCTTACTTCTGCTTGTTTGTTTCCGATTCTGAAATCCAGCGTGAACAATGTGAGATGTTTCTAGAGTGAATTGTGTTTTGTTGGCCCTGGTCGTCAGATTCCCATGCTGTTTATTTGGAAGCTGCAGTTCGCATAGCGTTTCCTTTCCTTTGGTCATTGGGTGAAAAGCAATTTAAAGGGTAATCCTGAGGATGTTTGCTATTCTAAAATCCTCTTTACGTGTGGTGGGAAATCAGGCAGATTAATGTAGAATTCACTTCCCCGTAGTTTGATTCTCTTTGTTGCACATTTCATAACCCTTTCTTCATCTTTTCTGTTTGCAGGAAGAAGAAATGTTTCGTCCCAATATGTTTTTTCTTCTTTTACTGCCACCAATTATATTTGAATCTGGGTATTCGTTACATAAGGTGAGATGTTGCAGATAATTTATAGCTATATTTCTTGTTTCGTCAATGCTCTAATCCAAGGGTGGTGAACCTTTTTCAACCCAAGGGCTGAAATCCAACTTGGGAAGGATCATGAGGCTGTATTCCAGCAGTGGGGTGGGACTAAGGGCATGGAGTGGAGGCGAGGGCAGATAGAGCTCTGACCAATTTGGGTATTTTCCCACCAAGTGTACAAATAGAATCATAGAATCATAGAATAGAAGAGTTGGAAGGGGCCTACAAGGCCATCGAGTCCAACCCCCTGCTCAATGCAGGAATCCACCTTAGAGCATCCCTGACAGATGGCTGTCCAGCTGCCTCTTGAATGCCTCCAGTGTGGGAGAGCCCACAACCTCCCTAGGTAACTGGTTCCATTGTCGTACTGCTCTAACTGTCAGGGCATTTCTCCTGATGTTTTGTCATACTGCTCTAACCATTAGGGCATTTTTCCTGCTGTCCAGACAGAATCTGGCTTCCTGTCCCTTGAGGCCATTAGTCCGTGTCCTGCACTCTGGGAGGATCGAGAAGAGATCCTGGTTCTCCTCTGTGTGACAACCTTTCAAGTACTTGAAGAGTGCTATCATATCTCTCCTCAGTCTTCTCCAGGCTAAACATGCCCAGTTCTTTCATACAATCATAGAATAGCAGAGTTGGAAGGGGCCTACAAGGCCATTGAGTCCAACCCCCTGCTCAATGCAGGAATCCACCCTAAAGCATCCCTGACAGATGGTTTCCAGCTGCCTCTTGAATGCCTCTAGTGTGGGAGAGCCCACAACCTCCCTAGGTAACTGATTCCACCGTCGCACTGCTCTAACAGTTAGGAAGTTTTTCCTGATGTCCAGGAGGATCGAGAAGAGATCCTGGCCCTCCTCTGTGTGACAACCTTTTAAGTATTTGAAGAGTGCTATCATGTCTCCCCTCAATCTTCTCTTCTCCAGGCTAAACATGCCCAGTTCTTTCAGTCTCTCTTCATAGGGCTTTATTTCTAGACCTCTGATCATCCTGGTTGCCCTCTTCTGAACACGCTCCAGCTTGTCTGCATCCTTCTTGAATTGTGGAGCCCAGAACTGGACACAATACTCTAGATGAGGCCTAACCAGGGCCGAATAGAGAGGAACCAGTACCTCACGTGATTTGGAAGCTATACTTCTATTAATGCAGCCCAAAATAGCATTTGCCTTTCTTGCAGCCATATCGCACTGTTGGCTCATATTCAGCTTGTGATCTACAACAATTCCAAGATCTTTCTCGTTTGTAGTATTGCTGAGCCAAGTGTCCCCCGTCTTGTAACTGTGCATTTGGTTTCTATTCCCTAAATGTAGAACTTGGCATTTATCCCTATTAAATTTCATTCTGTTGTTTTCAGCCCAGCACTCCAGTCTATCAAGATCACTTTGAAGTTTATTTCTGTCTTCCAGGGTATTAGCTATCCCACCCAATTTTGTGTCATCTGCGAATTTGATCAGCATTCCCTGCACCTCCTCATCCAAATCATTAATAAAAATGTTGAAGAGCACTGGGCCCAGGACTGAGCCCTGCGGCACCCCACTCGTTGCCTCTCCCCAGTTTGAGAAGGTTCCATTGATAAGTACTCTTTGAGTCCGATTCTGTAGCCAACTGTGGATCCACCTAATAGTTGTTCCATCTAGCCCACTTTTAGCTAGTTTGTTAATCAGAATGTCATGTGGTACTTTGTCAAAAGCTTTGCTGAAGTCAAGATATATGACGTCTACAGCATTCCCACAGTCCACAAGGGAGGTTATCCTATCAAAAAATGAGATCAAATTAGTCTGACAGGATTTGTTCCTGACAAATCCATGTTGGCTTCTAGTAATCACTGCATTGATTTCAAGGTGTTTACAAATTGACTTCTTTATAATCTGCTCCAGAATTTTCCCAGGGATGGATGTCAGACTGACTGGTCTGTAGTTCCCAGGTTCCTCCTTTTTGAAGATAGGGACAACGTTAGCCCTCCTCCAGTCGTCCGGCACCTCACCCGTTTTCCATGATTTTGCAGAGATAATAGACAAAGGTTCTGAGAGTTCTTCTGCTAGCTCCTTCATTACTCTTGGATGCAGTTCATCGGGCCCTGGAGATTTAAACTCATTCAAGGAAATTAGGTGTTCTTTGACCATTTGTTTATCAATCTCAAACTGTAATCCTGCCCCCTCAACTTCTGCTTCACTTTTTCCAGGGGGGTCATAGACCCGCTTTTGGGAGAAGACCGAGGCAAAGTAGGAATTGAGCACTTCAGCCTTTTCTTTGTCATCTGTTATCAATTTGCCATCCTCATTAAGCAGTTGAACCACCATTTCTTTCCTCTGTCTTTTACTACTCATGTATCTGAAGAAAGCCTTTTTATTGCTTTTAGCATCCCTCGCTAATCTCAGCTCATTCACAGCTTTAGCCTTCCTGACGCCATTTCACCACTTCTGCGCCACTTGTCTGTACTCTTCTTTTGTAGCCTGGCCTTCCTTCCACTTCCTATATGTATCCCTTTTTGTTTTCAGGTCATCTCTAAGCTTTTTGTGGAGCCACATTGGTTTCCTCTGTTGTCTTCTATCTTTTCTCCTTGTTGGAATTGTTTGTAACTGTGCCTTTAAAATTTCCTTTTTTAAATACTCCCACCCATCCTGCACTCCGTTTCTCATTAGGCTCCCTTGCCACGGGACCTTACTTATTATAGTTCTGAGTTTATTAAAAACAGCTTTCCTAAAATCCAGAGTACGTGTATGGCTACGCTCAACTTTTGTCTCCTTCCTAATCAAGAATTCAAGTATGACGTGGTCACTTTCCCCCAGAGTTCCCGTGACTGCCACTTTATCGACTAAGTCATCCCTATTGGTCAATAACAAGTCAAGGATCCTCTAGTTCCTTCCACCACTTTCTGTAGGAGAAAATTATCACCCATACATGTCAGGAATTTCTTGGAAGGGCCGCTTTTGGCAGTAATGGTCTCCCAACAGATATCAGGGTAATTGAAGTCCCCCATCACTACTACATCACACTTCCTTGAAACACTGGCAATTTGTTTCTCAAAAGTTTCGTCCTCGTCTTCTCCTTGATTGGGTGGTCGGTAGTAGACTCCGGTAGTAGACTACTATTATCAGTAGTAGACTCCGATTATGATGTCCAGCCGGAATCTGGCTTCCTTTAACTTGAGCCCGTTATTCTGTGTCCTGTGTCCTGCACTCTGGGAGGATTGAGAAGAGATCCTGGCCCTCCTCTGTGTGACAACCTTTTAAGTATTTGAAGACTGCTATCATGTCTCCCCTCAATCTTCTCTTCTCCGGGCTAAACATGCCCAATTCTTTCAGTCTCTCTTCATAGGGCTTTGTTTCTAGACCCCTGATCATCCTGGTTGCCCTCCTCTGAACACGCTCCAGCTTGTCTGCATCCTTCTTGAATTGTTGAGCCCAGAACTGGACACAATACTCTAGATGAGGCCTAACCAGGGCCGAATAGAGAGGAACCAGGACCTCACGCGATTTGGAAGCTATACTTCTATTAATGCAGCCCAAAATAGCATTTGCCTTTCAGTTTGATTCTATCCATGTTTGCTCAAGAATAAGCCCCAGTGCAACATCTCAATTCCAAGCAAGTCTACTCAGGGATAAACCTAAGCTCTCATGCCTGCAGAAGCACAGTTCAATTATATGCTGGGTATTTAAATGTTAATTGCCTTTAAATACTTGTTTACCTCCAATCGACAAGAGAAGAAGAACAGTGCAGGCTGGATGGGGAAACCCCAGGGCTCCATCCAGGCAGCAGGCGAAAGGTTCCCAATCCCTGCTCTAATCCCAGTTATTTTGAAGTCACTTGGAGCCAAGTAAAATTCCACCCAATTTAGTTAATAGTTTAAACTGAGAGTGGGTTTACACATATATGTATATCACACGACTACTTTAGTGCTGGAATTCCACTGAAAAATTCTGTTGGATCCAGACCTGCTGTTCTGTGATAGACTCCTTCCACTGGTGGGAATGAACCGGATCCAACAGAGGCTCCCATTCCACAAATGGGCAGAATGATGGGTGGGAAGGGGAATGATTTTTGCTGATTTCCCCTCCCCCTATAACCCCTAGAGCCATCTCCCACACTGTTCTGGAGCATCCCATACCCCTCTGGAGCAGGTGTTTTGGGGACATAGGGACCCCACAGGGGAAGGGGGAATGAGCAAAAATTGTCCCCTCCCCTCCCCCCTTTCTGCCTGTGGGATACTCCAGTTTGTGAAGTTTTACTGTGCAACTCTGGACCCAATCTATTGTGTTTGAGGCAATGTCAGGGGAAATGAACATTCTGTCTGTGGTGTGATGACCCCACTCAGCATGTGATTCATCACTTGATGCTGCAGTCATCAAGTGATGAACATGCAATTTGAACAAGCCTCTAGAGAAGAACTTGGGTAATCTGATTAGTGCAGGAGGCATGTAGCTTCCATTACCATGAATTGTCTTAAGCTTTGATCATAGAGTCTTTCTGTGTAGTGATTTAAATCATGATTTAAATCAAATTGATTTAAATCAAATCCACCCTGCTACTGGAATGTGCTTCCAGAATTTGGCCCACGGATTGAAAGAGGTTCCCCAGCCCTGCCCTACGGTGTAACTGTCACTTCCGACACGCCCCTGTTCCATGGATGGCACAACATTTATTTATTTATTTATTTATTTATTACATTTTTATAGCCGAAGCTCTCTGGGTGGTTCACAAAAATTAAAATTTTAAAACATAGGTTTTAAAAGACAATCCATAGGGAATTGGAGAAGATGCTCTCTGCAGTCCCAAGATGGGTGGTGGCAGCTAGTGCAGGCTTTGAAACGCTTGTGTAATGTGCTCCTGACAATCAGCCCACATCTGGAAATAGGGGCATAGCTAGACGGGGTGATATCCCGGGGATCATCCTGAGATCGTCCCTGTGCGTCCACATGATGCACAGGGGATCCCGGAAGGAGGGAGGGATGATCCCTCCCTTTCCCTGGGATTTCACCCTATCCCTTTTTCGCAGTTTTTCCGCGGCCTCGGGATGATCCCGAGACTGCGGAAAGTGTGGCCCGCCATCGCGGTTTGTCCCAGCTCCTCGCGAGTAACCGCAAGGAGCCAGGAGCCGGGTAGGGAGGTTGCGGGAAATTATTTTTTTTTTAAAAAAAGAACGTTTTGCCCACGAGCGCTCGTGCACTCCATCTCCTTTAAAAGAAAAAAACAAAATGGCGGCTGTGATGTCGTGCGCTGCGTGTAAACGAGGGCGACGATCTCGCAATCATAAAATCGCGAGATCGTCACCCTTTTACCCCCTTGTCTAGCCATGGCCTAGGTCTCCATCTGCATCCTCAGAATGGTTTGCAAATACAGCTCCATCTAACCAGAAGAAAAACTTTTCTTTTCTTTTTTAGAAAAACCATTCTTAACGCCCAACCAATAAGGCATATTTCCTGCCTCCAAGTTCTTCTTCATGGTCTCTATGCATCACACATATGGGCTCTGTGCCCATGCTGAGACCTGAACCGGAACCTCAAATAGCTAAAAATAACGTTTTAGGCGGGAACTATCCTTGGCGCCACTGCGCATGTGCACGCGGTTCCCGCCTATACCTCAGTTCTTCGTCGTCCACCATTGTGGCTAGACTGAGAAAACCAACCTCTTAGCATTTTTTCCTCAGAGATTCCTTACACTTACCTCCAACTCGTCCTTTCTCTCAGTATCTTTCTTATTCTTGTTTTTTCTTATTTTATAGAAAGTGAGTTATAGAGTTAGTGTTCTTTACTTTCATTTTCACGGTGATCCGCGGGTCGCTGGGGCCTGTTGGTCCTATGGCAGTGAAAGCTCCATTCCGAAAGTGTGTTAGCTGTCGAGCTAAACTCCCTCCAACGGATGGTCACTCCCTTTGCATAATCTGCTTAGGTGAGGGGCATAAAGTTGAGACTTGCCACCACTGCATGTCCTTCACTAAACAAACGCGTAAAAATCGCGCCGACAGGTTCAGATGCATCCTGTGGGAGAAAGCCCTCAGGACTACCGACGCCCCAAAACAAAAAACTATGGAGAAACCGTCAATTCCAAAGAAAACTATTACTCTTACACAGCAGAGTATCGACGATGACCAGAGCTCTGGTATACAAACGTTTGTCATCTCTGAAACGACTATGGCAGAAGAGAGGAGAGATATACCCCTCACGCCTGGTCGCTCTTTGGTAAGCTCCGTGGCTAGAAAAATTTCTAAAAAAGCCTGGACTCCAAAGTCTGCAGAATTGCAGAAAAGGAAGAAAAAGAGAAAGGACTCTAACAAATCTTCCTCACCACGCATGTCCACCATGCCGAGTGCTACGGTATCAAGCAGGCCTGCTTCGGTACCGACTTTGCTACCGAGGCCACTGGAGTCAATATTGAAAGGCGAGATCAGAGACTCGACACCGACACGATCGGTACAGCCTGAACTGCGTCCTAGCGAACAACCGACAGCAGATTCCGACAGACAAGCACAACAGCCCATGCCTCCGATCTCTCCAGCCAGGTCTAGATCACCTAGATTTTCTGGAGGTGATCCAGAAGTGAAAGGGTGTGTCTGTGTGCATTTAGCTGAAATCTGTGTGAACCTTTACATTTAAAATTAATATTGGCTAGTGGTTGTAGTATCGCTGCATGACACTTCTTAACGGTCCTACAAAGCTAAACATGAACGGGACCCTTCATAACTACACCAAGACATGTATTGGTTTAATCCGTTTATTAATTAACGGCAATAAAATAAGCTGTATGGAATGAAATGGATCGAAAATAATTCCAAGGGCAAATGCTAGATAGGCCCAGTTCACATGTAATGCTCAATTCCTGGGTTAAACAGCCCAGGAATTGGTGTGGTAGTGTGAGAGTGAGTGAGGTGCTGCTTCAACATGCTAGGGATGCTGCAAGTGCCCTACTGGGTCTGGGAGTCCTGCGGAACCACCACCACCACCACCCTGCAACTGGCTCCCTGCACCCAGTCGGGTGCTCCCAATACGAGTGCGGACCCAAGTGCTTGCAAGGCCCCGGCAAGCGCTCGGCATCCGCCTGCCCACCGGCCGAAATCATGCAGTTCCCTTTCCTGTGTCCATGGTGGCCACCATTAATGCAACCGGGGGAATTGTGCGATTTCTGAAGCCTCCGTAAATTGTGTGTTCCCCTCCCGTCGCGCCAGTGGTGGCCTTAAAGGCTCCGTTGACACAAGGATAAAGGCACATTGGAACAAAGTTCTATGCACAGATTGTTCTCGCTGGAGTGGGGCAGATAGGAAGAATCAAAAGGTGGGGAATACATTTGGATCTGTTGTTGCTGTAGTTACTTGGGACGACAGTGTCCTTTGTCGTGGGTGGGTTTGTAGAACCGTCCCCAGCTGCTTTTTGATAGGAGATCTCACTCCACTGATTTGAATAGAGATGAGGACTATAGTCTCTTGCCAAAAAGTGGCTGGGGGCTAGGCAAGAAAGGTGAGAATCTAGAGAGGGGCAAGTAAAGTGAGAAAGAGAGGGCAGGAATCATAGAATCATAGAATAGTAGAGTTGGAAGGGGCCTATAAGGCCATCGTGTCCAACCCCCTGCTCAATGCAGGAATCCACCTTAAAGCATACCTGAAGGATGGTTGTCCAGCTGCCTCTTGAATGCCTCTAGTGTGGGAGAATCCAAAGGGGGGGAAGGAAGAAAAGGTGAGAATCCAGCAAGAAGAGAGAGCAAGAAAAGGTGAGAATCCAGACAGGGGGCATGCTCTAAATGTTCCCCCCCACAATAATTTGTGGTGATACTTGGGACACTTTTTCAACATGTCAAATGTGCCCATGGGCCCAAAACTGTTGCTTCCCCTGCTCTAGGAGAATGAAAAATGTCTACACTGGGTGATTAATTTCTAAAAAAAAGAGAGTCTGGGCCTCAACACTCCTGGCAGTCCATGCCCGTGGATCTGAAAGACCTGTCTGCTAATCCTAGATACCTAAATAAAGGGAGGCGGTGGTTAGAAATACTGCGACAAAAGCTGGGGTGAACACCCTCCAACCACAAACAGAAAAAAAACAAATAATCACAAAAACTGTTAATTAGATGTATATATATCTTGTTCTCATTGGCAAGTTATGTTACACTGCCTCAAACTATGTAACATACTGTTTTTAAATCATAACCTATCACATCAATATACAATTGCATGTCCTATCCTGAATTTAAACAAAATAGCTATGGCCAATTATTCTATTTCAAAAGTATGTGTTTTTAATCATAACCTATCACATCAATATACAATTGCATGTCCACTCTCCAATTTAAACAAAATACTCATGGCCAATTATTATATTTCAAAATTATGTGTGTGTGTGTATGTATGTATATATATATATATATGTATGTGTGTATATATATATATATATATATATATATATGTATATGTATTCCCGAGGAAGTATTTCCTGGCGACACAGGTAACAATTCCTGTTGTTACTGAATTTCCACATGCTGCATAATAGTTTTCATTACATGAAAGTATTACCAAATGCTGTAAAATTGTTTTCATTATATTAATGTACTTTAGTGTGAGCATTATTAATGTATATGTCCTATCTCCAATTTTTAAAAAAATACTTATGGCCAATTATTCTATTTCAAAAGTATGTGTGTGTATATGTATGTATGTATGTATGTATATATATGTACGGACATAGGCTGATAGAATTCTGCCAGGACAACTCACTGTGCATAACAAACACTCTCTTCCAACAACCTAAAAGACGGCTTTATACATGGACTTCACCAGATGGCCGACACCGAAATCAGATTGACTACATCTTTTGCAGCCAAAGGTGGCGGACATCTATACAGACAGTAAAAACAAGACCTGGAGCTGACTGTAGTTCAGATCACGAACTTCTTATTGCACAATTTAGAATCAAACTAAAGAGAATAGGGAAGACCCACAGATCAGTTAGATATGAGCTCACTAATATTCCTAATGAATATGCAGTGGAAGTGAAGAATAGATTTAAGGGACTAGATTTAGTAGATAGGGTCCCGGAAGAACTATGGACAGAAGTTCGCAACATTGTCCAAGAGGTGGCAACAAAAAACGTCCCAAAGAAAAAGAAAACCAAGAAGGCAAGATGGCTGTCTGCTGAGACACTGGAAGTAGCCCAAGAAAGAAGGAAAGCAAAAGGCAGTGATAGGGGGAGATATGCCCAATTAAATGCAAAATTCCAGAGGTTAACCAGAAGAGATAAGGAATTATTTTTAAACAAGCAATGTGCGGAAGTGGAAGAAGACAATAGAATAGGAAGGACAAGAGACCTCTTCCAGAAAATTAGAAACATCGGATGTAAATTCCAGGAAAAAATGGGTATGATCAAAAACAAAGATGGCAAGGACCTAACAGAAACAGAAGAGATCAAGAAAAGGTGGCAGGAATATACGGAAGATCTGTATAGGAAGGTTAATAACATCGGGCATAGCTCAGATGGTGTGGTCAGTGAGTTAGAGCCAGACATCCTGAAGAGTGAGGTTGAATGGGCCTTAAGAAGCATTGCTAATAACAAGGCGGCAAGAGACGACGGTATCCCAGCCGAACTATTTAAAATATTGCAAGATGATGCTGTCAAGGTGATGCATGCCATATGCCAGCAAATTTGGAAAACACAAGAATGGCCATCAGACTGGAAAAAATCAACTTATATCCCCATACCAAAAAAGGGAAACACTAAAGAATGTTCAAACTATCGGACAGTGGCACTTATTTCACATGCCAGCAAGGTAATGCTCAAGATCCTGCAAGGTAGACTCCAGCAATTCATGGAGCAAGAATTGCCAGATGTACAAGCTGGGTTTAGAAAAGGCAGAGGAACTAGAGACCAAATTGCCAATATCCGCTGGATAATGGAGAAAGCCAGGGAGTTCCAGAAAAACATCTATTTCTGTTTTATTGACTATTCTAAAGCCTTTGACTGTGTGGATCATAACAAACTGTGGCAAGTTCTTGGTGGTATGGGGATACCAAGTCATCTTGTCTGCCTCCTGAGGAATCTGTATAACGAACAAGTAGCAACGGTAAGAACAGACCATGGAACAACGGACTGTTTTAAGATTGGGAAAGGAGTACGGCAGGGTTGTATACTCTCACCTTATCTGTTCAACTTGTATGCAGAACACATCATGCGACGTGCTGGGCTGGACGAATCCAAGGCTGGAGTTAAAATCACAGGAAGAAACATTAACAATCACAGATATGCAGATGACACCACTTTGATGGCTGAAAACGAGGTGGAGCTGAGGAGCCTTATGATGAAGGTGAAAGAAGAAAGTGCAAAAGCTGGGTTGCAGTTAAACCTCAAAAAAACCAAGATTATGGCAACCGGCTTGATTGATAACTGGCAAATAGAGGGAGAAAACGTGGAGGCAGTGACAAACTTTGTATTTCTGGGCGCAAAGATTACTGCAGACGCTGACTGCAGCCAGGAAATCCGAAGACGTTTACTTCTTGGGAGGAGAGCAATGACAAATCTTGATAAAATAGTTAAGAGCAGAGACACCACACTGACAACAAAGGTCCGCATAGTTAAAGCAATGGTATTCCCCGTAGTACCCTATGGTTGCGAGAGCTGGACCATAAGGAAAACTGAGCGAAGGAAGATAGATGCTTTTGAACTGTGGTGTTGGAGGAAAATTCTGAGAGTGCCTTGGACTGCAAGAAGATCAAACCAGTCCATACTCCAGGGAATAAAGCCAGACTGCTCACTTGAGGGAATGGTATTAAAGGCAAAACTGAAGTACTTTGGCCACATAATGAGAAGACAGGATACCCTGGAGAAGAGGCTGATGCTAGGGAAAGTGGAAGGCAAAAGGAAGAGGGGCCGACCAAGGGCAAGATGGATGGATGATATTCTGGAGGTGACAGACTTGACCTTGGGGGAGCTAGGGGTGGCGACGTCCGACAGAAAGCTCTGGCGTGGGCTGGTCCATGAAGTCACGAAGAGTCGGAAACGACTGAACGAATAAACAACAACAGGAAGTATTTCCTGGCGAAACAGGTAACAATTCCTGTTGTTACTGAATTACCACATGCTGCATAATAGTTTTCATTACATGAATGTCATTACCAAATGCTGTAAAATTGTTTTCATTATATTAATGTACTTTATTGTGAGCATTATTAATGTATATGTTACACTCCACACATACATATGTATATATATATACATATGTATACTTTTGAATATATATACTTTTGAAATAGAATAATTGGCCATAAGTATTTTGTTTAAATTCAAGATAGGACATGCAATTGTGTATTTTATTTATTTATTTTATTTATTTTATTTATTTATTACATTTTTATACCACCCAATAGCTGAAGCTCTCTGGGCGGTTCACAAAAATTAAAACCACAATAAAACAACCAACAGGTTAAAAGCACAATTACAAAATACAGTATAAAAAGCACAACCAGGATAAAACCACACAGCAAAAATTGATATAGGTTAAAATATGGAATTAAAACAGCAAAGTTTAAATTTAAGTTAAATTAAGTGTTAAAATACTGAGAAAATAAAAAGGTCTTCAGCTGGCGATGAAAGGAGTACACTGTAGGCGCCAAGTGAACTCTCTGGGGAGCTCGTTCCACAGCCGGGGTGCCACAGAGGAGAAAGCCCTCCTCCTAGTAGCCACCTGCCTCACTTCCTTTGGCAGGGGCTCATGGAGAAGGACCCCTGTGGATAATTTTAAGGCCTGGGCAGGAACATATAAGAGGAGGCGTTCCTTCAAATAACCTGGCCCCAAACCTTTTAGGGCTTTAAATGTTCATACCAGCACTTTGAATTGGGCCTGGACCTGGACTGGCAGCCAGTGAAGCTGGGAAAGGACTGGCGTGATGTGGTCTTGCCGGCCAGTCCCTGTTAGTAAACGGGCTGCCCTGTTTTGTACCAGTTGAAGTTTCCGGACCGTTTTCAAAGGCAGTCCCACGTATTACGCATTGCAGTAATCCAAATGAGAGGTTATCAGAGCGTGGATAACTGTAGCTAGGCTATCTCTGTCCAGATAAGGGCGTAGTTGGTTTATCAACCTAAGCTGATAAAAGGTGCTCTTTGCCACTGAGTTCACCTGTGCCTCAAGTGACATTTCTGGATCCATGAGCACCCCCAAACTACGGACCCGATCCTTTAGGGAGAGTGCAACCCCATCCAGGACAGGGCAAACATCACCTCGCCGGACAGATGAACCACCCGCTAACAGTACCTCCGTCTTGTCTGGATTGAGTCTCAGTTTGTTAGCCCTCATCCAGTCCATTACCGTGCCCAGGCACTGGTTCAGAACAGTCACTGCCTCACCTAGGTTAATCATAACCTATTGATGTGATAGGTTATGATTAAAAACAATATGTTACATAGTTTGAGGCAGTATAACATAACTTGCCAATGAGAACAATATATATACACACACACACACACACACACACACACACCCCTAATTAACAGTTTTTGTGATTATTTGGTTTTTTCTGTTTGTGGTTGGAGAGTGTTCACCCCAGCTTTTGTCGTGCTAATCCTAGATATACATGGCTGACCTGCGTGTATTCATTGGTGGGCAAATCCCTTCTGCTCTTCCCCAGTCCATTGTGCTGTTTTATTACTTCCTGATTACAGAGGCCAAGTCTTGGTGCTAAAGACTGGCTTTATGGTTTATTTTTTGACTCCCAGCTCATTGCTGTTGGTTTCTCCCCACCCCCTCCCCCTTGTTTTTAGGGGAACTTCTTCCAGAACATAGGCTCCATCACCCTGTTTTCTGTGATTGGGACCGCCATTTCAGCTTTCATTGTCGGCGGAGGAATTTACTTTCTGGGTCAGGTGAGACAGATTCTTGTGTGCGGTTTGAGGTGGTGTGAAATACTGGGCTCTTACCTAGAGCTGGGTTATTTAAAATTCATCAGGGAGGTGGAAAGGAATGGCTGGAGAAGACACATGCCTTGGTGGGACTGGACTAATGGATAGGAGGGAGGAACAAAACTGTCAATTTCTGTTTCTCATTTTCACCTCTAACCCTAAATTTGTTTCATCCTGTTTCTGCATCAGCTTGTGTGTTTTCTCAAAGTCCACATGAAAATCTACATTCATTTCATGTGCATTTCTACTAATACAAGGTTATATCCAACTGTGTCTGTCCACCAGAGGGACCGACACTGCTGACGGAACTGATCCTCCTCTGCATACCCCCCCTAAATGTGCTCCAGAGGGTCAGGGGATCCTCTGGATCAGGTTTGAAGGGCAGGGGGTGTGCAGGGGAGAGGAGAGGGAGGGGGATGACTTAAAATGATAGAGCTTTATCCTTTTGCCTCCTGATGGTCCCAATCCAGAGCAGGTGCTGGTGATTTTCAATGCCAAAATGGAATCCAGCAGCTATGTCTTCAAAGTAATGTGTAGTTTAGGTCTCAGCTTATAGAATCATAGAATGATAGAATTGTGGAGTCAGAAAGGACCACAAGGATCATCTAGTCCAACCCTGTGCAATGTGCAAGAAAACCAATTAAACCATCCATTAGAGGTGGCTGCTCAGCCTTTTCTTAAAAAACTGACCGGAGATGGAGAACCCACAGTCTCCATCTGACTGTTCTACTTGTTACTTGAGTGGATGTCTTCTTGTATAATGTTAGATGTCGCTCATATGCATTTCTGTATTCCCTTTTGCCTACTATACCCATTTTTTTGCAAGCAGCCTTTCCTAATATAATACTTCTTAAATGTTACATGCACTAATATATACATTTTTGTGTGCGGTTTCTCCTAATATATGCATTTTTAAAAAATTGGAAAACTGCTCTCTAATAATTGGAGAGTAGTATTGAATGGTTCATGCATTTTGGTTCATGTATTGGTTTGGGAAGTGTGAATTTGGTAGGTTTGCATTAAAATGCAAACTCAAGCAACTTGGCCCCTGCCCTTATTAACAGATCAGCTCCCAGGACCTGTGTCGAACTGTGTCAAGCTATCCTGGTGTGGTGGGGGTCTGACTCAGCCCATTCTGTCTCATTTACAAACTAGGGCTACATGACATCGTAACCAACCTTCAGACGTGGACGTTTCCTTCTGTAGTGACTGCTGCATCCTGTCAGGATCAAAGTGTGTTAGGTGATGTCAGCCTAGGATAAACTGGAGTAGAAAGAGGGAAAAAACACCAAAACACTGGTACTGAAAAGAGATTAAAACTCTGGTGTTCGATGAAGTAAATAAATGGTTTTAATAGCTTTCTTTCAAAAATAATCCAAAGATTAAAACAATAGTAAAAATCGTGTATTAGGAGCCCAAAGTGGTCCTTCCTCAGAAGCTAGAAGTCAATACATCGAGGTATTAGAAAGCTGCACATATTCATTATTTTCACCATACATTAAAAATATATATCAATGTATCTTGAAAAAACTGGAACAACACCTGTTGTTTGATGATTTATACAACAATATAGACCTGCCCTCGTTGTTTTCATACTGAAATGGACTTTGAACTTTATGCACATTGTGTGTATGGAGTTATATATCATTTAAACATTATGCATTTATAACATGACTAGCTGTACCCGGCCACGCGTTGCTGTGGCTCAGTGTGGTTAAATGGAAAAGAAAGAAAAGACAAAGCGGACGTTTCTAATATGTTTAATTTCACAATGCTTGTGGATATACAATATTTTTTGTTGTTCCATTGTCTGTGTAGATATAGAGATTGTCTGGTTTGCCGACTCTAGAACACGCAACATATAATTGTCCATGTGAGAAGCAATCTGTGTCTAGATCTAAACCGCACAATTCTAAAGATTGGCCCTGAGCTTTGTTGATGGTGATTGCAAACGCCAATCGAATTGGGAATTGCAATCCCTTAAATTGTAATGGCATATCCGTTGGAATCATAGGAATGCGAGGAATGAGGACATCTTCACCTTTGAAAGGTCCTGTCAAGATTGTTGCTTCTACAACGTTGCTCAGTAATTTTTTTACTGCAAGCCGCGTGCCGTTGCAAAGCTTGGCTGGTTGATATTTCGCAACATGATAATTGGCACGCCGATTTTCAATTGCAGTACGTGCGGTGGCATCCCTGGCAGATCGAGTGAATTCAAAAGTTCTGTTGGATAATTAACCGCTTCATCTGCTTCCACAACAGTGTCGACGGACTTGTATGTGACTGCCTCGCTTTGAATGTTAGACTGAATAATATTGTTAAGTTCGTAGACATTTTTGTTCTGGGCGCAAGAATAGCTCGTTCACTCAGCCAATCGTGATTCTTATAATTGGTTTGAATATTGGGAAATACTTTTTCAACCAATTCTTCTTTTGACGTCACTAAATTGCAGAAGTTATGAGGCAATGAAATTCGTCCTGAGGTCAGATCAACCGGCACCTTTTCGTTCCCAATTTCCAGCAATTGACGTGAGAATATCTCAGCTGATCGATCGTTTTGCAGCTGGACACGCATATTTGTAGTTATTTTAACGTCTTGATGTGTCGCCATAAAGTAGAATATTTCAGGCAAGCATTTATTTCATCCGCTGGTGTTGATCTAGGTATTACAGGTAATGTTTGCCTGAAATCTCCTGCAAGCAATATTATTGCGTTCCCAAATGGTCTGATGTTTCCTCGCAAATCTTGCAATGATCGATCAAGAGCCTCGAGGGATTTTTTGTGTGCCATTGTGCATTCATCCCAAACAACAAGTTTGCATTTTTGCAATACTTTTCCCATGCCGGATGCTTTGGAAATGTTGCATGTGGGAGTTTCAATGAATTGCATATTCAATGGCAATTTCAAAGCGGAATGAGCAGTTCTTCCACCTGGTAGCAATGTCGCAGCTATTCCGGACGACGCAAGAGCTAAGGCTATGTCATTTTGGGATTGAATTGTTGCCAGAATCAATCTAATTAGGAACGTTTTACCAGTTCCTCCTGGCGCATCTAAGAAGAAGATTTTTCCAACCCCGTTATTTACAGTTTGCATTATTTGATCGTAAATGTGATGCTCAAGCGTTAGCTTAGGAATATTTGATTGCACATACGACAAAAGATCACCCGTGTTGTAATTTTGTTCATGACGCAATTCTACATCGAACAAAGCAGGAGCAGATTGATTCGGTGATGGCATTCCCAGCTGATTGAGAACTTTGTTCGCGATTTCTAAGCACAAATCTTCAATCATTATCAACGCTTCGTTGTAGATTTCTGCTGTGAAATCCATGTTCATATTTGAATTTTCGTTGCGTATTCAACGGAAAATATCTTCAGCCATGTCCAATTTATATTTCTCCCATAACTCTGTTGGAGATGAAGGAGAGCAGGCGATCAATATGATTGCAAACAATGCACGAATTTGATTTGGATGTGACGTGTTGCACCCATCATTAATGCATACATCCCAGTGTCGGTCGTGCTCCAATAAATTCAGAGCTTGACAAGCACTGCGGAAAGTGGCCGTTGACAATTCTCTTTTTTAAAATAATTTTTATTTATTTTCTACCTATATAAACATACATAAAACATTACCATAATAATAATGATAACAGAAAGAAAAACAGAAAAACATCAAACAACTGCTGCATACATATTGAATAAATGTTGAGTACATATGTTAAATAACTATTACATATACCTTATCATACTACAACATCATCATTCTTAACATAAAAGTGCACCCCCCACCTCGGGATCATTCCTGAGTCCAAAATCTAATCTAATCGTTTCTTCTGCTGGCGGTTTCCCACTTCCCTTAATAAACACAAATATTAGGAACTGTTTCCAGATTCCTTCAAACTATTTTAGTTACGCCCTTTCTCCACTTAATATTACATGTCAATTTATCATTCATGGCTATATCCCATACTTCTTTATACCATTCTTCTATAGAATATTCCCCTTGAACCTTCCAGTTCCTAGCTACCATCAATCGTGCTGCAACCAGCAAACTCGATATCAGCTCTATAGTTCCTTTTCCACACTTTATATCTTCAAATAGTGACAGCAATGCAATCTTTGGTGTTTGTTCTATTTTCATTCCCACTATTTCTTCAATTTCTGAAAACACCATCAAATTCTCAATTGCTGGAAAAACGTTGGACCGGCCACGTTTACCAACAGCATGCGAAGAAAGAAGCATTCATCTTGATTGGGATGCACGGTGTACAGTCTGCCTATCATAGTTTCTTTGAATATGCCAGGTTGTCCGTCGACTCATTCTCCTCGTTTGCATCGTTCAAATGTTTTTCTACTCGCATTCCATGTGTAATACGTAGGCACTTCCGAATACAGCAGTGTTTTTGCAAATGCGTCATTTTGACATAAGGTGAAGAAAGCAGTTAATGTTGTAGCCAGTGGATTCAGGGCTATTTGTTGCACATTTGCAGCTGTGAAATAAACGTGTTGTCCATTTTCTAGATGTACTGCTAAGTGAACAACAGCTGGACTTCGTTCATGTATGGGAAATGAAAGAATTCGCCATTCAGATTCATTGCTGCTTATGTATCTTCCAGCCTGATACTGTGTGATTTCATCGATATGTATGGCCGCATTCCTATCATTTCTTTCTGGTTGCACACCAAAAACTGCCATGTCGCTGCCTTTATTCACGTACTTACAAATGTATTTGATCGATTTAACGGAGTTACAGTATTCCACGTTTATGTGCGCTTTGTATGTTTTTGATAGCAAAAGCGAATATGGAACAACCCACTGGTTATCTACTTCGATGTAACCGTTTCGCATTTGTATGGTTGCTAATTTACCACCATCTTCTGCTGATCTTCTTCTGTATAAAGGATATCCATCGTTTCCTGTAACTGTGTTGGATACTAATGCTTGAGGATATTGCTTAGAGCATTTTCCGTCTATCATGTATGGTGAATGTGGATTCAATGTACCGCAAGGTCCATGTATCATATTTTTCGTTACAACTTCATGCAAATCCTTATCGACGTCGGCATCGGGTATTTCAGCGCATATTACATTGTCGATTTCGTTTGAAGTGATTTTGTTATAGAGCCAGATTAGTATATGTGCATGTGGCAATCCTCTCTTTTGCCATTCCACTGAGTACATCCAGCAGCGCACAGACCCAAACACTTCATGTTTTACCATGAAATGCATCAGCGATTTCAGCTTCTGTCTAAAAACACGTGCTGTGATGTCATGCCTATCCACCGACGATTGGCCAGGAAGTAAGAGCTGTTGTATATCGTCCCAAGCTGGATTGCATGTGAATGTAATGAATAGGTCTGGACGCCCGTAGTGTCGAACATACGCAATTGCATCTTGAGCGTACTCATGCATATGATGTGGACTGCCTGTATATGAAGATGGCAAAATCGTTAGTCTTCCAACGTTAGTTGTATTACCGTCATTTACAACTGCATCTCGCAAATGAACGTATTCTTCAGAGCAAAGCTTGGTCTGATTCAAACGGATGAATATCAAACATTCTGTTTCGATTTTTGCATACATATCTACAATGTATTGGTGAAACAATTGACGGCATTTCAAAATGTGATTGTTTTCATTCTCTCAAATCATTAATCGATATGAATAATAGTTCATTGCGCTGCATTTCATATTTGTTTCTTCGCCACTGACTGGATTTATCATCTTAACATTGAAGTGATATCCATCGGCACCATCCCAAAAAATGATTGGATATTGCAGGGCATCGTAGCATCGATGAGTTTCTGCAACTTTTGTCAATTGATCGTTTCTCCGATGAAGAACAATATCTCTAGGTTGGAATTGATCTCCGACTATAACAATTGCCACTTCGTCTATAGTTGGAGCATTGAATCTTCGCACAGGCGTTTTGTCAGCATGAATAACAATCTTGTGTGTATCAGATGGCATCATGTCAATTGCTGTTTTGAACAAACGTACTAAATTGTTTTTTTCGTGAAGAAGCTCTTGCAGTTTGGAAACGATGGACCTTTTTATGCCGTTAGAAATTCCGCAGCATGCATTCAATTCATCATTGCCATCACCGATGAAATACATTTGTAGGAATTTATGTTGACTATCTGGAAACGGAAGGAGGGAGCCGGCTTTATGACAAATTTGTCCTTTGACTTTGAAAGTTGACATAAATGGAACTGTTACAATTTCTGCGCCGAACGACGTCATTTGGAAGCATGATTTGTATTTTCTGATGTTAGATAGGAAATGCTTTGATTCTGCGGTATATCCGGCAAGCAAAGTTTGTAATGGCTCTGGTGTTTCTCCAAGCTGAGGCAGTTTAATTTTTCCACCGGCGCAACACATTCCTTTCGTTTCTCCATTAAATTTCAGAGCCTTGCAATAAGGACACACTTCAGTCATAGTGCCGATGAGAACATGCCGGCTCAAACTATAATCATCAGCTGGGTTGTACCAGAATGCAAGGCGATTGTAATCGCTTGATTGTTGAGTACGGAGTCGTGTTTGACGCTGATGTGCTGTTTCTTGTTGACGTCTTTCAGCCACTCTCAGCCTGTCGCGAATGAAGTAGATCATAGAATCATAGAATAGCAGAGTTGGAAGGGGCCTACAAGGCCATCGAGTCCAATCCCCTGCTCAATGCAGGAATCCACCCTAAAGCATTCTTGACAGATGGTTATCCAGCTGCCTCTTGAATGCCTCTAGTGTGGGAGAGCCCACAAGCTGTAGAACGTGATCGCCGTGCTTGCAACCGTGCATCCTCAAGTCTGGCTGCACGTCGCTGAGCTGCTTCCTTGGCATGTATTTGAGCCATCCTTTGTCTGTTTCGCTCGTTCGCTGATGCCTGTTCTTCCTCAGTCAAATTTGCAATTACTCGTCGCACTGCTTTCGCTCCGCGAGTCCGACGACCTAAGTGTGATCTTCTGCGAGGCATTATTTGGATGAACTAAAGCAGATTGATTGCACTGAAAAAGAAGATAGAAAGTTATAACAAAAACATATAAAATTGCAAAACATTAAAAAAGGAAGAAAGACAAACTAAAAAACAAAGGTAAAAATTTAAAAATAACGAAATATTTCAATTGAAGCACAGAAAATTGGAAACATTGAAATGGAATCGTACATTATGTAGTATAGCATGTGCTGCTTTTACGTCCAACAGATGGCGCTGTTTTTCAAAAAAAGAATGTTTTTACCTGTCACAGGTGTGGTGAGGAGGTTAGTGGGTTTTGGCCCCTCTGCTAGGCCGGAATCTCCTGGCAGTTACCTTTCTTCAGAACTTGGAACTTCCATAGAAGGCCGCAGTTCCGAGAAACATCGCTAGATGGCACCAAATATGAGAGAACATGGAAATAGGAGAGAAGGCAGAGGCAGTGGATTGGCCTACTGGTTGGTGATGTCACAATGACTTCTCTCCTATTTGCATAAGTGGCTTGGAGGAGGCCTCTGGGCTTTTATATACCCTATTTCTTCAATTCTAAGACACACTTTTGTCCCCATATATAATATAGTTACAAAAAATCACGTGTGTATTCGAATGCAACGTTGTGTCAAAATTTCAAAGCAATCGGTGAAGAACTTTCGGAGATTTTAGATTAGGAACAAATGAACATTTACATTTTTATTTATATAGATAGATAGATTGAAAGCCATCAAGTCCTTCAGACCTGGAATTTCTCCATATAGCTTTAATAGTTCTGTGTAAATTCTTAATGCCTTCTTTTTTCGGTTTAAAAAAGTTTATGCTGCATGTCTTACACATTAGATGTCAATACAGTTGACAATACAGTCAATACATATTGAATATGTGCAGCTTTCTAATACCTCGATGTATTGACTTCTAGCTCCTGAGGAAGGACCACTTCGGGTCCGAAACGTTGAGCTCCCAATGCACGATTTTTACTATTGTTTTAATTGTTGGATTATTTTTGAAAGAAAACTATTAAAGCCATTTATTTACTTCATCCAACACCAGAGTTTTAATGTCTTTTCAAGGAGCAGCGCCAGTTAAAGGACATGGAGAATTCAGAAGCAACAGAGCTGCAACTATTGACAGGGCGGGAACGGCAGTTGAAGCGGGGGAAACACCCAAAGGCGTTGTGGGAAGCTATCTTTAAAAAGATGTATTTTTGGAGAAATGTAATTGTTTTCTTTGGCAGCCCTTCTCCAACCAAGCGCCTTCCAGATGTTGTCAGACTGCAACACCCATCATCTTTAGCCAGCAGGCTGGGGATGGTAGAGATTGTAGTCCAAAACATCTGGAGAGCACCCAGTTGGGTAATGCTGTTCTACGGCATATCTGAATGTTTCCCCTTGTTCTTTTCTGAAGCCCTCATGTTCCAGAGCCTTACATGAGTCTGACCCAATACCAAGCGCTTCTCTTAGAATAATAGAATAGTAGAGTTGGAAGGGGACTATAAGGCCGTCGAGTCCAACCCCCTGCTCAGTGCAGGAATCCACCTTAAAGCATACCTGACAGATGGCTGTCCAGCTGCCTCTTGAAGGCCTCTAGTGTGGGAGAGACCCCAACCTCCTTAGGTAACTGGTTCCATTGTCGTACTGCTCTAAAAGTCAGGAAGTTTTTCCTGATGTCCAGCCGGAATTGTAACTTGAGCCCATTATTCTGTGCCCTGCACTCTGGGAGGATCGAGAAGAGATCTTGGCCCTCCTTGGTGTGACAATCTTTCAAGTATTTGAAGACTGCTATCATGTCTCCCCTCAATCTTCTCTTCTACGGGCATTCAGCAACTGAATTCACCTCTCAGCCTCACCCATAAATTCTTGTCCCTTGAATCCCTTATGTTACAGATGTCATTCTGTTTTTCATACCTGCTGAGTTGCTTGTATTTTTACATGAGGAACTAACAGGAACTAACAGGAACTGTTTTGTGATGCAAAGCAGCTACTGCATTCTGAGCTACCGAGAGTTTTAATAAATCCCAGAACAAAGAGAAGAAAGGCAGAGTGTTCCCCATGGGGAACTCCCTGGTAATTAATTGCACCCCAGCAGAGACTAAACCTTTATCATTATAATGGTTAATTCAACGCTGCCCTAGACTACGATGTCTCAGAAGGCCACTGTACACAGAGGCAGTTTTTACAAGCATATTACTCAGTGCTCTTGTACAAGGAAGCTGTTATAGGCCAGTTTTTCATATTAAGCTCAGGTTGTGGTCTTTGACTACCTGTTTACTTATTTGGAAAATGTCACCATCAGCTTTCTACCATTTAGGCACTCAAAGCAATGCACAGAAGACAGTAACAACTGTGCAAAAATCCAGCATTGCGTTGTAGCCACTCCTTGGTGCCTTCTCACGTTGAACCGTTATATTCCCACTTCAGTGTCTTTCAGTCTTTATGAAAACCTCTTTTGACACTCTTTGCTGGCAGTATAGTAGATTAGTTAGGAGATATGAACTTTGACTGTAAACGTTTTCGTTCCTGACAATAATTTTATAAGATGCTTGCCCCTGTAATTGGATGAAAATGCAATTTTAGTAGAATAATAGTTGTGTGTGTGTGTGTGCTTAAAAAAACCTAACTGTTTTTATTGATTTTTCTAGGCTGATGTAATTTATAAACTCAATATGACTGACAGGTAAGCTTCTGGCAAGGTTGCTATAATTATATTTATACTGGGGCTAAAGGGTTTAAAACGAAGGTTGCATGCTCATTTGTGTGCACGGATGCTGCCAGTTGTTATCCTCTTGTGGCTAAACATCCGAGGGGCCTATGTCAGCTTTGGTGTCCCTGTAAAAAGGGGAGGGGCCAAAGCAGAAATGGGTGGGTCAAAGGTATATAGATGTGGCCACCACTCCCTCTCTTATATACCTACATCAAGTCATGCATTCACACGCATGCATGCACACACACACAAACACATAACACTCATGCATTTTCTCACTCACAGAGGAAGATTCCCTCTCGCCACAGGAATAGGCTTGGAAAAATCTTCCCATCAGAGGCAACAGAAGGCTTTTTGAAACCTAATTGCAGCGTGCTGTGCATGCGTGTACAATTTGGAGGGTTTTTTTAAAAAAAAATCCATTCCGACTGCATTTCATGGATTGCCGGGTGTCTTTTGTTTTGTCGTCTGCTCATTGACAGAATCAGATTTTTCCCAGTTTCTCGAATTTCTGCAAATTTGCATTTGTGCCAATCCACACTTGCGAAAATGTGCAGACCCCCCCCCTTCCCAAATGCACAAATCCCTACAGAATGGACTTTAATTGTTGTGAACCACCCAGAGTACTTTGGCTTTTAGGTGGTATAGAAATGTAATCAGTTAATAAAATAAAAACATTCATAGCTGATGTGAAAATGCACATTTTGGCCATTATTATTATTATTATTATTATTATTATTTTATGTATTTTTCTATGACTAAATGTGCATAAAATTCTGGAAAGTTAAAGAAGTGGTTTGTAAATCTGCAGAATCCGTGTGCCTTGGGAAAAGCTGGTCCACTGTGGAATCCACAGGTTGGATTAGTAGAAATACAAACTCATTTGATTCCATTGCAGATTTCCCCCACATCCCTAGTTGCAGTGCATGGGGATGGGAAAATGAACTCTTCCCTCCCCAGCTGCAATTGCCCCCATTGCCTCCCCATACAGCAATTCAGCTTGAAAAAAGCCCTCCATTGAAGCCAGTGGAAGGCTATTTTTCCAAGCCTAGTTGATGCACAGAAGGGCAGTTGGGAGGAGCAGCATACAGAGAGAGGGAGTGTTAACGCTTCCCTCCCTCTGTCTACACTGCAATCAGGCTTGAAAAGAGCCTTCCATTGAAGCTTTTCCAACTGCTGCCAGAGATGGGGGGAGCGGGACCAGGAGGGAAGGCCCGGGGGTGAGGGTGGGGCCCCATAGGACACAGCTCCCCACCCCTATTAAAAAGCTTACATTTACTTGTTGTCTCTTGCTGACAATTATTATTTATTGCATTTGTATACCGCCCCATAGCCATAAGATAAAAACACTTAAAAACAATATACAAAGATTAAAAGCCACAATATTCACATACATTTAAAACTACAGTAACAACTTTTTTAAAACTGTGAGCCTAAAAAAACAGACCCAGACTAATTACATATTGCTAAATGTCCTTCTGCACAATTGTCAACATTGCTAAAATGGATTTAAAAATAAAATAAAATTCCACTGCTGCCTTTCAGGATTGCTGAGTCGTGCTCGTTATTGCATGCCCGGTAACAATTTTTCTATGGTGATGCTGACATTTCCATTTCATCTCCTTCTAGCTTTGCCTTTGGTTCCTTGATCTCGGCCGTGGATCCTGTAGCTACGATTGCCATCTTTAATGCCCTTAACGTGGATCCTGTGCTTAACATGTTGGTCTTTGGGGAGAGTATTCTCAATGATGCCGTCTCGATTGTCCTGACAAAGTACGTGCATTCCGATAGGCCCAAAAGGCAATGAAGTCCGAATTGCTGCTGTCCTTCAGGCAAAGATCTGCCTTAGGGCTGCCTGGCACATGACTAGACGTAGGGTTGGATTCAGATTTACGCTGGATCAACTGCACTGGTGGAAGTAGACTTCTCTAACTCTTCTTTCCCACGACTGTCCCTTTAGCCCCCTGAAAATACTATGCAGTCAGGAGATCCTACTGAATGGAATGAGCTGTGATGTGGATAGGGGGGTTCCTAAACAAGCTAGCTTTTCCATTTAATAATGACCCTCAATCGTGTTTCTTTGGGAGATCATCTTTTTAAAACAGAAGGCCTCTATGTTAGCTTTTGTGTTCCATTGATTTGTTGGATGCAGTGAATGAGGACTTCAGATCCTAAAGAAAAAGTTCTGCGTAGCTGGCCTGATTCTTCGCTTATATCTGATTCTTTGCTTAGATTTCCAAGGACCCCACCATTTCCTTTCATATTCACCCCAGGATCCTGACTTTTTTTCCTGCTTACACAAGAAAATCTCCTTTTTTCTCCCACATTCTCACATGCCTTGATCATCAAATGAATGAGCACCTTGTTTTGTGTGTGTGTGTAGAAATGCCTTTTTTTCCCCTGAGGAGGCAGAATCTACTTTGTGCCTCCCTTTTCTTTGGGCTTATCATGAAGAAGTGCCTCCCTTCTTTGCCGTTAGAAGGATTTTATCCCTTTTGCTGCAGCAGGCATCTTCCTGGCTTATTTTATACCAGTGCTAAGAGCATCACAAAAGCTGGGTGAGCTTTCCAGGTTTTTTATTTTTTAGCAGAGTTGTGTTTCTCCTTGGGGGTTGGAGAAAAATTGCACCAGCACTTAATAGAATGTCTTTTGACATTCCATTTGTTATATCACAGTAAAAGCATTTTAAAAGATGCATTTCAACAAAGAACTGTAGGTTGTTGAGATTTTTATAAAAAGCAAAAGCACATGGTAAAGCAAGTCTAAGATTCAGAGGCATCGCAAGGCATATAACAAGATTTGGGGCTCAGTCTTTCCATTTACATCAAAGGCATCCCCCCACCAGGCTTAATTGCCATGCAGAGGGGGAGATTTTGGGAGGACACAATGCACAGAAAAGGGAGGGTTAACTCTACCCTCCCTAACTGTGATACCTCTGGAAGTCTCCTCTGTAAGCGTAGGAAAAACTTCCCATTGGCACTAATGGAAATGTTTTTTCCAAGCTTAATTGTCATGCAGGGCTGAGCGTTAACCTTTCCTTCCTCAGCTGCAATCCCCCCTTGAAAATTGCCCCCTGTATGGCAATTAATCCAAGAAACCAACAACAACCTTCCATTGTCACTAATGGGAACTTAGGGCTCCGCGGAATACACCTGGGGCCAAGGGACCTAGCAATAACCCCTGCTAAGATTCAGATGTGTAATCTTTGGATGTCGTCTTCTTCTTCTCCTTTATTGTTCCCAGCACTGCAGAAGGTTTGACGAGAGAACCTACGTCAGACGTAAGTGGATGGCAAACCTTTGTACAGGCACTGGGTTACTTTCTGAAGATGTTCTTTGGATCTGCAGCACTGGGGACTCTGACCGGCCTTATTTCTGCATTAATATCCTTTGCTTTTAGGTAAAGCTGTCCAAATGCATGAACAGGCAGTGCATTTCATTTTAATAATGGCCCTCAGCAGTGTTTCTTAGGGAGATCATGATTTTAAAACAGAAGGCTTTTGGTCAGCATGCGGTTTCCTCTTCAGTTTAGTTTTTAACAGCATCAGTGCCCAGTGGGCAACAATTCCGGACTTGCATAACACTTGCATATGAATCTCATTAAGGCCAAAGATACTGTATAATCACTTATCTTGATGGTTGTTGTATCTAAGGTATGGTTAAATGCTTTGGATTGTCTCTGACTGTTTTCACACTGGGAAAGCTTTCATAGGTAATAGAGCTTATTCAGTGTTAAAGTAATGGACTGAAATGGATCAGTACTGAACATGGCTACTTGAGTGTGTGAATGTTGCTGTGTAAAAATCTATAGGATAACAGTTGGTCTTACTTCAGATATACAAAGGTCTGTTATCTAAACAGTTACTGCAAGGCAGTAAAGTGCTTACGTTGCTTTGTACTTTTTGCTATTCTCATGGTAGTACAGGGCATGTCTGGACTGATAAGAAATGGCTTCTAACTCAGGGTAAATGCCTTTAAAACTTTCTCACTCCTTATTGATGCAATGCTTCCCCACAGATATGCAGGATACTTCCCTCTAAAAAATAGATGCAAAATTAATCCATGCAAAGTAATATTTAAAGTTTAATGCTGCTGAATACTATTTTCAGTACTTCTACAGTATGAATCTTGCTGTTTGTAATATTCATTTACTTTATTTAGCTTTATTTAGCTTTTGTTGATACATCGTACAATAAGACACCAGATCTATACACCTATCCATTTAAAATGAAAGTCTCTGATACTTAGCTAAGTTCTATGCAGAGTAGTCTAATTGGTCCTATAGTCATTGGTTACTTCTACTAAACGTAGCATTGCTGCAATTGTAAAACATAAAGGTGGATTTAGTGCTCTTTAAGGAGTTAGAGTGGTTGGCCTATGAAACTTTGTAGTGGACAATGCAGCTTAGCAACATTGTTGTTGATTTTTCTTTATTTGTATTTGTTATATAATACTTAGCAGATATGTGAAACAAGCTGTCTGTTTCTTGTAACAGCTAAGAATTTATCCATGGTCAGTTCATATGCACTGAAAACAATTATAAAAGCTTAATCATACAAGTAAAAAAGTAAAATGAAGTAAAAATAAAAAGTACATAATAATTAGCAGAGGAAATAACCAACCAGTACAATATCTGATAGAAACCAATACTTTTAGCAATTATGCACCTGCTTATAAGACACACTTCTAAAATGGCCACAAGATGTAGTGATGGCCACATTTGGATGGCTTTAAAAGGGGGTTGGATAAATTCCTGGAGGAGAAGGCTATCAATGGCTACTAGTCATGATGGTTAAGTGGAACCTCCAGTATCAGAGGCAGTAAGCCTGTATACACTAGTTGTTGGGTAACATGGGTGGGAGGGTGCTGTTGCACCATTTCCTGCTTGTGGTTTCCTGGTTGACAGCTGGTTGGCCACTGTGTGAACAGAGTAGATGGACTAGATGGACCTTTGGTCTGATCCAGCATGGCTCTTCTTACATTCTGATGGCCAAATGGTGTTTATACAATAATAACTTTTAGCAACAGGTTAACTCAATTTGATACACACAGTTAGAAACTCACATAAAAATGTTCAAAACATGACATCTATATGTAGAATTTGAAAGGAGTCAAAGAAGAATAACTTCCACTAAGATTGGATATTCTGTAGTTAAAGCAGAGCTGTGCAACCTATGTCTACCAATTGAAGCACAGCCCAGAACTGTATTGTGGCTTGCTGGGTGCAATCCCAGCTAGCAATGAAACACATGAAACTTTTGTCTCTATAAGGCAACTTCTATGTCCAGGCTAGTTTAAAGCATCCCTGAAAAATGTCTGTTCCGTTTGTAGTTATTGATTCTTCCCACAATTACATACCCCAGTCCTTTAGATCTTTGTCAGTGGACTTTCTTTTGGTGCCCTGGCCAGGTGGCTCTGAGTGAAAGAGCCCTCTTGGTAGTGGGATCTCAGTAACAGAATGCTCTCCCCAGAGAGGCCTACCTAGTGACTAATGTGATTTCTTTTTGGCAGTAAGCAAAGATCTTTTATTTTTTCTATTTTTTCAGGCCTTCCAAATGCTGTAGCATTTAATAATCTAATTTATCTCTTAATGTTTTATTCTCGGCTCTTCATGTTTGATCTTCATGTTTGATCTTGTTTTTTATTTTGATTTTTTGTATGATTTAATGCTGCATCATTTTTTGGCACATTGAGTTCTAGAACATTTAGCTTGATTCATGAGGGGTAGATGGTCCTGAGTTGCAGCTCGAGATTGGTCCACATAGCTCTCTGTTTTCTCTTAGACTATAATCCTTGTGCATCCCTTGTGAATTATTCCAAGCTATTACTTTATACTGCAGACTTTATACTGTTAGTTTTACCCTACCCTGTGCCTGCTTACCCTACCCTGTGCCTGTTGGCATTCTCTTCCCCTCCTTATTGTTTTACTATGATTTTATTAGATTGTTAGCCTATGCGGCAGGGCCTTGCTATTTACTGTTTTACTCTGTACAGCACCATGTACATTGATGGTGCTATATAAATAAATAATAAAATAATAATAATAATAATAATTATTATTATATGACAACGGAGGGTTATAAAGTATGCTAATTCTTTGCTGTAGTCTAATACATTAATTCCATGTTCAGTAATGGGTCGTTTTTATTAGCATATGCTCCAGGTTTTTCTTATATGTATTAAATGTTCAGTAAACAAATTAGGTCATCCCACCACCACCTCGGGGGCTTTAGAGCTGAATGCTGAAAGCAGTATGCCATACCTAAAGTATATCCAGCCAGTTGGGTCTGATTCGCATTGTATGGCATTGTGGCAAACCAATTCTCTGACTTTCCATACTAGCCGGAGCTGGGTTTTATTTATTCATTTTATTTATTATTACATTTATAATAATTATTATAAATAATTATTATAAATAAATTATTACATTTATTTATTATTACATTGATAACAGACGACAAACAAAAGGCTGAAGTGCTCAATTCCTACTTTGCCTCGGTCTTCTCCCAAAAGCGGATCTATGACCCCCCTGGAAAAAGTGAAGCAGAAGTTGAGGGGGCAGGATTGCAGTTTGAGATTGATAAACAAATGGTCAAAGAACACCTAATTTCCTTGAATGAGTTCAAATCCCCAGGGCCCGATGAACTGCATCCAAGAGTAATGAAGGAGCTAGCGGAAGAACTCTCAGAACCTTTGTCTATTATCTTTGCAAAATCATGGAAGACGGGTGAGGTGCCGGACGACTGGAGGAGGGCTAACGTTGTCCCTATCTTCAAAAAGGGCAAAAAGGAGGAACCTGGGAACTACAGACCAGTCAGCCTGACATCCATCCCTGGGAAAATTCTGGAGCAGATTATAAAGAAGTCAATCTGTAAACACCTTGAAATCAATGCAGTGATTACTAGAAGCCAACATGGATTTGTCAGGAACAAATCCTGTCAGACTAATTTGATCTCATTTTTTGATAGGATAACCTCCCTTGTGGACTGTGGGAATGCTGTGGATGTCATATATCTTGACTTCAGCAAAGCTTTTGACAAAGTACCACATGACATTCTGATTAACAAACTAGCTAAAAGTGGACTAGATGGAACAACTATTAGGTGGATCCACAGTTGGCTACAGAATCGGACTCAAAGAGTACTTATCAATGGAACCTTCTCAAACTGGGGAGAGGCAACGAGTGGGGTGCCGCAGGGCTCAGTCCTGGGCCCAGTGCTCTTCAACATTTTTATTAATGATTTGGACGAGGAGGTGCAGGGAACGCTGATCAAATTTGCAGATGACACCAAATTGGGTGGGATAGCTAATACCCTGGAAGACAGAAACAAACTTCAAAGTGATCTTGATAGGCTGGAGTGCTGGGCTGAAAACAACAGAATGAAATTTAATAGGGATAAATGCCAAGTTCTACATTTAGGGAATAGAAACCAAATGCACAGTTACAAGATGGGGGACACTTGGCTCAGCAATACTACAAATGAGAAAGATCTTGGAATTGTTGTAGATCACAAGCTGAATATGAGCCAACAGTGCGATATGGCTGCAAGAAAGGCAAATGCTATTTTGGGCTGCATTAATAGAAGTATAGCTTCCAAATCAAGTGAGGTACTGGTTCCTCTCTATTCGGCCCTGGTTAGGCCTCATCTAGAGTATTGCGTCCAGTTCTGGGCTCCACAATTCAAGAAGGACGCAGACAAGCTGGAGCGTGTTCAGAAGAGGGCAACGAGGATGATCAGAGGTCTAGAAACAAAGCCCTATGAAGAGAGACTGAAAGAACTGGGCATGTTTAGCCTGGAGAAGAGAAGATTGAGGGGAGACATGATAGCACTCTTCAAATACTTAAAAGGTTGTCACACAGAGGAGGGCCAGGATCTCTTCTCGATTCTCCCAGAGTGCAGGACACAGAATAACGGGCTCAAGTTAAAGGAAGCCAGATTCCGGCTGGACATCAGGAAAAACTTCCTGACTGTTAGAGCAGTGCGACAGTGGAATCAGCTACCTAGGGAGGTTGTGGGCTCTCCCACACTAGAGGCATTCAAGAGGCAGCTGGACAACCATCTGTCAGGGATGCTTTAGGGTGGATTCCTGCATTGAGCAGGGGGTTGGACTCGATGGCCTTGTAGGCCCCTTCCAACTCTGCTATTCTATGATTCTATGATTCTATGATATCCTGTCTCTTGCAAGGAACACAGGGTGGCTTATATTATCCCCCTCCACTTCATTTTATCCTTACAACAACCCTGTGAGGTAGACCTCCAAAGAGCCCATCCATTAGGGCTGCAACTAGAGGTACACAGATTGTGTTTCCTCCTCTTCCCCCATCTTCCATTACATCAGTAAACAAGGGGTTGGCAACACATGGCCTGTGTCTTGCGTCCAGCCCCCTGCCGCCACTGCTGATTTTGCTGTGGTGGTGGCAAAAGAAAAGAAAAGAAAAGAGCACCCTCTGTTTTGATGCAGAATTGCACTCTTGGGATTTTGATTCTGTCTCAGAATAAGGTGTGTGCTCCCTGCATGGTTCATTTTAAAGGAAGAATGCCTCCTTTTATTTGTTGCTGTCAGATTTCAGCAGCAAATTCAGTAATTCATTTCATTTATTAGATTTCTCTGCCACCCCATAGCTGAAGATCTCTGGGCGGTTCACAAAAATTCAGCGGCAGGAGGTACGAGTGCAGTGCCTGCAGGGGTCCTGGGTGGGAGGCAAATCATTCCCCTGACCCCCGGAAGTTGCCCACTCTTAAGGTGACCATATGGAAAGGAAGACAAGGCTCCTGGATCTTTAACAGTTGTTTTGAAAAGGGACTTTCAGTAGGTGTCATTTGTATGCATGCAGCACCTGGTGAAGTTGTATCTTGACCAGATACAAAAGAGGGCAGGGCTCCTGCAGCTTTAACTGTTGTGATGAAGAGGGAATTTCACCAGGTTCTGCATGCATACAAATGACACCTGCTGAAATTCTCTTTTCTATGCAACTGTTAAAGATACATGTCTTCCTTTCCATATGGTTGTCCTACACACTCTTGTGGTAAACCGAGAGCTGTGATGTTAGATTGTCATATTGTGAGTTCCCCCACCCCTGCAAATGGCGGCCAGTAAAGTAGAGTGGGAGTGGAAGAACCCACAACATGATGATGTCACTTCACAGCTTTTAGTTTACTTGACATTTTGCCTGTTCGGAGAACATGCTAAGCCATGGTTAGGCCGCTAACGCCTTTGAAGCAAATGGTTAGTGAGCGTGTTTAAACCGTGGTTATGTAGCCACCATGGTTAGGAATGGTCACACAACGTGCTAAGTCATGGTTCACATGACACACTAAGGCTAAGCCATAATGTTTAGTTCAAAATGCTTAACCACCATGGCTTAGCGTGTCATCTGAACAGGGACAGTAGCTGGAGAGGAAGAGATCCAGGACTGATATATCTCCCATTGGGCCTGTTCAGATGACACTGAGGTTCTGTGGTTAGCACTAACCACAACCCATACGCTCACACACAACACCGTTAACCCTGTCCAGTTCCCGGCTTCCTTAACCACACGCTAACCACAAAGCAGTTAGATGAGCACCTGAGTCCTCTGAATGCTCCGCTCTGTATCCTATCAGCCCTTGCACTAAGAGAGCCAGCAGTTGCCTGATTTAGGCTAGCTCTATAATGTTAGCTCTATGATTTCACACCCTTAGCCACAGGTGCGTGCCAGACGACACCTTAAGCCAAAGTTAGTCTGCTCACCCTGCTGCAGAACAGGGTTAGTGAAGCCAACCACAATGTGGTGTGTGTGCGCACTAATTTATACATCCCTTTCCTAAGGACCTGGATCTATTCTCCAGATCCTGGAGTGTCCTTTGCTGTCAACTGAAGGTTGTTGTTTTTCTCCTTAGCTTAATTGCCATGCAGGGAGAGATTTCCAATAGGGAATGCAACTGGAGAGGGAAAGGTTAACTCTTTCCTCCTCACGTTAGGAAGGACTTCTGACTCCCAGTTGTTTAACAATAGTAGCAGCAAAATGACTCCGTCTCACCCTAAATTATACTGCTGAAATGAAGAGAGCTTCTGATAACCAGGATTGGATTTTAGCGTGGAAAGGACTATGAACTCAGTTTTGGTACTCAAAACAAATTCCTAGGTTCAGAATTCTTTAATTCTAAGTGTATGGCTTTTGCACCAGGCTCTGGTTGGTAGATTTTCAGGCTGTAATAAAGCCATGGAGATCCCACAGCCCTGAAGTCTGCCCACCCCTTCTTTGGAGTTTCAAAAGAAGGTGGAGACAGTCATCCAGGCAGGGTTGACCTCTCTGGACAAAGGGTTGAGCAAAATGATCCACAGGGATCATCTTCCTGTTTAATGGTTCTGAGATAGTCATGTCTTCCTAAATATCCATGAAAGGAGAACATTACACTTTTCACAGGGTTTAGGAACCTGGAAAAGTCTCAACAAGTAACTTATGTCTTGTATAGATGTGCCACTGACATGTTGCATCAAGCAAAATGCAAATTGAATTTGGGAAATGCCTCTTCAGGCAAAACGCCTGAAGAATTTCAAGGGGAGCCAATTGAGGTTTGATAACACTTGCTAGATTTCTTGGAAGCTGTGTGTGCGCCTTTGTGTCTCTGTGTTTGTGTCTCTACGTGTGTCTGTTGATCATTTTTTTCTTGGATATGAATTACAACAAACAACCATGAACTGAGAAATCAGAAACAGATTTAGAATCCTGCTTTGTAAATGTAGACGCACCCACTTTCCTCGCTCTCTGACCTTTTCTGGAGCTGTTTTAGTCACTTGCCTGGGTTCTCAGTCTGAAAATACTAAATAGTTCACTTTCAGACGAAAATCTGTGTACATCACAGAAGTGATAAATTGGTCTTTATTCCACTCAAGCATGCTGAGCACCTGTTTTAAAATCTGTGTGGACCAGATTGATAAAGTGCAGGGAAACCTGTGATGCAGTTGCAGTCTGCTTTGCTCTCTAGGTCTGCATTCCAGCCGCATTTGCCAAACTGCTCTTAGAAGAACAGCTTTCTTGAAGGTGATCATAGATAATAGCTACCTTTCAGCATCTCACAAACCCAAGGCTGCAATCTTACGGACAATTAGGCAACTTAAATTCTATTGACGTCGTTAAGATTTAAGCAGCCTAACTATATACACATGCTAAGAATGTGATATACTGTAGTTGGGGTCCCTGTTGTAATATCACAATTGGGAACCACTTCTGTATGCAGTCCTGCTTCTTCGACCTTTCACAATTGTATGCCTTGTAGCATAGAGCATCACTGGTTGTCAGTGATGGTTGTTCCACCTGAAAAATGCCATAGAATATACAATAAGAAGGGAAAAATAAATGCACTTCATTGCATAGTGTGCCACTGTGCTTATGGCTATGGGGTCAAAAGCAGGTGGTTCAGCATGGGACCCCAAAAGCCCTCTGGTCCTGCTCTGATGATAAAGGATAACTTTATTCTAATTATCTTTATTTCCTGTTCCCTTACCGTGCTTGTATTTTGCTTAACTATTTGGTGTTGACGTGTTGAAGCATATTGATTTACGGAAAACCCCTTCTCTGGAGTTTGGAATGATGATTATCTTTGCTTATCTTCCCTATGGACTTTCAGAAGGTATTTCTCTCTCAGGTAAGCTGCACGTCAAATAAACCCAAAGCTACTGAAAATGTTGAAATGATTTGCGGTCCGCTTGGGTTGCCAGAACATTCAACTTCCTGGTTGAATATTTCCCCCCTCCCCCAACTTTCAGCAAGGGTTTGTAGCGCAAATGTGCACGAACCTTTGTACTAGAAAACCTTCAGAATCTTGTAGGGAGAGAGAAATGGGGGGATTTACTCTACACTCCAGGATTAGATATTGCCTCTGTTTTGTGCCATCATGCAGAAATTCTAGGAGCTGCGTGGCTTTTGGCACTTTTCCTAGGGAAAGGAATTCCAAAGTGGGAGCAGCCAGTGTTTCAGGTTAACACATGGCCTTGCCCTGCCCCAGTGTCCCTGGACAGAACATTGCGTGTCTCTACATTAAGGGAAATTGTGTTGTTTACCTGGGGCTTTTCTGCTTCCTGATTCCTTGTTATGGGCTGCATTACATGGGAAGAGAGAGGCAACAAGGGGTTTGAATTGAATACTTCCCCTCCACTCAGTTCCATTGAGTTCTGTTGAGAAGATCCTGCTGTTCTTCATCGTGGTCTCTATGCATCACACATATGGGCTTTGCGCCTGCGCAGAGACCAGACCGGAATCTCCAATAGCTTAGGGAAACGCTTTTGGGCGGGAACCCCTCCCCCACGCTACCGCGCATGTCCACGGGGTTCCCGCCCTTCCCTCAGTTCTTCGTCGTCCGCCATCGTGCACTGACTTAGAAACCGTTTCTCCTCTAGCGTTTTTCTCTCAAAATTTCTTCTTCGCTCTTTTTAAAGAGTTTGTGTGTCTTTCTTAGTATTCACTCTTCCTTCTTCTTCTGTCTATATATATATAAAAAAAAAAATTATAAATCCTATTTCTTTTCACCTTTTCTATTGCTAAACGCTCTTAACTTCAAGCGATCCTCGATCGCGGGCGCCTACAGGCGCATGGCCGTGAGGGCCCCTTTCAGGAAATGCGTCAGATGCAGCGCTAAACTACCACCAAAGGACGGGCATTCACTCTGCGTGATCTGTTTAGGAGAAGGCCACAAGGTTCAACAGTGCCATCACTGTATGGCTTTTACAAAGCAGACTCGCAAACACAGAGCGGACAGGCTTCGTTCCGTGCTGTGGGAAAAGGCCCTGAAGGCCACTGAACCCACTCATCAAAGGCACGTTGAAAAATCCTCCTCAAGGACAATGAGCAGGGAACGCAGCCCTGAAATTCAGTCCTTTGTGGTCACTGAGGAGATGGTGGCGGAAAACAGGGCCATACCCCTGACGCCAGGCCGATCCCTTGCGGTATCCGCGGCCAAAAAGATTGCCAAAACGGCGCGGACCCCTAAATCGGCTGATCAGCAGAAAAAGAAGAAGAAAAAGAGCAAGGACGTTGATAGACGATCCTCCTCTAAGCCAGCTACGGTACCGTCAGCATCGCCTAAACCTGCTACAGTATCGAGACCGGAGCATTCATCGATACCGACTCCCATACCGACTGCTTACTCTGTACAGCACCATGTACATTGATGGTGCTATATAAATAAATAATAATAATAATAATAATGCTAGGAGCTCGATGTCGGAGGGAGAGATTCGTGATTCGTGATTCGGTATCGGTCGTCTCTATAGCTCGCAATGTTGAGCAAGAACAGACAATCCAACCTACGATACCGACGTCTCCGATTCCTCAAGAGAGGACGTTATACTCTCGACCTGACTATGACCGAGTTTCTCAATACTCTGGCTATCATAGACAAGAGTTATACGACTGGGAGTATTATCGACCCCACGACTACTACCCAGACGGGCATAGACCTGAGGAACGATATAGACTTCCTCCACATCCTACCAGGGCCATTCAAGCTCCGTCACCGTTAGCATCAAGACATCGTACCGATGTCGATGCTTCGATACCTAGGGCCACCGTTTCGTCGTCTCCACCTCGGTACGAGCAGGCATTGCAACCGGTTCAGTCGACGCTGCAGCCTACGAGATCTAACTCACCTGATGATGAGTATAGGTCCGACTCAGAGTCAGTCGCCTCCGTTGCAGCTTCGATGCCGTCACCGGACGACGTGGTAAATACTCATGATCCTGCTTCTCCTTCTGAGGATATGGGTACTTTTTCCGATCACGTCCTCAGGATGGCACAGTCACTGTGCCTCGACGTCGAACAACCTGCACAAGAGGATGATGATCCGATTTATGATGTCATGAAATCTCAAGCTGCTTCCACCGTGGCAATTCCTTTCCCGCCTACTTTAAAACGTACGGCGCAAATCTCGTGGAAGACTCCTTGTGCTTCTCAGCCTACATCAAAGAGATTAGAGGCAATGTATAAAGTCCAAGAGACTAATGTTAACTTTTTGTTCCAACACCCGACACCCAATTCCATAGTGGTGGAGTCGGCTCAAGGCAGGTCTAATAAAATACATTCGGCCCCTGTGGATAGGGAAGGTAGGAAACTTGACTACCTTGGAAGAAGAGTGTACGCTTCTTCATCACTAGGGATACGAACCTCGGCATATGAAGCCACGATGGCTCGATATCAAATTTTTCTCATGGAAAAGATAGGTTCGCTTTGTGACCACCTTCCAGACGACAAACGCGAACTAGCCAGAATTTTTCAGTCTGAAGCTATGTCCATAGCTAGACTTCAACTTAACTCGGCCAGACATCAGACCGATTCCCATTCAAAATCCATGATGGGATCGGTGGCTCTCCGTCGACATGCATGGTTGAGGTCAGCCAACCTCACTAATGAAACGAAGACGAGAATAGAGAGCCTGCCATTCGATGGCGAAGGCCTCTTTAATGTTAAGACTGATGAGTCTTTGGACACTATATATAAGGCACGAACCACAGCCAGGAAAATGGGTTTCTCCCAGCCTCCACCTCAATACAAACAACGGCGTTGGACAAGACAGCCTTACCAACAGCTGCAACAGCGCCCACAATATGATCGTCAGCCTCCTAGGCAGCAGCAGCAACAATTACAAAGAAAGAGACCCTATCAAGGCCGGGACCAGCAGAACAGACGCCAATCGGACTTTTCCAAGAGGCAGCGCCTTTGACTTCCCTGCTCCAGGCCTACTACCATTTACCAACCGTCTAGCACCCAAGTACCATCAATGGGAGTCCATAACATCCGACTCCTGGGTGCTCACTATCATCAAGACGGGATACGCCATCGAATTCGATGCCCTTCCTTTTTCTTCGGGAGTGAAGATAACAGCACCATCCCCTCCTCTGCTGCTCGAGGTACAGACCTTGTTATCGAAGGGGGCCATCTCTCACGTACCTGCGGAGGAACTCAACCAGGGATTTTTCTCCCGTTACTTCACGGTCCCGAAGAAAGATGGAGGTCTTCGTCCGATTATGGACTTAAGACAACTGAACAAATACATCACTCCAAAGAAGTTTCGTATGACAACAGTTACTTCAATCCTCCAACTGTTGCATACAGGGGTCTGGTTCGCGGTAGTAGACCTGAAGGATGCGTATTTCCACATCTCCATCAGGGAGTTGCATCGAACTTACCTACGGTTCTCCATCGGCGTCGAACAGTTCCAATTCAACGTCCTCCCTTTCGGCCTCGCGACAGCGCCGAGGGTCTTCACGAAGGTGATGGCTGTTGTGTGTGCCCACCTGCGAAAGGAGGAAATACATGTTTATCCATACATAGACGACTGGCTCCTGGTAGCGGAGGACAGTCACACGCTCCAGGAGAATATAGCCACGACTCTAGAACTTTTAGAATCCCTTGGTCTGTGGGTCAACCAGGAAAAATCTATACTGACTCCTCAGCGGACGATAGACTTCATAGGAGTGACTCTGTCGTCTCGAGATGGAAGAGCTTACCTCCCGTTAGCGAGGGTAAGGACACTTCGGGATCTAATTCTCGATGTCAAAACCCAAGCAAGACCTTCGGCATGGACAATCCAACGGTTGCTGGGTTTGATGGCGGCGACTACCGCTGTCATCAGATTCGCCAGACTGCGAATGAGGATTCTTCAAGGGTGGTTTTTGAAGACCTTCGATCTTCGACGCAATGCTCGCAGGACTTACCTTTCGATACCGAGACAAGTTCGGGCGTCGATGAAATGGTGGCTTTCGATGGAAAACCTCTTGGAGGGGATTCCTTTTCAGCAAAGAGCACCATCGCTTACCATCACGACGGATGCTTCTCTCGATGGATGGGGAGCTCACTGCAATTCGCTCACCGTCCAAGGTCGATGGCCCTCTCAACAGAAAGGGGAACATATCAACCACTTGGAACTCTTGGCTGTGGAAAATGCTTTAAAAGCGTTTGCCCAGATCATCGAGGGCAAGGACGTTCTGATTGCAACAGACAACACCACTGTTGTCTGCTACATAAACAGGCAAGGGGGAACGAGGTCATACCCCTTAACCCGCTCTGCACTCAGGATTTGGAACTGGTGCATAAAGAGACACACTTACCTGACTGCGATTCACATAGCGGGGAAGGAGAACATCGTAGCGGACTCCCTAAGCAGGTCTTTCCACGTCGACCACGAATGGGAGCTCGATACCGAAGTAAGAAACAACCTCTTTCGGTATTGGGGCGAGCCGGCTGTCGATGTTTTTGCCACTGCAGAAAACGCAGTTTGTACCAACTTCTGCAGCAGAGCTGGAAGCGGAAGGAACTCGCGAGGAGACGCCTTCGCAAGAATGTGGACAGGGGGACTACTATACATCTTCCCACCGTTCCCACTCTTGACAAAGGTTGTGGCCAAGATAAGAACAGACGGCGCAAACTGTATCCTGATCGCGCCGTGGTGGCCTCGACAACCATGGTTCCCTCATGCTCTTCGACTGTCGAGAAGGGACTACATCGAGCTACCATCGATACCGAACCTTCTGTCTCGACACCAAGGCAGAGTTCGGCACCCAGACCACTCGACACTCAAGTTGACAGCGTGGAGGATAGTACCATGACTTTCGGTACCGAACAATTCATGGTACAGAGCATTTTGACTGCGTCGAGAAAACCGTCGACTAGGAAGTCATATGCGGCTAAGTGGCGGAGGTTTTCTAAATTTGCAGTACAAATGAATCACATCGCTGAGACTTGTCCCATCTCTGTGATTTTTGAATACCTACTCTCACTGTTCCAAGGAGGCTTAGGACTTTCGTCCATCAGGGTTCATTTGGCTGCCATCACTGCCTTTCATGAAGGTGTAGAAGGGTTCTCGCCTTTCTCCCATCCTACATCCAAGGAATTTTTAAAGGGTTTGAGAAACACCATACCAACTTCTAGAAATATCGTACCGTCGTGGAGCTTGTCAGTTGTGCTCCATGCATTGATAAGAAAACCTTTTGAGCCTATGGCTACAATGAACTTAAGACTTTTAACTCTCAAGACTGTGTTCTTGGTGGCCATAACTTCAGCAAGGCGTGCAGGTGAACTTAGAGCTCTAAGAATTGATGCGCCTTATACAATTTTCCATAACGACAGGGTCGTGTTGCGAACAGACCCATCTTTTTTACCCAAGGTCGTGACACCCTTTCACTTGGCTCAGGACATTACTTTGCCAGCCTTCTTTCCAAACCCTACAACGCCTGCGGACACTGCTCTCCACATGTTGGACGTCAGAAGAGCTCTTTCTTTCTATAGAGCTAGAACTGAAGGATTTAGAAAATCCAAACAACTATTCGTATGTTATGGTGAGCCTTATAAAGGACTCCCAGTGTCTTGCCAGCGATTGTCACGCTGGATAGTGGAGACAATTGAACTTGCCTACTCTATCTCTAAACTAGAGATACATCGACCTGTGACAGCTCATTCAACCAGAGCGATGTCAACGTCGGTGGCTTTCAGCAGGGGTGTTCCACTTCAGGACGTTTGCAAGGCGGCGACTTGGTCCACCCCTTCCACATTTGTCAAGCATTACAGCTTAGACACTCGATCCAGACATGACTGTTCGTTTGGAAGGGCGGTGCTCTCGGAAGTGTTGAAATAATACACCAACCCACCTCCAAGGTATGTGAGCTTGCTACTCGCCCATATGTGTGATGCATAGAGACCACGATGAAGAAATGCAGGTTGCTTACCTGTAACTGTAGTTCTTCGAGTGGTCATCTATGCATTCACACAACCCACCCACCATCCCCTCTTGGTGGTGTGATATTTAATAATGACATGATTGACTATGGATTATATTTTATCTTATTTATTGAATTACACTCATGTTTATGGGGGCACGATGTCGGACTCCTGTAAACTGAGGGAAGGGCGGGAACCCCGTGGACATGCGCGGTAGCGTGGGGGAGGGGTTCCCGCCCAAAAGCGTTTCCCTAAGCTATTGGAGATTCCGGTCTGGTCTCTGCGCAGGCGCAAAGCCCATATGTGTGATGCATAGATGACCACTCGAAGAACTACAGTTACAGGTAAGCAACCTGCATTTCCCCAGCTATGACCACTTCAAAAGTGGTTCTTTTTATCCCGGGATTTCTAGAAGATTCCGTGGAAGACGTCCTGGTTGTTGACGATGTCGTGAAATCGACCCGAAAACGTCCATGAGTGGCCAATCACAAGCATGCAATAAATCGCTCATTCAGAGGAGCCCTACATCTAACCCAGAACAATACCAAATTTATTTGAACCCACTACTGAGCCCCAGATTGAATGAAGGGGTGAACAGCTGGTTCAGGGAGATCTCAGGTATATATATTACTTTTCCTTTCAGGAAAGGTGTGGGTGGGGTTGGTACTCAATCCCCTTGCATTTAAGATAGAAAAAGAACATTGTTAGTGTTACTTAAAGTATCATCTTCTACCAAAAAGCCAGGAGCGGCTTACAAACAATCAATAAAAAAAGACAGTCCCTGCCTGCAGACTTACAATCTAAAAAGATACAAAGGAAAGGAGATGGGGAAAGGGAAGGGGAGAGGGGGAAATGAAGTAGTCTATCCCTAGGGCTGGTCAAACAATCGTGGTTTCCTTACTAATCTCCCTCTGTGCAGCCTCTGTTCATCTGACCAAGACGTACAGGCCCTTGTATTGGCGTGATACACAGGTGGTATCATGAAACGTCTGCTTGGTTGAACTTGAACATGCTGATGGGAAGAAAAGGGGGTGCTCTCCATTTTGAAGGACACAAGCCTGCTTTATAGTCAGAACCAGCAACAGAAGGCTAGCAGAAGCCAGTGTGGCTACATTAGCACTGACGTAATGTGCTTTGGGGAAACCACCTGCTTTCAGAGTTTGACAAAATGGGACCGAACCTCCTGCTTTTTATACACGCACAGTAGGATATTGCCATAAAAGCATGTAAGGGGAAATTATGTTTTAGCATCGTGAAAAAGAAGTGCATTAGCTAGTAAGGCGCACAAGTGCAGCTCTTCCTGTTTCTGCAAAGCTTCTAGGATGTTGTGGCTAGGCACAGTTTGGGTGGGTGAAAGATTGCAATCAAATAGCGGTGGTTTCAGCACCTACGGCTTGAACTGTTCTCCTTCAGCCCTCTGTGGAGCTTTACAGAATATATATATATATATATATATATATATATATATATATGGTGTTTTACTCTTTATCTTTTATTGTTCAATGATCTGGAGTGTGGCCCTAATCTGTATAGATGTGGAGTGGTATAGACATCTTGTACATGAAATGTAAAATTGATAGAAAGATCTTTGAGCAATGCTGCACAGCCCCCCATATCCCCCACCCCCCCCGGCCCAAATTGGGTGCTCCAGGGTAGTTCCAGGAGCTGGAGGCACTGAACACTAAAAAAAGCTTCCTACCTGTATTATCTCAGTAATCCTTAAAGCAAGCATGTAAGAAAGGTGAGGATTATGAGCCCCATATTACAGATGGGAATGGGGTAGGGGGGAACAGAGGCTGAGAGAGAGAGAGAGTGGCTAGTTAAAGGTACAGATGTAACATTTGAATGGGGACTTCCAGTTTATGACTCATGTGCTTTAACCCGGATGATACACCAGCGCTTTGATACATTCCAGAAGAGGTGGTCATTCCACATGGGAGCTACTTCTCCTTAATATGCCACCATGCTGTTGGACATTGTGTGTGAATGCCGTGTCCCAATGGCAGAGTTCTTTCCCCTGCTTGTGGCAAGGTACCAGTTGCATCCCAAAGACTCATGCGATTGGCCTCACCAACATTTATTTATTTATTTATTTATTTATTATTGCATTTATATCCCTGGCTGGGTGAGAGGGAATGGCACCAATGGAAGTTGGAGAAAAAGGAGAGACGGGCTCTGGTGCTGTAGTTGGTAGGGAATGAACGTTTTATTGTTTCCAAATTTAAAATAGCTAAAATATATAAAAATATATATCCTGACTTTTTTCCTCCAAGGAACCCAAGGTGGCGTACATAATCCTCACTTTATCCTCACAACAACCCTGTGAGGTGGGTTGGGCTGAGGGTGTGTGACTGGCCCAAAGTCACCCAGTGGGTTTCCATGGCTGAGTAGGGACTAGAACCCAGATCTCCCGACTCCCAGTCTGACGCTCTAGCCACTACACCACACTGGCACTACACCACAACATGGCTACAGCATTCATGTGTGGCCCCCAGCTTTGTGAGGGTGCATCACAGAAAAGGGCCATGTATGAGCAAGGCCTGTGTCCGAACAGCACCATAGAGCTTTTCTACAGAAGGCATTTTTTGTGAGCTCATCATTCCCTACTCACAGTTGTTTATGGGTTCTTTAGATCCTCCAGTTTCACTTCGGTTTTTAACAGCACTTTTGGTGAGGTTTTTTTTTAGAGCAGGGGAAATGTATTCTTTGTGAAAGCGAGAGAAAATGCATTTTCCACTTGTGTAACCCCACTCTTCTGCTATAGCACAGCACCACTGAGAGGTTATGTAGTGGGAAAGCAGGAAAGGGAACACTCTTTGTGTAGTGTTTGGATCGCAATTCTGCGACAAAACCAAAAGTAGATCCAGCAGATTAACAGCCTCACGTAGGAAAGCTCTTCATTGCTCATTATCATACACCTGATGGAGTGGGGGACTTTCACTTACAAAAGCTCATGTGTTACTCTTGGGTTAAATGTGTTAGTTCTGAAGCCGCCACTTCAGATCCTGACATCCCTCTGCCCTGCAAGCGCTAACTCATTTTTCACTCTGAAAGTTCATACTGTAAGACTGAGAATAATGTCGATGATGAAATGCAGTATATCCACAGAGTGTCATTTAGCACCGATTACTGACCCAGAAAAAGTGTTACCGAGTTCTTGGTTGTTCACTGCTAGGTTTTGGAGAACTCGTGGGAAGGGGGATGCCATGCAAGCTCACTGAGCCCTGCTTGTGCACCCCCGCTTCAAAGACCTGGGCTGTTCATGCCTTTGGCGAGCATTCGGGAGGCTACGGGAGCCTCCCGAGCCCTTGGCAAAGTGTGCTTTCCAGGGCCTCCAGTAAGTGTGCAGTTCCCCCGGTCCACACCATTAGTGTGGCCGGGGGAATTGCACACTTTCCGGAGGTCTTGGAAAGCACACTTTGCCTTCCCCACTGCACTAATTGGGGCCTTAAAGGCCCACTTAACCTTGCATTAGGGGAAATTGCATGAAACATGCAATTTCTGAAAAGGTGGGGAAACTCTGTATTTTCTTCCTCCACTCTAATGGCCTTCCCCAGCCTTTGGAAAATTGCTTATTTTCCCCCGCTGCATTAATGGCGGCCACCATTAATGCAGTAGGGGGAAAGGGACAAAGGATGTGGGTCAGGGCAGACTCATGCCCGACCGCTCTCAAATTCTCGAGAGAGGTCGGGCCCAGCCCCATCCTAGCGCTTGGTGGGGCCAGGTGGATTTTTGATAACAATGCTACTTACCCCTGGCTTAGAATTTCCTCTGTATGAATTTCAACGTCCAGTTCCCTTTCTCCTCCCTATCTCTATGATCTTCCTTTTCTGAAATCTGGGCAACATATAACAGGAGAAACAGATTCTGCATTTTCCCAGCCTAGTGTTGTTTGGGTTTATAGCTCTCTTTTCTAATTAAGGCAGGAAAATCTGGATTTGGCCACAGACTAAGTTGATCTAAAGCACCTCAGAACTCCAGTTCAAATATGAAAAGTCTTGCATAAGCAAGGGCTGCTTTCCCTTTCACATGGATCTCGCCAAGACCTTCATATAAATATCCCTCCCCACTGTCTCCAGCTTTGAAGTGAATAGAGAAGCATTTGCATGTGCAGGAACTTCTGTGCTTCTGCAGGCTGAGCCAGATTAAGACATCCCTGGCAGATGGTGAAATTCAACTTCCATGAGTGATACAATAATTGAACCTGAGCTACCAGTGGGAATCACTCCCTAATTTACTTCCCACACTCCATTCTTTCTGTTACAGGACAACAGTGGAAACGTACTTATTGCTTTGCAATTGGTAACGATATACTTGCCCGAGTGTTTGTTGATATGAAAAGTGTTCTTCGTCTGACTGTGGCATTTCCTCCACCCACCCACAGGTATCATGGCAATCTTGTTCTCTGGCATCGTGATGTCTCACTACACCCATCATAACCTTTCTCCAGTGACACAGATCCTAATGCAGCAGACTCTGAGGACCGTGGCATTCATGTGTGGTACGTGCTGTCTTTTGCTTAGTCTCTGCAATTCAAAATTCAGTGCATCAAATGCTTCTTGATTATGTAAATTACCCAGGTTGAGGAACCTCATCCCGGGATCCAAATTCAGCCCTCCTGAGCTTCCAGTCTGGTCCTCCTAGGCCACAACCCATTTCTCTGGTGCCATGTCCTTTCCCCAACCACCAGTGGTTTGGGCGTTGCCTGTTTTTATTATTTAATTTTATTTATTTTATTTTATTTATTACATTTTTATACCCCCCCAATAGCTGAAGCTCTCTGGGCGGTTCACAAAAATTAAATCATGAAGAACATAAAAACTAGGGGTGTGATCCGCTCCGATTAGGAGCGTAGAAGCAGTAGCGGATTGGCCTGCTCCACCTTACCCAGAGGCGGAGTAGGAGCGGACCGCGGACCCCCTAGAAGCAAGGCGAAGAGAAGCGGCCATTTTTCGGAGCTCCTAGTTCAGGCGGAGCGCTCCGGTTGCCATCTTGAAAACATTTCACCATAGGATTGCATTGCGGCAAATAATCGCGCATAACTACGTTCTTTTTGAAGCTATCGTTCTAGAAATTCTTGTGCTCAGAGAGTCGTGGATGGGGGTCATTTTGAGACCACTCTCACCTCTCTGCGTTGTCTGGGTCGCGTGCTATATTTTTGTGAAAATCGGGTCAACCGCGCGGCTCAAACGGCGTTTTCGGCTTTTCGCCCATAGGATTGCATTGAGGGAAAGACTCGGGCATAACTGGGTTGGTTTTTAAGCTATCGTTCTGAAAATTCTTGTGCACAGAGAGTCGTGGATGCGGGTCATTTTGAGACTACTCTCAACTTTCTGCGTTGTCCGGGTCGCGCGCTAGAAGTTTTTTAAAAATCGGCGGGAAAAATACCTTTTTCAAAGGGCTGAGGGGCAGAGTCAGCTCCCGGTCATGATGATCCCAAAGTTAGAGGAGGGCATAGGCAAAACAGGTAACTTGGGATTCTGGGAAACTTCTCTTTCTTCATCTGAACGGGCTTTTCCCCGTGTTTTTTAACACAGTAGCCCCACCAAATGCACAAACACAACCTGAAATCATATACTAAGCCAAGAATAAGAGATAGAAACACAGCACTGCTCCCCACCCTAACTTTGGGGAACAACTGAAAAGATGTGGTGCAAGGGGATGAGCTCCCCTAGGGCATCTCATTGTGGACGTGCCCCCACTCTCTCCTGCACTGGAAGGCCATTAGAGCCTTCCAAAGAGAGTAAAACGGTGGAGCAATGCCTATCATGAGTTGAAGTGAATGTTCACTTTTTAGTGGTGGAGCGATGCCTGTTATGAGTTGAAGTGAGCGTTTACTTCTTAATCTCAGAGCTGTTGGTGGCTGTCTTGAGTTGAACTGGCAGCTGCTTCCCCCTCCCCCGGGCACGTCCCCCTATTGCTGGTAAAAGATAGATATAGCCTTTTTTAAAAAAATCTTCTTGCTGTTTATTCAGCAACACTGCTGCTTTTAATTCCACCCCTCCTTTGTTTATTTATTGATTTATTCCATTTTATATGCATTACTGGCTTATCCTTGGCTCACTTCCTTATGCCCCCAGAAATGCCAGCTGCATGCCTGCCTGCCTTCCCTCCCTCCTCCCCTGCCCACCTCGCAGGGATGTTGTGTGTGGGGTGCCCGATTTTCAAAAATTCGCCAAAAATCAGGGGATGATGGGATTGCTTTGAAACTTGGCGTGCGTGTGTATATCCCCATGAGGTGTCATGGTGCCAAACATGAGGTTTCTAACTTGAACAGAAAAAAAGTTGTATAATTTTTTAGCTTTCAATGCAAGCCTATGGGGGGGGGGAAACGGAGCTCCGGATCCGGATCCGGAGCTCCGGGCGGAGCGGAGCGGAAGTGGGCGGAGCGGGGGCGGGGCGGAGCGGCCCGATCCGGAAAATGGCGGATCTGCAAGTGAAGCGGAGCGGGGGGTCCGTGCACACCCCTAATAAAAACAACCAACAATTTAAAAACTTGAATACAAAATACAATATAAAAAGCACAACCAGGATTAAAACCATACAGCAAAAATTGATATAGGTTAAAATATGGAATTAAAACAGCAAAGTTTAAATTTAAGTTAAATTAAGTGTTAAAATACTGAGAAAATAAAAAGGTCTTCAGCTGGCGATGAAAGGAGTACACTGTAGGCGCCAAGTGAACTCTCTGGGGAGCTCGTTCCACAGCCGGGGTGCCACAGAGGAGAAAGCCCTCCTCCTAGTAGCCACCTGCCTCACTTCCTTTGGCAGGGGCTCATGGAGAAGGACCCCTGTGGATAATTTTAAGGCCTGGGCAGGAACATATAGGAGGAGGCGTTCCTTCAAATAACCTGGCCCCAAACCTTTTAGGGCTTTAAATGTTCATACCAGCACTTTGAATTGGGCCTGGACCTGGACTGGCAGCCAATGAAGCTGGAAAAGGACTGGCGTGATGTGGTCTTGCCGGCCAGTCCCTGTTAGTAAACGGGCTGCCCTGTTTTATACCAGTTGAAGTTTCCGGACCGTTTTCAAAGGCAGCCCCACATATTACGCATTGCAGTAATCCAAATGAGAGGTTATCAGAGCATGGTTAACTGTAGCTAGGCTATCTCTGTCCAGATAAGGGCGTAGTTGGTTTATCAACCTAAGCTGATAAAAGGTGCTCTTTGCCACTGAGTTCACCTGTGCCTCAAGTGACAGTTCTGGATCCAAGAGCACCCCCAAACTACAGACCCGATCCTTGAGGGAGAGTGCAACCCTATCCAGGACAGGGTAAATATCACCTCGCCGGACAGATGAACCACCCACTAACAGTACCTTCGTCTTGTCTGGATTGAGTCTCAGTTTGTTAGCCCTCATCCAGTCCATTACCATGCCCAGGCACTGGTTCAGAACAGCCACTGCCTCACCTGGGTTTGATGAAAAGGAAAGGTAGAGCTGGGTATCATCCGCATATTGATGACACCTCAGTCCACATCTCCGGATAAGTTCCCCCAGCGGCTTCATGTATATGTTAAACAGCATAGGGGATAAAATAGAGCCCTGCGGAACCCCATGGCTTAGGAGCCACGGCACAGAGCAATAATCCCCCAGCACCACCTTCTGAAAACAGGCATCCAGGTAGGAGCAGAACCACTGCAACGCAGTACCTCCAACTCCCAGCTCAGACAACCTATCCAGAAGGATAACATGGTCGATGGTATCGAAATTAAAATTGTTGGTTGTTTTTATGCTCTTTATGGTTTTAATTTTTGTGAACCGCCCAGATAACTTTGGCAATTGGGTGGTATAAAAATGTAATAATAAATAAATAAACAAATAAAGCTGCTGAGAGGTCCAGGAGAACCAACAGGGCCACACTCCCCCTGTCTCTCTCCCGGGCAGAGGTTATCCCACAGGGCGACCAAGGCAGTTTCCATTCCAAAACCAGGCCTGAAACTCAATTGAAATGGATCTAGATAATCTGTTTCATTCAAGAGTTATTATTATTATTAATTTATATAGCACCAACAATGTACTTGGTGCTGTACACTATGTACAAATAAAACAGCAACAGTGTCCTGCCCAGAGGTTTACAATCTAAAATCACATTAAAACATATGAGGGGGAGGGGTTCCACAAAGACAGAATAAGGGAATAATCGAAGCACTGTGAACAATAAATCAAGCTAGGATTCCAAAAGCTATGGAAAAGAGATGAGTTTCCAAACGCTTTTTAAAATCTAAGCTAGAACTCGTAGTTCGTAGATGTTCTGGGAGAGCGTTCCAAGCAAAAGGGGCAGCCAAAGAGAACGGGCGGAGCTGAGCAAGAGAGATAGAGACGCTTGGGTGGGAGAGCAACATAGCGTTTGAGTAACGGAGGATACGAGGGGGATGGTAGAGTGAAATGGGAGAGGAGAGATAAGAAGGAGCAAAACCTTTAGTAGTGCTTTTTTAGCCCACAGAAGACAGAGGCCTACATGCTGTGATTAAAGCTTTATTGAGAATGAGACAAGATCGGCTGAGCTTCCTGAGGCTCCTCCCTGATGACCTCTGTACTGGAGTTCAGCTTCTAGTCTCTTTGCAGTCCCCTGATAGGATGGAACGGTTATCTCTTCTAACATTGCCCAGCTTTTGCCCAGTATTCCCCATTCCATCCTGAAATGTTGATATGCCTCTCCCACGGCTTCGTTACTGACAGTCAAACCTTTGAACTACAGTATGCTGGAACTGGCATACCAGGGGCTGGTGCATCTCCTCTAGGAGGGAAAGTTACAATAGCTGCAGCGGTTTAGCTTGGAGGAAAGGCAAGCCAGGTGTACAAAATTATGCATGGGATGGAGAAAGTGGATAGGGAGACATTTTCCCCCTCTCTCATAATACTAGAACCCGGGTTTCATCCCATGAAGCTGATTGGCGGGAGATTCAGGACAGATAAAAAGAAAGACTTCTTCACACAGTGCAGAGTTAAACTATGGAATTTGCTACCGCAAGATGTAGTGATGGGCACCAATTTGGATGGCTTTGAAAGGGGATTAGACAAATTCCTGGAGGAGAAGGCTAGCAATGGCTCTAGACTCGATGGCTATATGTTACCTCCAGATTCAGAGGCAGTATGCCTTAATGTGCCAGTTGCTGGGGGATATGGGTGGCACTCATGCCCTACTTGTGGGCTTCTCACAGTCAGCTGGCTGGCTTTGAAAACACAATACTGGACGAGACGGACCCTTGGTCTGATTCAGCCTGGCTCTTATGGTCTTAAGTTGTTGTGCGCTGTAATTCTTTTTCTGTGACTGACCTGTGTGCATGTAAGATCAAAAGACTTCATCTTTTTAGTCTGTCCCTCTTAATAAATTGTATTCAGTCTCATACTTCCTCCTTAAGATGGCAAAGAGAATTCCCCTAACACATTTTAAAAACTAAGGCCATGTAAGAAAAGACAGGCACAATGTATTTAGTCACTTCATACACTTTCATATTAATTTGTTGCCAGTTACTCCCCCCCCCAAATAGCTTCTTGATCTCCAAAAGCTTTTAATGGAAATGTAGGCATGTTGCATCCCCTACATCTTAAAAATAGCCTAGAGTGGGGGAAGGAGTCAAAGAGATCTATTTAGTTATCAATCTTGTGGCAAGACTTAGCCAGAGCCTGGAGGATAAGGGAGAGAAAAGATTTACTGCCCATTTTATCCTGTTTGTCAGTAAAGGTGACTTTACTGCTTGGCAGACTCCACATTAGTAAGTCTGTTTTCAGAAATGTGCAGACGAAGTGTGCAAACCCGTGGCTACAGAAATATTTCTGTTTCTCTCTGCCCACAATTCCCATCTCTGAATGGCTTTAAAAGGCAATTGGGCGAATTCAGGGAAGAAAGGTCTTCGTGTGGCTGTGAGCCATCAGATGCAGTATGCCATGGATCGCCAGTTGCTGAGGAGCAAAGGCAGGGGTGTGCTTTTGCCCTCCTGCTCTGCTGGTGGATTCCCTAGAAACATCTGACTGTCCAGTAGTGGCCAAGACACTGGACTAGATGGACCTACGGTTTGATCCAGCTAGGTTCTTCTTATGTTAATTCAGCACCTCTGCTATTCCTTTGCCTTAGCATTCAGAAGAATAGAATACATGACAGCACTATTTAGTTATTTACAAAATTTGTATACCTCTCATTTCTGAAACAGATTGCGAAGCAGTGAACCTAAGAATTAAAACAGTAAAAGATACAAAAACTGAAACACATTATACTAAAAAACACAACCAAACCAGGATGCCAATAAAAACCTTAGCTGTCAGTCAAGGAATGCTTCCTGGAATAAGACTGTTTTCAGGAGGCACCAGAAACAGCACATTGTTGGCACCTGCCTGACCTGCAGGGGCAAGGGGTTCCACAGAAAGGGGGCCACCATGTTTAAGGCTCTTCTCCTGGTGTACTCCAGTCAGGCCATAGGTTCATGTGGAACCACCAGGAGCATGCCCTCTGATAACCTCAGTGACCGGGCCGGTTGGTAAGGGAGAAGGGGCGCTCTCAGGTATCTTAGTCCCAAGTTGTTATTAATGGGCAACATGTTGGACGTACATCACTTGATTATTCAACAATGATTTGCTGTCAACTGTCTCCACTGAAAAGCAACACGTTTGAAGTGATCTGTGATGATATCAAGGCTTTGTCTGGGGTGGTTGTTGGGTGATGGCCAGAGCGTGTGAAGAGCTGGGTTTAAACTTCCACTTAGTTGTGAAGCACACCGCATCACAGGACCGTAGGCCAGTCACTATCAGTCAGCCGAACCTAACACACAGAGTTGTGATGTGGGATATCGGCCAACTTCGCTGCCTTGAGCTGCTCAGAGGACTGGCAGGATACAACTGTGAGAAATGATCCTAATAAGTCACATATAGTAAGTCACCACTTCAATTCAATTTTGAGGAAAGTCTCATGGGCTGTATTCCAGTGATGGATGGGGCTGAAGGCAAAGTGGGTAGGGCCAAAAATCACCTCCCCCTAAAAGAATACTAGCATAAGAACCTAAGAAGAGCCATGCTGGGTCAGGCTGCAGGTCCATCTAGTCTAGCATTCTGTTCATGCAGTGGCCATAGCTGGCTGGGGGATTCTGGTAATTGTAGTCCCAACACAAGCTCGGAGGGTGGCAACAAGAGAGACGGCCTTCTCTGTGGTGGCCTCCCAACTGTGGAACAATCTCCCTGGTGAGACCTGCCTGGCACTGACATTGTGGAGCCCTGCCCTCTTTTGTATCTGGCCAAGAGGGCATGGCTCCTGCAGCTTTAACTGTTGTGCTGAAGAGGAAATTTTACCAGGTGCTGTATGCATACAAATGACACCTGCTGAAATTCCCTTTTCAATACAACCGTTAAAGATTCAGGAGCCCCTGTCCTCCTTTTCATATGGTCACCCTAAAATTACGGAAACGCTTGAGTTGAGCAGAATGTTTCAACCCTAGATGTGTTTATACATGCCAACATTTAAAAATATGCAAGTATCACAGCTATTTCACACATCATTAAAGATAATAGATATTCTACTATTTGTATTAATTTATATCATATTCCTAAAGCAAAAATATTTAAGATTCTTTATATTACCAAGCTCTAGAGAACAGCATTATACTATTACACTATTATGCTCTGTTAATTTGAATTAACAGCTTGCAGGCAAGGGGCCAATTGATTTAAGGACTCGTAAGCTGCTAAATAGCTCAGATCATCTTGCAAGACCTTATTTGTGCTTGATCTTAAATCTGAGCTATCTAGCAGCTTTAGAATAAGGAAACTTACCTAAAGCTGCAGCCCTATGCACACTTACCTGAGAGTAAGTCCCATTGAACTCAACAGGGCTTCCTTCCAAGTAGACATGTACAGTATTGCATGATTAAGCTGGTAGAAGAAACTTATTTACTTTAAAGTTGTCCTATTAAAGTCAACTTTAGAGCAACTTGTTTGTGAATTGCAGCCCTAATTAACATGCAAGCAAACTGCAAAACTTGCATATTGCATAGAGGGGACGACTTTCTCAATCATTTGGTCCGAGAGCCTTCCAGACACAATCATTCTGATTACTCCACTTTGCCCAGAATAAATGTGATGTTTCTCAAGAACTGGCAGAATTTAACTTTGTGACCGTGTTCCGTTAGGCGGCTGCCTTTCCTTTAAAAAATGCAAGAGGAATGTTGCAGCAGTTAGCTTTCAGATACCCATATTGTACTAGTTACTGAGTCCAAATGCCCTCGGCACTGTGTGAGTTTGAGAGAGAGAGAAGAGAAGAGAAGAGAGTCCATTCAAATTATTAAGAACGTAAGAAGGTCCAACCAAGGGTCCATCTAGTCCTGCATTCTGTTCACGCAGTAGCCAACCAGCTGCCCACAGGAAACCCACAAGCAAGACAGGAGTGCAACATCACCCTCATTTATTTGTTTAAAGAACGTTTAAACTGCTTTTCCTCCTGGTGGTTACCAGGGAGGTGTAAAATGAGAGTTTACCACGACTTCCTTTTCTATCCTACCTCTAGCCAGTTTCCCTGCAACCTTGTGGCACCTTAAAGATTAACACATGTATTATGGCATGAGCTTTCATGAGCCAGAGTCCACTTTATGACGTGATACTTTTGTTAGTCTTTATATTTATCTGTGTTCATTACAGTTATGTCTCTCAGGTTAAAACCTCACCAAGACAGTACGCAAGTAAAGCAAAAAAATACATTAATAAACAGCATTATAAAACAATATTAAATAGCATCGCATAAGGATGCCCCTTACGCCTGGAACGCTCTTCCAGAACATTTGAGAACTACAAGTTCAATCGCAGCTTTTAAAGCTCAGCTAAAAACTTTTCTTTTTCCTAAAGCTTTTAAAACTTGATGTTGTGCAGACTTTATACTGTTAGTTTACCCTACCCAGTGCCTGTTTTCCCTACCCTGTGCCTGTTTGCATTCTCTTCCCCTCCTTATTGTTTTACTATGATTTTATTAGATTGTAAGCCTGTGCGGCAGAGTCTTGCTATTTACTGTTTTACTCTGTACAGCACCATGTACATTGATGGTGCTATATAAATAAATAATAATAATAATAATAATAATAATAATAATAATAATAATGGATCTGTCTCACAGTGCATTTGAAGGGAAAAGGCCCTGTGAGGGAAGGGACAGGCAATCCAGCTGGAGCAGGGACCTGAGGTGATCTTTGCCTCCCTCTGTTCTGGGATCCCTCCCGCAGGGCAGTTGGTGGGAATGGTCCTGTGGAGGGAGAGGACCATCCAGCTGGAGCTAGGGATGTATGATAATTTCGTTTTTACTCATGAAACATGAAAGCATAGCCTGTTTGAAGGTCCAAATACCAAAAAAAATCGCACATTTTCAAACCCGTGCTCACGTTCGTCTCGTTCCTGAATCCCAGTTTCACTTGCACAATTTTTCCAATTTGCGCAAATTTCATCAGAAGACCGAATCAGTTCTGTTTTAGTCTATGGAGGACATTCATGCAAATTAGGGAATTTGGGACGATTTATGCATCTTTTCCATACAAATGCTGCTCAGTTTGCACAAGTTTCGCTTTCGTATAGAGCGAGCAGCCACGGTGGAACTGGGCACAAGGTCAGTGGCCAGGCAGTGTTCAGAAAATCCTGGCGATCTCAAATGTGGCCCGTTGGTCCACCCCTACCAGGAGCGTCCTCTTTCTGGTTCCACAAGACACTGTTGTTTTTGCTGCAACAAACTTAACACTGCTAACCCCTCTGGAAATGGTTACCTATGAGGAGTTAATTGTTGGCTAAAGTAAAGTACTTTTTGGTCAGGGGTGTGTGTGTGTGTGCGCGCCCCCTGACTTAAAAGGTTCTGGGTACTGCCCTGCTTGTTTCCTCGGATTCAAGGGTGTTGAGGAAGAGGGGAAAAAGATAGTTCCAGAATTGTGTATGTAAAGGAAGACGTGTTCTTTTCCTTCCTCCTTCGAGGAAGAAGATAGAAGCAGCGTTCTCAGGGAATATTGAAAACCCCTCTCCTTTTCTCTTTCCCTCACCATTCTGGCTCCCTGTTAATTTATGCAGCTGCAGACATATCAAACATTTTTTATTTATTTATTATTACATTTTTATACTGCCCAATAGCCGAAGCTCTCTGAGCGGTTCACAAAAATTAAAACCATCATAAAACAACCAACAAGTTAAAAACACAAATACAAAATACAGTATAAAAAGCACAACCAGGATAAAACCACGCAGCAAAATTGATATAAGGTTAAAATACAGAGTTAAAACAGTATAATTTAAATTTAAGTTAAAATTAAGTGTAAAAACATATCTCTAAAAAGCTCCCCAAGTGTTTGATTTGGCAATTGAGTTCGATGTTACTAAATCACTAGTGCAAAAGGGTGACGTGTACAGTTTTGAATTGTGCTGCCTGGTATTCTCTGACTACTAACCCCTGTTTTCTCTCTTTCAGAAACGTGTGTTTTTGCATTTCTGGGTCTGTCGATTTTTAGCTTTCCTCACAAGTTTGAAATGTCCTTTGTCATCTGGTGCATAGTAGGTATTAGTAGATTTATTTTCATTTTTTTTCTATTGTGAATATCAATAAAACTGAACAGGAAATACATAGTGAAAACGAAGAACTCCCCCATACATTATGTATATAAGATTATCCTCATTTTTCATCATGAGTACCATTCATTAAAAAAAAAAGAGAGAGTTATACATAGGTTTCAAGAAAAGCAGACCAAATATCCATGTATTTATCCACTTGCAAGTTCTTCATCGTGGTCTCTATGCATCACACATATGGGCTCTGTGCCTGCGCTGAGACCTAGATCGGAACCTCCAATAGCTAAGCGACACGCTTTTGGGCGGGAACCCCTCCCCCACGCCACTGCGCATGTACCGTGGGTTCCCGCCCTTACCTCAGTTTTTTTCCGTCCGCCATCGTGCTAGACGCTAGTTTCTAACCTCCAGAAAAGAACTATTTCAAAAATTTATATACTTACCTTTTCTTCTACTCTCTTTCAACTATTCTCTTTTTCCTCCTATAAAAAAAAAAAATATATTAGTAGATATAGTACAAATTTTTCCAACGCTTCAGCTGAGGCCAATGGCAGTGAAGGCCCCATTTCGTAAATGCGTGTCCTGTGGGGCTAAACTCCCGCCGACGGACGGGCATTCTTTGTGTGTACTCTGCTTAGGAGAAAGCCACAAAGTTCAATCGTGTCACCACTGTATGGCGTTCACAAAGCAGACGCGCAAAAATAGAGCAGACAGACTTCGCTCTATTTTGTGGGAGAAGGCGCTTCGAGCTACCGAGCCAAAGAAGGCCAAAATGGACAAACCACCTACAAAAACCTCCGATACTGAACTTGAAATATCCTCGTTCGTAGTGGGAGATGAGACCGTGGCGCACTATAGGGCTGAGATACCCCTCACGCCAGGACGGTCACTAGTGAGCTCCGCGGCTAAAAAACTTTCAATAAAAGCCCGGACTCCTAGATCCTCCGAAATGGAGAAGAAGAAGAAAAAGAAGAAAAGGCTGGAAAAGTCCTCACCGAGGCATTCTGGAAAATCAAAATCCAGCGGTACCGTGCCGACCTCGCTACCGACAGCGACGGCAACTTCTTCGGTACCGAACCAGCCATCGATACCGTCTATGGTATCGACACCCACTAGGCGAAGACAACATGAGCCCCCGAGCCTCTCAGAGGGGGAAATCAGAGATTCGGCCTCAGCGGCCTCAACACGAGACCCGGCACGCCTCACTACAACAGATGAGGCGGCCGAAGTGCCTAGACCTGGAACTCCTAGATCTGCTCCAATAGAGGTGCAGCAGTCTCCTAGGCCGGATTGGGATCGATCTTCCCAGGTTGCCTACTATAGACCCGAAAACAGGTACTATGATTGGGAAGGCTATCGGCCACATGATTACCTTCCCGAGGGAAGGAGGCTACAATATCCCCCAGAGGCATATTTTGCTTATCCGCCGCCTCCAACAAGGGTTTGTCGAATGCCAGTGGCCCCACCGTTGTCTCACCATTCATCGCCAGCATCAACCCTTCGACGTCGAGCCGATGCGTCTCCGCATCGACCAGCACCACAACAAGATCAAGCGCTGCAGCCTATTCAACAGCAAATCGAGGCGCCCTCTTCACCAGATAACGACTATCCCTCTGATTCAGAATCGGCACTCTCTATCGCTCCATCAATCCCATCACCAGAAGACGCGGTCTACTCAACTGACCCAGCTTCGCCGTCGGATGACTCTGGGAGATTTGCCGAACACGTTCTAAGAATGGCTCAATCCCTAGGTTTAGATATTCAAAAACCGGAGGACCAGGTGCAAGACAAAATCTATGACGTCTTCCATACCGAAGATAATACACCGGTAGCCATCCCATTGCCTCAAACGCTAATACAAACTGCTCAGCTAGCATGGAAGACTCCTACAACTAATCAGCCTAACTCTAGGAAATTAGAGTCTATGTACAGAATTCAAGTCAAGGACGCGGGTTTTCTGTTACAACATCCAAAACCCAACTCCATAGTTGTGGAATCCGCACAAGGACGATCACAAAGAACCCATTCGGCACCTACTGACAAAGAGGGCAGGAAGCTCGATGTAACAGGAAGAAAAATTTATTCTTCCTCATCGCTTGGCATCAGGGCAGCCACTTATGAAGCAACTATGGCCAGATACCAATTATTTCTCTGGCAAAAGATAGGGTCGTTGTGCGATCACCTTCCAGAAGATAAACGGGAATTAGCCAGGGTATTTCAATCTGAAGCGTCTGCCATAGCCAGGCAACAACTTTCCACGGCGAGGCACCAGACAGATTGCCACTCCAAGGCTATGATGGGCGCCGTAGCCCTAAGAAGGCACGCTTGGCTCAGGTCTGCTAATTTAACAACTGAGACCAAAGCCAGGATTGAAAGCTTACCCTTTGACGGGGAAGGACTTTTCAACTCCAAGACGGACGAGGCACTAGATACCATCTATAAGGCCCGTACGACAGCTAGAAGGATGGGTTTCAATGCACCATCCCAACAATACAAACCGCGTCGTTGGACAAAACCACCTGCCCAACAATACCAAAACAGGCCATATTATCAACCCCATCCTAGGCAACAACAACAGCAGTTGCAGAAGAAGAGACCCTTCCAGAGTCGATTCCAGGGGGATAAACGTCAACCTGACTTTAGCAAAAAACAGCGGGTTTGACTCCCGTGCCCCAAATCTACCACCATTTTTGAACCGCCTAGCACCCCATTTCCATCAGTGGGAGTTAATAACAACCGACTCCTGGGTGCTCACTATCATCAAGCAGGGCTACGCCATCGAATTCGATGTCCTTCCTCCTCCTTCGGGACCGAAAGTAACAGCACCGTCCGCACCTCTTCTCCTCGAAGTCCAGACCCTCCTATCGAAGGGAGCTATCTCTCCGGTGCCACCACATCAAATCAACCAGGGATTCTTCTCCCGCTACTTCACGGTCCCGAAGAAGCATGGACCTAAGAAATCTAAACAACTATATCAGCCCCAAGAAATTCCGTATGACAACGGTTTCTTCGGTACTCCAACTCCTTCACGCAGGCCTTTGGTTCGCGGTGGTAGATTTGAGGGATGCTTATTTCCATATAGCGATCAGGGAGTCACATCAACCTTACCTGCGATTCGCCATTGGAACTCAACAATTCCAATTTTCCGTTCTCCCTTTCGGACTCTCGACGGCGCCCAGGGTCTTCACGAAGACGATGGCAGTCGTCTGCGCCCATCTAAGACAAAAACAAATTTTCATCTATCCATACCTGGACGACTGGCTGCTGGTAGCGGAGAACAAATCCACGCTACGAGACAATATATCTACGACCCTCAACTTATTGAATTCGTTAGGCCTCTGGGTCAACGAAGAAAAGTCCATTCTAACTCCTCAAAGGAAGATAGACTTTATAGGGGTGACTTTATCATCCCTGGATGGCAAAGCTTTCCTTCCTCTGGCCAGAGCAAAGACGCTTCACGACTCCATCGTCGATATCGAGAAGCGAACAAGACACTCAGCCTGGACAATTCAAAGGCTACTTGGCTTGATGGCAGCCACTACGGCCGTCATCACGTTTGCGAGGCTTCGCATGAGAGTTTTACAAGGATGGTTCCTGAGAACGTTCGACCTTCGCCTCAACGCTCACAGAACCTTTCTCTCCATCCCGAAACAAGTACGGGCATCGCTGAAATGGTGGCGCTCGATGGGGAATTTGTTGGAAGGCGTCCCGTTTCAACGACTATCGCCTTCGGTAACGATCGCTACCGATGCTTCCATGGAAGGCTGGGGAGCCCATTGCAACAACCTTACTGCACAAGGGCGATGGCCCCCCTCGTTGAAGGAAGAGCATATCAACCACCTAGAACTCTTGGCAGTGGAGTATGCGATAAAGACTTTTGCCCAGATCATCGAGGGCAGAAATGTCCTGATAGCCACAGACAACACCACGGTAGTCTGTTATATCAACAGACAGGGTGGAACCAGGTCGTACCCGTTGACTCGATCTGCAACCAGAATATGGAATTGGTGTATAAAGAGGGATGCTTACCTTGTGGCGGTTCATGTTGCAGGGAAGGACAATGTCATCGCAGACTCACTCAGCAGGTCCTTCCACACCGACCACGAGTGGGAGCTCGACGTCGATACCAGGGAACACCTCTTTCGATGCTGGGGGTATCCAGCCGTTGACGTCTTCGCCACCGAGGGAAACGCAGCCTGCTCCAGGTTCTGCAGCAGAGCTGGAAAAGGAGAAAATTCACTAGGAGACGCATTCACAAGAACGTGGAAAGGAAATCTCCTATACATCTTTCCTCCGTTTCCTCTCCTAACAAGAGTCCTAGCGAAGATCAGGATGGACAATTCGGACTGCATCCTAGTAACACCGTGGTGGCCAAGACAGGCCTGGTTTCCGCATGCTCTTCGACTATCGAGACAAATTTACATCAGGCTCCCGTCGATACCGAACCTCTTGTCTCGACACCGGGGCGAGGTTCGGCATCCTGATTTATCCACACTGAAGATGACGGCGTGGAGGATAATCCCAACGCCTCTCTCGGTACTGTAAATTTAACAGTTGATCAAATACTGATGGCATCGAGGAAACCGTCAACGAGGAAATCTTACGCCAAGAAGTGGCAAAGATTCCTAATTTTTGCTTCAAAGAGCAATCAGCCAGCAATCTCATGTCCTATTTCTACAATACTAGAATATTTGCTGTCGCTTTACCAACAAGGTCTAAGACTGTCCTCGATCAGGGTTCACCTAGCTTCGATAGCAGCGTTCCATGACGGTGTCGAAGGGTATTCACCCTTCTCACACCCCCTCTCGAAAACATTCTTGAAGGGGTTAAAGAATACGATACCGACCATCAAGAACGTCGTACCTTCATGGAGCTTATCTGTGGTCTTACAGTCACTGACTGCTAAACCCTTCGAGCCTATGGCTACAGCCGACCTTAGACTTTTATCATTTAAGACAGTTTTCCTGATAGCCATCACCTCTGCGAGACGTGCAAGCGAGCTTAGAGCTCTCAGAATTGACCCACCTTTTACAGTGTTTCATAGGGACAAAGTCGTTTTACGCACTGACCCTTCATTTCTACCTAAGGTGGTGTCGAACTTTCATGCCTCCCAGGACATTATTCTCCCAGCGTTCTTCCCGAGCCCAACGACGGCAATCGAGACTTCTCTCCATACGCTCGATGTAAGGAGAGCCCTAGCCTTCTACAAAGCTAGGACTGAAAGTTTTAGAAAAACTAAACAGTTATTTGTTTGTTATGGAGAGCCATCTAAGGGCTTGGCCGTCTCATGCCAGAGACTATCAAGGTGGATTGTAGAGACAATTAATCTTGCCTACTCTCTATCAAAATTGGAACTGCAACAGTCAGTTAAGGCTCATTCCACTAGAGCTGTAGCAACATCTGTTGCATTCAGCAGGGGAGTCTCCCTGACAGATGTCTGCAAGGCTGCAACGTGGTCTACTCCGTCCACGTTTGTCAGGCACTACAACGTGGACACTCGAGCCCGTCAGGACTGCACCTTCGGGAGAGCTGTGCTCTCGGAAGTCCTGAGATGACAGCTAACCTAAAGAGCTCTGAGGCTGGGACATGATGCACCAACCCACCTCCAAAGGTATGTCAGCTTGCTACTCGCCCATATGTGTGATGCATAGAGACCACGATGAAGAAATGCAGGTTGCTTACCTGTAACTGTAGTTCTTCGAGTGGTCATCTATGCATTCACACAACCCACCCACCAACCCCGCTTGGTGGCATATGTTATTCTTTATTAGAGCACTGTATACATGTGTTATGATACATCTGAAACTGATTAATTATATTCATGTTTATGGGAGCACGATGTCAGACTCCTATGAACTGAGGTAAGGGCGGAAACCCACGGTACATGCGCAGTGGCGTGGGGGAGGGGTTCCCGCCCAAAAGCGTGTCGCTTAGCTATTGGAGGTTCCGATCTAGGTCTCAGCGCAGGCGCAGAGCCCATATGTGTGAATGCATAGATGACCACTCGAAGAACTACAGTTACAGGTAAGCAACCTGCATTTGTGCCTATATAGCACCCATTCAAAAGTTGATAGTGTTATTAGGTCCTCGATCCATTGCATTATGGGAGGTGAGCATTTGTCCTTCCAATGTGATAGTATAAGTCTTTTAGCTGTTATAAGGGCTCTGAAGATCCGTCTATGCTGACCATGTTTTAACTTCCAAGAAGCCAGGAGGTAATTTAGGAGGATATCCACGTTGTTCCATATTATAGATTGTTTCAGTACAAAGTTCATCCTTATTATGACCTCCTCCCAAAAAGGGGCAAAAACAGAATAAAACACTTTAAAATAAATTTTAAAAGAAGCAAAATATACAGTGAACATGTGGCTGGTCATTAAGGAAAGGCTTCCTAGAACAATGATGTTTTTAGGAGGCGCTGAAAGGAATACAAAGTTGGCGCTTGCCTGACCTCCAGAGGCAGGGAATTCCATGGGGGGGGGTACCACCCTGAAGGCCCTGGTGGACTCCAATCGGAGGATGGGTCCATGTGGAACCATCAGGAGCATGCCCTCGGATGACCTCAGTGGCAGGTTGGTAGGGGAGAAGGCGCTCTCTCAGGTATCCTGGTCCCAAAGTATTTAGGGCTTTGTAGACTAGTACCAAAACCTTAAACCTGGCCCGGTAGCGAATAGGCAGCCAGTGCAGTTCCCTCAGCAGAGGAGATACATGCTGGAATGCGGCAGCTCCAGACAACAGCTGAGCTGCAGCGTTCTGCACTAGCTCTAGCTTCCAGAGCAGCTTTAAGGGCAGCCCCACATAGACCACATTGCAGTAATCCAGCCTTGAGGATACTAATGCCTGTACCGCCGTGGCCAAGCTATCCCTGTCCAGGAGAGGCCGTAGTTGACAAACCAGCTGAAGCTGGTAAAAGGCACTCCAAACCGTTGCAGCCACTTGGACCTCCAGTGACAAAGATGGATCTAAGAGTACCCCCAAACTACGAACCTCATCTTTCACATATTATCTGTGACAAGACCTCATTATGAGTCAAGTTAGGGCACCGTCCTATGTCTGTTTAGACAGAAAAGAGTTGTACAACTCTCAGTGTGCTTCAGCCCACCTAGAGAGGATAGACAGTGGGTTCCATCCAAGTTTGCTCAAATGGACTTCCACTTGACTGACAGGACTTCGCCCTTTCTCTTCTCCCCCTGCCCATGCCCTCCCCAGTCTACTCCAGAGGGTTCCCCAACCCTCTGGAGCAGACTAAGGGGCACGTAGGGGGCTGCAGGGGGTGGGGTATCTGTTATATCAGTGGAGGAGAGATACAGATGAATACAACACATTGTAATTTTTGCCATATTTAGTGTTACATTTTAGAAATTTATTCGATTTCTAAGACTTTTTTTTTTAAAGCAGCAAAACGATAAACACTCTGGGGTGTTTTTTAAAAGGAAGTTATGGGATGAGTACCTTGTAAAGGAAGATAGCTAAGAAAGGGAAAAATAGATTTATTGTTGATCACAAAACTCACATCTGTTATACACACACTGAAAGAACAATATTATCATCTACAGTATGTAATGAATTAAATGCTGTTCCCTTTTATCATTTGATTAATATTAAACACTAGCTTTCATTCTTATTTTTGGGGGGGGGGGGCGGGCGGGGGGAGGAAGGATATTGTTAGTATTTCCATGGAATGAAATGATGGACTTTTCTTCTGACTATGTCGCCTGCTAAACGGCAGGGATTGAATTGGAATCTGAAAATGCCCTTTCCTACTGCCTTGCTCTCCTCCCGGCAGGCTGCAGGAGCACAGCCTTGTCTCTCAGCTGCCCTACTACTGGGAGCTGTTAGCTGGACTGGACTGCCCCTGGGTAGGCCTTATGGGAGCAGGAGCTGCCTGCAGGTGACTCCCTGGGCTTTGATTTAATGCTGCCCTTCCCTTTCTGTCCTTTTCTCTGAGTCAAAAAGTATCTGGTGACTGACAGTTTTGTATCTGCACTGTGTTAACCTGGCTCATTGTACCACAGTCTTGTCCAACCTGATGCCCTCCAGACGTGTTGGACTACATCTGCAAGCATCCCCCAGCTTGCTCTGCTGGGCGTTGTAGTCTAGCTCATTTGGAGCGTGGCAGGTTGGGGGAAAGCTGTTTGAATGGGTTGTGAGCGGCTCTCGTTGAGAGCTGACCCGAAGTGTGTGTCACAACTCCCGCCCTCACAGGCCGTTTGCAATTAGGACTGTGCTGATGTGTCTGTAACGGCTCCTTTTTCTTGCTTTTGACAGGTGCTTGTGCTTTTCGGCAGAGCTGTCAATATCTTCCCACTCTCCTACTTGCTCAATTTCTTCCGCGATCACAAGATCACCCCCAAAATGATGTTCATCATGTGGTTTAGTGGTAAGCATTTTATTTGTTTCTGCTATTTTACGCTTGCTGCTGTTTCTTTATTTGGTGCCATTGTTATACATCACACTTTTCAGACTAGTGTGAGTGATAGGTCAGGTCCCTGCCCTGAGGAGCTTACAATTCAAATTTTGTTTGTATATACTTTCCCCTCCTTTCAAAAGAAGTGTATGTGGGGCGGGGGGAGAGGGCGTGGGTCAGGGATAGAACAGATGCTTTGCATGTAGAAGATCCCTGGTTCTATCTCAGGCATCTCCAGTGAAAGGGACAGATAGCAGGTGATGGGAAAGACCTCTGCTGGAGGCCTGAAGAGAGCTACTGCCAGTCAGATCCGGCAGTACTGGGCTAAATGGACCAAGGGTCTGAGGCAGGGGTATAAGGCAGGGGTATTGAACCTCTCTCAGCCCAACAGCTGAACTCCATTCAGGAGAAGCTCTCGAGGGTGGCATAACAGAGGTGGGCAGGGCCAAAGGGGAAAGGGGCGGGGCAACTATATACCAGCATCTTTTAGTTTAAAGCTCTTACTGTCAGTAACTAAGCCGTAGCAGAGGCATTTCAATCTTTTGGAATGGGAAAAAACAGTTTAGTACCTCTCTGGCCACAAACTATGGTGGCTATAGAGGTACTAGTAACTCAGAGGCCCCGCAATATCTTAAAATCGTGCACGGCCTGGCTATTTTTACCTGCGTTGCTGGCAACAGGAACCGGCAGAAGTGAGGCGGCAGCGGAGGTGGCAGAGGTGACAGGTAAGGCCCACCCGGTGCCGCTCTGAATCGGCCCAAGGTGACCCGAATCTTTGTAGCTGATCAGCTTCAGGGCTCTTCAGGCTGAGCCGGAACTGAGCCGAGGTGGGCCGAATCAGCCCGCCTCAGCTCAGATTCGGTGCCTTGGCCCGAGGCAGTGCACAGCCCTAGTTAAGACTGTAAGAAGAGCCCCGCTAGATCAAACCCACGGACTATCTGGTCCGCTATTCTATTCACGCAGTGGCCAACTAGATCCCCATGGGGAAGCCCTGATTCAGGACATGAGAGCAATGGCGCCCTCCTTGCTCATGTTCCCAAGCAACTGGCATCCAAAGGCACGCTGCCCCTGATCCTGGAGGAAACATAGAGCCATCTTTGGGGCAGCCATTGATAGCCTTCTCCTTCGTGAATTTGCCTAATCCCTGTTTAAGGCTGTCCAAGTTGGTGCCCATCATTGTGTGGGTCATGGCATGTGCCTGATCTCAAAGCAACCAGCAAAGGCCAAATCGTCCTCCGAGTGGCTTCAAGGCGTTGTTGGTCAACCGAAGCACTGGGGGTTATGCTTGCACTTACTTCCCTTTCTCCCTGTGCATCAGGTTTACGCGGGGCAATACCTTACGCCTTGAGCCTCCATTTGGGCTTGGAGCCGATAGAGAAGCGGCAGCTTATTGGCACCACCACGATCATCATCGTCTTGTTCACAATCTTATTGCTGGGCGGAGGAACCATGCCCTTAATCAGGTTGATCGACATCGAGGACTCCAAAGCCCGGCGGAAGAACAAGAAGGACATTAACCTCAGCAAGACGGAAAAAATGGTGAGCTCCTTTTATTCCAAGCTGAAGCACGCTGGGTTCTGATGTTCATATATAACCCTGTGCGTGTATGTGAATTAAGTCAGAGGAGAGCAAGGGGGACGGAGAGGTGTGAGTCTCCGGAATGTTGTTCTGCGCACAGCTACTCTGAACTATAACCCCATGCTCGAAAGAGCCCTGTTTCAGGATTGAAGCACCGGATGTAGTGCGATCTAATGGCAAGTCAGCCACCTTGAAGTGAAATGACTTTCCCATTGAGATTCAGGCCCAGTGCCGCTGGGTGGACTGAGTCACATGTAAATGGATGCTTATAATGCTTAGATGGTGAGTCACGCCTCGCTCAGAGAGGGCAGGGTGTCTTTCAGGGATAAGCGGCAGCTGTAAATTATTGGCAAATGATTCAGAATTGGGGAAAGGCACAACTCTTTTCGGGAGAAGGTGGAGCGAGTTCCTGAAAGAACATAGCTTACTTAAGGCCACTAGAAGCACTGCGAAACAGCTGGCCCTGCCCTAAGCTGCTGTTTTGCCTCCTACAGAGCCAGTGCTATGATTTTCAGAGCAGGCCAGTGTACCGGGACATGATTTTGTACTGAAAAAATCATTTAGGAACATAGAAAGCTGCTAATAGGCTGAGTCAGCCCTCTATGGGCTACATCAGGAGAAGGCAACATGATGCCCTCGAGTTCTTTTGGACTACAGCTCCCATAATTCCCAACTATTGGCCATGCTAGCTGGGACTGATGGGAGTTGCAGTCCAAAACATTTGGGGGCACCACATTGCCTGCCCCTGGCCTCTACAGACCGATAGCAGCTCTCCGGGGTTCCGGGCATGATTTTTCCCTAGCCTTGCCTGGATGTTGCAGGAATGGAACCTGGGACCTTCCACATGCCAAGAACGGGCTCTGCCATTGAGGTACGGCTACTCCCTAACCAAGAACGAAATGTAGATTCTCGTTTATGCAGCAAAAGTGTTTGGTGCACATACACTGGCTGGTGTTTCCCACTGAAGATGCATAAAGGCCTGGTTTGGACATAATGCTAAACTACTGTAGTTTAGTGTGATGTGCATCAGCTCAACTGCTCCCCCTCCCCTCCCCCCCAATCTCCTCCTCTGGTATAGCTAGGAGGACGACATCAGAAGATTTCACTTCCTCTGTTAAGCTAACCAAGTATACTCATAATGTCCAAGTGGACAAATTGTGGTTAAGGTTAACTGTGGTTTAGGGAAACAAGCCAACTTCAAACCATGGTTAATTATCCTGGCTTGTTTCCTTAAATCAGGGATAGGCAACTTTTTCAGGTCTGTGGGCCCAATTGTCTTTTTTTTCTGGGCGCATGGGAGCATTTGTCATTTGGGGGAAGGGATTTCACTTTCCTTTCCTTTTTACTTAAAGGCTATTGGTACAAGTCCAGCTCAGGGGAGGCTGCAGTCCCAAAAGAAGAAAACCCCTTTGTGCAAATGACTTTACTGGTTATAGCGATAAGTACCAGGCGCTATAGAGCAGCACTAATTAAAGTCTGTGGCAGTCATGGGTGCATCATGAATGCACATTGTTGAAATGGTTGGTTGCATATTGATGTCTCATTCTCTGACTGTCAATTTTTGCTTCTCATCTTTGATATTGCTGCTTTCTCTCTATTGCATTCATGTTTGTGTTTCTATCATTCTGAAGTTGTTGATGCTTTTGTCAAACTGGCTTAATCAAATAAAAGAACGAAAACAGGAGAGGAAGGAGGAATGCCCAAGGAAACAATTATTTTAGATTATTTTCCTCTCTTCTCTGATCTCTCTAGGGTAATACCATTGAATCTGAGCACTTGTCTGAACTCACAGAGGAAGAATATGAAGCCCACTACATAAAGCGCCAGGACCTCAAAGGCTTTATGTGGCTTGATGTCAAATACCTGAATCCTTTCTTTACCAGACGGCTGACACAAGAGGTGGGTTCCTCTGGCTTGTTTAATATCCTGGCTTGTTTGGAAGCCATTAACCATAGTGTTCTGCACAAGATGTACCAGGAAGCTATAGTTAACAGTGTTTAGGGGGCTTGTTTCCTGCCCGCATGAGCGTAGAAGCAAAGCTGCTGCTTGCGGGCACACAAAGTTTATTCCTATATTGACATATTAAGCAGAGATTCACACTAGTTCAAACACACCCATTGTAGCATTGCTGTGGCTGAACTGTCCCCATTAAGATAGCCTTTAGGTTTTTGCACAAGCATTAAGTTGTATCAAGGCAGACCTGCTACAATGCAATACTTATTTACGGTGAACCACCCGGAGAGTTTTGGCTATTGGGCAATATAGAGATTAAATAAATGAAAATAAATAAATTATCACAGGCAAACAGTCTGAAGGACTGCATACTCTTATGTGAACCTACTTGTCACTTGCAGTTTTCAAAGGACTGCCTTCTCTGAGCGCTCCATCCTCACCTTCAGGTGTGGGTGGAGAGGAGGCTGCCAGAGACAGGGCCTTTTCTGGGGTGGCATCCTGGCAGTGGAACTCCCTCCCCAGGCAAATTTGCTTTTGCCTGTTAGTGTAACCATAAATGCTGCCACTGCACTGCCTTTTTGACAGCCTAGTAGCACAAGCAACATTTAAGGCACAGCCCTGTGCATGGTTAGACAGGGAAAAAAGGGAAAGGAACCTCTCGTGCAAGCACTGAGTCATTACTGACTCTTGGAGGGACGCCAGCTTTCGCTGACGTTTTTTTGGCAGGCCTTATAGCGGGGTGGGGTGGTTTGCCATTGCCTTCCCTGGCTGTTATTACCTTTCCCCCAGCTAACTGGGTACTCATTTTACCGACCTCGGGAGGATGGAAGGCTGAGTCGACCCGAGCCGGCTGCCTGAAACAAGCTTCCGCTGGGATCGAACTCAGGCCGTGGGGAGAGTTTCAGCTGCAGAAACTGCTGCTTTACCGCTCTGCGCCACACAGGGAAGAGGCCTACAATTCCCAGCATTCCCCAGCTAGCATGTCTGCCTGGGCTTGCTGGGAGTTGTAGGACTTTTTTTCTGTGTAACCATGCATAGGAACTGTGCCTTTAGTGCAGGGTGTTGAACCTCTTTCAGCCCAAGGGCCGAGTTCCATTTTGGAGAAGCTCTCGGGGTGGGTGTGTCTCATCCCAGTGGTGGGCAGCACCAAAGGCAAAAGGTGCAGAGCCAGAAATACCAGGGTAGTTTAGCTGAAATCCCTGACTTCCAGGTCCTAAGCCTTCTCAGAGGCATTTCAGTCCTTTAGAATTTTATTTATTTATTTATTTATTACATTTATATATCGCCCCACAGCTGAAGCTCTCTGGGCAGTTTACAACAGTTAAAAATCGTAAACATTAAAAAGTATACAAAATTTAAAAACCATCAAAAACATAAAAACAGTATAAAAACAACAGTATCCATTTAAAAACAACAGTTCTGGGGTCCGTTAAAAACAAACTTAACGTTGTTAAATGCTGTTAAAATGCCTTGGAGAAGAGAAAAGTCTTGACCTGGTGCGGAAAAGATAACAATGTTGGTGCCAGGCGAGCCTCATCGGGGAGATCATTCCACAGTCGGGGGGCCACCACCGAAAAGACCCTCTCCCTTGTTGCCATCCTCCGAGCTTCCCTCGGAGTAGGCACTCGGAGGAGGACCTTAGATGTTGAGCGCAGCGTACGGGTAGGTTCATGTCAGGAGAGGCGTTCCATCAGGTATTGCGGTCCCAAGCCATGTAGGGCTTTATAGGTTAAAACCAGCACCTTGAATTGGGCTCGGAAACGTATAGGCAGCCAATGCAAGTGGGCCAGAATCGGTGTTATGTTCTCAAACCTCCCTGTTCCAGCTATCAATCTGGCCACCGCATTTTGCACAACTGCAGCTTCTGGACCGTCTTCAAAGGCTGCCCCATGTAGAGGGCATTGCAGTAATCTAATTTGGAAGAGAGGAACCGTACAACAGTCAGGAAGCAACCAACAGTCCAGAAGCAACCCTGATCAGTGGTCAGGGGGAAAGGAGACGTGGCCCCTCTGGGGTATGCCTGGCGGCCTTATTGGGCCCCCAGCGGGACTGGATTTGATCCCCAGGCTTGAATTGTTTCACCCGTGAGTTAGCGCTAAGGAATGGCATTTTTCATAGTTGGTTTAGTTTGGTTCTTACTTTGTTGGGAACTCGTATGGCAGCCTTGCTTCACTGATACACATCTCACAACTAAAGCTGCCCTGCTCCAAATGTAGGCAAAGATAAAAGTGCCGTCTCTCCAAGCCAAGAGGTTGCTGTGATGCAACCTGCCCTCAGGTCCGTCTGCCTCCGCTTTGGGTCAGCCGCCCTCACTAACCTGCAAGCTTCAGCCCCTGTGTTCACCAGGTATAAGAGACACCCAATATGCCCAATTGGTTCCCTTTACCTACACAGGAGAAATTCCCAGGAAATATGAACACTATTCGCAGCACAGAAAGAAGAACAAGACGTGGGATTTTTATTATTTAAAACCAAACAAATCAAAGTTTATTTAATACAAGAGGTATTATAGCTTATAATTAATCATTTAGTTCTTGGTCTTACCTTGCCTACTCTATGCTTTCTAACTCCTTCTAACTTAGGGTGACCATATGGAAAGGAGGAAAAGGGCTCCTGTATCTTTAACAGTTGCATAGAAAACGGAAATTCAGCAGGGGTTATTTGTATGCCTGCAGCACCTGGGGAAATTCCCTCTTCATCACAACAGTTAAAGCTGCAGGGCCCTGCCCTCTTTTGTAAGTTGTGATTTTGTCACAGTTGCTCTCTTCCTCCGCCTTAGGACTTACACCATGGACGCATTCAGATGAAGACCCTCACCAACAAATGGTACGAGGAGGTGCGACAAGGACCCTCCGGATCTGAAGATGATGAACAGGAGTTACTGTAACAGCATGGCGTTGTAGCGCATGCCGGTGGTGGCGCCAAAACTAGACTTAAAAGGGGGAATCCGTGAAGACGAGCTCTCAGGTTGTGCTGAATTCCCACAGGATGTATCTGGGATCCACCTCGCTGCTTGGAGACTCCAAACAAAAAAGGTGCAACGTACTTTGAAGTGAAAGACTATCTTCTAATGCCAAATTTCTGGAAGAGGTGCTGAATCCTTGAATGGCCAACACCGACTGCACTGGGATCATTCGACCACGATTACGATTTGTGTGTAAATGTGTGTTAGAGAGATTAAGTAGCGCAGCTTCAGAAAACTTTTGTTCACTTTATTCTACCCTTTTTCAATACACTGCCCTAGCATTGGGAGTAAATGATGAGTAATACTGTGAACTTGTGTCAATGACGAGCAAGTAAATTATTATTTTAGGTCTGTCTTTAATTTGCTCTCTTGCCATATGATGGACTCAGGGTGCAGAGGAAGATCACCGCCAGGGGGCTGTTACTGTGCATGGACCAAAGCACCAGATTAAAGCCTCATGGTCTCTGGTATTCCAGATGATGATGACCTGTTTCGTTATTGCAAAGGTTGAAATAGTCCTGCTTCATAACCTCAATCACACTCTTTCCTCCCACCTCCTGCCCAATTGCATTGCAGAAGCTTTATTAGAAATCTGCCATACTGAATACCCGCCTACCTCACTCCAATATCTTGAGAATATTGTGCCATTCCCAGTAATGACAAAAGTCCGGGCTCCTTGGGTTGTGGCTAATGTTAACCTTTTGTAGACTAGACCCATTGAAATTAACTTAGCAGCCCCTTGTTAGAACTGGCAGCTTGAAGCCCCAGCAAGCAGCTGCTATATGGAAGCCATTTGTTTGCTGAGAGAAAGAGAAGTAAATAAGCAAGGGTAGTCCCTTCATGTACCAGCCTGTATCAGCAAGAAGACTGGAAAATTGTCAACTGGGTTTTTTTCATTCACAGATTCACCTTGTCTACTTAAGTATCACTTAATCTACTTAGGGTGCAATCATAGAATCATAGAATAGTAGAGTTGGAAGGGGCCTACAAGACCATTGAGTCCAACCCCCTGCTCAATGCAGGAATCCACCCTAAAGCATCCCTGACAGATGGTTGTCCAGCTGCCTCTTGAATGTCTCTAGTATGGGAGAGCCCACAACCTCCCTAGATAACTGGTTCCATTGTCGTACTGCTCTAACAGTCAGGGAGTTTTTCCTGATGTCCAGTCGGAATCTGGCTCCCTGTAACTTGAGCCCATTATTCTGTGTCCTGCACAGTGGGAGGATCGAGAAGAGATCCTGGCCCTCCTCTGCGTGACAACCTTTTAAGTACTTGAAGAGTGCTATCATGTCTCCCCTCCATCTTCTCTTCTCCAGGCTAAACATGCCCAGTTGTTTCAGTCTCCCTTCATAGGGCTTTGTTTCCAGACCCCTGATCATCCTGGTTGCCCTCCTCTGAACATGCTCCAGCTTGTCTGCATCCTTCTTGAATTGTTGAGCCCAGAACTGGATGCAATACTCTAGATGAGGCCTAACCAGGGCCGAATAGAGAGGAACCAAGTACCTCATGCAATTTGGAAGCTATACTTCTATGAATGCATTTGCATGTTGTTGTTTTAAAAATCCTACAACTCCCAACATTTCCAGTAGGACTTTTTTCTGTCTACACACACATAGGAATGTGCCCTTAGGCTGCCGATCTGCACATGAAAGGAAATCTGCATGGTGAGATTCTTTGGACTGTACCACTTCAGACAGCCAGAGGAGAATTGCTGGCATGAATGTTCCCCTTTGTATGTTCCTCTGCTGGAGATGGAATGTTCTGTCTCCAGCAGATGGATTGATTAAGCACACGTTAAAGAGAAAGATGCTAGCCAAACCTTCCAAATGATGTGCTACTGTTCCCCATGGAAGAAGTTGGAGCATTTTTGTGATTCATGAGATTACCCTGTCTGCAGTCCAAATTGATGCAGTCCTAGAGAGGATGTGCCACATGATTTCTCCTCCTGCCTAGAGTTTTAACATTGTTTGTGATGATACGCTCACATTGAGAAGGTGTGGAGACAGGAAGCCAAGCCATTTATTCTTATAGGAGAGTACTTATTCTGTTCTCTTATTTTCTGCTAATCTATCAGATCAGGCAGGGATTCCAGCTTAAAAATAAGGCTGATGGAATCAAGGGTGGTATTCCCTCCTCTCTTTCAAATCTTCAGTCTTTTTGAAAAGCAAAGGTAGCGGTGTTGGGGCCATAAGAAAAATGCCAAAATCCATATTCAGCTCGAATATACTAATTTGTGACCTTTTGAGTTGGCACTTGGTTGGGCAAGGCTGCACTACACATCCGGTACTCTCAAATCATTGCTGTCTCTAAGAGATGGCATCCTTGATGAATGGGAAGGCGCTTGCTGCCATTGCATATTGCTAGTTTTCCATGAAATGTAACTTGGGAAGAAGCCCCTCTGAAATAATTTCCAAATAAAATTGGGCAGCATGCCACCAGAAGCTGGGAACGGAAACTTGAGACTGGGATGCTGGTTACTAACTTGTGCTATCCTGCCGTAAATGTCCTAACCATCTGTGGCTGCCATTACAGGCATGAGCTTGTCTTGACCCAGGAGAGCTGTTTCTGTGTTCATAAACCTTCTTTGATCCCCGTTGTAGACATCTGACTCAAGAGGAACACATTCTAGCTGCATGTGAGTGGTGGCTTGATTCCCAACCCATAACACACAGCCTCTCCCTGTTATTTTCAGGAAGTGATTTACCAGTGTCATAAATTTTACTGGAATACCCTAGCATGGGCTGGCACATAACAAGCTGCCCCCTGATAAAAGCATCCGTGACCTCCCTGAAAGATTCCTTGTGTGTATGTGTGTGTGTGTGTGTGTATGTATATATATATATATATATATATATATATATATATATATATATACACACGTGCCCAAAGAATTCTTAAAAAGGGATTTGTAGTTGACCTTTTAATCCACTCTTTCCCAGCCTTGTGCCCTGCAGATGTGTTGGGGGATACTGGGAATTGTAGTCCACTGCAACTGGAGGGGCCCAGGTTGGGGAAGGCTGTGTTAATCTTCTAGGCAGCAGATCTCAATCAGCCCATCTAGCTAGAGTGCTGCAGAGGGGGGTGGGGGAGAGAGGGAGGCTGAAGGAGGCTCAGAATAACTCATATCCTGGCCTCTCTGGTCTCCTCCATTCCCCGCCCACAGGAACACCCCCTCACCCCACTCTGAGTTTGCTTTCCCAACCTCTGAGAAGCAGCCAGCATGGGAGAGTGGTCTGTGGTTGGATCTCTGACTCCCCCTTCTCTGACTTCAGAGGGGTTTTCAGAGCCATCCTATGGTTTCTGGGATGCTGGCCAGGGTCCATAGGAACGGTCTCTAAAGGATTTTATGGCAATGTTGCATGTATTTTACTGTTACTTCCCTACACAGAGATGTGCCATGACCTTTATATTCAGAAGAGTGCATACAGAGATGTGCATATTTCATTGCCAGTGCATAATGGATTATAATTGCTGGAAAAGACTAACTATGCTCTTTGCTATTAGGCATTTTTTCCTCATCATGGAATACTACTGGAATGAAATTTAATGAATCTATTGCTTGCTGGAAATACTGCCTGTGAGATGTATTTCTTCCCCTCTTTAGTGCACACTAAAAGTTGTTGTTATTATTATTATTATTATTATTATTATTATTATTATTATTTGAAATATATTCAGGAATCTTAAAAGTCATAATGTTGAACAAATGCTTAATTTTTTTTAAGGTACTATTTCAGAAGCAAGAGGCACTCAGTCCTAAGGCTTGCTGTATCACCATAGAAATGCTTGGAATGCCAAAGAAAAATGTCTACTCTTTCACCAGCCTGAAATCTCACAATTTCACATTGGTGCTTTGGACCGATAGGTTGCTGGAAACGTGGGATTAGGGATTATGATAGGCTCGGTGTTTTATTTGTAACAATAAGTGCTTGTACTGTGCTTTTAAGTGTTCCAGATGTCACAGGCATTCTCTGGCTATCCTTACAACCATCCGTATTGTCTTACATTGCAGATGGCAGACGAGGCTGAGAGATTATGGCTTTACGAAGGTCACTTAGCAATCCTATGCATGTCTCCTCAGAACTAAGTCCCATTGAGATCAATAGTACTTACTCCCAGGTAAGTGTATAAAGGATTGCAGTCTTAGCAAGTTCATTACAGGGACAACATTCAAACTGGAGACTTTCCTGATATAGCTTGATATTTTAGCAATTATACTATACCAGCCTTTAGATCAAGTGGATTAGTTAATATTTTAATTCTATTAAAAACAAACAAAACCAAGGACAGTCCTGGCCTATTTGTTCATCATATTTGCATGCTACCATTTTGCCAAGGAGTTCAAGGCAATAGAAAACGAGGCTATCCTTTTTATCCTAGACTTACAAGATAGGTTAGGCAAAGAGACTTACTAGTCCAAAGACACCCAGTGAGCTTCATGACTGAATAGAGATTTGAGCTCTGGTTTCTTGAATCCAAGTCCAACACTCAATATGTGGGACTCCCTAATCATGCCAAAGAAGATGAGTTACAGCAGATTGACCTGTGTCTATATAAACCCATTAATTCTACCTGTTGGCATGAAAGTCATCTGATTGAGTTAAAAGGTAGGGCTGTATTTAGGGTTCCAGGCAGCCATGCGCTTTTTGAGAAAATTCCGTTCCATTCTCCCTCTGCCAGTTCTCTCCTCAACATTCTGTTGCCACTGAGCATGCTCAGTCCCCACTGGGTTGTTTTAAGGGTGTTCTAACTCCCTTGGGGCTTCTTTAAAGTTTGGCTGTACTTGTGTAAAACTTGGGTCTCCTCCAAACCTGTGGATATCTCCCTCTTCTGCATGGATGGTTCATTGGCACTCAGTGAATAGTGATTGCTATTAGAATATATGATGCTACACACACATGCACACATGCACACACACACACACACACAATCCCCCAGCCCTGGCAGAAGATAGTCTCACCCACCTTCCCAGCACTGGATCATCTGCTCTCTTTTAAGAATATTTATTTATTTATTTATTTACAATATTTATATGCCGCTCCCCATTCAAAATTTCGGAGCGGTGTACAAGATAAAATAAAATAAAAACAATAAAACAGTTTAAAATAGATTTTCAAAGACGCAAAATATATTAAAGTCATGGTTCAAGCAGTGGAAGCTGGTGACCCTGACTTCAGTAGGGCTGTGATTCCATTCTGGGTTGCAATTAGAACCAGCCAGAATTCTAAAGGAGCTACCCAAGCTACGGAATCCATTTTAGGGATAGGGCTTAGCACCTTGGAGAGCTCCTTTAGGGTTGTGACTGGACCCCAGGATGGAATCACAGCCCCACCCAAATTGGGGCCACCTGCCTTCAGTGGTTTCAAGCTGTCACTTCCCCAATTGAGAGGAATTTCTAGGATGGGTGCAGAACTTAAGACCTGGGGCCCAAATCCACCCTTCTGGGGGTTACATCTGTCCTTCCAGAGGTCCCCAGACAGCCACGCCCCTTCCCCCTTTTGTGCAGGATTTCCCCCCATTCTAAAAGGTGGAAAATGCCTTTCCTAAGGCTCCGTTAATGGCAGTCAGAGCTTTACAATGAAATAGGCTGTTTAAATGTTAGCCCTGCCCCTTTTGCCTTCCTCCCCCCCCCCACTACTGGAATGTAGCCCCTGAGAGCGTCTCCAAAATGGAATTCAGCCCTTGATCCAAAAGAGGCTCAACACCTTTGTTCTAAGACGAGTGGATGGGATCAGCTTCCTTTTGAGAAGAAACTACTGGAGATGCAGATGGCCTTATGTTCTGTTTATCTAGGTTGAGTCGATGCTGAGCAAGGGGGTGCATAGGCAATCCACTAAAGCAAACAGCACTTTTGTGGGACCCCAAAATTTGTTTTATTTTTATTTTTTTAAAGAAATGCTCTGCCTTTCTCTGACCATGCTTCACAAGCTATTCCTTTAAACCCACACCTAAGCAGTTGGGTGTGCTGAATTCCAGGAGGTTGGAAGTAGGGCTGTGCATAAACACCCCCCCCCCCCCATACACACACACACACACCTGCGATTCGACTCTGAGGCTGATTCAGAGCTTCCAAATTGTCCCCAATTCGACTCGGGACACCTCGTCAGTCTGCGGGACTTACTTGAGGCTTCCGCATGTGATGGAGCCATTTCCGACTGTTCTAGAGTCCTGCTCGCCCCCTCCCTTCCCCGCCACTGCCCACCTGCCCGTGGGGCTTTCTTGCACTCCCGTCCCCTCCCAGCTGCCATAGTTTACAACAGTAGATCTACGGCAACCCAGAGAGGAGGCTGGGCGGCTTGCCAGGGCATGCAGAGGCTTCAGGTAATCCCACAGGTGGGCGGGAAGCAGTGGCTGGGAGGGGGGAGTCCAATGGACTCCCTGGTGGCCTCACACCCGGCTTTCCCAGATACCACAGAAACCCCAATAGTCACCCCTGCTTCAGATTTGGAATGGGCCTGTGGCCTCAGGTAAGTCCTGAGGGCGGGCAAGCAGATGGCAGGTGGGTGGGTGGGCAGCAGCACATCATTGGGCCAGAAGCAATTCAGCTGCTTGGAGCCAAGGTGGCCCAATCCGGTCCTGAACTGGATTCGGGCCAAGGGAGGCCAAATCGGCCATTCAAAGCCATTAAACCAGACCTGCGGTCCAAAATCCAGTGCCACATGAAAAGCTAGCGAAGGGGTGATTTTTTTCTTTTTGCAAAGCAGACAAGCAAAGCTGCAACGGTCCATTTGTGAAGAATTAAATACTTTTTTCAAAGTAAAGGAATCAGAAAGGCTTTTAACTGTAATTATGACAGAAGGCATTAGCCATATAATGCATGAATGCGAGTCTGCTCCTGTCGCTTCCAATTTTGCACTCTGAAATCATCTCCCTTCTCTTGAGGTTTGGGCAGGCTGGAGTTGGAGACCCAGGTTACAAAATGAGTCAGGTTAGGAGGCCCATCTTCTGGGTCAGCTTTCTCCAACCTGGTGCCCTCCAGGTGTTTGGGACAACAACTCCCCTCACCCCTGACCATTGGCTGTGCTGGCAGGGGTTGCTGGAAGTGGATGTCCAAAACATCTGCAGGGCACCATGTTGGTGAAGGCTGCTCTGAGTTCTTAGGGGTTCCCAACATGAAAGAGGTGCAGGGGGTTACCACTAGGGGTGTGCACGGACCCCCCGCTCCACCCCGCGGGCCGATTCGAAAATTTCGGATCGGCCCGCTCCGCCCTGCGCCGCTCCGCCCATACTCTGCTCCTCTTTGCCGCGGAGCTCCGGCTCCAAATCGGAGCTCCGCAGTGGAGGGGAGTGGTGCCTGGTAAGGCCGCGAGAGGAGGGCGGGGGGGGGGTTACCGGGCCCTGCTGCCATCACCGCCCGTGCGGCAAGGGGGCAGAGCCCGGTAAGGGACCAAGGGGGAGGGGGGCCTTACCTGCCTCCATCTGTGGTCCGTCGGCTTCTTCAATTGAGCCCGCGGTTCAACCAGGAATAGGCTGACCATATGAAAAGGAGGACAAGGCTCCTGTATCTTTAACAGTTGCATAGAAAAGGGAATTTCAGTAGGTGTCATTTGTATATATGGAGAACCTGGGGAAATTCCCTCTATATCACAACTGTTAAAGGTGCAGGAGCTATAGTAGAGTGCCCAGATTTAAAAGAGGGCAGGGCAGGGCACCTGCAGCTTTAACTGATGTGATAAAGAGGAAATTTCACCAGGTTCCCCATATATACAAATGACACCTGCTGAAATTCCCTTTTCAATAGAATTGTTAAGGATACAGGAGCCCTGTCCTCCTTTTCATATGGGCACCGTAACCAGGAAGTCTGGGCCTGGCCCAGACTTCCTGGTTGAACTGCGGGCTCAATTGAAGAAGCCGACGGACCGTGGACGGAGGCAGGTAAGGGAGAGGAGGGCGGGGGGGTTACTGGGCCCTGCCGCCGTCGCCGCCCGTGCGGCGACGGCGGCAGAGCCTGGTAAGGGGGAGGGGGGCCTTACCTGCCTCCGTCCGCGGTCCGTCGGCTTCTTCAATTGAGCCCGTGGTTCAACCAGGAAGTCTGGGCCGCAAGTGCGTCCTAGACTTCCTGGTTGAACCGTGGGCTCAATTGAAGAAGCCGAGGGACCGCGGACGGAGGCAGGTAAGGGAGAGGAGGCAGGGTTTACCGGGCCCTGCCGCTGTTGCCGCATGGGCGACAGCGACAGTGGCAGGGCCCGGTAAACCCCACTTACCTTTCCGGCGGAGCTCCGGATCGAGGCGAAGGATCCACCTTCACCTCGATCCTCTTCGCCACTCTCCACCGGCCTCCCAATCCTCTTCGCCTCCGCCTTAAGGGGAGGCGAAGCACCCCGCTCCGCTTCTAATTCGCCGGTCCGGTTAGAAGCGGAACACATCCCTAGTTACCACGCACACCAGTCCACTACCGTTCTGTTTTGCTGACACACACATATGCTACTGCGAGCTTATTCCTTGCCCCCTTCTGTTGCATTTCTGTTTCCATAAATCTTTGTGTATGGAACAAAAAGCATGTAGATACAATTCGAGAATTTACCTTTTGTCATGCAGATTGGTCATTTTCTGCCCTCTGGTGTTGATTTTTGGGAAAGCTCAGATAATCATTTCTTGAGATGATTTAAACATTCAGTGCATTATTAGTTAATTAATGTATCAAAAGAATATTCACCTTCAGATTCCTGGCCTGAAGGAGTGGTGTATTGTCCTGTGTTGTTTTTAAAATCCAACACATTTAGAGTGCAATCCTAGGGTGACCCTATGGAAAGGAGGACAGGGCTCCTGTATCTTTAACAGTTGTATAGAAAAGGGGATTTCAGCAGGTGTCATTTGTATGCGTGCAGCACCTGGTGAAATTCCCTTCTCATCACAACAGTAAAAGCTGCAGGAGCGATACTAGAATGACCAGATACAAAAGAGGGCAGGGCTACTGCAACTGTGATCCCTCCTTCCGGGTCAGGACTCTAGAAGTGGGACTTCCGGGGATGGGATCGGATTTCTGGTAGGGACAGAGTCAACCTCCTGCCATGTTAGAATAAGGCACAGGGCTACCAGTTTGATGTTGCGTCACCTTCCATGTGTGTTGTGCACAGTGGGGGATAAGACTTCTCTCTGCCCTATTGCAGGCTGAAGCGGCCACAGAGTCTTTATGAGGCTTATCAGTGTTGCACAGGTGAGAAGGAGGTGGCATCTTCAGATAAACTCAACCAGAGAGCAACTACTGGGATTCCCAGGCAGTCTGAGCTATCTCTTCTTGGGCTGGAGGGAGGTATTGGGCCTGGCAAGGCGACGTTGCAGCGAGAGGCAATCTGAAATTGGAGAGTCCCCCTGAAGCTGATGGTCAAGAGAAGGCGGGGGAGTATCAAGTGCTCTGCAACAAGGGGGAAAGCAATTTTAGGTTGTATCACTGCAAGTATATTTTCTAAAACACGCACAAAGATAGTTCCATTCTGCGCTAATTAGACCCCACCTTGCATACGGAGTCCAGGTTTAAACATCACATTTGAAGAAGGATTCAGATAAATTGGAATGAGCTCAGAGAAGGACAACGAAGATGATCAGGGGACTAGAAACTACGTCCTACAAGGAAAGATGGAAGGAACGGGTAGTATTTAGCATTTAGAAGGGAAGACCTTGGAGGGACATGATAGCACTTTTCAAGTCATATGGATGGCATCTGCTGAAAGTTCCTTTTCTATACAATTGTTAAAGCTACAGGAGCCCTATCCTCCTTTCCATATGGTCATCCTATAAACTGGATTCCTGCACTAAGCACGGGGTTGGCTTCAGTGGCCCCTTCCAAGTCTAGTATTCTATGATTCCCCTAATTTTATTACCAAGGTTTCAAAGATGCCCCAGAGATTTGACCTGGAAGAGAATGGACATGGATGGGTCACGGACTCTCTGAAATTCAGCAGGGGATGTCATTATATGTGGGGGGGTGGGGGCACCGTAGACCCAAGACCCAGTGGAGGGTGGTACCACTGGCATGTAGACTCCCATCTTGGCCTGAGAGGTGAAGAAACAGGAGCAATCAATTTCTCCAAGACAAAGAGTTGTTTGTCCTTTTTGGTTTTTTTTATTGCATAATTTTATTAGTTTTATTGTTTTAGTAATTTCCTTTTAACTGCTTAGTGAGGTCAGTCTCTAAAGCAACTGGCAACTCAAAAAGAAACCTACATCGAAGCTGAGTGATGGAAGTTCAGATGTATACATAGTTAGTATCCAAATGACTTATAGAACTTTTCAAGGGGTGTGTGTGTTAAAGACACTTTCCTTTCTCACTCACTGCAGACTGTACAGTATCAAACCCTAAGCTTAGCTTGGCAACTCCTTCATCATGGCTCCCCGAGTGACTGTCCTGTTCATCCACCCCTAATGCCAGCTTCGGCCCTGCACACATTGATAGAGGAATACTTACATATTACTCTTTGAGTGCCAGGATAATACTATTTCTCTGCAAGCTATATACTACTTTGGACTGGCTGTGAGAGGTGGAGGAGATGTTTAGATCTTCTGTAACAATTGTACATTTATAGAAAGGCCCCTTTTCATACTCTCTCACCACTTTCTCACATTTCTGCTACAAAATGCTTTAAACAGGAGACAGGGAAATATTTTGCTTCCCTATGAGACTAGTTCTCACAAGAATACCAGGTGGTATGTAAACTTGGTTAATTTCCATCAATCCCTGTCGTCCATCCCCCACCCCCTTCTCTTCCCCCTGTCCTTTTGTAGCTTAGATAGCGGAGCAAGCCTTTGCTCTCAGAACTAGGGGTGTGCACAGCCCCCCCAATCTGCTTCGTGGCCCGATCCGGAAAATCTGGATCGGGCCCGATCCTCTTCCGTGGAGCGAGATCCGGCTTCGCTGCCGTCACTATATGGGTGGCGGCGGTGCAAGATAAGCCATCCACCCACCCCGCCCCCTTACCTTCCTCCGTCGTGGGATTCAATTGAGGCCCCGGTTCACTTCCGGCTTCAACCGGGGCCTCAATTGAAGCCCGCGACGGAGGAAGGTAAGCGTCCCTCCTCCCTGCTCCCTTACCTGGTGCTGCCGCCGCTGCCACCACATGGATGGCAGTGCCGGCAGCGCCAGATTAGTCCCCCTCCCCCCCACACCTGCAGGCGAAGCTCCGGATTGAGGTGATCCTCTTCGCCTCGATCCGTAGTCCCCCTGACTCTCTTCGCCTCCGCCTTTTTCGGAGGCAAATTAGGCCGCCTCGCTCCTGCTTCTCTGAACCGAAGAGAAGTGGAGCACATCCCTACTCAGAACGGGAAAGGTAGTTTAGAGTAAGTCTGCTTTCATGTGTGTAGAATAAAGATCCCAACCGTCGACTAAGCCAGCAAGCACCCAGATATATGCATAAAGAAATAAGCCTCTTCCATAGCCCCGTTTGCCCTGTCTCAGCACTGTATCCTACAGGCCAAGTGAGTAGAAGTACGCTGTGTACCTTTGTGGTTAACACCTTATAAACAGAAGAGATAAGCAAACTGCAAAGGTGTGGATTGTGAGAACTGAAGCAGGGTTCAAGTCAGGAACATGGCTCAATTTACGAGGGAAATTGACCAGATAGAGGCTTGGAAATAGATCCTTGGGTTAAAGGGAATTAAGAGGGAATGAAATACCTGGAAGCTGGGCGCCATTTCTAGGGACAAGCAACTTCTTCTTTCCTATGGCGGGAATCTGGGGAAAAAAATGCTGGGCGCTCATTGGGCGAGGGAGGCTGAAGCGAGATTGGGTAAATCGGCTTAAGATCTTGCGGTGGTGACGAGGAAAAGTGCAAGCATTGGATTCCTCATCTGGGCATGTCAAAGTGACATGGAGGGGGAAGGCAAACCTGACAGCCAATTATATGCATGCTATGTTTTTTTTTCTGTATAAAATCAAAGGTTAACTTCCATTCTGGGCCTTTCTTCCATAGCTTGTTTGCTGGGGAAGGGGGACTCCATGTGCATGGATAACCTAGGTACCTGGAAGTGGAAATAAATCTTTTTCTAAAGAGCATCTGGATGGTTTTTTTATTTGGATTTAATTGGGTTGTGATCCACAAATTTTACAACACAGGCCCAGGCCCAAACCAGACATTTTTTTAAAGGGGCTGGAGCATCTCCCCTATGAGGGAAGGTTACATCAACTGGGGTTGTTTAGCTTGGAAAAATGGAGGCTAAGGGGAGACAGGATAGAGGTGTACAAAATTATGCATCGTGTGGAGAATGTGGACAGGGAGACATTTTTCTCCCTCTCTCAAAATACTAGAACCCAATGGGGTCATCCCATGAAGCTGATTAGTGGGAGATCCAGGACAAATAAAAGGAAGGACTTCTTCACACAGCGCATAGTTAAGTGATGGAACTCACTACCACAGGTTGTAGTGATGGCCACCAATTTGGATGGCATTAAAAGGGGGTTGGATAAATTCCTGGAGGAGAAGGCTATCAATGGCTACCAATGGCTATCAATGGTTGTGTGCTGCCTCCAGTATTCGAGGCAGTAAGCCTGTGAGCACCAGTTGCTGGGGAACGTGGGTGGGAGGGTGCTGTTGCACCATGTCCTGCCTTGTTGGTCCCTGGCTGATGGCTGGTTGGCCACTATGTGAACAGAGTGCTGGATTAGATGGACCCTTGGTCTGATCCACCAGGGCTCTTCTTATGTTCTTAAATCTGTAGCTATGTGTTTTGTTTTGCTTTCCCTTCATTTTTACTCTAGAGTTGGGCACAGGGAGCAATCTGGCCCTATACCTACTCTGGAATGAGGATGGGGGAAAATGACTGCTAAATATGGATTTAATGTATGTCTGGTTTGACCCCCACAGTAGAGTGTCCCTGCATCTTCTTTTGCAGTCACATTTCCTTATACATCCCTTCCATTTGGTGACCATTTTGCTTGCAGTCTCCATTTGTAAGCAACACCTTGAACTGCAGCCCGAAATGCCAACGACTCCATGTCTGAAAGTGCTACTGTATGACTGGGGGTTAGTATACAAAAGAAGATGACACAAATTTGCATACAATTTGCATGTGCTAATTTATATCCATAGATGCAAATTTAGAAATTATTATTATAATTCAAATAAAAAGATGGTGTATCTCAACCATAATGCAGAAGGCTGTGACCCGGTCAAGTGTGTGCCTGCCTCTTCAGGACAACACAGCCTTTCAAAGAAAAGAGGGTGGGTCTGTGGCTCAGTTGGTAGAGCATTGGCTTTGGCTGTGGAAGGTCCCAGGTTCGATCCCCAGCATCTCCAGGCAGAGTTAGAAAAGATGCCTGAAACCCCGGAGAGGGGCTGCCAGTCAGTATTGACAATATTGGGCTAGATAGAGCAACGGTCTGACTCAATATGGCAGCTTCCTGTCTGTCCTCTGTAAAACATCTAAGGTCCTCCTCCAGGTGCCTTCTCCGAGGGAAGCTTGGAGGGTGGCAACAAGAGAGAGAGGGCCTTCTCTGTGGTGGCCCCTCAACTGTGGAACAGTCTCCCTGACGAGGCCAGCCTGGCGCCAACCTTGTCATCTTTTCGATGCCAGCTCAAGACTTTTCTCTTCTCCCAGCCATTTAGCAATATGTAATGACCACAGCTCTGTTTTTTTGGCTCATTGTTTTTAAAGTTGTTAGAGTGGTTTTAAATGCTTGTTTTTGTGGTTTTTCATCTTTGTATATTGTTTTTAAGTGTTTTTATCTTATGTGAACCGCCCCGCCCAGAGAGCTTCGGCTATGGGGCGGTATACAAATGCAAATAATAATAATAATAATAATAATAATAATAATAATAATAATAATAATAATAATCCAACTAAGAAATAGAGAGGACATAGCTCTGTGCTGCCCTTGTGTAGGCTGTGGGGACAGCCCTTTCCAGCAGCACCCACAAGAGGCATTCTTGCCGGAGCGTCTCTCGGCTCAATCCACAGCCTTTCTCCACTTGGGCTGAGCTGCTGCATTCCTGTTCCTAATGACGGCCATTGCTCAGAGGTTCTAGTCGATTAGTTAAAAGAACAAGAGCAGCTCCCATTGGTCATTTTAGCCTTAAGGCCCTTCTGAAAGCGAGCAGCCGACGCTGCCATTCATCTTCCTTGGAGGTGAAGACGCCCTTGCTGATTCTCTTTATAGTTGTGGGCCTATGAGGAATTACGCTCACTGCCAACTTTTTAAAAGGAGGACAAGTCGAAGCAGCTGCTTTCTGGGTTTTTTTAAAGAGCAAACCAAGACCCGGCCTAGGCATGGCTTAGTGGGACAAGTGCAGGCCTCAAAAATAATCAGAGCTGCCGTCAAATTGCCAGGGTGCATTACAAAGTGATTAAAATGAAAGCCCAAAGTTGTGATATGTCATTGGATGGGAAGGACCATATACAGTAGTGGAGGAGCAGCAGCAGCAGAGTAAACTGGATTATGGAATTGTCCGTTCTCCTTCACCTTTCTAATATTCTTCCTCTTGCTAATTCTTTACCTCGTTGTGAAGGATTCCACAGCCCATTTGTGATTTTCTTGCCTTGGGTGGCCAGGTGTGCTACTTTACAGAGGACCGTCCTCTAGGGTGACTGTGGTGTTACACCCCACAAGTCAGTTCCCTAATGCATGTCTGAAATTGGTAAGTCTGTGGTGCTTAGATTGTTGACCTGAGTGGGTGGAGTTAGAATGTCTGAGAAGTGGGGAGGAGTGATATATAAGGGAATGGCTGAGGGGATTGTAGAGACTTTTAGGTACTCTTAGAGTCTTTAGCCTTTAGTGCTTTAGCTCTCTCTGTGTTAGCTCTGTATGTTAGCTCTTGGTGTGTAGAGTACTTGGGTTCTGGAGAATTTGAGGTTCAGTGTAAAGAGTGGTTTCTTTTGAGGGTGGTGTTCAGATAGTCAGTCGGTGTATATTAATCAATACTGATAATAAAGAAAGTTCAAGAGTGAATGTGTGAGAGAAAAGAAAGCATGTATGAGAAGAGTGAAAGGATTGGATGAGAGGTTTTTAAAAGTTTTTTTTAACTGTTCTATTATGAAACAAAGCATGTGAACTTTTAAAATAAATTTTTAATCAGTTTGTTTTAACTACCACAAAAATCCCATATGTCTGTTTGGCAATTATCATCTGCAGTTATTTACATTTAACACCCACTCCAACAATAATTCACAGCGCTTTAATTTATTACTGAAATCCTTCCAATTTAACCCCTTTCTCTACATAGTTTGGAGAAAGGCGGTGGTTGTCCCTCGCCACAGGCTCCTCAAGTGGTGGGGCTTAGCTTGAGCAGGGAGTGTCCGTGGCCAGGCCTGTTGTTCAGAGACTGTGTCGTGGCAGTGACCTCTCTCAAAATACTGATTGGTGGGAGATCCATGTCAAATAAAAGGAAGTACTTCTTCACACAGCACAGAGTTAAATTATGGAACTCACTACCACAAGATGTAGTAATGGCCACCAATTTGGAAGGCTTTAAAAGGGGGTTGGATAAATTCCTGGAGGAGAAGGCTATCAATGGCTACTAGCCCTGATGGTTGTGTGCTATCTCCAGTATTTGAGGCAGTAAGCCTGTGTGCACCAGTTGCTGGGGAACGTGGGTGGAAGGGTGCTGTTGCACCATGTCCTGCTTGTTGGTCCCTGGCCAATGGCTGGTTGGCCACTGTGTGAACAGAGTGCTGGACTAGATAGACCCTTGGTCTGATCCAGCATGGCTCTTCTTATGTTCTTATGCTCATATGGAAAGGATTGCGAAAGCAAGGAAAACCCTGTAGGGGAGTAAAAAATAGCCAAAGGCAAGGGTGGAACCAAGTAATCTTCAACAATAATATTAGTAAAAGTTTTATTAAAGTGCCAGGTGCCTACGCGGTTCGAAACACTTGGTTCCACCCTTGCCTTTGGCTATTTTTTACTCCCATATGGAAAGGAGGACAGGGCTCCTGTATCTTTAACAGTTGCGTAGAAAAGGTTTTGGGTTCAGCACCTTGGATAGCTTCTAGGTTGGATATAGGGTTCAGCTCCTTGGATAAAGTGCTGGCTGGTTCTGATTGAAACCTGGAATGGAATCACAGCCCCACCAAAATCAGAGCCACCAGCCAGTATTCCCCCCAAAGAAGAGATGCATCACCAAAAAAGAGGACAAGAGTGGATACCAATTTGCATATACAAATTGCATGTATGTATAGGTGCAAATGTAAAGAGAATCACTCTGATTTAAATAGAAATTAGGGATGTGCTCCGCTTCTAATTGGACCGGAGAAGCAGTAGCGGAGCGGGGGGCTTCGCCTGCCCTTAAGGCGGAGGCGAAGAGGATTGGGGGGGCCGGCGGAGCGTGGCGAAGAGGATTGAGGTGAAGGCGGATCCTTCGCCTCGATCCGGAGCTCCGCCGGAAAGGTAAGTGGGGTTTACCGGGCCCTGCCGCTGTCGCCCATGCGGCGACGGCAGCAGGGCCCGGTAACGCCCCCCGCCCTCCTCTCCCTTACCTGCCTCCGTCCGCGGTCCGTCAGCGTCTCCAATTGAGCCCGTGGTTCCAGCAGGAAGTCTGGGCCGCACTTGCGGCCCAGACTTCCTGGTGGAACCACGGGCTCAATTGAAGATGGCGACGGACCACGGATGGAGGCAGGTAAGGCCCCCCTCCTTCTTACCGGGCTCTGCCGCCGTCGCCGCATGGGCGGCGATGGCGGCAGGGCCCGGTAACCCCCCCTATGGGGGGGGACCAGAGCTCCGATCCGGATCCGGAGCTCCGAGCGGAGCGGAGTGGGCACAGGCGGAGTGGGGGCGGGGCGGAGCGGGCCGATCCGAAAATGGCGGATCTTAAAGTGAAGCGGAGTGGGGGGTCCGTGCACACCCCTAATAGAAATACAATGCACCTTAGCGATGTGGGGTGGGCTGTCAACAGGCGAGCCGTGTGCCTGCTCAGTCTTCTCTCCAGGTGCTGCTAACTGTTGATGGGCAACTTTAATACCCCTGGGCTTTCCTTCTGTATGGTTCTTTGACTTCAAACAGAGGACACCTTCAAAGAGAGGACAGTCCTCCAGCAGCGCTCCAAAATAGAGGACTGTCCTCTGTAAAGTAGGATGCCTGGCCACTCTAATAGGGGTTCCTTTCCAGACAATTGTGCCCAATGCACGGGTGTCAGAGAGCTGACTGGCATAGGAAGGCAATGTCTGGAGAAAGGCCAGAAGCTTCTCCACGGGTTCATCCTTCATGCAAGTAAGACATGGATAGGGCTTTGGTTATGCTATTTTCATGACCGTCTGGAGCTCCTTCAATGGGTTGTTTCATTTTCCTCTTGTGCAAATTGTCGGGGTAATCACTGAACATTAACTTGCTGTTTAAACAGACTCACAGTGATAGCAGAGTAACAGCGGATCTTAACTATAAATACAGCAAAGACTCAAGAATTGTAAGGCAGAGAATTTTTGTTTGTAGTGTACAAAAATAAATACTTTACTGGCACAAAATAACTTCGTTATGGCAAAAACAATGTACTATCAATACTCATATATGGTCACAAGATATACAGCTTACAACGGGTTTCACAGGAACAAGAGTGATGATTTAATCTGGTTACAGTGATTCCAAACACTCTTTATATACACTTTACAGTACAAATGATGCAACACATAATTGGCACTAATAGAAAATTCACCCTATGTCATAGTCCAATTATTCAATTAAGCACATCTGCAAAGTTGACCTTTTCAGTGATAGTCTTTTGCTGACTCCACACTTTATCCAGGTTTTGCAGATCAGTCCAGAAATATGGAAAAAGGAAAATCTGAACCCAGTCCAGGATTCCAATACAAATCACCCTGGGAATTTCAATTTAGGGTGGTACAAAAGTGCTCTTAAGCACATAGACAATAAGTGATGAAGCTGGACTCACAGAAGAGGCAAAGAACTCACTGTGATGGCTCTTAAAACCTCACGTCCACCATCACCATAATGCTGAAGAACAGCGTAGCCAGTCAGAATGAGATTTGGTGGTTAAGGGCTCTAAGGGGCTACAGGTGCTCCTTCCAGGATGTCTGGCTTATCCCACACAAGTCTGGAGGCAGGGCACAGCATCGTCAGAACATGGGCTGTGTGCATAGAAATCCCTCCACAACAGCTGCTTCTAATTGATGCACATTATTATTATTATTATTATTATTATTATTATTATTATTATTATTATTTATATAGCACCATCAATGTACATTGGGCTTTGAGTCGCTGATTTAATCTGTATTCAGGGTCTAATGGTGGAAAGCAATGGACTTATTCCTACCAAACCTCTGAGAATGGATTCCCATTTCCATATTCTTTGCTATTCTCTCAGCAATAAAGCCCAGGTTCCGCTTGACTCTATTCAGTTACGTCTCATTTGATGACAGTCTTTATAGAGCCATTCTGAACAGATTCGAGGATTTCTGATAGTCATATTTTCATGCCCAAATGCTTGGATATAGCACTAACTGGGTTCTAAAATACATTCACAGTCTCTCTCTGTGTGTTTACATTTCTGTGTGAATAGACACTGTGAATTGCTTGAGAACTGAGATGCTCTAAGTAGATAACATGGAAGCATCAGTGGTTCAATTTAGCAGGTAACGACTTGTCTAAAGCTATAAATGCATAGACCTGACATTGAAGGCGGTAGTTGGCCGCTGTCCTAATCCAGCCAGGCTGCAGGACCACGGGGTGCTGAGTAAAGGCTTGGAAGGGTCTGGTACATGGAAGCAGGTCCCAGGTCCCTGTGCATTTGTGTATGTCCAGGATCCACAGGACTTTGGAGAACTTCCTTTACTGATCCTTGGCAGTGGGTTGGTGGTGCCCAGTTTGCAATCTATCCCTCTACTCTGCTGTTGAGGTGACACACAAGAGGCTTCTTTATTACCTTCAAACGTAAGGAACACTAATTGGAGAAGGACAACATGGGTGGTATCCCGTTGGGCCTGTACTCTCACGGGAGTGACCGCTTGCATAACAGGGCTTCCACGCTTCTAATAATCATCCGAAATGAGAAGAACTGCACGTTTCTGGAATGGGGCAGGTTGGTGGAGCTTGCAAAAGGGAGCACTGCCAAGCTGTTCTGATGTGGAAACAAGTCTTTCTGTGAATTTCCAGGAAGAGTGAAATCCCCTTGCGTGAGAGATCACTCCTATGAGCTCAAAGGAAACAGCAGAGGCAGAACGGCTCCATTGGGTACAGGCTAGTGTTGTGCCAAATCCTGCCCCCTCTTTTTGGGAACTTTTTCTCTTGCTGCAAAAGAGGCATTGTTTTTTTCTACCTCTTTTGCAGGGAAGGGGAGAATTTTGGAGAATTTTCTCCTTGAGGAAGTGGACAGAGTTTCTACAACCCTGACCTCTTGCAGTGTCTGGTCACAGGAGGTACTGACGTCCTCCCACTGGGGCGCCACCATCTGTATCTGCGGCATTGGAAGGCCTCCTCCTCCTCTCCTGACTTTCCTTCTAAGGTCTTAAATCTGCTGCTTTTTCTGCCCCTCCTAACTGCCGAAACTTCATTTGCGCTAGGCATGCTGCTGTCCTTTTATTCACTCGAGGTCAGTCACACCAGCAAGAGTAACACCATTCCTCTCTGTGGAAACACAGTCCCACTTCTCACCCATGTTGGCATGCCCCCACCCTTCTGTGAGCAGTGACTCATTCCAGGGGTGCATCGCTTACCTGGGTTTGGTGCCCTTTGGAAGGAAGTCACAGAAGCACTTTGTAATATTTGCACTGATGGCATCTCTCTCCAAATATACAGGCTGAGCATAGGTGGAGGCTCAGCTGAAAACACTCCAGCAGGTAACCAAAGCCCAGTGCTCCCAGATCGCTCAGGAGCTAGACGGTGCCCGCAAGATGCTGCTAGCTGTCCTGAGTCCAAAACCCACCTCTCAGATCCTTTTCCAAATGACAAGTCTCTTATTCTTTCCCCACAGACTCCTTGCATACATCCTCCTTAGCTAAGGGGAGGCGGTGGGAGGTATTTCCCCTTCATCTATTTGCTAGCCATGGAGAAGGCCAGCTACTGAGGACAATCAACTGGCTGTTTGGTTCCCATGACAACATATCTCCAGCAGATCCCTAAGAAAAGGAATATCTGCCAGGGCTATGAAAATATCTTAGAATCTCAGCATTGAAGGGGTTCTTGGAGGTCATCCAGTCCAACCCACTGCTCACAACAATACAGTGCTGCTTTGTTTAAGCCATGGGTGGGCAACCTCTAACTCACAAACTGGAGGGTTGCCCATCCAGCCCACAAGGACTTGGGCTCCCACTATGGGTCCTTCACACTCACCTCCCCAAAGCCAACGCCCCCAGCAATCCAATTTTATTTGCCCAAAAGCCAAGCTAGATGCTTTGGGAAATGTGTAACCATTTCATCTCTCTCCCTCCCTCCCTCCCCCCCTCTCTCTCTGGCCCTGTTCAGACAACACGCTAAACCATGCTGCTTAACCACAAAATGGTTAATGGAAGGCATTAACTGTGGGGACAACTAGGACCACGTCGACTTCATGTGGGAAGGGGAGTTAACTGTAGTCCCATGGAGAATAGCCCTCTGCTCCTGCTATTTGCTCCAGCAGGGGAGCTGCCCCTAGTCCCCATGACAGCTTCCCTCCCAGAGCAAATAGCAGGTGGAGGGGGGTGGCTTCCATGGGACATGGCACAGGGGAAGGGAGAAGTTCCCTTCCCATGCGCTGTCATACACAAACCCTCGCTCCTCCTTTTTTAAAAAACAGCAAGACACATAAAATGTGGCCCCCCGTTTCTCGAAACGTCTAGTTTGGTTCACAGAATATTTTCAAAATGCTGAATCCAGTCTGTTTTGGTGCCTGGCATTTAGTGATTCTGCACTGGCGCTTTCGCTCCTTCTCTCTACAGGCAAAGAGCACCCAAACTATACCGAGAGTGACCAGTTGCGAAGGAGGTCAGGGCTAGGGCATCCATGTGTCCTGCTTCACAGAGGACCGTCCTGTCTTCGAAGGGCCGTCTGGTATAAAGATGAAGAACTGCCAGAAGGAAGAGCTGGGGCTCAAGTTGTCCATCGACAGCACCTGGACAGCAGACTGAGCAATGCAGGAAGGTCACATGGGCCAGATCCACACCTCGTGTCATATCGATATGACCCCAGCAGGGTGATGCTATACCCCTCTTGCACAGTTATACCTTGTAGCATGCACAATGGCATCTCCTGAGGGATTGTGGCTAGTACGGAATTAAACGTGGGAAATAATGCTAGAAAAGCGGCATGCGGCACGTGCCCCGACAGTTATCAGTGTACTTCACTTTTGATAAAAAAGCACTCGCGTAGATTGAGCCCAGGTCATAGTCTTCCACACTCTGCTGAGATGTACGCCATTACTATTTAAATCAGAGCAATGCTTTCTAAATCTCCATCTATACCTATAAATTAGCATATGTAAATTTCAGGCAAACCTCTGCCCTCATTTTTTGGCGACGCATAAGTGGATGCCGGAGGCAGGACTTCGGGACCATTAATCATCATGTCGAAGGGGGGATTTTCTGGAGGTGAAGCGTGTCTCACCCCCGCCTGGCTAACTGCAATTCCCTCAACTAGGAAAGGTGTGGGGGGCCCCCGTCCTCTTTTCACGTCTGGTCATCCTAATGCAAACATATTTCTCCTGCCTGGGTGTCTTATTAAAACCCGGAGCTGCATTCAAGCAGCAGCAGCCAGTGGCTTGCGTCTTCCTGATTGTTTTCTCCAAACCTTCACTTTAAATTATTAACCATGTCGGAGTCTAAATGTTTCCAGTCTGAAGAGGAGTTTTAACATTCCAGGCTTGCCCGTTGTGTTCTCAGCAAATTATTTAGGCTTTTAATCCAAATGACACATATGGGGAAAACTACATTTCAATTTAAGCTCAAGTTAATAGAAGCAAAAGTGCCGCGATGGCAGGCCAAGCCGAGACCGGCTGTTGGATGCAGTATAGATTTGTTTGCACTGGCGTGGTTTTAAATTGCCCTATTTGCATACATAATCACAGAATGTTTACTTGTAAATGAAACCTGTACTTCTGTGAGCAAAGGCCAAGACGTCTCCTTTGCAACCACCATTGGATTTGTAAGGAGAGCTGCCATTTCTCTGTGTTTCACTTAACGGTCTTGCACCTGGGGTATTTTTTTGGAGTGTGTGTGTGGGGGGTCACTTTCTTGTCAGAGGTGGGAAGGGCATTGGGATTTTTAAAATTCCAGAATACATGGTGTGCTTATGACAGTATAGAACAATGTGTTTTCTTTTAGTACATGGACCTCTAATCCAACCCAGTGAAGAATATAGGAAGTTGCCTTATTCGGAGTCAAATCATTGGTCCACTGGTCAGACCATTGCCCAAAATGTATTGTCTAAACCAGAGATACAGAACATCTGGCCCATAGGCCTAATCTAGCACATGGTGGTTCTGCATTCAACTGGATTTGTCTGCACTGGAAGGAGCTCCGTGCCTAAAAGGGATGTGTATGATGATGTCCACGGGTGTGGCCACACCTGCTGACATCACCTGGCCCACGGTGGACCTTGTGGGGAGGGGCAATTTGCCCCCCACCCAATTTATTGTCTGCACCCCTGGTCTAAATTGCCTAGCAGCCAGTGGTGGCTCCGTTGTCATTGAGGTGGTTAATCTACTCTGGGTTTCAGTCAGAAGCAGAGTCTAAAGTAGGGAGACCATACGGAAAGGCAGACAGGGCTCCTGTATCTTTAACAGGTGTGTTGAAAAGGGAATTCCAGCAGCTGTCATTTATATGCGTGCAGCACCTGGTGGAATTCCCTCTTCATCATAACAGTTAAAGCTGCAAGAGCCCTGCCCTCTTTTGTATCTGGCCACACAAGGTAGGGCTCATCATCATCATCATCATCATCATCATCATCATCATTGTTATTATTATTATTATTATCACCTCACTCATGGCAGTTTTTCTAGACGGACATGACAGGCTTTGCCAAGTCATGCTGTCTTTTACAGATTCAGGAATTTCTTGACAATTGAGCATGTTTTAATTATGACTGCTTTCTGGGTGTTGGTGTGGATGTATTTTGGTTGGCCCAGTTTCTGAAGGTTTTCTGTAAAAAAAATTGATGTGATGCCAGTAACTGATGTGACTAATGGAATGATTGTGACTCCTTCTCCTTCTCCTCCTTCTCCTCCCATTTATATCCTGCCTGCAAGGATCCCAAGGCAGTTTCCATGGTACTCTTCTTCCCCATTTTTTCTTCACAACAACCTTGTGAGGTAGGTTAGGTTGAGAGTCAGTCATCCACTGAGCTTCACGGCCAAGTGGGAACTAAAGTCCTAGTCCTGAATCCTAGGCCAACACTCTAACCCTAACCCCACCCTGGCTCTGAGATTGCACTAAAATACCCTTTGCAGCTTGTGGCAAGTTTTACGTGCCCACCTGGAGAGGCCCTTTGAAACAAGAGGATCAGTACCATATGAACGCATAAAGAATCGCCACTAGAGGGCAGACAATGCCTATATTTACCTCTCTCCCAATCATCCTTTAAGCAAAATACAGGGCACCAGTTGCTTGTCAATATCAATGCACCCAAATTCCCTTATATTCCATTAAACTGGCAACGAAGGGGTGTTTTACACAACTTTTCTTCATTCAGATCCACCACAGAGAGCAGGGCCAGCAACAGGCAATACTTTGTATTTAGACCTATTTATTTATTTATTTATTTATTGCATTATTATACCGTCCAATAGCCAAAGCTCTCTTGGCAGTTCACAAAAATTAAAACCATTCAAAGTATAAAAGAAACAGGGATGTTGGCGAAATCTGTACTGGATTCAAATGAGTTCAGATGTCAATGAATATGACCTGCGGATTCTGCAGCAGACTGGCTTTTCCCAAGTTGCACAGTTTCCATGGACTTTGGGGGAGAGTGTACAAATTTGCAAACACCGGGGCTCTAGTGCCACACCTTGGATAGCTCCTTCAGATAAGATGACCATATGAAAAGGAGGAACAGGGCTCCTGTATCTTTAATAGTTGTACAGAAAAGGGTATTTCACCAGGTGTCATTTGTATGCATTCAGCACCTGCCGAAATTTCCTCTTCATCCCAACAGCTTAAAGCTGCAGGAGCCTTGCCCTCTTTTGTATCTGGCCAAGAGGGCAGGGCTCCTGCAGCTTTAACTGTTGTGATGAAGAGGGAATTTCACCAGGTTCTGCATGCATACAAATGACACCTGCTGAAATCCCCTTTTCTCTACAACTGTTAAAGATACAGGAGCCCTGTCCTCCTTTCTATCTGGTCACCCTACTTTAGAGTCCTGCATGGTTCTGACTGAAACCCAGGGCAGATTACCACCCACTGATATCGGTGCCACCAACCAGGAGAGGTGACAAGAGTATCTTTCCCTCCATTATTTTATAATTGGCTTATCAACCTCTTTTTTTTTCCTGCCAAGGCTCAGGCTTATTTGCATGTCACCATGCCTAAATGTTTTATGCTGGGAAAAGTTTTGCTGGTTGAATTTCAGCCCACTGTGCAATTGTGCAAAGCACAGGAGCTCTTCCAGAAAAAAAAGGTGGCAGCCCCATTTTGTATATTCATTCTATTTCTATGTCGTGTCTCTGCAAAAAGGAAAAAAAAGAGCACTTAAGGCAGTTAATAATAAAATCCAGATTAAAAACAGAATCGTAATTAAAACCTAACCTAAAAACAAATAGATTAAAAAGATAATTAACAAAAGAAATCATAAACAGCAGCAACAGTGGCCCACCTCTCTTTGTAGAGGCTCATGGAACGCACTTTGCTCTTGCATGAATTCACCAGCAGTTACACCCACCGCTGACGCCTTCGGATATTCTTCTTACGTTGCAAATCGGCCCGTCTCCAGTGGTGCATAGGAAAAGGAGCAGATGTTGGAAGGAAGGAAGCAAATATGAGCCATCGACAAAGGGCTTCAGCTGCTCAGCAACAGCAGCAGACAGAAAATGAGATGGCAGAAAGATCCCAAGGGGAGAAAGTGTGCGTTCCTTCTGCTGAAATTCGATGGGTCTGGTTGTATTCCCCAGGCCAAGTTCCAGGTAATGGGCAGCAAAGGAGCCTGGAGGAGGCAATTTCCTTGAATTGCTCTTCAAGAGCTCTAGCAGCTCCCATGAAAACTTTGTGCGAGGCTCTGACACCTTTCTGGGCCTTTCGGGCTCGCCAGGCAAAGTGAAGCTGGCAGCCAAGAGCCAGGAGGTGAAGTCCTCTGAAGGCAGCTCCCCTGGGCAGGAGTGAAGAGGGCAGGAGGAAGGGCCATTTAGAACAGGAATGAGGAGGGCAGCCAGTTGTGAATTGGAAAATAAGAGGTCAAAAGAGGCTGCCAATTTGCATAATGTTTGCATACGCGGCTTTATACATAGAGATGCATACTTAGATATAATTATAATTTAAATGGAAATATAGTACATCCCATCAGAGTGTCAAGGACTGGGACCAGGTGACCTGTATACCTGCTCAATCTGCTGTCCAGGTGCTGTGGGTGGGCAGTTTCAAGGCCCAACACTTCTTTCTGATGGTTCTTTATCTTTAAAAACTGGACAGGGCTTCAGAGAGAGGATGGCTTCAAATAGAGGATGGTCCTCTGTAAAGTAGCACACCTGGCCACCCAAGGCAAGAAAATCACGAATGGGCTGCGGAATCCTTCACAACAAGGTAAAGAATTAGCAAGAGGAAGAATGTTAGAAAGGTGAAGGAGAACGGACAGTTCCATAATGCATAATAGCTGCTGCTATTCCACTATAGCAGCCTTCCTCAACCTGGGGCGCTCCAGATGTGTTGGGGCATTCTGGGAGATGCAGTCCAACACATCTGGAGTACCCCAGGTTGAGGAAGGCTGCACTATAGGATCCTTCCCATCCAATGACATATCACGACACTGGGCTTTCCTTTTCATCACTTTGTAAAGTACTCTGGCAATTTGACTGCAGCTCTGAATATTTTATGCTTCATGGCCCCCATTCTGCCCTTTGATAGTTCTTTATCTTCAAATCGGACTTGGACAGTCCTTCAAATGGAGGATACTTTCAAAATAGAAGACAGCGCTTCTGGCTTCGCTTCGAACAGAGGACTGTCCACTGTAGAACAGGACATATGGACACCATAGAAGGGAGGATAATGTAAGGATGCTTCCAGACAAGGTTGTTATGTGCAATGGCATGGCCCTTCCTCAAACACAGAATTTTAGTGTGTGTGTGTGTGTGCCGTCATTGTCTTCCATTTGTATTGTAGCCCTACTCCATTCCTTCCCCCAACAGCAGAGGGTCCTACTGCATGCATCACCCTGATTGCATAGAGTGTTAGTTGCAAGTATCTGTTGCTCCACATGTTAGGGCTCAGCACCAGCTACAAGATTTTGAGGGCCCTTGGGCAAGACACCCTCAATGCCCCCCCTACAATGAGTCAACCTTCTCACTGCCATTGTCACCAGCTGCTATTGCTCCTCATCCTCTCTCTCTCTCCTCATTGCTCCAACTTGCATTATTGATGGGCAGAGAATGAAGGAACAAGTAGGCCGTGGTGTCTGCTCCTCCTCCTCCTCCTCCTCCTCCTCCTCCTCCTCCTCCTCCTCCTTCTCCTCCCACCACCATTGCCTTAGCCAGAGTGAGAGGCAGGTGAACAATTCCATGGAGTTCTTGTCAGTGGGCCCCCACTGAGATTTATTTATTTATTTATTTATTTAATTACATTTATATACCGCCCCACAGCCGAAGATGAGGGCCCTCAGCAGGTGCCTGACCATGCTTACCTTTGACATCTGCCCTATAAGTAGGGTGAACATATGGCAAGGAGGAGCCCTGCCCTCTTTTGTATCTGGTAACTCTAGTATAACTCCTGCAGCTTTAACTGTTGTGATGAAGAGGGTATTTCATCAGTTGCCGCATGCATACAAATGACACCTGCTGAAATCCCCTTTTCTATGCAACTGTTAAAGGGACAGGAGCCCTGTCTTCCTTTTCATATGGTCACCCTACAGCCTGTAAGGGCTGGTCAAGATAGTGATGGGTGTTCAACACCCCCCCCCAAGGCAATTAGTCCTTTCAAGCATATTTTTACCACTCCTGATTTATCCAGAGGTTTCCTGCTGCTTGCCCATCACAGAGGCCGATTTTGCACTGATTTCCTTTTTTCTATGCCTGAAGAGACCTCTGAAGCAACATGTGTGATGAAACCTTGGAGTGTTTTCTTTTTCTTTTCTTTTCTTTTCTTTTCTTTCTTTTTTTTTTATTAATGAAAACCAGCCTTGGGGAGTTGTGGTTTTGAGCAGAGGAACAGCCAGGGGAAGGGCACTTAACCCTCCCTCCCCAGTCAGTTTTTCAATTGAAAATTGCCACTCAAAGTCACTCCCCACCACGAGAGGAGAGATTTTGTGGGGCTGTATTGGCTTCAGTCCTGTCAGTGCTCCCCAGCTGAGTCTGCTACCAGAGGGAATGCTTTGAGGGATCAGACAATTCCACCTTGAATAAATTCCCTTTAAAACTCCAGACGCACCAAATCGCAGAACAACGGACAGTGGGCCTGTGCCTTGGTATGATGAAGAACAAATTAATAAGAGGCTTGCTGTACAGCATAAGATAAGCTTCAAATGAAGATGCTTGGGAGATAAACAATAAAAATGGCTGATAAGAAAGCAATTAGAATTAACAAAGAGGCTGCTAATCACTCACCCACCAGTAAAGCAGAAGGGAGGAAGAAATAATAATTGTGATTCTCCATGAGGAGAATTTTAAAAGCACATTTGATTTGACGAGAGACCCTTCCCCCACTCTTTTCCTGTTGCCTCATGGTAAGTAACTATTCACAGTGTGTGTGTGTGTGTGTGTGTGTGTCATTTACAGCACTGATCAAAGCCTAAAATAGAAACTTTTAAAGTATGGATGTACCTGTCCATGGGTTGAGCTTCTGTCTAGGGGGTGGAAATCATTCCAGCATTTCCCAACCTTGACCCCTCCCATTTCTTGTCCAATCATGTCCAGTCACCCCCAGTCAAGATGGCCAATTGCCAGGGATAATGGGAGTTTGTAGTCCTGCAACATCTGGGGACTCAAGATTGGAAAGGGCAGGGTCAAACTAGAACCATGTTCCCAACAAACGGTACACAACCAATCAGTGACTAAAGGCAGCTTCACTCATTGTATCTTCCCTACCGAAATGCACCATACATTAATGTAGGGAAGAAGAAAAATGCTCACATACATGACCATGCATGAAGAAATATCTGCTCTTAGCAGAGAGTTTTAAGCATGTACACCCAGCCAAACAGAGTGAGCCTCACATATTTTTTTCAATGAGGAGCGGTATATAAATATTCTAAATAAATAAATAAATAATATTGCAGTGTTCATCCAGTGCATGGATTTTTCTCCTACCTCAGTCTACACTTGTGGAGCGGGGGAAGCCTTGACAATAAAATATGCAACACCCACAGTAAGTTAGCCTTATTCATGCATTCACTTTACCTTATAGTGGTATATGCAATCCAGGTGCTGGATAGTCACACTCCTGATATTATATTATTATTATTATTATTATTATTATTATTATTATTATTATTTACCCGCATCTCCCTCCGGATCGATGCCGGGTACAACATAAATGCAAATGCCATAAAATACATATAATTAAAACATTTAAAACTAATACATTATTAAAAGCAGCACATTATTAAAAGGCATGTTAAAATTCAACTGAGTAGGCCTGCTGGAATAGATCAGTCTTTATAGCTTTCTTAAAATCTGGAAGACTGTTAAGTTGACGAATCTCTCCCGGCAGGTCATTCCATAATCTGGGAGCGGCAGAGGAAAAAGTCCTCTGGGTAATAGTTGCCAGCCTTGTTTTTGTTGACTGGAGTAAATTCTTCCCAGAGGACCTGGTGTGTGGGGCGGATTGTACGGAAGGAGATCCTGCAGGTAGCCTGGACCCAAACCATGTAGCGCTTTAAAGGTGATAACCAACACTTTATACTTGGGACCAGGATACCTGAGAGAGCGCTTTCTCCCTTACCAACCTGCCTGGTCACTGAGGTCATCCGAGGGCCTGCTCCTGGTGGTTCCACATAGATCCATCCTCCGATTGGAATCCACCAGGGGAAGAGCCTTCAGTGTAGTGGCGCCCCTCCTGTGGAATTCCCTGCCTCTGGAGGTCAGGCAGGCTCCAACCTTGTACTCCTTTCGGCACCTCCTGAAAACATCTTTATTCCAAGAAGCCTTTCCTTAATACGCAGCCTTGAATCTCTGCTTTTGCTTCTTTTAAATTTTGTTTTAACTGTTTTATTCTGTTTTTATTTTCATTTTATCTTGTACACCGCTCCAAAATTTTTCAATGGGGAGCGGTATATAAATATTCTAAATAAATAAATAAATAAATAAATACATCTTACTAATTGGCAGCCAGTGAAGAGATTTTAAGACTGGTGTAATGTGGCCTCCCCTAGGTGTACTGGTGACCTGCCTGGCTGACATATTATGAACTAGCTGAAGTTTCCGAACTAGGCACAAAGGTAGCTCTATGTAGAGCGCATTGCAGAAGTTGAGCCTCGAAGTTACCAGTGCATGCACTACCATCTTTAGGTCTTCCAACTCTAGGAAGGGGCACAGCTGGCGTATCAGCAGAAGCTGATAGTAGGCACTCCAGGCCGTCACATCTATCTGGGCTGTCATTTGGAGCAACGGATCCAGAAGCACCCCAAGCTGCAAACACAGTCTTTCAGAGGGAGTGTAACCCCATCCAGAACTGGTTGACACACCTCCAAACTGAGATTATGGCCTTTGACAGCAAGAACCGCCATCTTGTCTGGATTCAGCTTCAGTTTGTTTTTCTTCATCCATCCCATTACCGCCTCTAAGCATTCATTCAGAGGAGACACGCTATCCTTAGCTGACACTGTTGTTGAAGCCATAGAGAAATATATTTGGGTGTCATCAGCATACTGATAGCACCCCGCCCCATGCCTCCGGATGATCTCTCCCAGTAGTTTCTTGTAAATATTAAATAGCATTGGGGAAAGGATCATAGAATCATAGAATAAAAGAATTGGAAGGGGCCTACAAGGCCATTGAGTCCAACCCCCTGCTCAATGCAGGAATCCACCCTAAAGCATCCCTGACAGATGGTTGTCCAGCTGGCACCTTGTGGTACACCACACAGCATCTCCTTTGAGGAGCAGCTATCCCCAAGCATCATCATCTGGAACCTGCCCGAGAGGTAGGACCGGAACCACTGAAGCACAGTCCCCTCAGGTGATCCAGAAGGATGCCATGGTCGATGGTATCGAAAGCTGCTGAGAGGTCCAAAAGTACCAGCAGGGACACACTCCCCCTGTCAATACTAAAGCATAGATCATCCGCTAAGGTGACCATAGCGGTCTCAACTCCATATCCTGCTCTGAAGCTGATTTGAAATGGGTGTAGAAAATCTGTATCATCCAAGATTGCTTGGAGTTGGAAGGCAATTGCTCTCTTGATCACTTTGGCTGAAAATTGAAGATTTTATACTGGTCTGTAATTATTAAGGCCCAGGGAGGGCTTTTTAAAAAGTGGCCGTACTACTGCCTCTTTTAGGCATGATGGAAAACTCCCCTCCCTGAGAGATGCATTAATAATATGCTGTAGTTGTTGTCTCACTGCATCTCCTCCCTGGACAACCAGCCATGAGGGACAGGGATTGAGAGGGCAAGTTGTCTTCCTTACTCATCCAGTTTACATGATTAATGTAGCCCTGTCCCTGGTGTCTGCATATACAGCACCTGTTGAAATTGTACAGACAGGTGCATATTTTCCAGATACAAAAGAAGGCAGGGCTTTAACTGTTGTGATGAAAAGGGAATTTCACCAGGTGCTGCAGGCATACAAATGACATCTGCTGAAATTCCCGTTAATACAACTGTTAAAGATACAGGAGCCCTGTCCTCCTTTCCATTTGGTCACCTTCCTGTGGCAGCCTGTAGCCTCCATCGCTTCCCACATTTCATTTAAGGCTCAGGGAAAGACATCATGGGGTAATTCTTTCTGTGGGGATTTTTCAGTTCAGGAAGTGCAGTTTCCTGCAAAGCAATGGGGAGATGTATAATAGAAACTAGGGTGACCATATGAAAAGGAGGACAGGGCTCCTGTATCTTTAGCAGTTGTATTGAAAAGGAAATTTCAGCAGGTGTCATTTGTATATATGAAGAATCTGGTGAAATTTCCTCTTCATCACAAAGGTTAAAGCTGCAGGTGCCCTGCCCTCTTTAAATCTGGTCACTGTAGTATAGCTCCTGCAGCTTTAACTGTTGTGATGAAGGGGGAATTTCACCAGGTTCTCCATATATACAAATGTCACCTGCTGAATTTCCCTTTTCTATGCAACTGTTAAAGATACAGGAGCCCTGTCCTCCTTTCCATATGGTCACCCTGTAGAAACACACACACACACACACACACACACACACACACACACACACACATCACCCTTCTCCACCTTACAGTGATTAGGTAAGCTCAAAAACGCCACCAAAAGAAATTAAAAATAAATTATAAAATGCCCTAAGAATGATGCAGAAAAGTGGAAGCCTTAATACAGTGGATGCTGTTGTCACTTGTAGTTAGGGTGACCATATGAAAAAGAGGACAGGGCTCATGTATCTTTAACAGTTGCATAGAAAAAGGAATTTCAACAGGGGTCATTTGTATATATGGAGAACCTGGTGAAATTCCCTCTTCATCACAACAGTTAAAGGGCAGGAGCTATACTAGAGTGACCAGATTTAAAAGAGGGCAGGGCACCTGCAGCTTTAACTGTGGTGATGAAGAGGAAATTTTACCAGGTTCCCCATATATGCAAATGACACCTGCTGAAATTTCCATTTCAATACAACTGTTAAAGATACAGGAGCCCTGTCCTCTTTTTCATACGGTCACCCTACTTGTAGTCGAAGAAAACCAAAAACTTTAAGATGGAAGAAAGAAGCTGCTGTGCGACCCTGTCAATAGTGACTCCTCTCTGTTAGAAACGGTTGAAACATTTTTCATCCCTTTGCAGAAATTTGGTGAAATTGTCCCTCCAATATCTTTACCCTCAAATAGTCTGGAAAATTTGGAGAGTCCATTTGCATACAGCTCTAATAGTTACAGCAGCCATGACAGAGTAAATTGCTTAACCTTTAAGGTGCTCTAAGACTCTTTTGCTGTTCTTGTCAGCTGTGATGCCCCACAGCAATAAAGATCTTGGCTTTACCTCTCAGACAGAGTGCCAGGTTGACCTTCTCTGCCATTTATTTAGGGCTATGGCTCTTTAAAAATGTATAAACATGGGACTCGTGGTGGAACACAATCGGGCCTCCAGTTTGGCTGAGGTGTGGTTTCAGCGATATGGATGGAGTGACAGAAAAATAAGCTGAAGAGAAGAGACCTTGGCATCCAACCCTCTCCAGGGAGTCTCATGCACTATTAGTGTCACCAGAGCTAAAAAGAAATTCAGGGGAGAGACTTCGAGGAAGGTTAAAGCTACACCATGAGTTGTGTCAGGGAGAGCTTTTCTAACACGTCTCTTGCGGATGAGCTGTGACCTTGAAACCCTCTGAATCTGTTCAAAATGTCATTGGAGATGAAAGAGGGATTAGCAGGGCTGGAGGCTCCAATGTCAGTGGGGCAGTGAATCCGCTCTGGGTTTCAGTCAGAACCAATCAGAACTCTAAAGGAGCTACCCAAGGTGCTTCTGCCAAAAGAAAGAGGGCACCAATTTGCATAGCATCTGAATATTAGGGCTCCCCCAGTTCACTTCAGGGCCCAATTCACAGCTTCCAAATCAGTCCTGATTAGGCTTGGGGCACCTTGGAACCACCCAGGCCCACTTCAAATCTGAATTGAGCCAGCTATTGAAATTTTCCGGGTGTCTGTGGGTACCCAGGAAAGCTGGACGCAAAACTGACTGGGAGTCCGTCAGACTCCTTTCCCCTCCCCCTCCCCTCTCACTTGCCCCTTGAACCCAGCGAGCCACTGTCCCCCCGCCTGGCCACCGGAATTACCTGAGCTGTCCAAGAGAGCCACCATCTTTAAGGAAGATGGCTACTCTGACCTGTTGTAGATGTACTGTAGTCAGAAAAGGCCATTTCTGGAAACGGCTGTTTCCAGCTGCCATGGTTTGCCACAGTAGATCTACAGCAGGTCAGAGGCGCCATCTATGGCAGCTCTCCTGGAAGACTGCCAGCATGAGCAGAGGGGGCAGGAAAGTCCCACAGCTTTTTTGGGGGGCAGGGGGAAGCAGTTCACTACAGGGCGACCCAAAGCATTTCAACTAGGGTGACCATATGAAAAGGAGGACAGGGCTCCTGTATCTTTAACAGTTGTATTGAAAAGGAAATTTCAGCAAGTGTCATTTGTATATATGAGGAATCTGGTGAAATTTCCTCTTCATCACAAAGGTTAAAGCTGCAGGTGCCCTACCCTCTTTAAATCTGGTCACTGTAGTATAGCTCCTGAAGCTTTAACTGTTGTGATGAAGAGGGAATTTCACCAGGTTCTCCATATATACAAATGTCACCTGCTGAAATTCCCTTTTCTACGCAACTGTTAAAGATACAGGAGCCCTGTCCTCCTTTCCATAGGGTCACCCTGATTTCGACTGCTTTGGGCCAAGGCAGCCCAATTTGGTCCTGACTTGGATTTGGGTTGAGGTGGGCAGAGTTAGCCCACTTTGACTTGGATTTGGGGTTTGGGACCAAGGCGGTGCACAGCCCTGCTGCATATGTTCATTTATATGTGCAAATTTAGAAATAACTTTTATGAATTAAATAGAACTACAATTCATCTCACCAAAGTGTGGAAGACTGTGAGCAGGTGACCGGATTGCCTGCTTACTCTGCTGTCCAGGTGTTGATGGGCAACTTCAAAGCCTCTGATCTCCCATCTGATAGTTCTTTATCTTTAAACTGGACAACCTTTCAAATAAAGATCACCTTCAAATAGAGGACAGCTCTTCCTCTGTAAAGCGGGACCCTTGGTCACCCTATGGTGCATATCTAGGAGTGTCAAATTGGCATGAGACAGACACATTTTATCATCAGTCAGCCATCATACAGATATTCTATCGCTCTCCCTGAGGTGAGATGGGCCATAGCTCCGTGCCAAGTGGGCACTTAAAGCATGAAGTGGTTCTTAAAGACACAGCACCAATTATGATCACAGGATTAAGCTGATAGCAGTGGAGGGTGATGGTTCCGATTTTGTTGGGCTTGTGAATTCATTCTGGGTTTCAGTTGAAACCAGACAGAACTCTAAAGGAGCTATCCAAGGTGCTGGGTCTAGGGTTCATCACCTTGTATAGCTCCTTTAGCATTCTGGCTGTTCTGATTTAAACCCAGAATGGATTCACAGCCCCACTGAAATCAAAGCCACCCGGATCCACCGGCTGAAAGCCACATAAGAACATTTTTGGGCAAGGTGATTGAGAGGGCAGTTGCCTTCCAACTCCAAGCAGTCTTGGATGATACAGATTTTCTAGACCCATTTCAAACTGGCTTTAGGGCAGGATATGGAGTTGAGACAGCTATGGTCGCCTTAGTGGATGATCTCCGCATGAGCATTGACAGGGGGAGTGTGTCCCTGCTGGTGCTTTTGGACCTTTCAGCAGCTTTCGATACCATCGACCATGGCATCCTTCTGGAACGCCTGAGAGGTCTGGGAATCCGGGGCACTGTGCTCCAGTGGTTCCGGTCCTACCTCTCAGGTAGATTCCAGATGGTGATGCTTGGGGATAGTCGCTCCTCAAAAAAGGAGCTGTTGTATGGCATACCACAAGGTGCCATCCTATCCCCAATGCTGTTTAACATCTACATGAAACCGCTGGGAGAGATCATCCGGAGGCATGGGGCGGGGTGCTATCAGTATGCTGATGACACCCAAATATATTTCTCTATGCCTTCAGTAACAGCATCAGCTAAGGATAGTGTGTCTCCTCTGAATGAATGCTTGGAGGCAGTAATGGGCTGGATGAGGAAAAACAAACTGAAGCTGAATCCAGACAAAACAGAGGTGCTTGCTGTCAAGGGCTCTGACCTAGGTTTGGAGGTGTGTCAGCCAGTTCTGGATGGGGCTACGCTCCCCCTGAAAGACTGTGTTCGCAGTTTGGGGGTGCTCCTGGATCCGTCACTCCAAATGACAGCCCAGATAGATGCGACGGCCAGGAGTGCCTACTATCAGCTTCGGCTGATACGCCAGCTGCGCCCCTTCTTAGAGCCAGAAGACTTAAAGACAGTAGTGCACGCACTGGTAACCTCAAGGCTTGACTTCTGCAATGCGCTCTACATAGGGCTACCATTGTACCTAGTTCGGAAACTTCAACTAGTTCAAAATATGGCAGCCAGGTTGGTCACCGGTACACCTAGGGATGACCACATTACACCAACATTAAAATCACTTCACTGGCTGCCAATTAGTTTCCGGGCAAAGTACAAAGTGTTGGTCATTACCTTTAAAGCCCTAAATGGTTTGGGTCCAGGTTACTTGCGGGATCGCCTTCTCCCATATAGTCTGCCCAGCACACTCAGGTCCTCTGGGGTGAACTTACTTCAGTCAGCTAAAACTAGGCTGACATCAGTTTCTCAGAGGACCTTTTCTTCTGTCGCCCCCAGATTGTGGAATGGCCTGCCGGAGGAGATTCGTAAAATTAACTCTTTGTGTGATTTTAAGGCAGCTTTAAAGACTAGCCTTTTCCGGCAGGCCTATCCAGATCAATGTTTAATCATGAATTTTTAAGATGTATTGATTCCTGTTCTAATGTTGTTCCCCGCCTCGATCTAAAAGGAGAGGCGGGTAAGAAATACATTCATTATTATTATTATTATTATTATTATAAGAAGAGCCATGCCGAGTAAGTACAAGGTCCATCTTGAACAGCATTCTGTTCCCGCAGTGGCCTACCATCTGCCTGTGAGAAACCCACCAGCCGGACATGTGTGCAATGGCACCCTCCTGTTCGTATTCTCTGAAGGCAATGTGTTTGAAATATGTGCAGCCATACTTATTCATCATGCATGGGGGAAATTGTACTGACACCAGTTCGGTATTTAATGCCACATGTAAAATTGCCCTAATGAAAAGACATTTGGACAGGATAATGTGAAAACGCATAACTAGATTGACTACAGCGGCATGTGTTTAAATGTTTGAAGACCAACAAAACTTAAATGTTTAAATGTTTGAAGACCAACAAAACTACAAGGCAAGGGGGAGCAATGGAGCAAATGGGAGGAGATTAGTAAATGGGCTTGCCAACTTTTCAACTGGTCACCGCACCTGTGCCTTTGCACATAGTTTAATGAGCAGGCATAAGTGGGTGATCACATCTTACCATGGTGTGGAAAACTTCACTTGCTAATTTCTGCACATCAGACTGCTATTAAAGGCTCGAGAAAAGACTAGGTCCTATATTTTTTTTCTGTTCAGTTGGCAACCCTACCAGCAATTACACAGAGCCTAAGATCAGCCAGCCAAAAGAATATTTCCTGAAGACATTACCGTATATGAAACATAAATATATGGAATATTTATCCAGTCTAGAAAATAAAAGGATGTGGTTTGGGAGCACACGTTCCATGATAGGAGTAATAAGTCTTTCTCCAGATTAAAGTGTTTTGTGATTCATCATCCACAAGCAGAAAAGTGCATTATTGTTTGGTTACATGACAACACAGATGCAATGAATCTGTAGGCTGAACACGTCTTGTGTACTTAATAAGGTGACACCAGGGAATGTGAATGCTTCACATATCGCTTTGCAGACATAGGAATCCCCAACTGCACCTCTGCTCCAAGATTGTCTCAATTTGCTTTCACACTTTAATATGAATGAGTTAGAGAGCCCATACACAATGCACAGGATACTCATGCAATCCTGTGCTGTTCAAACTCAGAGAAAGGGCATTAAACTGGCAAATGCTGTTCAACGTAAGCAAATGTAAAGCGATGCACCATTGGGGCAAAACATCCCAACTTCACATATACATTGATGAGATCTGAGGCAGCAGTGACCGACCAAGAAAGGGATCTTGGGATTAGGGTTGGCATCTCAATGAAAATGTCGACCCAATATGCAGCTGCTGTGCAGAAGGCAAATTTCTTGTTAAGCATAATTAAGAAAGGAAACAAAAATAAAACTGCCAGTATCATACTGGCCTTATACAAATCTATGGTGTGACCAGACTTAGAATATTTGTCACTGCGCCTAAAAAAAATATTTTGTAGAGTTTTTTTTTTTAATGAATCAGTGCAAAAATTGCTCATTTTTATGTACTGGTGCAATAATTACTGCAATTTTTAAATAGAAATACAGTGCATCTCGCCACAGTGGGGAAGAGTGTGACCAGGTGACTTCTGTGGCTGCTTAGCCTGCTGCCCAAGTGCTAACAGTTGATGGGCAACTTCAGGGCCTGTGCTGTTTGCCCTTCTTATGGCTCTTTATCTTTAATGCAGGCTTGGACTGGGCAGCCCTTCCAAGAGAGAACTGTCTTCTGGCACCCCTTCAAACAGAGGACTCTCCTCTATAAAGCAGGACACCTGTCCACCCTGAGTCTAGAGCAGACTGAACAGCTGCCTAGTAACCACCTCCAAGTCAAATTACCATTCAGCGTTATAAATTTCTGCAGCAGTGACTTTACAACTGGAGCCTCCCTCCGCCTCGAGAGCTAGAAGCAGAGACCTGCTAAAATGGGAAGACAAAGGATGCCTATCCAGTGCGACCGCCCTGATGGGTTAGGGCATTGTTGCACCCATTACGGCTCCAAATGGATGGCCTTGTCTATCATAAAATGAGCCTCTTTAATACACCGAGACCATTTACTGCCTCTCTGTCTCCAGGCCCAAGAATGTGGCTTCCCGCTACTTTGTTTGCATCTGTCTAAGACAGCTGGAGGACCAGATGAATTGCTTCCTCTGAAATGGACGGTTTGCCCTGTAGACTAATACGATCCAAAGTGACAATGCATTTGGGGAGATGCGCTGTTGTGGCTTGGGCTGGGATGGAGGGTGGGGGTGGAGAACAGGGACAGGGTGAGAACGGAAGAAGACAGTCAGATGAAGAACTAGGTGTGAAGGCTGCTAATGCCATCTGTGAGCCACTGAGTGCATAGATTTCCAGAGGGGCAGCACAGCAGTCTCTGAAGCTGTGTACACTTCACAGTTCCATAACAGGCGGAAATCCAACAGCAGGATGGAGCAAGGCTATGATCGGCTCTGGGTGTGGCTGTTTGTAGTGGGCCTTTTACTCTGCCTCCCCCCAATACTGAACTCCCACATGACATTTGTGCATGTACCCCAGGGGTACAGAGTCTTCACCCCACAGGCTGGATCCAAACCACCAGGAACCCAAATCCAGCCCACGGACCTCAAGGGGCAATCCCTGGAGGAATCCCCTTGGAGCAGGCTCTGCTCAAGACATATGAATGCCTGAAGTAAAGAATAACACGGCGCCCCCTCCCATTCTATGTATGGAAGCCAACTGGACTGCCAGATGAATCTGTCTTCTAATGATGGGGCAGCACGGTTCATTGCACCTGAAGGCTAACTTAAGGGGTGCAGAGCAGGCTGCATAGGGCACAGGTTTTTCCTCCAACCCCTTGCTGCCCCCTCCCAAGATCTGCCTGAGGTGACTGCCTCACTCTGCCTAATAGTAGGGCTGGCCCTGCCTCAGAGGGTATCCCCCACTGTTATATTATACATACTCAATCAACAACGTACAATAATAATGCAAAAACAGTTTTCACTATGTATTTTACTGGGGAAAAAATCTGCCATGCATTCCTAAGATCTCTTGCATGGTTAAAAATGCAAGTATAAACACAAGCTTTGTCTTTTACAATGTACAGCACATAGACACAGAAAACGTAAACAAACTTTGAAGCACATTCTCTCTCTCTCTCTCTCTCTCTCTCTCTCTCTCACACACACACACACACACACACACACACACACAGATGGCATAAAATCTATGTCATAGATTGACTCACTCATTCAGACACAACAGACACACACACACACACACATGGGCATCCTCAGAAATTTTTCTATGTGGTGGTTGGGGAATATGCAGCACATAGTAATTTGCGCACATGCAGTACACAGTAATTTCCGCACAGAGCATGCACCACTACAACACGGCTGTGTACTTCAACACAGTTGTGTACTGGGTGCATTTTGTTGTTGTTTGAAAGCTGGGAATCTGGGCTAGCTAGTGGGCCCACTGAGATGTTGGGTCAGGGGCTACGCCCCCCCACCCCAGACCTGTGGTTAATCTGGCTATGTCCAACAGTTGCAGCTGTACCCTCAATGTATCACCCTTAGGGAAAGCTAGACTTGTTGAAATTCTGGCTGTGTTGTGTACCTGTTAGAACGGCAGAGTATCTGTCAGGGAAAAGATGAGAAACCCATGATAAGCATGCTGTACTTGACATGAACTGGGATTGTGACCACACAGACTTATTCTAGAATGGCATTTATATCCAAGAAGTGTAGTCCAGGACATAAGCAGAAAAAACAACAATCTTGCAGGCAGTGCCAATCCTGTGGACTCAATCATTTTCTTCCTTTAACCTTGCAAGTGGGGTTCACATACCCCCAGTTTGAACAAACATGAATAGATCTATTAGCTCAGTTCCCAACATTTTGTCACACTCCGGTGTGACCAAGAACCCAGGGTGGAACTATTTTAGGAGACCGGCTGAGTCATTGGTAGTGATTAGTACATTTACCCTGAGTGCATTTGTTATTTATTTGGAAAGTAACAAATTCATCTCCTTTAATATGAAATCACACCCCGTGCACATGGGGTTTTGCGCATGTGCAGGATCAAGGTGCATCTTGGGAGCTGTAGTTTGGACTTGCATAATGTCATGCATCGCCACGTTATGTTCCCTGCTGAGTGCCTGAAAGCTGAGTGAGGGTTCCCCTACAACGTTGTTGTTGCTGTTGTTAAAAGTCAGGAGGAGGAGCAGGAGGAGAAGGAGAAGGAAGACGAGGACCTCATTCTGCTTTCAGGAACCCAGGAGGTGGCAGCACTGGAAACCCTCAAGGGAGGAAGTCCTGGCTAGGTCCTCTAGGGAGCTTTTTTAGAAAGTTCAAGCAGCCAAAGAGGCTGCGAGGATACAAACACAATAAGAAAAAAAACATCAAATATCTGCTGCATACATATTGAATAATTGTTGAGTACAAATATCAAAAACTATTACATATGCCTTATCATACTACAACATCTTCGTTCTTAACATAAAAGTGCACCCCCCACCTCGGGATCATTCTTGAGTCCAAAATCTAATCGTTTCTTCTGCTGGTGGTTTCCCACTTCCCTTAGTAAACACAAACACTAGGAACTGTTTCCAGATTCCTTCGAACTCATTTATTTTAGTTACGCCTTTTCTCCACTTAATATTACATGTCAGTTTATCATTAATGGCTATGTCCCATACTTCTTTATACCATTCCTCAATAGAATATTCCCCTTGGATCTTCCAGTTCCTAGCTACCATCAATCGTGCTGCAACCAACAAACTCGATATCAGCTCTATAGTTCCTTTTCCACACTTTATATCTTCAAATAGTGACAGCAATGCTATTTTTGGTGTTTGTTCTATTTTCATTCCCACTATTTCTTCAATTTCTGAGAACACCATCTTCCATAATCTTTGTACATATTTGCATTGCCACCACATATGTAAATACGTTCCTTTTTCCCCACAACCTCTCCAACAATTTGCTGAATGTTGATCACTTATCTTATTCAATCTAACCGGGGTTAGGTACCACCTCCATAAAATTTTAAAATAATTCTCCTTTATTCTTACTGATAAACTTCTCAACACTCTTTGTTTCCATAGTCCCTCCCAGCTCTGTCGCCCTATTTGTATCTTCAAATCTGATTCCCATACCATTTTCTCTGTATTCTCTCTAAACTCCTTCTCTAACAATATTTTATATATTTCACTCATTAATCCTTTTGTTTCAGTTATATTTTGGTAATGTTTATCTATGTTTATATAGTGTTGAAAATGAATAAAAATTATTAAAAAAAAAAAAAAGAGGCTGCGAGGATAGAATGGGATAAAAAGCATTGGAGGCTGCAGGCCCTGATATATCCCCCAAAAGAGGTTCAACACCTTGGACAGCTCCTTTACAGTTCTGGCCAGTTCTGACTGCAACCCAGAATGGATTCCCAGCTCCACCAAAACTTGAGCCACCGGCCTCCACTGACAAAAAGTGTAAAATAAGGAGTGCACCACCACCACCACCACCCTTGGCCAGCTGTTCACAGTAAGGTAAGCCCTGAAGCCTTGAAAGTCTCAGCATCCCTGCATAAGACTGTGTCCTTCATGGGAAAGCAAAGAAGTTACAAAAGGGCAGGCAGCGGTTCGGCACAGCACTAACTGGTGTGTGCATCAGACTGGCAGACCTGGGCTTTCGTCAGCAAAGGCTGGTGGCTCCGATTTCAGTGGGGCGGTGAATCTATTCTGGTCAGAGCCAGTCAGAACTTTAAAGGAGTTATCCAAGGTGCTGAACCTGATGGAACCAGCACTTTGGATAGCTCCTTTAGAGTTCTGACTGGCCCTGGCTGAAACCTAGAGTGGAGCCACCAGCCTCAACTGGCTTTTCACACTCTCTCCTAGGCTGAGGGTCATGGAATAGCTCCCCCTCCCTCCCTCCCTCTCTCCCTCCCTCCCTCTCTCTCCCAGTGTTTGAGAAAAGGAGCACGCTGTGTCAGAGGGACGTGCACCAAAGTATTACAAAGCCCGGCCAAGTGTGCGCACTGTGGAGGCTCTAGGGGGCGAGAGCAGCAGATGATCACCTATTAAAGTCTGTCAGAGCAGATGGCATGTTCTGCTTGCCGATTCTGGAGAAAGCAGTGAAACGCTTGCCTCTTGCCCAAAAGCAAACAGGAGTTGTCAGCTCAGGAGTTTGCTCCCCTGCCTGATATTTGAGCGGGTTCATTTGATCAAGGCTCATTGACCAAGGGTAATTACGGCAGCTGCAGAAGGGTCCGGAGACTCAGGCTTGCCACCGTTACAGGAGCTGAAGAGATGGCAGAGGAGGAATTGGAGCCGTGTGCGGGATGAGCTTTAGTGCATGCGACAGAGCAAGGATTCACGCCGGGGGGCTGAGGTGCACCAGCAATCTGACGGCTAGGATGCCGCCATGGCCATGCTTGACTCTCACTGCCGCATCCTACAGCATCTTATTGCTGCTCCGAAAGGGGCAGGTCATGATGCTGATGCTGGTCTGGCCATTTACCCAAACAGGGCAATATGCTGCCAACGTTGACATCCTGTCCCCAAATGGGGATATGGGTAGGGTTGCCAACTGGCCAGAAACCCCCCACCTCCACCCCAGGCCTGGCTTGCTCCTGTGTCTTTTTTACAGAGATTTGAGATACAGACATCATCGTTAGCAAAACAATTACTAATTAGCAATTACTTGCTAACTGCTGCAGAATTAAATTCCTCTTAACCTCAGCTATGGGGACCAGTTCATAAGTTGGCAACTCTAATTGAGCTCCTGGCCAACAGCAGCTTTTATTATCACACACAAACACACAAAGACCAAGTTTCCGGGTCTCTTGATCATGGGGAAAAAGCTAACTTTGGAGGCACTGTCTGTTGATGGCTCAGAAACTGACAGGAGATGTAGGTAGCAGTTCAAAAACCCAGCACATGCTGAGATGCACAGGCATCAAAGGTGTAGAAGCCTTTCCTGTCCATGGGACCTCACACCACTCTGGGAAGTGAGGAGGGTCCTTTTAATACAGTATTGAAAATATGGGGAGGGGCATCTTTGTAAATTGTATTGCAACGCTTCCAGGGATATTTTTGAATTTTATAAGAGGTGAAAAACTGATTTCAAGGCTAAAACACACACACGCCCTTCCTAGCTACTTTTTTTTTGCATATCACTTTGATCTTTGGGTTCCCTTCTACGGCATTCCTTGATCTGGCTTCTTCTAGACTTCCATGTCCAGTTCTTCTGTGTTGCTTGAAGTGATTCCAGCCTCTTGCTCCTTCACACCTACCTTTTCTTGTTTTGCTTCCTCTGTCTCCTCATCCACCACCACACTTCTTCTGCAAGTCCAGTCATTTCTGTCTCTATCTCCCACTTTTTCCATAGCTGCCCACTTTCCCCCAGAATCACACCACCTTGACTGTTGTCATCTTCAGAAAGCATTTTGGCTGCCCTGACCTGCGATTAAGAGCGTCATCATATGGGGGAGGGGGGAATCGTGTTTCCCTACCGTCGCTTTGCTGTCCCTCAGTAGAGACAAGCAGCTTCCTCTTTCTTCACATGGGGAAGAAAGAGGAAGCAAACAACCACCATGTGGCCCATTCAGGGGGCATTTTTATTCCGCTGCTTGTCCTGCACACAGGAGGAAATGGTGGCACGTTTTGCTACAGCCCCAAAAGTTTGATTTTCCAGGTCTTTTTTTTTTTTTGCGACGGGAAAGTGAGCAGAAGGAGCAGGAGACACGTGGGAAGTGGCATGGAAAGAACCCGCAAAAATCCATGAGTGCCCAGTAATGAGCCTGCTATAAAACACTGTCTGATGACGCTCTAAGTCTCATTGAATTCTGCAGGGCCCAGTTCTGAGCATCCATCCATGCATGTATGTTGGATCTTTTATTAGTGAGTGAACTTGCATATGAATAAGAAGACATGAGAAGCCCTGCTGGATGAAACCGATGGCCTATCTTGTCCAGTGCCCCTCCTGCCCACCCACCCACCCCCAGTGGGCAACCAGATGCCTATGGGAGGTCAACAAGAAGGACATGAAGACAATAGCACCCTCCCCCACTGGGGTTCCCCAGCAACTGATATTCATAGACATACTGACGTGGTTCAGACCACATATGGGGAGTTGCTCCACCCCCGATCATTTTGGTTGCCCTTTTCTGCTCCTTTTCCAGGTCTACAGTATCCTTTTTGAGATGCAGTGACCAGAACTGTACACAAAGATTGCCCATTTTAATTTTTGTATTCTTTGGGCCATAGCTGGACGGGGTGAAATCCCTGAGCGATCCCTGGGTTTGTCCCTGTGTGTTCACATGATGCACAGGGGATCCTGGGAGCAGGGAGAGATGATCCCTCCCTTGCCCTAGGATCTCATCCTACCCTTTGCGCCCATTTTTTCCACAATCCCAGGCTGATCCTGAGACTGTGGAATGTGTGGGTGGGCGTCATGGTTTGTCCTGGTTCCTCGCAAGGAGCCAGTACCCGCGCACAGGGCACAGAGCTCCTCAGGAGCACTGCGCCCCTCGGGGATGGGGTGGGGGGAGCGTGGAAAATAGTGTTTTTAAGAAAATACCTTTTACGCACTAGTGCTTGTGCGCATCTTCTCCTTTAAGAAAAAAATGGCGGGCGCAACGCCTCTCCCTCTGAGGTCATAGTGCGCCGCGTGTGAACAGAGGGGGAGATCTCGCGATAAAAATATCACAAGATCTTCACCCCTCCATCCCGCTAGACCAGTAGGTCTAGCTAAGGCCTATGTCTTGTTTTAGTATTTACTATATACATTCAACAGTCAATTCCTGAAGGAGAAGGCTATCAGTGGCCACTAGCCCTGATAGTTATGTGCTACCTCCAGTATCCAAGGTAGTAAGCCTGTGTGCACCAGTTGCTGGGGGACATGAGTGGGAGGGTGCTGTTGCACCATGTCCTGCTTTGTTGGTCCCTGATTGACAGCTGGTTGGCCACTGTGTGAACAGAGTGCTGGACTAGATGGACATTCGATCTGATCCAGTGCGGCTCATGCGAGGTTGGCCTTCACAAAGGTGTTTCTCAAGTTAGTTGTAAGCCTGGCTGCATTAGCGAGAGGCCCTCCTGCGGTTATGGGCAGGAGCTCTGACTGAATCTAAAGCTCCTAGTTTAGTCAAGCTGCTTAGATATATGTTTAAGATAAGGTAGAATGTTATAAATAGTAAGATTTTGGCTTGATTGAGCAGAGAGATCTTGGGAGAAACCTACCAAGCATGAAGACCTAAGCTCTGCTAACCATACCTGCTAGACAGGTAAATATAAGAGCTCAGTGATGACAGTTTTGTTGTTTAAGAGAAATAAAAACTTAAACCTTAATTTCAATGAAAAGTATGCTAGCCACTATTTTAATTATGCTTCTAATCATTCTAATTGTAGTGTGCATAGTAATGTGTCTCACTTGTTCTTTGTCATTGCAAAGTTTTGTTATTCTCTAATAGTTCGACTGATACTACTTTGTATTATCTGGCTTCAGGGGTGCTTTCGGGACCATAACCCATAAATTAAATCCTGAAACCCCAAACCCTCATCGGGAATTTATAAATCTGTTGCTGAATGAAATCTATCCATAGAGCCTCAGTTTTCTTTCTTGGTCAGGTGAGTCACAGATACACCTGTTCATGTAAGGAAAACAAGTTATTCAGATAGAATGGGAGTGGTTCATCTGTCTCAGACACTTAGGCCCTTTTGTTACATCTAAGGATTATCCCAGGGAAATGGAGGGATTGTCCCTGCCTTTTCCCAGGATCCCCTGTGTGTCATTTGCATGCTCAGGGATAATCCCAGGACGATCCCGGGAAAAAAGGTAGGTGTAGAAACAGCTTGAGTATAGCCCTAAAGCAGTAGCTCCTGCTGTCCAATCCCTCCCCCAGTGCCCCGGGTTGAAGGGTAGCAAACTTACTACTAGCTGGCTTGATCAAAGTAGGGTTGCCAATTGACAAGAAAAAAAAAGCTGTTAAGATGTGCAGAAATCAGAAAGGGAACTTTGCACATCAGGGGATAAACATCCTCCCCTTCTCATGACTGTGTGTCTCAGGTGCCTTTTAAAGGCATAGCTACAGGGGCTAATGGAGCTGTTGGCAACCCTAGAACCCCACAGCTTCCCTTCATTGGCCATCAATATGCAGTCAGAGAGGTCGAAATGATTCCCAGTTCAGCCAGAATGAGAATTGGGTTCATACTGGGGATGGAGAGAGTAATTTGTGGAGAAGGCAAGTTTCTCTTCCAGCTTAGAGGAGAGTCCTGGTCCCCAGCACCACTGACAAATGAGCTGTCCTCCCCTCTCCTTGACATGGTGTCATTAACTGCAGAGATTGAAACCTTTCCATATTCCTGTGCCCCGAAGGGACTCGCATTAGCACTTCTATTAGTTTGGCAGAAGGTGGAGTGCGACGAACAGACACACACTTAATTGAACCGGCACTTCATAGGAGTTTTGCACGAGCAAATTTATTTGAAAAACGTACTATTTCTGCACGACAATTGAGTTCTTAAGCAGAGAAATAGAGGGTTTGGATTGGGGTTTGTTTTTTTTGTTTTTTTCTTCATGTGGCAGGGGTGGATTGTGCTGTGGATTCACAGCAGTAGCCCTTGGTATATCAGTGGTGGCCACTGGATAGTCTGGAGTGAGGTATTCAGGTTTGGGTTTAGGATTTCCAGCATTGAAAAGGGTGTAAACGGAAGAAATGCTTGCAAACAGTTGGAATTTGTTCTTGTTTGTTTGCTTGCTACCCTGATCTCACAGTTTTTGTCTTCGTATAGCACCAATAAGATTTGAAGCCCAGAATTTCTTGTCTAACTCAGCCCCCTGTTTAGAGGAAATCTCCGAAACAGAGTAGGCTGGCTAGATGTCTAAGGTTCTAGTTGTGCAAAGATTTGCGTGTGCGTTTACACTTGTTTCACATGGACCCAGCACCAGGTGAAGGAATGTAGGGGTCCTGAGCTAAACCATAATCTGGGGACTCACATTGATCCTCTCCTCTGTCTGGCCACTCTTTTCCTGTCATGTCATTAGGAGACAGTCCTTGTGGATTGTGGGCAAATTTGAAGGAACCAAACACACACACAGAGAAAGATGGTCCACCCACCTACGGTTACAGGGTCATATAACCCAAAGATTGCCAGTGTACTTTTAAATCTGCTACTGAATCAAATATGTCACATTAGCACCTTCTTACACACACACCACCTCAGTCTTTTGTCTGCTTCTCTACCCTACTTGCAGTGGAACTCATCTGGATTCCTACTTACTATAGCAGGCAGAGGAGAGGGGTGAACAGAAGGATTTGGGACAGTCCATCCCCACCTGATGCATCCCAGATCTGTTGGACTAGAACTCCCAGCATCTCCCAGCCAGCATTCATCTGAAGGTTACCAAGTGGGGGGAAACTGAAAGGAAGCATCAGGGCTTCCTGGTCTTTTGATTCAGCAGCGGATGTCAAACCACAAAGGGAAACTCAGGGTTGCAAGCCACCGACCTAGGGTGACCATATGGAAAGGAGGACAGGGCTCCTGTATCTTTAACTGTTGCATAGAAAAGGAAATTTCAGTAGATGTCATTTGTATATATGGAGAACCTGGTGAAATTTTGTGTTCATCATAACAGTTAAAGCTGCAGGAGTCCTGCCCTCTTGACCAGATACAAAAGAGAGGAGGGCACCTGCAGCTTTAACTATTGTGATGAAGAGGGAATTTCACCAGATGCTGTATGCATACAAATGACACCTGCTGAAAATCCCTTTTCTCTACAACTGTTAAAAGTACAGGAGCCCTGTCCTCCTTTTCATATGGTCACCCTACACCGACCTTGTCCACCCACAATAGGGTTGCCACCTCCTTTGCTGACCCTGCTCCAGCCTGACACACAGAGATTTAGCATGCGAAGCTGTGGCCTCCGCTTGTTTTCAGGCCAGGTCTTCTGTAACCTGCCAAATGTCCATATACCAGGCTATTTAGGTGGCAACTCTCATACAGAAGCACTGCCACAGTGGACCATATTTCTTTGTGCCACAAATCCGGAACTCTCTTCTACAGCAGACTTGGGCTAACGGCTAATGAAGCCCTGTGTGGATCATTCTGTGAGCCCCCCAATAAGACACATGATGGTAGTACAGTTGGCAATGTGCATGCAACTTTGCAGAATCTGGGCTTGTTGGCTTATTTGCACATGCTCATGCTTGTTCTGTGCATGGTGTCACAGAATCCGGGTGCACCCGTTTGCATTGTAAATCTGGAAATCTGGGATGAATCAGACATCCCATCCCATTCTTGTTCATTGTCCCACTCGTATCATAAACAATATTACAACAGCAGCGTAGCTGAGACCACCAGTGGACCAAGGCATCTGCCACATTTTGCATGACTCATGCTTTGCCATGCTAGCTAGAGCTACAACCATTATTATTTTTTCTTGATTTTAAGGATAATGCTTATTATTACATATAAGAAAGCTCCTTCCATCTTGATGGATCCCAAAGTGCTTTACCAGCCTCAGAGCGACCTGGCTGTTAATAAAACCACAGCAATCGCTTTGCAAGCACTGCAGAAGTGTGGCCACTTCTGGAGTACAGTGCAGCAACTGTCCGACAACTCAGAGCAACGCTACATGCTAGTTTTAAGGACAGCAAGCAAGGAAGAACACGCTACCCAATGGGAACAGCACAAGGGAATTTCAGGTACGAAGCATCTAAATGGCAGCTTGGGATTCAATGAAGACACCAGCATAAATACATGAAGTGTCTGCCTTATTGGTCTTCCTCTTTCAGCCTAAATGAGACTAAAGCACGCAAGAAATACCATGTGAAGAACAGCTCAGAAGGGGGGAAGATAACAAGCAACCATAGCTAGGTTTTTTAAAAAGTTGTTCTTTGAGCCATGATCTTCAGGGGTGGCTTAGCCATATATCCTACCTTGAGGATTGATGGACAGACCAGGTGGGGCGAGCATGTTTAGGTTTTAATTTGAACTAGATCACAAGTAGGGTTGCCAACTGACCTAGCACAAATGGCTCGGTGATGTGCTACTGTGTCTCTAACGCAGCAAAATTGATCTGCAGGAACCAGCAGGCGAAGCTTTCCACAGCAAGGGAGATCAGCTTTATCTCACTTGCCAATGTCTACAGATCCAGTTGCAGTTAAGGGCACAGAGATTAGGCAGTGACTGGTTGAAAGTTGGTAACTGTAGCCACTAGGCTTATGTTAAGCACACACATGCAGGCCCCAGTTAACCCTTAGATTGCAAATGCATTTGTGGGTACTGGTGATTCTTGACAATGCAGCCCTAGCACTGCAATCGCATGGATAAACCTTCATTGCCTTTTCAATTGCGACCAGACAGACCAGTCCAAGCTGATCTCTAGAATGCAGGCGCACACATGGGCCAGCTGATGGAAATGGACAACTCCACATTCCATGCAGTGTAGATAGGCAGACAGCAGCTGCTGATATGCTACGATGTCAGTCGGGCTGCATCCACTTCCTGCCTCAGTCGCCAACCACGTTAGCTCACCCCGGGCTCTTTTAAAGGGTCCGAGACCCTAATTCTGAAACTTTTCTTACCACACCCATGTTATTCCGTGTGGCTTTCCCCCCCTTTGCATTGTGCGTTTGCATAAATCCGAGCATTGCAAAGAGGGTGCGGTAGCACATTCACCTAGCTAAGAGCTGAAATGGCTAGCAAATTCCTAAGAATATATATTGCACACAAGTGACTGGCCCTCAGTGGGCCCTGTCTTGAAACACGGACAGTTGGCCCTGTCTTGAGACCCAGAGGGAAAGGAGCCACGTTTGTGGCGTTGATCTTAAACGGTGCCTCTCTGCTCTAAAGGGCAAGAGAGTCACCTTAGGTTTACACTAGTTGCTTTGTCTGGTCGGTGTGTTCTCAGTAGCAAAAGCCATGGCGGTGTTTGTTTATGTGTGTGTCTCTGTCTGTGTGTGTCTCTCTGTGTGTGTTTTTCTTCTGTATCCCTTCATCTTGTCTTCCTTGGATGTAGCTATTCCTCTGACATTATCTCCCCTGTGTAGAGAGATGCTTCAGTGAAGCAGAGGAGATTACTTGCCAATAGTGTGACGTGCTTATAGATTTCTTGCTCTGCGCCCCAGTTAAACAAGAGGAAAGCACTTCAGATATTGTCTGGGTTTTGTTTTGTTTTTCTTCCCTGGACTGACCCCCACTCGGTAGATTAATATTATCATTCGAGAAGACTTCGTTGCCTCTTCTTAGTCTTGCTTGTCGGCGCATAAACATGATGAAGTTCATCAAGAGGCTTGTTTTGAGGGGTCATTGCCCAGTGGGAGAGCACATCCCTTGCATGCAGGAAGTCCCAGGTTCTCTCCCTGGTGTCTCTGGTTAAAACGATCTTGGGTGGCAGGGCTGGGAAGGATCTTTGCCCAAGTCCTTGAAGAGCTGCCACCAGTCCAGGTGGACAGTGCTGGGTTTCACGGACCAATGCTCTGACGCAGTAGAAGGCAGCTTCGCACATTTGCCGTGGCACCCCGAGCCGGCAGACCGTCTGGCTCCTCTTCTTGGCTTTGCCATCGTTTCTGACACAAACCTTGGTGCAAGCTGCAAGGTTTCTGGTGTGTCCCTGGTTGACCAGCTGGTCCTCCCCCAACTTGTCCATAAGAGGGGACACTCTTTGAGGACTAAGTAGTGGGGTGAGGGGCTCAATATTCCTCTCCAGCCCCTTTCGCCATCCTGATTCTCTTTGGTGGTCTACAAAAAGGTACAGTGCCAACATTTTGCTTCTACAAGAGTTCACACAGAGAATAGCAATATGTGCACTTGAAGAGAAGGAATCCTGAAGAAGGAGGCGGGAATCAGATTGTAGAATACAAAAAGACAGGTAATTTATCCTACGCTACGGAAAGAATATAAAGCAAAGCTGTACAGCAGCACAGGCAGTGGAAGAGGTTCTTTTCTTCTTATGGCTCACTACAGAGCAAACTGTTATACCATTTTTTAAGATGTGTCATTCTTTCCTCCCCCCCACCCACTCCATTTCCCTTCAGGGCTTGTGGATGGGCCAAACTGCCAATGACACTGGACAATTGACAGTGTGTACAGTTGAATAAGAAATGAATACGCCAGCTTTGCCATCTATGAAATTTAAATGAATCCTAGTAATTATTTCTAAATTTGCATCTAGAGATATATATTAACATTTGCAAATATTAGGCAGATTTGTGTTCTATGGGCCCAGACCTCAAATCTTTTCTAGGGAGCACACATCCCATTCAACAGCATGGGGGAGGGGGAAAGGCAAGCACACCCCTGGAAGGAAATGGGTTGGTTTCTTCCTGTCTTTCCTGGACTCCTCTGCAGGTAACAAGCAAACTGCTAGAACTCTCCGTGTCTCGGCTCATCCACCACCTTACCCAAATGGGGCAGGATAATAATAAGCCCACCCACCTTGCGGCAAGGATGTCAGAACATGTGATGGATTGCTGACTGCAAAGCAATTTTGAGTCGGTTCTGAGGATGAAATGAGATGTGCAAAATTGCAGAAGAGGCCTGTTATGACCACGATCATTCCGGGGTGAAGGACAAAAAATCCGCCCCCCCCAAAAAAACCAAATGTGAGTTAACAATAAAATTAGAGGAAGGCATTATGGGTTGGGTTTTGCACAGCCACCTGGCCCAATGGACTGGCCTCAAGGGGAATCTAATGCATTTCCTTTCCCCAATGTGAACAGCGTATCATTTTTTATATGGGGAGGGACCATAGCTAAGCGGTTTCAGGTTCAATTCCCAGCACCTCTATTTAAAACAGGGGAGCAGAATTTCTTTCAGCCCAAGGCCCAGATTCCACTCAGAGAAGCCAGTATGCGTCCCAGCAGTGGGCAGGGCTGAAGGGAAATGGCACCACAGGCAAAGGGGCGGGGGGGTGAGGCCAAGGCCTAAAGTCATACTGCAAGTGACTAAGCTTTAGGGGGAGGGGAGAGAGACTTTAACCTTTTAGAAAGGAAAAGAAAATGGCACAAAGGCCAGGAAACAGACAGACAATTGCTGGTTGGCATAAAGGCGTGTGGGGTCAAGGTAGGGTGACCATATTTGGGAAACCAAAAAAGAGGACACCTAGTGTGTGTGTGGGGAAGCAGCTTTCTGAGTCCTGCAAAAAGTACATTATTCCCCCGCCACCTTAAAGAACCCGATTGGAGTGGAGGAGGGGAAAGGATTTCGTTCTGCACCACCACCATCCACTCCAATTGGGGCCTTTTCTATAATGTCCACGAATGACCCACTTTCCCCTTTAAGACCTCAATTGGAGCTCTGGGTGGGGGAATGATGTGCCTCAAGAAAGCATGTCATTCCCTCCTGCCATGCTAATGGCAGCCTTAAAGGGGAAGGTGTGTCATTCCAGGACATTATTGAAAATTATAGAAAATCCCCCCTGACACTATGGAAAGAACAAAAACCAGGACAAATCCGGGGAAATCCTGACAGTTGGTCACCCTAGGTCAAGGGACAGGGGTGTCGGAAGTGTCAGTGCCACTTGGCTAGCTTCAAAAAGAAAACAAAGGGAATGTGTAGAGAGAGAACCTCCAAGTTTCCTAGAATGACATGTGCTGACCTTCCTACTATTGCTAGCCTGATACTCTTAGGGTTGCTGAACTCGCTTCCTACTTCCTCTGTGCTCTTGGTTCGCAGAGAGGAGACATCGTTTTGAGTTTCCTTCCATCCTGGGTTGGGGCCCCTCTTATCCAACATGTATTTCCTGCATTAAAATGCAAGCTTTCTTATTCTTTTGACCCAGACTCTCCAGTGTGTTTTATCCAGGGTAAAATGTACTCCAGGATTTCACACAGCTCAGCCTCATCAGCCTCTTGCTGTTCTGCTAACATGGCCCAGAGGAACCCCAGAGGGCCAGATTGGGACTCCTGATTTAGAAGGACCAGGTAAAGGGAAAGATCCCGATTGGAGGCATTTGGGGTAAAAAAGGAAAAAAAGGAAGAAAAAAAAGATGGCAGCCACTGTAGATGCCCGTCTTGGTGCCTCTCCTTCAGCACTGGGCCATTTATAGCAGGGAGGAGGAGTAACAGCCTGGGCAAGATCATCACCTCTGTGCCTGGTAAATGTGCATGGTGGGCCCAGGGTTCAGCTTGGGGGTGGAGCAGCTGATGATCCCTGCCAGGCCACTATGACCAGAGATTGCTGTGTGTCTGGGGGCTACATGGACAAATACTATAAGTCAGATTCCTACATTCCTGTGAAACTGGCTGAATGTTTTTCCAAGTTCATCAGTAACCATCAGGCCCGTCACCGAACAACAGCAGGAACAAATGGCACGAACAGTTGCCACAGCCATCCAACCTGATCCGTCTCCTTTCAGCAGTGGGATTTTGCAGGGTGGGGGGAGTCATCATGCCCACATGGGATCATCAGATGGCCCATCCCCAAGCATAACCCTGGTCCCACCATGCATGTTTATTGGGTATGTTTACCAGCCCAGGCCATTGTTATATCCCCCCTTCCCACTTTCAGTGGCTCAATGGAGAAGGAGATGCACCAGGCCAGGTGTTTTCATTGACTGTCATATTTTTTTTACCTTAAACGCCTCTGGCACCCAACATAGGATTGCTATATCACAAGCCTGGGAGGTACTTGTGAAGGGGTATAACTACATTGGGGCAAGGACCAGGGGCATCAGGGTGTGCAGGTGGCAGCTGTTGGGCTAGCAACTTTACTTTCAGGGGCAGGCCTATTGATATGGATATAGCTGGTATGCGTGTGTGTGTGTGTGTGTGTGTGTGTGTGTGTGTGTGTGTGTGTGTGTGTGAAATCCTAGAGTTGGTCCTCTGGGTTCTCTGGGCACTGATATTTGCCCAACTATGCCAGGTGCTGGTGCCAGGCCTCATATCTATGAACATAAATGTTTGTCCTGAATATAAATGTTTGTCCTGTGCTAATCTTTATGTGTTCCTGATCACCCACATCACAAAGAGGAATGTCACTGGCCAGGCAGTCCAGGGCCTAATCTACACCTGCCAGTTATCCCAGGATCAGCTCGAGGTCGAACCTGTGCATCCAAATGATGCACAGGGGATCCCGGAGTCAACTGGGGACAACCTCTCAGTTGTCACAGGATAACCAGGCCACATTTTTCAATTTTTGCAGTGGTCCCAGGACAACCCTGAGGACCACGGGTGGTGTGGCGAGCACTCCCGGGTTCTTCCTCCTCCCCACGAATAATGGGGCTCTTCAAATGGGCATGGAGCTGTGCGTGTGTGTGTGTGTGTGTGCATGCTCATTGGGGATGGGAGGGCAGCATTTTCGTCATGGCTCTTGGTGTGTTGAGGTGCCAAGTGTTTTTTTTTTTAAAAGCTTACATTTCCCCTGGATCGTAGCTGCAATGTGGGGGAAAAAAGAAGGCACACAAGGAATGTCCCTCTTGACGCACTGGCGTTTAGATGCAGGGGGACAATCCTGGAAGCCCGGGATCCTCCCCCCCATCCCGGAAGGCCTCAAGGTGTAGATGAGGCCCAGGTCTCCAATATCAGGGGAGGGGAAATGGTGCTTGCTTTATCAGAAGCTGCTACCCTGGGGATTAACTTGATGTAAGGAACATCAAGCTGGCAAAGGGCCCTTCCTAACTCCAGTACCATTGTCATACTATGAATTCAGGTAAAAGCAAGAAGTAAAATAAAATACATGTAGTTACAACTCCATGGTGTGCCGAGCAGTGATTAACTTCTCATTTCTTCTACACTCTGCATTATATCATTCAGCCATAACATGTCTGCCTCTCTCCATTCATTTTGTAGCCTGCAGCTTTGTCTCTATTGCAGCATGTGATATCCTAGCCTCCCAACCTCACCTCACCCCCAGAGGGCACTGAGTTCACTTTCTTTTCTGGGTCTCCCTTCCCTCCTCCTTGTTTGGACGACCCAATTCCAATAGTTCACTGAATGGCTCAAGTTTATGGCACATCCACATGTTAGTTCGAATTCGTTTTGGAAAATAAGTAGTTGTCTTCCCACCGCACTCTTCCTTATATCTCAAAGATCTCTGTAGTTTTCTCCTTCCTATAACAGGAGTGCACAGCCCATAGCCTGCTTGTGGGCCATGTGCGGCCTTTTCTGTGGCCCCAGTGATGTCCATGCCACTACCGCATTGCACAGACTCCGCCCCAATTGGGGCCATTGCAGTGATCCCGATCAGGGTCATTAGGGCCTTTAGCCTCCACCATCGACCCCAAAGCAGTGTGAATTGCCGCTCCCATGTTGTTAATGGTGGTGGTGGGAAAGCAACCCTTCCAACTGTGGTCACTGGGGCAGGGAGCAGACTTTAGCCTCTCCCAACAACCTTGAAGAAGGTGGGATTGCAGCTCCTGTCCTGATAATGGTGGGAGGGAAGCTGCCACACCACGAATCCTTACATCCCCAAACTCCCTGTAATCCATCTTCGCCTATATTATAGGACCTCTGAGCATAATCTTTAAGGATTTCCTTAGTTAAAGCATACATTTAAAAAAAGAAGAAGGAAGAAGTGTACATTTACTTCTGTGTTGATTCACCTGTACCTTTTTGAAGGCGGACTTTGAGAAACAGGACAAAGTGGAACATTAACCAGAAATAATGTTCTAGGTTCTTTGCAGCACCTTGCTTTTGCCTCTTTGGGGGCAATGTTACAGTGATGGCTGTCTCAAAGATGGCCCTCCTAGCCAGTTTCGAGCAGTTAATACATTGAGATTTTTCTTGGAAGCTACATTTGCTCGTTGGTGCCAGACTGAAAGCGAAGGATTATTCTCATTGACTTCAGGAGTCTTGTCATCAAATGCTTCAGCCACAGCTTCTTCAGCTGTGCCCCCTCCATTCTACGGAATGTCCTGCCTTCTGTAATTATTAAAATGATGACAACCAGAGCCTGTCGTAAAACCCAGTCTTCCTAACGACAGTCCAACCAGAAAGGATGCTGTGTCCTTAGAGTCCAGGGTCTTCTATGCCTTGTTCTGGCATGGAGTGACCATTGGTCGAAATTCTTCCCTAGAGAACAGACCTATGTGTCTAGGCCATGAGTGGTGGTTGCTCTCTAAAAGAGCGCTGGATTTAAATATCAGATGCTGTAACACTGAATGCTGTCACGTTCCAAGCACTGTAGATATTAGGATGCTCCATCTACACAAGGCTCTCCTGTGAGGTAGGGAGATGCCATTACCCCTCAGGTACAGATGGGGAAACGATACATTTTCATTGCATGGTTCCACAGCTGAGTTAAGGCTATACAGGTCAGGGTTGGAAATTGGTGGGAGTAGCTCCTCAAGATGTCTTAGCTTTCCACCCTGGATGCCTTTGGAGAGAGTTGTGTTCCTTCAACATTACAAAAATTAATGCATGGAGAATAAAATCTCAGTTGGGTGGAAGGTAGGGGTGGGGAACTGCAGAGTTTTATGTAAGTATAGGCAGTGTCTGTACTGGTGGCTGGGACTGGGTTGGCGCAATAAAACTTTACAAGGAGCATTATGGGATAGAGAAGAACCCAGCAGTGACACTGCTGCAGACACCTGCATTGTGACTGCATGAGCTCCACTGTACCCGCCCGATGCTCGCATGGGTCAACTGAACATCAGATGAGCAACCACTCCACATCACAGTGCAGGTTGGTCATGCACATCTGGTGAGCAACTGAACCTGTGCGTTTAGGTTCTTGCCAACCCGGCTTGATTGGATTAGAAACGTTCACCCTAATTGCGTGAGCCATGAATTGCGTCTGTCTCCAATGTCAAGTGCGTGGCTGGATTGAACATTAGCTGTGCAACCTAACCACAGCACCATGCACAGTGCACAGTTGGGGCACTGTCATATCATAAATGCTAAAAGGACCCGTGAGACAGGTTTTTTTTGTGTTTTGTTTTTGTTTTGGTTTGGCATTATTTTTATTATTTTTTAAAACAGATGCAAAGTTGTTGACACAAACTTGCAACTGTAAAAAATAAAAATGGAGAGGAAGTCGGAGGGGGGTGGGAAATGCTGGTGTAAGAGTTGCAGTATCCTCTAACCTGCAAAACACACTTTGGGAACCACTTTACATATGGAAAAAAGATGGACTTTCAGATAACAATCAATTATTCCTGTTTGGTCTAGGCAGAACCCCTGCCTTTGAACCCTCCCTCTTGCCATGCTTACATAAGGTCTCTCGCAATATTTGAAGGCAGACCATCCCCTGCCACATTCACAGTCCCCATCCCGGTTTTCTTCTTTGTGACGAGCACCATGACCTGCACGGTCCTCTTCAGGCTTGGCCGGCAAGCCCTTCCGTTCGCCAGAATTGCTAGGGGTTTGCTCTTGGTGGTCGTGTCTGGCTTCTGGGTGAGCCTGTAGCACCGAGGATAATTGCTGAAACATTCAAAAGTGTCGGTGCAGTTCCTGCAGGATCCACGGTGATCGGTGAAAGCGGTGGAGAACTTCATGGAAGCCCTGCCATCCCGGGTGTGGAAGGACTGGAGAGTGATGACCCTAGGCCGGTTGCAACAGAAGACTGCACAGACGGCCTGCAACAGTGACAGGTCTTTGGAGAGGAACTTCTGGAAGTTGGGCTTGAAGAGCAGATAAACCAGAGGGTTGTAGGTTGTCGAGGACTTGGCGAATACAGCAGAGAGGGCAAAGGCCAGGACTGGCACCTGGCTGGCATCGCCAAAAGCTGACCACATGGCGACGATGGCATAAGGGGTCCAAGCAGCCAGAAACCCAATGCACACAGAAACGCTGAGCTAGGATGAAGAGAGAGAGAGAGAGAGAGAGAGAGGAGAGAGAAAAGAACCAATATGAAAATGTTATTCTCTCAGGGTGTGTGCAGGGGGGAAGAGAGCAGTTCCTACTTCTTTAAGGGATCCCTCCAGTACATTTCTTTCATGTGCATCCAGCTAGTTTACACTCCTGTGTGCATGTGTGTATGAGGCATTAAAAATATCTCCTTTCTGGAGTAATGTACCAAATGGAGAAAAATAAGATCCCTGAACTCAGGAACCCCATGGGCCCCATGTATGGGAAATGCGCTCCTTTTTAATAGTTTCACCCTAAAAATCAGGAGATTCTTGGAGCTAAGAAGTCCTGGACAAGTAAAATACCACCATTACACCATTATTCTGCAGTCAGGAGAAGTAGCTGCCAAGAAAAATCCATAAATATTTACCTCGCTTCTGAAGCGAAGCGATATATTGCAGCTCGGGATAATATTCCACGCGTGCGTGTATTAATTGCGTTAGTCCGAAATTAATGAGTTAATTAACTGAAGCGGTGAATTGGTTAGTGCACCCAGCCAGATTATACACATGCCTGGGAGTTCCTCTTCTCTTTAGATAAGCAGTCCTCGATCTACTGGTGACAAAAATGCTTGCGAATCAGGAAGCTAAGGCGAATGCGGTTAAATTAAGTTGTCAAGTCATGACAGACAGCCGTGCAATGGGAGTGAGCAAATCACCCTGTTATAATAGAACTTGTTACATTTTACTTTTGCCTGCTGCAACCCACATATCATATTTCCCCCTACCCCCATATGGCATACAGGAAATATGTGCGGGAGAAGCAATTTTTAAAAAAGTACTTAGTGTGGAAGATTCTTCATACTTGGCTCCCCAGGGGTTTCGGAGGAACAAATTGTCAGCACAAGAAAGGGCCAGTGGGTACATTTATATCTGCCATGGGGATGCCAGTGAAATCATCCACCCTGTGCCAGCTAATATTTAGAATGGTTTACCAAGCAGCTGGAAGTCTATGTGCAACCTTGTGCTCTAGGCACTGTTTATGCACACAGGTGTGGCAGCACGCACATCCCTTTCTGCAGCTCCTGCTGTTTTCTGGATCACCAAATTGAAATTATAGTTTTACTTCTGTCCTGATTCTAACGATCCATGTCACCACACCACCAATGTTTACTTTTTTCATATTTTCACGTTCTCAGTTATTTAATGCCTTGTATTTTCTTGGACAGCGTGCATATTCTTCTTGGTCTCCAGAGTCTCTCCGTTTAAAAGTGAATCAGTTTCTTATGCACCAGAGCTGTGGTTACTCCTCTCTGGTGATGACAACGACAATATAGAAATCGAACAAAAAAAGGATGTCACTTTGGGAAAATGAGAAAATTTGCAAGATTGTACTTGACAGATTTGTCCGTCTCTGGAGGGGTTGAGGAAGTAGGATCTTGTTAGTAGGATGTTTAGTCAGATCTGGTTCATTGGAAGAGTGACATGAAGCTCCCTTTCTTCACTTTTCTCTCTTTAACTCATGGCTGCCCAGGAGACCTAGTGATATCCCAGACACTTCTGAAAGGGCCTGAGAAAAGTGGGTTCATTCTTTTAAACTTAAGTTTTGAACCTTCCTTGACAATTTCGTTCTAGGGATTGTGCTGAGCAGTACCAGCTTCCAGGTCCTTGAGGACCCTTGGGTGAGACACCCTCAATACTCCCCTTCCCTCAGTGAGTCTATCTTCTCACCACATTTGCCACCAGCTGCTGTTGCTCCTCATCCTCTTTCTTATTGTTGCTCCCACTTGGTTTGCTAGATGGGCAGAGAGCCAGGGAGCAAGTAGGCAGTAGCGTCTCCTGCTCCTCCTTCTCACCACCACCATTGGGCTAAAGTGAGAGGCTTTGGCCCAATGGTGTAAGCAAGCAGGTTGCAATGGTGAAGAGGAGGAGCCAGTCCAGGGGTGCTCTTGTCATTGGGCCAAGCTGGGGTGTGGGCCTCTACAGGTGTCCAAGCATGACCACCCTTGACACCAGACATGGTGCTAAGAGATGTTTGTTTTTCTTTTTTAAAAGAAGAAGAGGAAGAAGAAGAAGAAAGAGGAGGAGGAGGAGGAGGAGGAGGAGGAGGAGGAGGAGGAGAACCCATGTCTTCTTCTCGATGATAAAGAGAAAAAAACTTCTATGATTAAAAAAACTGCCCAAAGGGTCTTCATACACTCAACATACTGACAACCATCTGTCAGGGATGCTTTGGGGTGGATTCCTGCATTGAGCAGGGGGTTGGACTCGATGGCCTTGTAGGTCCCTTCCAACTCTGCTATTCTATGATTCTATGATTCTATGTTTCACAAAAAAGAAAAGAAAAAAGGACTGCTGATCTTGTTTGATTACACACATTTTGGAAAAAATATTTAGCCACAGATCAGAAAGGGAAGTCTCCAAACCTGGACTAGAACTGACAGGTTGGTCCAAGTCCTTAAGGCCATTCCCCACCCCCCTTGCTTGGCACTTATTTAAGTGATGGGAACTAGAAGGAACTCATCCTTGCAAGCATGTTAACACAGTGCAGGCTTGGGCTGGATTTTTTCTTTTTCTTTTACTCCTGTGCAACTGCACAAGAGAGTCTAAAGACTGGAGAAAAGAGGTTAAAAAGCTATATCTACTAGCTAGTCAGTTAGTTAGTTGATTTTTATCTTGCCCTTCCTCACAAAGAGCCCAGGGTGGCTAACACTGTATATAGAACACACTATACCCACATAAACAACATTAAAATCATCATTCTAAAATAATATATATATTATATATAATATAATAAAACCATCAACAAAAATCAATGAAAGAACAAATTGAGCACTATACTTCTAAAAGCTTCCACAATTTAATAAGTCCTTAATTGGTGCCTCAATGACAATAGCATGGAATACAGCCAACTCTCTACCAAAACAAATCTCTGCCACAGTTGGGGACCCACCACTGAAAAAGCTCTGCCATGTGTGGTAACCCCAAGGGCCACATTACACAAGGGCACCACAAGCAAAGCCTCCCTGGCTGATCTTAAATCCCAGGATGGTTGATACTGGTGATGACATACCCATCTATGCCCCCATTCCCTCTCAATCCAGTTCCCTTACCTTGACAATCAGGCTGTGGACACTGTTTGCTTTGCTCCGTGGTGACATGTGCTGCTTCACTGCTCTCCTGGACACTTTCACAGTCCAAAGGATGAGGGAGTAAGAGATCAGGATCAGGATGCATGGGATGATGTAACAGAAGACAAAGAGGGCCATTATGTAGAATTTTGCTTCTCTGGTAGAAGCTCTCCACTTGATGCAGCAAGCTGTCCCATAGGGCTCTGGCCCATAACTGCCCCAGTCAGCCAGAGGAGCCAGTGCAAAAGTGAGAGCATAAACCCAGACACATGCGAGCAGTGCACCAGCATATGTGGGAGAGAACCTATTGCCTATAGGGGAGAGAGAGAGAGAGAGAGAGAGAGAGAGAGAGAGAGAGAGAGATCATGCTTAGTCAGAACTTTTCCCAACAACATGATCTATTATTTATCTAGCAAATTTAAATATGGATGGTCCACTTGTGTTGATAATAGAAGACAACAGGCCAGACTTTTATTCTGCAATCACACTCCCTTGTTCTCAGACTTTTACTGGGTGGGGGAGTCCAGGCTCATTGGCCATGTTAGCACTAAGAATGCTCCATGTGGAAATACCCTCGGTTTCTTCTACCGTTAACAGTTGTGAGAGTTTTAGAAAGTGAAGTGTTTCAAGCTCCAGCAGCAACATGATACTGTGAGCGGTGCAGGCTGAAATGTTCTCTGTTGAAGATATAGGACCTGTAAAGTTAGGAACATGAGAACAGAGTGGACAGTTATGCATTGCCAGAAAAAAGGCCATGGGTCACTGAAAAAGAGGACAAAAGGCCAAATTGCATAAAAATTTACATATGCTAATATATGTTTGGGCAGTATCCAATGAGGCCACCCTAGCTTATTTATTTATTTATTACATTTCTATACTGCCCAATAGCAAAAGCTCTCTGGGCAGTTCACAAAAATTAAAACCATGAAGTACAACATAAAATACAATATAAAATATAAAAGCTTAAAACTACAGGATAAAAGTACAACCAGAATAAAACCTAGCAGATTTAAAACAAAAGTGCAAAAAGACTAAGACCTTCTTTACATGAGCGATTTATTGCACTCCTACATTGGTCACTCATGGAAGTTTGCGAATCCTTTCATGACATCTTCAACCTCCAGGATGTCTCCCAGATTCCCTCCCCCCCCCCCCCCCCGGCCGCCCTTTATTCTGCTTTCAAAAAGATCGGAGATAAGCTGTAATAAAAGTTAATGGTGCCATATTGTGTAGTGCCAGCGTAGTGGTATAATATAGCTACTAGATGGCACTGTTTTATTGAACATATAGAGCATTGCTGAGAGGGGAAGATTTCAATTCCAAATCGCGTGTTCGCCATCTAAAGAAACACATTGTAAACCCCGAAAGAAGAAAGCATGGTAAGGATATTTTGCTTAATGTAGAGAAACTCTAAGATGCTAAAATGCTAAAATGCCTGGGAAAATTAGAAGGCCTTTACTGGCACTGGAAAGAATATAACATAGGCACCAAGAGAGCCTCGCTAGGAAGGGTGCCAGGGTGCCACAGCAGAAAAAGTCCTCCTTTTGGTAGCCACCTACCTCACTTCCTTTGGCAGGAGCTCATGGAGAAGGAACACTGAAGATGATCTTATGCAATTGATGTAGCACTGTAAGCAACCTCTTGTGCCATGCTAATAGTGTAAGGTAACGTGAGGGGTTTTCCAGGGAACTCTGTCATGCCAGCTCACACTATTTGTCTTGTGCTAGCACTGCATCAATTGTGTAAGCACAGTCGCTCTATTGGATAATGCCCACCACACACACAGACACTCAGAGATAATTACTAGATTTTAAACTTCACCAAAGCCAGATTAATTCTGATTCAAGTCACTCCATCCCAAATTCTTAAATTCTTTTGCAGCCTACCCCAAGTCACCAAAATCACTTGTTTTATTAAATTTATTTCTGGATTATATTTCTATACTGCCCAATAGCCAATGCTCACAACAGATGATCCGGATCCTGTTCCAAAATTAACTTTCTATTCAAACAATTTCTTCCATTCAGTTCAATCATTCATGCCATTCTCCTCCCTAAATCAAATTGAATTCATGAGTAAAGAAAGTAGGACAAACCTCTGAATTTCTACTCAGAAGTAAGCAAGATTGAATCACCCAGCAGCACTTTTAAATAGCATCCCAAATCCAAACTTCTGCATGTCTACTCAGAAGTAAGCAGGGCAATCCTGTGCTGGACTATCTTCAGAAGTAAGCAGGACTGAATCACTCAGCAGCTTCTTTACCAGGCTCTGCTCCATCTTATCTTTGATCAGCAGTTGATCAGAGAAAACTTCTTATCTCCAATCAGCAGCTGTTTGGAGACAAGAGCTTTATCTTGCTGTGTTCACTGAGAAAGGAAGCTTTTTGAGTACCAAACCTCTGTACCAAAGTACCAAAGAAGAAAATGGAAACAACATTATTTCCTTTCCTAACTAAAGGTATTAAAAAATTCAGTTCATGCTATGCAGCAGGCAAGTCAACTCAGTTCAGTTCTTGGCTTACATTTCAATGTACAGAGGAAACATTGAAGGGACATTAAGCGCATCCTTTGGAAGTTGCTTTTGTTGAGTGAATATTACTCAAAAGAAGAAGAAAAGAAAGGCCATTGCTTTCATTAACAGAAGAGAAGAGACCTTGAAGGTGCACAAAGAACCATATATTAAGGTCCGATGTATTTCCATTGCTATCATTACAGATGCTAACAATGGAGAAACATTTAAGAGCAGGGTCATGTACAACACGTCAGCGGGTGAGATTTGTGAGCTTCCGGAGTCGTTCGAAGGCTAGTGCCTCTCGGTGCAGGTAAGATCTATGAGTCTCACTTCACACATCTCTAGAGAAGTGGTGAAAGCAGAAGTGTGAGTCATTTAAAGTGGACATCCTCACTGTATACATTAGGAACATGGCTGCATAATAAAACATCTACTGTTATATGGAGAATAGGGAACCAAAATAATCAAGCGACAGGAGCAACTCCCCTTTGAGGAAAGAGTACTGTATAGCTCAGAAACAAGCCGAGTAGGGAGATATGAGGTGTATAACATCATACATGGTGTGGGGAAAGTAGATAGGGAGATTATTTATTGAGTTAAAACATTTGTATCCCGCCCTATATCACTAGGATCTCAGGGCGGCATACAAATAAAATCATACAATATAGAACAATAAATATACACAGCTAAAAACAAATTAAACCATAGATCAAGTTAAAACCAGTATAGAATTTAAAAGCAGTAAAAACAATTAAAACAGCTAAAACAAGGTGCAAGCCATTAAAGGCTTTATTAAAGGCTATATTATTCACTCAGTATTTTATTATTATTATTATTATTATTATTATTATTATTTATTTATATAGCACCATCAATGTACATGGTGCTGTACAGATAACACAGTACATAGCAAGACCCTGCCGCATAGGCTTACAATCTTAATTTTAACTTAAATTTAAATTTTACTGTTTTAACTCTGTATTTTAATCTTATATCAATTTTGCTGCGTGGTTTTATCCTGGTTGTGCTTTTTATACTGTATTTTGTATTTGTGCTTTTAACTGTTGGTTGTTTTATGATGGTTTTAATTTTTGTGAACCGCCCAGAGAGCTTCGGCTATTGGGCGGTATAAAAATGTAATAAATAAATAAAATGTTTTTACTTGGCGCCGGAATAGAGTCAGCGTTGGCACCAGTCAGGACTCCAAGGGGAAGGCATTCCACAGTCTGGGTGCTGCAACAGAGAAAACCCTCTCCCATGTCCCACCATAGCATATGTGTTGCGTTGGTGGGATGCAGAGGAGGGCGCCTCCAACAGATCTTAAGTCTCGGGCAGGCAGATATAAGGAGAGGCGCTCCCTCTAGTATCCAGGTCCCAAGCCGTTTAGGGCTTTAAACATCATTACCAACACCTTGAATTTTGACCGGAAGTGTATATTAGGCAGCCAGTGCAATGGCTTTTTCCCTCTCCCTTTTGAGTCATAGAGTGACCCTCTCTTCCTCCCTCATGGGTCATGGAGTTACTCCATGAAGCTAAATGGTCAGAGATTCAGGACAGGTTAAAGGCAGTACTTCTTTACACAGCACATAGTTAACCTATGGAATTCACTACCACAAGATGTAGTGGTGGCCAGCAAGTTGAACAGCTTTAAAAGGGGACTGGGCAATCCATGGAGGACAAGGCTCTTAATGGCTACTTGTCATGATAGCAATATATTATCTCCAGCATCAGAGGCCGTACGCCTCTGTAAAGTGCGAGTTTCTGGGAAACATGAGCAGGACAGTGCTATTGCGCTCATGTCATGCTTGAGGGCTTCACTTAGGCATTTGATTGGCCATTATGCAAACAGAATGCTGGACTTGATTGCCTTAGTTCTTATCCAGCACTGCTCTCTTTATTTTATTTATTTATTTATTTATTTATTTATTTAAGGATTTTTATGCCGCCATTCAGCCAAAAAAGGCTCTCACGGCAGCTTACAAAAGTATTTCTTGACAGTCCCTGCCCACAAGCTTACAATCTAAAAGACATGACACAAAAGGAAAGGGGATTGGGAGGGAGGAGGAGGAGGGGGGAAAGGAAAGCAAATTCAGGCACTACAATCTTAGTTGCAAAGTTCAGCAGTTACAGTTGACAGCAGGAGGGAGGGGGCTCTCAGCTGGAGCTGGACCCAGGCACGGTGGAGAGGTGCCTGGCTGCTGCTTCCTCCCTCACTGGTGGCCTCTGCAGGGACAGTTGGTAGCAGGAGGGAGGGGGCTCTCAGCTGGAGCTGGACCCAGGCACGGTGGAGAGGTGCTTGGCTGCTGCTTCCTCCCTCACTGGTGGCCTCTGCAGAGACAGTTGGTAGCAGGAGGGAGGGGGCTCTCAGCTGGAGCTGGACCCAGGCACGGTGGAGAGGTGCTTGGCTGCTGCTTCCTCCCTCACTGGTGGCCTCTGCAGAGACAGTTGGTAGCAGGAGGGAGGGGGCTCTCAGCTGGAGCTGGACCCAGGCACGGTGGAGAGGTGCTTGGCTGCTGCTTCCTCCCTCACTGGTGGCCTCTGCAGAGACAGTTAGTAGCAGGAGGGAGGGGGCTCTCAGCTGGAGCTGGACCCAGGCATGGTGGAGAGGTGCCTGGCTGCTGCTTCCACCCTCACTGGTGGCCTCTGCAGAGACAGTTGGTAGCAGGAGGGAGGGGGCTCTCAGCTGGAGCTGGACCTAGGCATGGTGGAGAGGTGCCTGGCTGCTGCTTCCTCCCTCACTGGTGGCCTCTCCAGAGACAGTAGGTAGCAGGAGGGAGGGGGCTCCCAGCTGGAGCTGGACCCAGGCATGGTGGAGAGGTGCCTGGCTGCTGTTACGTTCTTATCATTGGGTGAAAGCCTGACTTTTTAATATATGCTGTTTCTACATTTGTTTTCTTAATGTGTCTAAAAGTACCAAAACAAAAGTAAATAAATAGAAGAATAAATTCTTTAAACTGATTTTTCTTTCCTTGCTTCTGTGAAAAATTTGAACCAGCTCTTAAAAACCTGACCCTAAAATCCCAATACATTCCAATTTGATGCATGTTTGTTTGCTGAGAAGTAGTGATGCTGGCGACTGAAATGAGGTTGGATTACATCATTTATGGGCGTAAAGCAATTACTTTTACATAAATGCAGCTGTACATGGATAGAATTTATGTAAAGGAAAGTGCTTTATGGCCACAAATGGCGCAGAAATGTGCCATTTAAGGCTGTAATTTTCCCATGATAGGCTAATGGTGGCTGCTGTTAGGCTATTGTGTCTTTTTAGAATACTGGAGAGCCGCTCTGTGAACTCTGGCAATAGTGGCGTGACCATATGGAAAGGAGGACAGGGCTCCTGTATCTTTAACAGTTGTATGAAAAAGGGAATTTCAGCAGGTGTCATTTGTATATATGGAGAACCTGGTGAAATCCCCTCTTCATCACAACAGTTAAAGTTGCTGGAGCTATACTGCAGCTATACTGTGACCAGATTTAAAAGAGGGCAAGGCATCTGCAGCTTTAACTGTTGTGATGAAGAGGAAATTTCACCAGGTTCTCCATATATACAAATGACACCTGCTGAAATTCCCTTTTCAGTACAACTGTTAAAGATACCTCTGTCCTCCTTTTCATATGGTCACCCTAGGCAATAGGGCTCTAGGAAAATCTGCAAGGCCCCAAGCAGACAAGATTTCCCTAGATGTCTGGGGGTTCGCCCTCCCTACTGAGAAGTGAGCTTCATTGGTGTCGCTGAGTAGCAAATGCATCAGGGGCAATCTTCTGCCCATGACCAGGCTCTGTAAAGCAGGAACTAAACAAGGCTAAACAATTTTGGGGTGGGAGGAAGTAAATGCAATAGGCACCCATGTGCATAATCTTGTATGTGCAAAGGCTATGCCCAGGAGTTCAGGCAAGCAAGGTCAGTTGTGAGAACGTCCTGTGGGCATGTTGACAACATCCTCTTCGTCAATTTATTATCTGTGGAATTTGTTCAACTCAAGCGGGCTTCACTCTAAAAGCTGGAATGGACAACTTGTGGCCCTCCAGATGTTTTTGGCCTACAACTTCCATCATCCCTCACCATTGGCTATGGTGACTAGGTCTGATGGGAGTTGTAGGCCAAGAATCTGGAGGGCCAGAAGTTGCCCACCCCAGCATTGTGTGTGAGATCACAGCTTTAATAGAAAGTAGTTTCCATTGACATCAGTGAGCCCATCTTGGTAAATTTCTCTATAAAAATGATGGTTCAAGTCCTTGGTGAACAGCTCATGTTTAGCAGAGGTCATATGGATGGAAAGCTGGAAATGTTGACTCTGTCCATAACTCATTCCCAGACACTTGAAGATACAGACAAAGAGCTCTTTGAACTCTTTTCATGTCCCATGTGAACAGCATCAGAGCCTTTCCCATGATGCATTTCCACTGCCCAATCACTACTAGCCTATGGGAGCAAACAGGTGAGAGTTGCATAAGAAGGGACAAGTCAAGCAAAGTTTCTATTCACACACAGCTCAAGAGCCCATTGCCAATTGTAAGCTTTATCTACACAGGAAGGAGAAGGAGATGGTAAAAGTTTTGGGTTGGTAGAACGGGCTGTATCAGTTTGGGCTCATGGGTGTGTGGGGAGGAGGTGGATTCCATTTTTAAATGATTCCCTATATCAACTGATATGCAGGCAATGCCATGACAAAGCATCCAAAAACGAATCAAATGACAAGCGGCACATCCAGTTTTTATGTTTTTATAGAGATTTTTAAAAATCTAAAATTTTAATTTTTCCTTTAATTTTTTAAATCTCTCTCTCTCTCTCTCTCTCTCTCTCACACACACACACACACACACAGATTTTAAAATGTGAAATGTTTCTGTATAAAATGTGAAGCTGGTTTTAAATATGTATGTTTTAAAACATATAAAGCTATAAAATTTAAATTTTTAGAACTTAAGAAAAATTAAATCTATAACAAAATTATAAACTGGATGCACTACTCATGATTGTTTGTTCTCTTTAGCCACTTATGCATCACCCCAAAAAGTTGACTAAAGATGACTGGGGGACTGTCTATACATCTTCTGTCCCACAGTGGCTGTGAATCAGCACTGCGTCAGTTCTATGACACAGCCACCAACTCACAACCACCCCAGGGCTTTTCTGCCAAACTGCACAGTGACTTACCCCAACTTTTTCATTGGGAGTGAGGTCACCCTGGCTCTTCCGTTGTATGACCTCGCTCCTTGGTCAATCTGTGGGATGACCAGCGATTGGTCACCAGCAGCCAGGAAGAGGGTGGGGGCAGCTCCAATACCCAGATGAACGCCAGAACTCCCACACTTCCTCCTTAGCATGGGGATTACTCAATGCAATCCTGCCGAAGCGAAACTGCGAGGTTTGGGTGCAACGTGGCACCAATGCAACATTGTCAAAGCAGCCCCTGAGAGTTGCATAAAATATGCATGTGCTCCTGTATAATGTAGAGGTGGACATGTAGAAAGAACTACTAGAACTTAAATATAAAGACAATCTTCATATAGGGAAAGATTCACCATATAGGGAAAGATTGACATGTGTTTTGCTGCTCCATCTTCTGCTGTCCAGGTGTTAACCGCTGATGGGCACCTTCTGGGCCCCTGCTCTCCTTTCTTATGTTTCCTTATCCTTAAGCCAGGTTTTTAATGGAGAACTATTCAAACAGAGGACCCTTTCAACTAGAGCTCTGTTCTCTGGCAGCCCTTCAAATATTGGACTGTCATACATAAAATAGGACACATGACCTATACGTTCAGGTTGAACGTATAGAGCAGGGGTAGGTAACCCAGTGCCCACCACATGTCTTGGACTACAACTTTCATAATCTCCAACCAATGGCCATGCTGGTTGGGGCTGATGGGTGTTGTAGTCAAAATAACTGGAGGACACCAGATTGCCTACTCTGGATCCAGAGGAATGGCTGAAGGAGGGGGTCTTTGGAGTAAGGATACACTAGCAGCCATCTTGAGCCCCAGATCACATGTGGCTTACCTCTAGACCACCTTTCTCTAACCAGGTGTCCTCCAGATGTGTTGGACTAGAATTCCCAGCATCCCCCAGCCAGCCATAACTGTTGTCCTGACCCTTCTTTAGCTAAGAAGGATTGATTATTATTATTTACTGGGCTGAGTTGTGTGTTCATGGTGTTGTTCTTCTTGTTCTCAGCCTTATCCTCTTAGGAGCTGTTTCCGCCTTCCTATTCTCTGTCAGTGTCATCACTTGGAATAGCTCTTATTTTCAGTTTTCTTTTCTCCAAGAATTGATCTCAGGAAATGATAACTAATGCTCCACCAAAGGAAAAGATTTACATTTTACATCTCGAGATTTACTCCGTCTCTGAATGATATATATATATATATATATTTTTAAAGAAAAGCGGCTGGAAAGAAAGAAGGTGTGTGTGGTGTATATTTGTGGTGTGTGTGTGTGCGTGTGTAAAGTACAATTTGCATGCACGGTCTCCTTCTTTGCCTTTTGTGGAAAGCTGCAGCAAACACTTTGACAAATAGCCCTTTGAGCACGAAACTGCGTATTTACACACACATACACAGAGCTGCCCTGGCAAATATTTTCAGAAGCCGTTTCAACGCATTACCTTTAATGTCAGGTCTGATAGAACGCTTCAGATGTGAGGGCTGTGTTACCCTCTCAGCATGCGAGAGTAACTTCCATTTGCTTCAAGATGAGCGATCATATGGATGCATCAGTGCCTTGCCTTACGAAGCAACCTGCACCATATTGATGGCACCCCTGCTAACAAGGAAACATCTTCTGTCCTTCTGATATGTTTTTATCTGAGCCATGATGATCAAATGCAGGAAACAGACCGCTTAGGAGCCCGATTGGGGTTCATGAGCAGTTCAGCAACTCGTGGATCTAGTTCATTTTTGCTTTCCTTGTGATGTCAAATAGCAGCACTGTGCATCTTGCAGAACAGCTGTATGCTGGGGAAAGTGTGTCTTGCTCTAGTTACTAGTGGTATAGTGGAGCCGTGACTCAGAGACTGGGTTCAGATGACACCTTAAGCCAGGATGGTTTGTTTTTCTGAATTAACCATGGTGGCTTATTGTGTTGTTTACATACAGTTTTGGTTTATTTAGCCAAAATAAGCCACCCTGCTAAGCCACGGTCTGCAGTGAGGTTTATTTAAGCCATCATGGCTTATCGTGTTGTCTGGCGCTCCAGAGTGGTTTAAGCACCTTGCCTACAGGATTGCCTGGCTGTTCCTTTCGGGCTCCTTGAGCAACAGATTTCACTCTCTGCCCATCTCCTCCCTCACCTCTTCCTCAGCAGTGTGCGCTGCAAACTTCCAGAGTGCTGACGTGTCAGAAAGGGATGCCAATGTATGTAGTGCATACATTGCTGGTGGCTCTGATTTCAGTGGGGCTGTGAATACGTTCTGGCCGTTTCTGGCTGAAACCCAGAATGGAACCACAGTCCCACCAAAATCAGAGCCACCAACATATGTACAGCTGCACATGCCTAAACTCTCCAAGTCAGCAGGCACCTTCAGAATTGGATTCTCCTGGCATAAGGTTGTATCCAATGTTACTCCAACTTAAGTCCCAATCATTTAAATGGGACTACTCTAAATAGTATTAAGATTCGATACAGTTTACAGAGAGTTTGTGTGTACAGTACAGTGGGAAGGTTGGGAATAGAGTTGGGGGTGTGAGAGTGTGTATGCATCAGGGTGGAGCCATTGGGTGTGGCTGTGCTACCCTGACCATGTGTTATATTTATTTATTTATTACATTTATATCCCACCATTTCCTGCTCATCAAACGATCATTTTTTTTTGGAAAAAATGGGACAATTTGAATTTATCTGCATGGTATCGAAATATAAGGTCTGTAGCAACATCAGAAAAAATAAACTTATGACTTGCTTCAAATTCAAGGTAAATCAGAATCAAAATTGTTCAATGTCATATGGGGAATAGTCATTCAATATGCATCACATCTGAACGTACAACAATGTATGTCTTCTTCAGCCCTGAATATATGGACATTGTAACAACAAATAAAGGAATACATTTATGATTTGGGGTTTTCATTCTTTCTTTCTTTTTCTCTTTTCCTTTTTTGTCTCCTTTCTTCCTTTATAATTTCCCCCCTCTCTACTTTGATTAAGCTTCCTTCCCCTAGAAGTTGTATCAATCAACTTTTATTTTTTTCCCTTTTTGTATATTATACATATTCACATAACTGATGGTTTGATATTAATTCTTAGGGGATTGTTTGTATTCATTCCTTATTTTTGTATCACTTTAAATAAAAATATATATTTTTTAAAAAATATCCCACCATTTCCTCTAAGGCAGTCTTCCTCAGCCTGGGGCGCTCCAGATGCGTTGGACTACAACTCCCAGAATGCCCCAGCCAGGCTGCTGGGGCATTCTGGGAGATGCAGTCCAACACATCTGGAGCGCCCCAGGTTGAGGAAGGCTGCTCTAAGGAGTTCAAGGTGATGTACATAATCCTCCTCCTCTACATTTTATCCTCCCAACAACCCTGTGAGGTAGGCTAGGTTGAGAGTCAGTGACTGGCCCAAAGGCAGCCAGTGAGCTTCATGGCCAAATGGAGATCTGGATCTCCTGAGTCTCAATCCAACTCTCTAACCACTACACCACACAGTTATTTATTTATTTATTTAATTACATTTATATACCGCCCCACAGCCGAAGCTCTCTGGGCGGTTTACAACATTTAAAAATAGTAAACATTAAAAGTATACAATTTAAAAACACACACACACACACACACACACACACACATAAAAACAGTATAAAAACAACAGTATCCATTTAAAAACAACAATTGTGGGGTCCATTAAAAACAAACTTAACGTTGTTAAATGCTGTTAAAATGCTGTTAAAAATGCCTGGGAGAAGAGAAAAGTCTTGACCTGGCGCCGAAAATATAACAATGTTGGCGCCAGGCGAGCCTCAGTTAGGGTCGTGTGTGTGCAGTTTCTAAACATCCCTTATCGTAAGTGATTGTCTATATTCACCTTTTGTTACAGTGGGGGGTAAGAGACACTTTATTTATTTATTTATTTATTTATTACATTTCTATACCGCCCAATAGCTGGAGCTCTCTGGGTGGTTCACAAAACTTAAAACCATTCAAAGTATAAAACAACAACTTAAGAAACAAAGTAGCCCAACAAATGTAATTCTACCCCCGATTTCTACAGTGCCTGTTTATAATTAACAGAAGGACCATGTTTGGCCATTGAATAAAAAACAACAGAGCATTCAAGTTCTAGCACCTTTAAAGACTAACGAGTACATTGTGGCATAAGTAGGGTGACCAACTGTCAGGATTTCCCCGGATTTGTCCTGGTTTTTGTTCTTTCCATAGTGTCAGGGGGGATTTTCTATAATTTTCAATAATGTCCTGGAATGACACACCTTCCCCTTTAAGGCTGCCATTAGCATGGCAGGAGGGAATGACATGCTTTCTTGAGGCACATCATTCCCCCACCCCGAGCTCCAATTGAGGTCTTAAAGGGGAAAGTGGGTCATTTGTGGACATTATAGAAAAGGCCCCAATTGGAGTGGATGGTGGTGGTGCAGAATGAAATCCTTTCCCCTCCTCCACTCCAATCGGGTTCTTTAAGGTGGCGGGGGAATAACGTACTTTCTGCAGGACTCAGAAAGCTGCTTCCCCACACACACACTAGGTGTCCTCTTTTTTGGTTTCCCAAATATGGTCACCCTAGGCATAAGCTCCTGTAGCTTTAACTGTTGTGATGAAGAGGCAATTTCACCTGGTGCTGCATGCATACAAATAACACTTGCTGAAATTCCCTTTTCTATACAACTGTTAAAGATACAGGAGCCCTGTCTTCCTTTTCATATAGTCACCCAAACCTTTTTATACTTACATTTGGCTTCTAGGTTATACTTGTAGGTTTAGCAAAGCTCTTTTTAAATAAAATAAAGTGTAGAGGGGAATTCTGTATATAGGGACATAAACTGAGCGAAGAGAGCCGTATGTAAAATTAAATCAAACATTTTAAAATCAGAATTTCTTTCATAAAAATCAGTTCGCACCAGATGAGCAGGAATTTCTTTGCATCTCCTTCCTCCACTGCTTAAATTCTAAACTCTCTGATCTTCTAAAAGCTTAATTAAAAAACACACACATGCAACCTACATATGTAAGGATCACATTTCTTTGAAACTTAAGCAATTAAAGAGATGCTGAGATTAGTCTTTGCCTAGAGGGGAAATGCAGAAGTGCCTTACAGAAAATATAAGCTGGTGAGAGCATGAAACTAGATTCGGTAGTCCTTTGAAAACAAAAACTGAAATTGCAGAGGGAGGAGGAGGCTTGCTGGCTGCTGCTGGTTAACAACTGAAGTTGGTCTTTATCTTTCCTTCCACCTTCTGCAGTGATTCGTGCAACTATAGGCAGTAGTCCCTTAAGCTCCATGTTGGCTGCATAGCTTGACTGCCTTAATGTGCTTTAAAGAAAAAGAAAAATCTATAAATGGCAATTGGCTGCACAGAGGAGTGTGTTTTCTTTTGGCTGGGCCTTCCTATTTCCTCTGTGAATGGGGTTGCTGGCGTTAAGAGTTTGGCATTCGTGTTTAATTTGCAGGGGGGTGGATTTTATCCCCCCAACACTTTCTTTTGATGGGGTCTGGGATGGAGACGGATCACCTGTTTACTAGGAGATGGAGGGCTAGGAATGGGGAGGTGGAAAGAGAGGGGCCGCTATTTATACAGCCTATTTACTGTCCAAAACGTGTGACCATCCTGATCTAGGCCACAGCTAGACCTAAGGTTTATCCTGGGATCATCCAGGGTTCGCTGAGCACTGGATCCCCTGTGTGTCACCTAGATGAACAGGTTTGACCCCTGGACGATCCAAGGATAAACCTTAGGTCTAGCTATGGCCTCAGTCTGTGCTTAGAACAATCTGCTCAAATGGGCCACTGTTATTTCCATTGTACACAGACGGGAAACTGATGCTGGTCCAAAGCATTTGTGGCCAGAGTTAGGGTAGGCACTTACCCATCACACCCCCTCCCCCCTAAAAAGGAAGAACAGAAGACAATTTGCATAATATTTGCATTTGCTAATTTATATGTAGAGGTGCAAATTTAGAAATAATAAGTATAATTTAAGTAGAAATACAGTTCATCTCACCATAGGGGGAAAGACTGAATGGGCATCCTGTGTACCTCCTCAGTCTGCTAACTATGGATAGGCAATTTCAAGGCCGCCTGCAGCTCTCTTGCTTAGGGTTTTTTATCTTTAAACTAGACTTGGACTGGACACCACTTTAAATAAAGGACGTCTTCAAATAGAGGGCTGTCCTCTGTAAAGTAGGACACCTTCCCCATTCTATGTAGAGAAGCTGGTTGAAATAGCGGTTGAAACTTGGTTTCATACTTGAGATGGGACAGCATCCTCCCCTACACTTGAAAGCACGAGACTAGCTCAAAGAGCGCAGGACAAGGTCGTACAGCACGCACAGCTCTATAGTCTGACACAGCCTCCCTCTGACTCATAGGGAGAGACAAGCCTGCAAGAGAAAGAGAGGGCGGTTTGGGCCGTTACAACCCACAGGAACAAAATGGGGATGCACAAATGCATTTCGACTCTTTCCAACACTTTATAACACTTATGGTGCTATATAAATAAATAAATAAATAATGATTGTACGTCCACAATGGGGGTGGGTGGGGTGGAATCCATATCCGGACACGACTCCATGCTCAGCAAATTTAATCGTGTGCTCATTTGTGCATTACATCTGTTTTGTTTAATATGTAGGTGAATGTTTCTGCAATTTCCTCAATAACACGCTATTTTAAAAGTTTCCTCTTTGGCAGTATTACATGCAGTAAGAACCTCTGGAGCAGCGATGGGAGGGAAATCCACCTGGGCTGCGAGGGCAGCAGATACCCCCCATGTCCGGCCCTCATGGGCCCGGACAGATGCTCCCAGTCCCAGCAGATTTTTGCCCCAATGCTGCCAAAGGACAAAAGGGGGCGCAGGTCATTAGCGTGTCCAGAGGAAATACACCCTTTCTGGAGTCCCCGGAAAGAGCGCTTTGCTTTCCTATCTCCCCACCCCACCCCCTGCAGCAACTGTGGCCTTAAAGGCCCTCTTAATCTTTTAAGAGGGCCTTTAAAGCCAGGATTGGCACAGAGACAAAGCATGCTTCCTGGGGCCTCTGGAAAGTGCCCAATGCCCCCAGACATGCTAATGGCGTGCTGGGGGAATTGCACACTTTCCAGAGGCCCCAGGAGGTGCGCTTCACTGAGCACTCGGCTTGGCCAGCTCCCAGAACAGGGCCAGCTGTGCAGTGCTGGGGGAACTCGCAGGGTGTGCCCTCCGCAAGTTCTTTATCCCTTATCTGGAGGTCCCAATCTTCCCCCTGGTGCTTCCCCAGAAGGACCTTCTTCTGGTCCCGCCACTTTCCTCTGACCCCAATCATTTGGTACTTTCTAGGTCTGTGCCATTTTCTCCAGTTCTCAAAAGCTGAAACAACACCTCTTCGACAGCTTAGTTGCTAGCAACACACTCCTCAGCTGGGCTACAGCAGCAGCAACTTGCTGCCTGATTCTGTGGAGCTTCATGCATCCAGCGTCTTCTAGGGTGTTGACGTTTGTTTGTTTTACTACTTGGGAGGGAAGTTAGAGCAGTCACTTAACTCCTCCGCCATTTTGTGATGACTCATCTGAAGGCGCATCATCCTTTCCACTTAAATTCACTCTACAGAACATGCAGCCTCTTACAATCTGCCCATACTTCCCATTCCAGGTGCAACATATCCAAAATGCATCGCTGTACATTACTGGGGATAAACAAGCAGTATATCATACTTAGCACACAAGATAGATGCAACACTTTGGAATTCATATATTTCGGATTGATGCTATTTATTCTAGCTTGGTGCCAAAGAAATTTATTGGACCATGTAACTAGGGGAGTTTGTCTGCAAATCAAGTCAGTTTCCTTTATTTGCATTATATTTCTGTTTGGGCTGAGGAAGATATATGTCACTTCGTTTGCATGCCTAAATAAGAATCTATGTGTTAAGCCTTGCAGGTAGATATAAGGATTACAGGTACATTTGGAATGTCCTTCTTTTGTATTTGGTCAAGAAGGCAGGGCTCCTGCAGCTTTAACTGTTGCGATGAAGAAGGAATTTCACCAGACGTGAAACAAATGACACTTGCTGAAATTCCCTTTTCTATGCAACTGTTAAAGATACCTGTCCTCCTTTCCATATGGTCACCCTATTCAGAGGGGCAGGAAGATGTAACAATGTAACAATAGCCAATGTAACACCACTTTTCAAAAAGGGATCCAGAGGGGATCCATGAAATTACAGGCTGGTTAGCTTGACATCTGTTCCAGGTAAATTGATTGAAAGCATTATTAAAGACAAAATTAGCAAGCATATAGAAGGGCAGGTCCTGCTGAAGAAGAATCAACATGGCTTCTGCAAAGGCAAGTCCTCTCTCACTAATCTGCTAGAATTCTTTGAGAGCGTCTACAAACATGTAGACATCGGTGATCTGGTGGGCATTGTTTACTTGGACTTCCAAAAGGCTTTTGATAAAGTCCCCCACCAAAGACTCCTGAATAAACTTAGTAGTCATGGAATAAGAGGAGAGGTCCTTTTATGGATAAGTAACTGGTTAAAGAACAGAAAGCAGAGAGTAGGAATAAATGGTCAATTCTCCCAATGGAGGGAAGTAAATAGTGGGGTCCCACAGGGATCGGTATTGGGACCAATTCTTTTCAACTTGTTCATAAATGATCTGGAATAAGGAGTGAGCAGTGGCCAAGTTTGCTAATGACACCAAATTATTCAAGGTTGTTAAAACACAAAGGGATTGTGAAGAGCTCCAAAGGGATCTCTCCAAGCTGGGAGAGTGGGCGTCCAAATGGCAGATGCAGTTCAATGTAAGCAAGTGTAAGGTGATGCACGTTGGGGCAAAAAACCCCAACTTCAATTATAACCTAATGGGATCTGAGCTGGCAGTGACCAAACAAGAAAGAGATCTTGGGATTGTGGTGGACAGCTCAGTGATAGGCCCCTTCCAATTCTGCTATTCTGTGATTCTATGAAAATGTCCACCCAGTGTGTGGCCGCTGTAAAGAAGGCAAACTCCACGTTAGGCATTATACGAAAAGGAATTGAGAATAAAACGGCCAGTATTATACTGCCCTTATACAAATCTATGGTGCAACGACACTTAGAATACTGTGTACAGTTCTGGTCACCACACCTGAAAAGGGATATTACAGAGCTGGGAAAAGAGCAGAAAAAGGCAACTAAAATGATTAAGGGGCTGGAGCATCTCCCCTATGAGGGAAGGTTACACCAACTGGGATTGTTTAGCTGGAAAAAAGGAGGCTAAGGGGAGACATGATAGAGGTGTCCAAAATTATGCATGGTTTGGAGTATGTGGATAAGAAGACATTTTTCTCCCACTCTCAAAATACTAGAACCCGAGGTCTTCCCATGAAGCTGATTGGTGGGAGATCCAGGACAAATAAAAGGAAGTACTTCTTCACACAGCACATAGTTAAATTATGGAACTCACTACCACAAGATGTAGTGATGGCCACCAATTTGGATGGCTTTAAAAGGGGGTTGGATAAATTCCTGGAGGTGAAGGCTATCATTGGCTACTAGTCCTGATGGTTGTGTTCTCTCTCCAGTATTCGAGGCAGTAAGATTGTGTGCACCAGTTGCTGGGGAACATGGGTGGGAGGGTGCTGTTGCACCATGTCCTGCTTGTTCATCCCTGGCCAATGGCTGGTTGACCACTGTGTGAACAGAGTGCTGGACTAGATGGACCCTTGGTCTGATCCAGCATGGAAGTTCTCATGTTCTTATGTTCTTAGGATATCAGCTTTGGGGGGATTTTTTTTCAAGACTATAGCACAGGGGGAAAGAGCTGAACACCAATCTTCGCACACCATGGGCCTGAAAAACAAGCAGATAACTGAAATGCCATTATGCATTTCACACATCATCTACTTAGTTAGGCCCCCTGTGCTTTCCTCTGTAATTGTTTAAATTTGTCCCTGGCAAAGCAACAGTAAGCAAAGTGTCTCATAACTTGTTTCGGCAGTGAGCCAGGAGTGGGTTTGCACAACCGAGGTTGGTCTGCCAACTGCACCCATTTCTAGAGATGTCTGATCTGGCCGCAGTGACACATGCTTCAGTTACATCCTGTTTGGTCTACTGTAACGGTCTCTCCATGAGGCTGTCTCTGAAAAGTATTTGGAAACTTCAGCTGGTCCAGAATGCTGCTGCCAGACAGTTGACTGGGACTGTTGCAGAGAGCACATGGCTTCCTTGTTACAACAGTTTCACTGGCCACCAATTTGTTTCCAAGAAGAATTCAAGTTGCTGCTTATGACCTATAGAGCCTTACACAGCTTGGGACCAGGTGACCTGAAAGACAGCCTTCTCCCGTACAAGCCTGCCTGGGTTTTAAGTAGTGCTGTGCCAAAAAATTCTCCCATGAGAATTTCAACCATTCTCATTCAATGTGATAGAAAAGAAATTGCTTTCGAAAAGGAATTCAAAGGAGAAGAAATTTTGGAGAAATTCCCATGGGTTTGGTTAAGAGTTAAGCACAGATACAGGTAATAAAAGTAAAAATAAAAAAACCCGTGTGGGGGGAGGAATGGGCAGCCAGAGGGAGGTTAGAGGGAGGAGAGATGGTTCGGGCACCAGGCGTCCCTCTCCTCATCCTCCTCTAGCTTCCTCATTCCTGCCCCATCCCTCCCGGAGCTCAGCGTTGCCGGGAAAGTCCACACTTGCGTTCCTTCCCGTGCAGATGCTGACTGCCGAAAAGCAACGCAAGTGTGGGAGCCAGGCGCCTCATGGTGCCAAAGCGTCACCTTCAAGATGGGGGCTAGGACTTATGTTGGATTTTACTCCCATGTGTATGGGGACTGAACCAGAAGACACTTATATCAGGTTTCTGTAAGCTCTCAAGCTCTGTGATTCTGCCATCAAAATATTCATTTGTGTGAGCAATTTGGACGTTTCTCCTTCATCATAACAAGCATTTATGGGCACCTTTAGTGATGAAGCAGAAGGTTCCAAATTGTTTGAGTGCTAGAAAGAGACGAAAAATAATAGTAAAAATAATTTTAAAAACCCAAGTGACTGACGACAGTGAAATATAAGTTGTGTGCCCCTGCAATCATATATCTTAGGTCTTAGAGATTGGACATGAAATAGCAGACAGGCCGATGATTAATCTACATATGCAAATGAAAAGGGAAAATGGGTAGCTGCTGTATTATTTTTTGTGCTAATTACTGCACTTTCAAATGGTTGATGAATAGGCTCCCTAATGGAAAGTCCTCCTAAGAGAGATGTTGCTACGAGATTCATGACTTTTCTAACCCTGTGAAAGAGTTGCCAGACTCCCGAGGCAGGTTGGGGGGTGGGATGCAGGAAAAGAGAGGGAGAGAGGGAGAGTGTAACAGAACAGAGACTGAGATATTTAGCAAAAGGAAGAGGAAGGGAAGTCGCCTGTCTCAGCACCTACCATACGCCGGATAACAGACCTTCATACAGCAAACTGTACTCAGCGCTGTCAGGCTGGTGAGACTGCACAGGCCAAAGAGGACTCCGCAAAAGGCATAGAAGGTGCACATGGCATGGTTGAACAGCCACCTGGAAAGGAGAAAGAACTAGGGAAAATAAATGATCTTACCATCAGGTATTGTATCCCAGGCAGAAAGGATGTTTTAGCATCATTGGTCCAAACAGTAGTTTGCCCAGTGGTCAATAAAATAAAAAAATATAGCACAGGGCTGCGTATACTCTGTAAGGTATCTATTCTGCAACAATGAAGGTTGAAATTCTGCAACCTGAATAAATTAATGTTCAAAGTGTGGTTGTTTATAGTTTTTGCATGTCGGGCAGTAGCATTCTGCTAGTACTAACGCTGCTGTGTTTGAAGAAACCATCTCTGCCACAATGGGCAGAGTAAGGAATAAGGGAAGTGGGTGGCCACTCTGGACAGCTGATGTCTCTCTCCCAGGGGGTCCTTCCTCAGAGCAAGGCATTCTGGGTGAGGTGGTCTTTGGAGATCACCTGTCCTGCATAGATGGTCTCCAAGTCCACCTCCCCAGTAATGCCTTGCTCTGAGGAAGGACCTTTCAGAGGGAGGCATGGAGGTTGGAGATGGTGGTGGTGAAGGAGGAGGAGGAGGAAGCAGGACATCTTGTACCAGTGTTTATTTCCACTAGCACAGTACCATTACACTAGCAGATTGCCAGCATTGGATACTACCCAATCTCATAACTACAAAACTAATAACTAACTTGCAACATAGAGCAAAGGATAAACACCCTGCACATATTATGCAAATTAAACAGATTTGCATATATCCCATTTCTCCTTTCATACCTTAAGCTGTTTCTGCCAGCCAGGGGGAGAAGCAATATGCTTTGCATTATACCAACCCCTCCCCATTGCATGCACACATACACTCCGACTGAGCCCAGCTCTGGCCTTGAAAATTTCACATGGCATTATCCAAGCATTTTTAACCAGAAGCACTAAAAAAAACAGCTTTCTTAAAAATGAAAGCTGAGTGCAGAAATGATCTTGGGATGGTAGAGTTCAAATAGGGCTGGAGTCAGATCTGAATCTTCCCTTCATGGCACTTGGTTCGGATGACCCACTCCCCACAAGACATTATTAGATCTAGGAATGAGAAGGACTCAATTGTGAACAGAGAGGCCTTCAGAAACAGCACCAAGATGGGTCAAACTATGTGTGACATGGAAGTCTCTGAAGGCCCCAGTTTGAACTTGAGCTGTGGTGTGTCAGGGGGGTGGGTTCTGACCTTTCCCTCTACACAAAGGGGGCTGAAGCTCTTTCAGGCCAAGGGCCAAATTGCATTTCAGAGAAGAACTTGGGGGCTGCAGTCAAATGGCGGGCGGGGTGCTGGGGCCAAAATACCAGCATACTGTAGCTTCAAGCGCTTACTGTCAGTAACTGAGGCCAGATCTACACCAAGCAGGATATTGCACAATGAAAGCGGTATATAAAAGGCAGGGGCCAAACTACTGCTTTATAGCGGTATTGAAGTGCACTGACAACTGTTGGGGCCCATGGACACATACCATATACCGCTTTCATACCGCTATAACCTGCTTGGTGTGGCTCCTGCCTTTTATATATGGCTTTCATACCACTTTTGTAGTGCAATATCCTGCTTGGTGTAGATCTGGCCTAAGCCTTACGAAGGGCATTCCAACCTTTGAGAATGGAGAGAAACTCCACAAAAGCCAGGAACCACAGAATGATTGGTGGTTGGGGAGAAAGGAGTGTGGCCACTTGGGGGACCCTAGAAAGCCAGAATGGACCCCCAGCCAGAATGGACCCCCTATGCCAGAGGTTCTGCAACCCTGCAGAAAGCAGTTACCAGCTGTGGGGGGAAATTTACCCTCTTAAGAGTGTAAATCCCTAAATTTCCCTTCTGCATGGTGAAGAGTAGGGTTGGGAGAGGGAAATTTAAGTCAGGGATAAGGGACAACTTTCCCATTCTCTGCACTGCAGCCCTGATACAACTTGCCCCCATCCCTGTGGCCACTTTTTAATAATGTGAACAAAGTTAGGAGTTTCAAACATGGGATGCATATATCAAGTCTAGTTTGACCGTGATGCTACAGAATTGTTGAAGCTGAGCAGAAAGAGGAACCGATCTTTGCCTGGGTGGGAGGAAACCATTAGTAGTCTCTTCGCATAAGCCTCTCCATGCTTTCGAAAGGAAAAGTGACGTACAAGGATCAATCTACCTGTGTGCAAAGAAGGACGGTGTGGCCAAGGGAAAGAGAATCACAGTCATGCCCACGTCGCTGATGGCGAGATTTACAATAAAGAATTCAGCTGGTTTCAGAATGGCCCTCTTCCGATAGGCCACGAGAAGGAGGAGAGAGTTGCCTAAGAGAGACACAACACCTGAGGGAAAACAAAGGTAGAACCCATATTGAAATCTATGGGCATCCAGTGAATGACTTCAGAAAGACCTGGACAAAGGTCATATTTACCCACCATTCGGAAACATTTAAGGGTTGCAACCCATATCATCATCGAATCATCATCGAATCATAGAACAGTAGAGTTGGACGGGGCCTATCAGGCCATTGAGTCCAACTCTCTGCTCAATGCAGGAATCCACCTAAAAGCATACCTGACAGATGGCTGTCCAGTCATCATCATCATTGGTATGATCCTAGCCCTGTTTTTTTCTTCCCTCATCTCAGTGTATTCTCTTATTTGCAAGGATTTCACAGAGAGATGCCATTCTTCACATTATAATGTTTATAATAACCAGAGGAATCATCTACTTAAAATTGATCCCATAGTACTTTCCCAAGCTCTCAGAATAAAGCTATTTTAACTCAGATTGCAATCTTGGTGATTCATTTCCTTATTCTATACCTGACCAAACCAAAAACAAAAAATGCTTTCAAAGAGCACAGTGTTAAATTACTGTTTGAACGTTAATCTAATAGCGTTTTCAGTTAATGTTTGTGACATTTATTCTGAGCAGAATATAGGGTGACCATACGAAAAGGAGGACAGGGCTCCTGTATCTTTAACAGTTGTATAGAAAAGGGAATTTCAGCAGTTAAAGCTGCAGGAGCTATACTAGAGTGATGAGATACAAAAGAGGGCAGGGCTCTTGCAGCTTTAACTGTTGTGATGAAGAGGGAATTTCACCAGGTGCTACATGCATACAAATATCACCTGCTGAAATCCCCCTTTCAATACAACTGTTAAAGATACAGGAGCCCTGTCCTCCTTTTCATAGGGTCACCCTAGAGAATTGTGAGCGATTTGGGATGGCAGAATCCGACTTTCATGTTACCAAATTGGGAGACGCAAACCTTTGCAATGGAAATTCATCCTACCGTTTTGAGATGGTGCTGTCCAATTTTTTTTCCTGGCAACCTTCCCCATATAGATCTGTTTTATACAATAATATATTGTGTGCACAAAACAAACAGGAGAAGGAACATGGTGAAGATTATGCAAAATCCATCTGAAGCTGCAGGGACAAGCTGTTCCTTTGTTTGAACATAGTTGAGACAACAGTGGTAATTAAAATTTAATGCCCAGGATTTTCCTTTTCTATTAAGTCATGCTAATTTCGTTTAAAAAGAGTTTTCCTTTGTAACCACAAAGGAGGTCCCAATTACTCCAAGGGCAAGTTATGGGCGATTGGAAAGACTTCCTGATAGATTAGCTTGCAAATTAAATATTATGATAACAGTAACATGCCGGAGATGTAGAATGGCTGCTTTAGCAATGTCATCCTCCACCAAATCCTTGGCAACACTGGCTCATTCTTAAATAACCTGCCTTCGAGAGTGGAGTGTAAATCAGGTGAGAAAACCAGACCTGTAAGTTCTCATTTCCACATCTACCTATGATTTCTAATGCAAAGCAACGTCTGATTCCTTTACTTATACCTTTTTAAACAGATCCATCAGGCTTCTTATTTTATAGCCTATTTATCAGCAGCACACACACATTGCTGAGTCAGATCTTCTCAGTCATTGGGACCTCTAGAACCATCCTAGATGCACTGAAAGATTTATTTATTTATTTACAATATTTATATACTGCTCCCCATTCAAAGTTTCGGAGCGGTGTACAAGATAAAATAAAAATAGAATAAAACACCTTAAAATAGTTTTAAAGAAGCAAAATGAAAAGTGAACTGTGGCTGGTCATTAAGGGAAACCTTCCTGCAACAATGACTTTTTTAAGGAGGCGCCGAAAGGAATACAAAGTTGGTGCCTGCCCGGCCTCCAGCGGCAGGGAATTCAGAAAGCTTATTTTGATGGGTAGCTGTATTGGAGCCTTTGACAACCTAGTGCCCTTCAGCTGCTTTGCACTACAACTTTCATGCTCAGCCATCATGGTCAATGGTCAGGGCTGACGAAGTATAGTCCAAAACAGCTGGAGGGCACCATGTTGGGGAAGACTGCTTCACAGTCACTACAGAGAGGGGCCAAGAGAAAGAGAGAGAAGGAAATGTGAAACAACTTAGGGCCCACAGTGTCTTTCTGGGGAGCTAATGTGGTTAGAGATGTGTTGTTTTGCAGGAGCCCTTCTTTGCATCCATTGGTGCTCTGCTTATATATTGATAACTAGGGTTGTTGGGCAAATTCACCATGGAATCAAATGCGTTCCGATTTCTATAAATTCAACATATAGATTCTGCAGCAGGCCAGCTTTTCTCAAGTCATACGGATGGTTTGTTGGTGTTGTTTTGTTACTTTCTGGAATTTTATGCAAATTTAATGGTGGAAAAGCATGTTTTGTTTTGTTTTAACCCAGCTGAAAGTGTGCATTTGAAAATGCCAATTTTGGGGGGCTTTGTGCATTTGCGGGGAGGGATTTGCGCATTTTTGTAAGTGCGAATTTGCACAAATGTGAATTTGGAAACAAATTGGTAAAAATCTAATTCCGTCAATGAGTGGATGATGGAACGAAAGGCCCCTGACAGTGTGCAAAATGCAAGCAGAACGCATTTTACAAAAACAATACATCCATATTAATAACTAAAGTAATTATTACAAAAATCACTGCTCTGTTATGCAAAGGAAACCAAATCCTTGGACTATGGGCAGCCCCAGGAGGAAGTGTGGAGTACCTAACTCTAGCAGTGATGGGAATAATGGTAATAACATAAAGTGTGTTGCACAGCTCAAATGCTTTACTGTAGTGCTTCTTGCTTGGATCTCCCCTTTCCTCTTATATATTCCATGGAACAGTCTTCCCAATGTGTTGGAGTACAATTTCCATCATCTCTGGCCAACATGGCTGCTGGTTATGCTGCCTGGGGATGATAGGAGTTGTGATCCAACCTGACTGGAGGACAACAGGTTGGGAGCGGCTGTCACCTGATGGCCATTAGAATATATTGGTTCCTTCCAAATGGCCATAAGAATGCATTACCCACTAGGGTGATTGCTTGTTTATGCTGTGGTTTTTATGCACTGTCCCTAAATGGACAAACAGAGTTTTGCCCTTCTGAATGGCTACTGAAATGTATAGGTTGCGATTCTGAACCCAGTCCTGGGAGTTTCAAAATGTAGCTGTATTTATGCATCTGTCTCCAAATGGCCCTTGAAAATATATCGGAATGAGATAAGATCCTGCACTCTGACCTACAAACCTCTCAACATGAGGCCAGATTAACACGTCTGTCTCTAAAAGGGGGCATTGAAATGCAATGGAATAAGTTGGGATCCGGCCCTGAATGCCCTACAAGCTTCAAAATCTAGCCCCGCTAAGACATTTGCCCAAAGGATCAACCACTAAATTGCATCAAGTGCAAATTCAAGTGTCTGCAGTTGAGATCCATCATGCAAATGGGCAAGTCTGAATAGCTTTGATTATATTAATCAACATGCTTGTCACACAATTAATGGGCTTGGGTTTTGCAGCCCAGCCCAGCCCACAAGACGTGAGAACGCTCAGCAGCATCCACCTCTAAATCCCGTGACATCGAACTGATGCTGTACCATTAAAAGACTTTGCAGGACAAGTTTAGCTGTTCTGCTTTCCCTGTAACATGGAGCAGACAGCATATAATATCTGCCTTCTGCTGAAGAGATTCCCTGGAGGAAGCCTGCCATTTGCTAAGGTTGGCTTCAGCATAAATTGCCATCCAAAAAGCATGGAATGGCGCTGCAAAGATCATTGCCAGTCTGGATGAGAGCGCCGGGAAGATTGCTAGGGGCTGGCTTGCTGGCCAAGGACAAAACCATCATTTAGGTCTGCAGTGGTTGAGACACGGCACAAGCAGAGTGAGCTCAAGCAAACGGCAAACGGGCTTCTCAAGAAACTTCCTGCAGTGTTGCCACTCTTTCCATCCCACAATCTTACTCGCACGCACGGACGCCCTCAGGCCAACTTGGCATCAGCAGCAATGCAAAACTGATGCCGAGTTTATTCTTGGCCAAGGAGCGATAGCTATTTGGAGCATGACTGTGTGGCGCTTTCGAAAGGCATTTTGAAACTGCATTTAATGCACATCCCAAATGCCTGAAGGTGCTGGTACACAGATTTTACCCCCCATCCCCAAATCCTTTGGCAGTCCAGATCAAAGAGGGTGATGAATCCAGTGGTGGATGTGTGTGTGTGTGTGTGTGTGTGTGTGTGTGTGTGTGTGTGTATGTGAGAGAGAGAGAGACAGAGAGAGAGAGACAGAGACAGAGACAGAGAGACAGAGAGAGAGAGAAAGAGAGAGAGACAGAGAGAGAGACAGAGAGAGAGACAGAGACAGAGAGAGAGAGACAGAGACAGAGACAGAGACAGAGACAGAGAGAGAAATCTGCCCCACTCCACCCCTTGGGATTCATTCTGTGCCCTTCAGGTGCAGCGCTAAGAACATAAGAAGAGCTGTGCTGAATCAGGCCAAAGGCCTGATCTAGTCCAGCATTCTCTTCAGACCATGGCCAACCAGCTGCCCCAATGGGAAGCCCCAAGTAGGTCATGAGTGCAATAGCCCCCCTCCTGCTCATGTTCCCCAGCAGCCGATAGTCGTACTGCTTCCGATACTAAAGTTCACATTTGGACATCATGACTAGTGACTGTTGATAGCGTTTTCCTTCATGAAGCCTCCCTCACTTATACTCTTAGAACCCAATGGGGTCATCCCATGAAGGGGATTGGTGGGAAATTCTGGACAGATAAAAAGAAGTGCTTCTTCACAGCATGTTGTTACCTCAAGATGTAGTGATGGGCACCAAACTGGAAGGGGTTAAAAGGAGATTGGACAAATTGGTGGAGGAGAAGGCTATCAATGGCTCCTAGTCTTGATAGCTCTATGCTACCTCCAGGGACAGAGGCAGGGTGCCTATGTACACCAGAGAGTGAGTGAGTCCGATCATGTGTAAGAGGAAATTTTTATTCTAACATATGTGGAGCTATGTTGCTCATCATTCTCCTCCTCCTCCTCCTCCTCCTCCTCCTCCTCCTCCTCCTCCTCATCTTGAACATGAGATGTTTCCTGCATACCATTCGGCAGCATCCTTTCAGTATTGGCACTGGGGATGTAGAACCTGCTTGACTGCATCTTGAGGCCTGGAGCACTTGCCTGATCAGACACCCAGGTTGATCCCTTCATTTCGCAAGTTATTTTTGCCAGGGGACCATCAATCCTTTTCCTCACTGACAGCAGTGATCCCTTTTTCAGTGCATCATTAAGCATCTCCAGGAAGGAGACAGGACTGACACTGATTAATTTCCCCTGCTGCCTCTGGAAGCCTGAAACAGACAAGTCCCCAGGAAGGCAGATGGCTGGGATTGTGTGTAGCGCATTTCTGTTCTCATGTGATGCACTTAGTCCAGGGCTGACTGGCTGCAGTGGACTTATTCAGCGATGGCATCAAGGCCAGGCATGACTGGGGACCTCTCAAGGGCCCACACAACAGGAGGGGCCCACTCAAAAGAGCTCCAAGGAGTTGCGCCTCCTCTTCACCATCACAACCTGCTTGTTCAGCTGAGTCTTGCTCTGGCCTAGAAAATAGTAGTGTGGTGAGAAGGAGGGGCAGGGGATGCCACAGCCCTCATTGCTCCCTGGCTCTTTGCCTGTCAAGGAAAGAAGTGGGACCAATGATGAGAAAGAGGATAAGGAGCAATAGCAGCTGGTGACAATTAGGAATGGGTGGATTCACCACTGTCCACCCCTGCTCATGATGCCGCATGAGCTTCTCAGCTGCTCGTTGAGTGCCTGACAAAGTTGCAGGGCCATCCGTCCTGTTACCGAGCTGCCATTTAGTGCTGCATAAATGGTGGCCATAAAGGGGGCATTTACACAACATTACAGGCGTGAATGCTTCCTTTACGGCCATCGTTTTATACCCCCATTCCTTTCCCGCAAATGCCTGAGCCACCATTGTTGCGCAGAATGGCGGCTCGGTAAGGGGAGGGCAACTTTGTCAGGCTCTGGATGAGCCATGAGGTGTGCATGTTTTGCTTGAACATGAACAACTCATGGTTCAGCAAAACAGGTCCAGGGGGTGGGGGTGGGGGAGTCCGTCACCCCTCCCCCCGGACTCATGTGACATCCCTAGTGACAATGCAAGTGAGGAGGTAGATATCTCTGAGGGACGAGGCCACTGAGTGCGTCTTGCCCAAGGACTCTCAAAAACCTGGAGGGGAAGGGGGTGCTGGATTTACTTTGATTTTTCATTGTAACCAGGATAGCTGCGAGTCTATATAGCTGCTAGGGTGGTGCTAGTCCACAGGTCTCTGGCTGGATCTCCTTGATCTCACTGTGCTGCCAGGGAGGATTTCTTTGCTTTCATTTTGGGTCTTGCTACTATCACCCATGGTTCAAGAGTGTCCATTTTCCTGGAAACATGAGTTGGTAAGGTCAAACATATCAGGAGATGGTGCATTTTGAAGGCCCCACCAACACCGTATAATATAGCTGTTCTCAACCCAGTGGTCTTCAGATGCATCAGACCACAAATACTATAATCCCCAGCCAACGTGGCTATTGGGACTGCCTTTGAAGGTTATCCAGAAATTACATCTGGTGCAAAATATAGCAGCCTTAGCAGCAGAAACCACCCTGCCCCCTCCAAATCAATGTTGCTGGGTGTCTGGGTCTAGGAGCCACCATTTACATTTTCCACAATCCCCTGAAATTATGCTCCATCAGGGCCATTGTGGGAAATAAACTCCCAGGCCTAGCCACCTGGTGTTGATCAGAGGACTGGAGCGGGTTGGGGGTGGAGGTTAAATCAATGATGGGCCCAGCAGCTGCCTGAAGAAGCCATGTGCTTTTTGCCTAGCCAGATAGTATAATTATGAAGCACAGCACAGCTACTTTGAACAAATAAGAATAAACCAAATGTCAGGACTGCAATTCCCAAGTGGCTCCAAATTTTGGGTCCGATGTCAGGCAGCATTTTCCTGACACAAAAGGTCGTGGAATCTCGTGACTTTACAGTGGAGCCAAAGAGCAAGCCACTGTCGAACAAAGGAAAATAACGCTCGTTCAAGCAAACGCCAAGGTCCCCAGAACATCCTTTTGCTAGATCTGTTGGTTGCTGTCACAGTTTTGCTTTTTCATCAACTGCAAAACTGCTTCCCGTTCCCCTTTACCGAAGAGCGAGTAGAGAGTTCCAAAAATCAGGTCTTCTCCTTCTGATAAGGTTGACAGGAACGCTGAGGAACTGGAGGCATTTTCCATCTGCAAAAACACAAAGCAAAAATCCCACAACAAAACAGAACAGGAAGCAAACACGCGTCGGGATAAATTTTGGTTAGCCGCGGAGCACTCAGCGTGCCTCTCCCTCTTGGAAATGGCACGGCTGTTGGGAAAGCTGGCGTAATTTTGGCCAGGAGCCTTCTCTTGCAGGCTGCAGCTAAAGCCAAGTCAACCGCTGGAGCTGGGAGCTCCTTGCTATGAAGAAAGGAGCTGACAGCTCATATAGATGGCGGCACTTAGAATCAGGCTGTGCAGTGTTCTGATAATAAGATCAGGTTGGTCCGCCAAACTCTTGGGTAATCCCACTTGATTACAGTCTTGTGCATTTAATTACAGATTATGCTGGTTAGCTGCAGGGCAATACTTTCCTTCTCTCTTTTTTTTCACAAAAGGTTTTGACTTAGGTACTTTACAGTCAGAGAAGGCCACTTTGCAGGCCCCAGCTGTTGTGGTTCCATCAGTACTATTTGTTGAGATTGTCACCCGCTTCTGTTCTCCTCTGCTTGGGGATACTCTGGGGACTGCCTGCTCCAGCCTTAATGCTAATTGCAATGAGCTTTACCAGCTTAATCAGAACAGGAAAAGCCAAAGACAACGTTTTCAATTTCAGCCAGGTTCCAGATTGCATCAGGACCAGTTTAAATGATGCATTAAAGCAACCTGGCAAATAATGCTGTGCAAGGATGTGAAAAGTGCTCTACCAAAAGCCTGTCTAGTCCAGCACTCCGTTCCCAACCAGTGAGGGTGGTTGTTGTTATTGTTGTTGTTGTTACCATAAAAGGTGGGCTATAAATTAGGGTGACCATATGGAAAGGGGGTCAGGGCTCCTGTATCTTTAAAAATTGTATTGAAAAGGAAATTTCAGCAGGTGTCATTTGTATGCTTGCAGCACCTGGGGAAATTCCCTCTTCATCACAACAGTTAAAGCTGCAGGAGCCCTGCTAGAGTGACCAGATACAAAAGAGGGCAGGGCTCCTGCAGTTTAACTGTTGTGATGAAGAGGGAATTTCACCAGGTTCTCCATATATAGAAATGACTAGGGGTGTGCACGGACCCCCCGCTCCGCCCCGTGGGCCGATCCAAAAATTTTGGATCAGCCCGCTCCGCGCCACTCCGCCCATACTCCCCTCCTCTTCGCCGCGGAGCTCTGGCTCCGAATCGGAGCTCCGCAGTGGAGGGGAGTGGTGCCAGGTAAGGCCAGGAGAGGAGGGCGGGGGGGTTTACCGGGCCCTGCCGCCGTCGCCGCCCGTGCGGCGACGGCGGCAGAGCCCTGTAAGGGACCAAGGGGGAAGGGGGCCTTACCTGCCTCCATCCGCGGTCCGTCGGCTTCTTCAATTGAGCCCGCGGTTCAACCAGGAATCTGGGCCGCAAGTGCGGCCTAGACTTCCTGGTTGAACCCCGGGCTCAATTGAAGAAGCCGAGGGACCACGGACGGAGGCAGGTAAGGGAGAGGGGGTATTTTTACCGGGCCCTGCTGCTGTCGCCGCATGGGCGACAGTGACAGCGGCAGGTCCCGGTAAACCCCACTTACCTTTCCGGCGGAGCTCCGGATCGAGGCGAAGGATCCGCCTTCACCTCGATCCTCTTCGCCACACTCCGCTGGCCCCCCAATCCTCTTCGCCTCCGCCTTAAGGGGAGGCGAAGCACCCCGCTCCGCTTCTAATTCGCCGGTCCAATTAGAAGCGGAGCACATCCCTAGAAATGACACCTGCTGAAATTCCCTTTTCTATGCAGCTGTTAAAGATACAGGAGCACTGTCCTCCTTTTCATATGGTCATCCTATATAAATCTATTAAATAATACTCATCATCATCATCATCATCATCATCATCATCAGGTGCCTATGGGAAGGTCACAAGCAGGACATGAGTACAACAGAACTGTCCCAGTTGTATTCCCCAGTAACTGATACTGAGCGGCAAACTGCCTCTGATGTTAAAGGTAATGTAAGGTCATCATGGGCAGTGTGCAGTGGTGTCCTTCCACAAACTCAAGTAGTGCTAGTGGAGTTCCACTGAATCTTTCTGCTGCAGACGTGGGCGCACATTACGCTTGCGCAATCCATTGTGCAACTGCCTGCGCAGCCACTTGTGCAAGTGCAATGCACAACTGGATGCTCAAGGGGTTCCACAAACATAATTCAACTGGTTGCATAAGCATAAAGCATAAGCACTTGAACCATGGGTTGTGCAACTGCTTCTGCAACCACATTTGCACAAAGGTAACTTAAGTTGGCTTCCCCTCCTGCACATCGTTCGGAACCTCATTTCCGCTAGCAGAATTACACAGTTGGCTACTGCCCCCGTGACTAGTAGCCATTGATAGCCTTAGCCTCCGTGAATTTGTCCAAGCTCCTTTTAAAGACATCATCCAGGTTGGTAGCCATCATTACATCTTATGGTGGCAAATTCCTTAGTTTAAGTAGGCACTGTGTGAGGAAGTACTTCCTTTTATCGGTCCTGAATATCTCACCATTCAACTCAGTTGAATGACTCCAGGTTTAAATGTTTTGAGAGATCCACTGTCTTCCCACTATGCAAAATTTTATATACCTCTGTTACATCCCGCCATACTCAACTTTTTTCTCTAAGCTAAAAAGCGCCAAATGCTTTGTCATAAGGAAGTTGCTCCAGCCTCTTGATCATCGTGGCTGCCCTTTTCTGCACCTGCTCTACAATATCCCTTTTGAGATATGGGCCACAGCTAGACCTAAGGTTTATCCTGGGATCATCCAGGGTTTGCCCCTGCCTGAGCACTGGATACCCTGTGTGTCACCTAGATGAACAGGAGGGAATCTACACGTCGTTGTGAGGGCGCCTGCATGCGCCCCCAGTGCACCCCGAAAACGACTGTGTAGATCGTGCCTCTGAAGAGACGGAGGAAGAGGCGGAGGAGGAGGCGGCTGGGGAATCCGGCCGTGTCCTGCCGCCGCTGCCGCCCACCTCCCCGCCGGCCTCCTGCTGCTGGCAGAAGAGCCAGCTGGGTCAGAGAGCTTCTTCCGCTCTCCGCCCACCTTCTTCCGCCGAGCTCTCCGACCCGGCCGGCGGGGAGGTGGGCGGCGGCGGCGGCAAGGACGCGGCCGGATTCCCCAGCCTCCTCCTCCTCCGCCTCTTCCTCCGTCTCTTCAGGGGCACGATCTACACAGTCATTTTGGGGGTGCACTGGGGGCGCATGCAGGCGCCCTCACAACGACGTGTAGATTCCCTCCAGGTTTGACCCCTGGACGATCCAGGAATAAACCTTAGGTTTAGCTATGGCCATAGTGATCAGAACCATCTGCAGTATGCAAACTGTGGTCACACCACGGGTTTCTGTTACAATATTGGTGGAATTGTTTTCGGTTCCTTTCCTCAGAACATGTGAATTTCATCAGTGTGAACCCAAATGAATTTCTAACCCAACCCTAATTATTAACAGCTTTCTAAAGGCCCATCATAAAAGCTAAGAAAGAGTGGTTCTGCTTTTGGGAGGTATAGAAATGTAATAAACAAATACAAATAGCTAAAATAAAATAATGAGGGAGGCCAATAAATGTTGGAAGGCAGGATAAAAACTATTTCAAATTAATCTGATCCATAAACCAGAAGAAAGAGGGAAGGAGGCTGCTGCATTGATGCGCCAACTTGTAGGTTTCCTAGAGGCATCTGTTTGGCCACTGTTGCAAGGAGGATATTGAAGTAGATGAACTTTCATTCTTCATTCATTCTTAAGCCCAACTGAGCACAGCTGGATGTACTTCTGGGTAAACATGCCTAAAGCTGGAACTGAATGGGGAAAAGCAACCCTCCCTGATAGAACTGCGGTTTCGCACAAGACAGTTCTTGGCTCAATAAAGTTTCCCATCTGTGAGGAAGGAGTGTATAATGAATGTATTACTGTAAAATGTAATCCGAGGCTCAGGAGTACCAGCAGGAACTTTATTTTTGCTTCCTCCAGTGCAGAGCCAACAGATTACTTGAACGTCTTTGTGGTGGTTTGCTTTCATTAAACTGAAAGATGTGAACTAATGTTTTGTTGGGATCCTAGAACTTGGCCTAAAGAAGCTTTACAACGCTCCCTCCCACCCACAACAAAACTTTAACAAGAAAGCAAGGTTAATCTTTAGGTTTCAGCCACAGATATGCTCCATCATTATACAACAGTCATATATGAATTGGCCTCCTAGGAACATAGGAAGCTGCCTTATTCTGAGTCAGACCCTAGGTCCATCTAGTCCAGTATTGCCAACACTGACTGGCAGCGGCTCTCCAGGGTTTCAGGCAGGAGTCTTTCTAGCTGTACTGGAACAGCTGGGGGATTGAACCTGGAACCTTCCACTGGGAAACCATGTGCTCTACCACTGAACTGCAGCCTCTCCCATAGAGCACTGTCTTGGGATGTGGATAGTACTTGCTTAATACCCTTATACACCCTCTCCCCTGCTTCTTACACATTTTTAGAGGAGCCATCAATCGCTGGCAGAGCACAAGCTTTGCATGCAGAAGGTCCCAAGGTCAGTTTCTGGCGTCTCCAACTAAAAGGCTCTTGCAAAGTGGATCTGCCTGTCGCTCTGGTGATCTACCATCAGTCAGTCTAGACAAGAATGAGATAGATGGACCAACGGTCTGTCTCACTATAAGAGAGCATGGCCACTTACCCATTATCATCCCAGAAGAAAAAGGGAAACGCAACACCAAAAAGGATGGAAAAAGAGGACATGGGAAGAGAAATGCAATGCAGCTTGCCACAGTGGGGAAGACTGACCAGAGAACCGGTGTCCCTGCTTGGTCTGGTATCCAGATGCTGAATATTGATGGGAAATGAGAAGACCCTTGGATCTCTCTTCTTATGGTTCTTTGACTTTAAACTGGACTTGGACGGGACACCTCTTCAAATAGAGGATGCCTTCAAACAGAGGACCGTCCACTGTCATAGGCATGTGCAGCACATTTCATTAGGGTGTGCACTTAGGGAATTTTATCTATACATTTATTTATTTATTTATTTTTAAGACCAACATTTATTGAATACTCAACCATAAAGGACATTATTTTTATACTTTTATTTATTAAACACTGTAGACACGGATGTCCTACTCCATGTTCAGCTTGCCTGAGCGCAGGAGGGCCATTGCAGGTGGGGTGGAATTAGTGTGTCATCGGTGGGATTTTGTGGTGGCACTGGCTGGAGGAGGGGCTTACGAGGCAATATTTGCCTTCAAGGCCCCTCCTCCTGGCCTCTTTGAAGTATGGCTTCTGGTCAAGAGGCTCTCAGCAAAGCAATTCCTTTTTGCTCCTGCTGCCAGGAGCAACGGTGCACTCCCGGAGGCAGCAGTTCTTGGGCACAGCGGCGGGGCAGCCAGAGGGCAGCTGGAGGACTGTTCCTGCTGCATCTGGATCCCCCACCTTACTCAGTGGCCCCCTCAATTCAGCTCTTATTATTTGAGGCATTAGGGTGTGCCTGGGTACACCCCGCACACTCTTGCACATGCCTATGCCCACCCTAAAGGAGGGCACATGGACATCCCAAATTTCTTACATATATCCCCAAAAGAAGCATACGCAATGTTGGTCCCAAGGCTTCACCTACACACAGGGAATAGTATCCAATGTTAGTCCTATGTAGAGTAAACCCATTGAAATGAATGAGACTGAAACTAGTTGTCACTAACTTAAATCTCATTCATTTCAATTGATCTACTCTATGTTGAACTAACATTGGATACTACCCATGCTTAACTATTAAGATAAACAAACAAACATTGAGAAAGCAATCAATTCTTAATCAAAGAACTCCTGGGGGGAATCTGCACGTCGTTCTCAGGGCGCTTCCATCCGCCCCCAGTGCACCCCGAAAACGATTGTGTAACTCGCCTGTAAAAGAGCCGAGGAAGAAGCGTCCTTGGCCAGCCGGCTCGGAGAGCTCGGCAGAAGAAGGCGGGGTGGAGAGCGGAAGAAGCTCTCCACCCTGCCTTCTTCCCCCGAGCTCTCCATCCCAGCCGGTGAGGAGGTCTGTGGGTGGCGGCGGTGGCGGCGGCGGCAAGGACGCTTCTTCCTCGGCTCTTTTACAGGTGAGTTACACGATCGTTTTCGAGGTGCACTGGGGGCGGACGGAAGCGCCCTGAGAACGACGTACGGATTCCCCCCTCCTGTTTCCAAAGGAAAACAACTATAGAGCTGAAGGAAAGTCGATAAAGTAGTTTGGATTTATTTGAGTTATCATGATCATTGCGTAAATCTTCCATGGTCAGTGGACATGGTCCAACCAAAGTTAAGCCTTTGTTAAGTATCATTGATTTCAAGCAGAAAGTAAAGCACATGTTTAAATCTCTCCCACTGAAATCAGAAGGACTTAAAGGCCTTCTTGAAAGTAAATAAAAACACTTGAAAGTAAATAAAAACGGCTTCTATATAATAACGGGGATATGTGTGGGTACATCAATCTGCATAGCAGTGCAGCACAAGGGCAGATTGCCCTAGAAAGCTAATATGTAAGTGTAAATCGTTTGTTTTTGCTTCGGAACAGCCCTGTAACAAAGCAGCTCTTCTGGTGCCAAATGTTCATGTAGCCATTGCTTTGTGCAGGATCATCCCCGTTGTCTTAAGCTAGTGTATACAAATATGGGTCTAGACAAGCAATAAACCCAGTTCCCTGGTGGTTGCTCTTAACTGTACAAAACAGGACAGAAGATATTCTCAAGGGTCTAGAAAAACTTGAGGGGGGAGGCAAGGCATTTCAGAAAGAAATTTCCTTCCTCAGGGGCTTTAATTGAAATGTCATTACAAACATTAAAAAAGACTCCTAAAAACTATAAGCCTGTAAGGAACATTACAAGAATTAATATTCTCAATCGCAACCACAATTAGTAGCACTTATACACCCTAACCATTAAAAGGTGTGGGGGTTTTTTAACATTGGGATTCAGTAGACCAAAAAAAAAATCTAATTTATGGCCTTCTTACTGTTTCTTCTGTTATTAATAGTACAATGTTTGAAAAATATTTTCAATGGGTTGGATCCCACTTCCTTTTTGTGCCCACTCACGCATCGCAAAAAATAAATCAAAGAGGCAGGCTGGGAATTACTGGGAGTTGTAGGACTTCTTTTTCTGTCTGAACATCCATAGGATTACACCCTAAGGCTTAGGTTGAGGAAAAGGGGGCAGGACCAGGGGAAGGGGTGTGGCCATGGTTGGCTGGGGCATGCTGGGAATTTTAGGACATTTTCTGTTTAAACATCGGTAGTAAGGCTTAGGTTGGGAGAAAGGGTGCGGGACCTGGAGAAAGGGTGTGTGCCTCGGGGGAATTCTGCAGGGCTGGATTTGGCCTGAGGTTGTCCACCCCTACATTAAGGAATTGCACAAAAAATAGTGGCTTTTTGACAATAATTGAATTATGCGCTTGATCAAGCTAACTTTTATGCTTAGGGCTCACCTGGCTTTTTGTCAGGGCACTTTATATATTATATGCTGGAGGATCCTTGAGAGAAACACCATACTTGCAATTGACTTGCTCCACTGTAATGCAACAGAGGCCTACCTCTCACTGAGATAGTAAACTGCTTTTGGGGCCAAAAAGGATGTTATTTATTTATTTTACTGAAATATGTCTACCCTGCCTTTCTGTCACAAAGATCATCAAGGCAGCTAAGTTTAACTCCAAAAGCAGTATAAAACAAGATAATACCTTATAAACATATGCTGCTCCATAAAAATAAATAAATACATACGTACACATTCTGCACATAGAAAATGAGATGCTTTTCTCTAGGTGAAATGGATTGGTTAACAGTCTTAATTTGATTTTGGAGTTGGGAATGAAATGGACGTTGTAGTGAACTTTTGCAGAGATGGGTCCTTTTTGTTGTATGTTGAAATTATTACTTTAAGTATTCCCAATTAGAAAAAACATCTGTTTCCAGATCGGTTCAGTTTATTTGTGTTGGCCAATGGCCATAACAGAACATCTGTTGTTGTTGTTTTGCTGGGTTGTGTAACAACTATGACTGCAACTATAATTAGATGTCAAGGATAAAGGTTCATTCAAATCCCTCCTCTAAACCCACCTTTCCTGTGAAGATTTTGGCACAATCCTTTAATTTCCATGCCCTACTGTAAGGAGAGATGGATGAATTGGTCTATTTCTAATCTCTGTCATCTTTCATTCAGAAGCATCCCATCCCATTCTGCATGTTACCTGCGAGTTGGTTTTTTTAAAAAATGACACAAACGTTTGTATTAGTTTTGAACGTATTCCTCCCACAGAATATGCATTTTTGCATGTGTTCGCTTCAAGATACATCTTTGTACGTATTTTTGCATACATTTTTGTATGATTTTAACTTAAAATACAGATTTTTAAAAAGATTTTATTAACTTTCCAAAATGAAATCAACAAAGAGAAGAGAGAGAAAAATAAATAAGTAAAGAATATAAAAAAGGAAATAAATAAAAAGAAATCCATTGAATTGAAATCAAATTATTGACAGATGGTAGCACTCTTAAACTCTATTCATATTTTTTCACTATTACTTTACAATCCAAGACATACGTGGAATCCACGTTCTGCTTAGAATTTTTCTTTATAATTCTTTTGTATGTCGAATTTATGTTTAGTTTCTTTTCTGTAATCTGAGGAAAGTTTTTGACAAATATTTCTGTGACCCATATATAGAATAAAGCCCTGCCATGTTTTATAAAAGTCAGATGTTTTGATTGTGCCTTTAGCTAGTTTCAGTTGGTATGTCAATTTTTCTGCCATGATTTTAACTTAAAATGCACATTTTTATACTGATTTTTAGGCATGTGCTCCGCTCTGATTAGGAGCGGAGAAGCAGTAGCGGATTGGCCTGCTCCGCCTTACCCAGAGGCGGAGTAGAAGTGGACCGCGGACCCCTAGAAGCAAGGCGAAGAGAAGCGGCCATTTTTCGGAGCTCCTCTTTCAGGCGGAGCGCTCCGATCACCATCTTGAAAACATTTCGCCATAGGATTGCATTGCAGGAAATAATCGCGGATAACTGGGTTGTTTTTGAAGCTATCGTTCTGGAAATTCTTGTGCACAGAGAGTCGTGGATGGGGGGTCATTTTGAGACTACTCTCACCTCTCTGCGTCGTGCGGGTCGCATGCTATATTTTTTAAAAAATCGGGTCAACAAACAGGGACAGCGCGGCTCAAACGGCGGTTTTCGGCTTTTCGCCCATAGGATTGCATTGCGGGAAAGAATCGTGGATAACTGGGGGGGGTTAAGCTATCATTCTGAAAATTCTTGTGCACAGAGAGTCGTGGATGGGGGTCATTTTGAGACTACTCTCACCTCTCTACGTCGTGCGGGTCACGTGCTAGAATTTTTAAAAATCGGGTCAACAAACAGTTTGGGTTTTTTTTTTTTTTTTTGAAGCGATGACAGGCACATTCAACTCCCAATCCTGATGAGAATTGATCTCCTCATGAAGCATCCTCCAATCCCAGCGTTCGAGGGAGGGGGACTAAGGCAGAGTCATCCTGAGATCTTTGAGCTCTCAGCGTCTTGTGGGTTTAGCGTTCGTTAGCTGCTGCTGTGTACTTTGGCGATAGATTAGGATTTTAGCTTGGCGAGTGTGTTTGCTTGCTTCTTTCTGACTTTTTGCTTAGTTTGCTCTGTGTTTTTCCCTTACTTTGATTTAATATAAACTTTATTTTTAAATTTTGGAGTGTGTGTTTGTTTGTTTGGTTCGTTTCCCCCCTCCCCTCTCTTAAAGCCTGATTGCATGCACTGCTTTTGTGTTGTGCAACAGCCACAGATTGAGCATTTTGGGGAAAGCATACACACACTTCTTGTCCCATTTCCCTACATTTAGTAATATTCTTAAACATATTATTATATTCTTATACATGGACACATGGATAAGCTATCATGGTGCTGAGTTTGAGGTTTCTAACGTGCAAATTGATGGAGCTATCGAAAGGGGTGTGAATTAGGGTTATGGGTGGTGCGTTAGAGGTTAGAGATGATGGGACTGCCTTGAGTCTGGGCGTCCATGTGGACACATGGATAAGCTGTCCTGGTGGCGAGTTTGAGGTTTCTAACGTGCAAATTGACGGAGCTATCCCAAGGGGTCTGAATGGGGTGCCCGATTTTCAAAAATTCACCAAAAATCAGGGGATGATGGGATTTGCTTGAAACTTGGCATGCGTGTGGACACGTGGATAAGCTTTCATGGTGCTGAGTTTGAGGTTTCTAACTTGAACAGAAAAAAGTTGTATAATTTTTTAGCTTTCAATGCAACCCTATGGGGGGAAAAATGGAGCTCCGATCCGGATCCGGAGCTCCGAGCGGAGCGGAGCGGAGCGGAGCGGAGCGGAAGTGGGCGAAGCGGCCCACTCCAAAAATGGCAGATCTGCAAGTGAAGCGGAGCGGGGGGTCCGTGCACACCCCTACTGATTTTGGTATGTGCTTTTGAGCTGAGAACTGTCTCAAAATTTGGAGAAGTGCTAAAACTGAAGAAGATCTGTGTTTCTATCTGTGCATTAGTTCAAGAATTGCAAAACAGGTCAGTTTGCTTTAAAAAAAGAAGCAGACTGAAAGAAGCAGACTGAAAGAAGCAGACTGAAAGAAATCCTCAAGCATCCACCCTAGGTATTTGCCACTAAAAATAGCATGTATTCTTTCCCTGTTTCCCTCCACATTTTATTTTATTTATTTAAAACATTTCTTGGCCATCTTTCAGAGCAAAAGCCCTTCTACAGAAGCTTACAGCAATAGACAATTTAAACAATTAAAATATTAAAAGCAATAAAAAACATAAAACAGGATAAAATAGTAAAAACAATAAAAGCTATATATACTCCTTTCCTCTTCATCTGTTCACTCCTTGCATTGTGGGATTGTTAGACCTTAAGGAGTGGAGGTTATCCCATTATGCTCTGTGTCATTTACTGATAGTAGTAACTAACTAACAAACTAACTAACAGCTTCAATTGCTCTCTGACATGCTTGTTTTCTATGTGCCAGGAAGCATTCAGTCCTGTGAGGTTCCACTTGGATTCAGAAATGCCATAGCCCAGATACAGGTTTACCACCTCAGTGAAAACTAGGCATGTGCTCCGCTCCGATTAGAAGCGTAGAAGCAGGAGCGAATTGGCCTGCTCCGCCTTGCCCAGAAGCGGAGTAGAAGCAGACCGCTGACCCCTAGAAGCAAGGCGAAGAGAAGCGCCCATTTTCGGAGCGCTTCTCTTTCCGCGGACCGATCCGATCGCCATTTTGAAACATTTCGCCCATAGGATTGCATTGCAGAAAAGAAAAGGGGATAACTGTGTTGTTTTTGAAGCTATTGTTCTGAAACTTCTTGTGCTTAGAGAGTCATGGTTGGGGGTCATTTTGAGCCTATTCTCAGCTCTCTGCGTGGTGCGGTTCGCTTGCTAGAATTTTTTTAAAAAAACCGGTGGGAAAAATACCTTTTCCGAAGGGCTGAGGGGCAGAGTCAACTCCCAGTCATGATAACATAATCCCAAAGTTGGAGGCGGGGATAGGCAAAACGGGTAATTTGGGATTCTGGGAACTTCTCTTTCTTATTCTGAACGGACTTTTCCCAGTGTTTTTTAAAACAGTAGCCCCACCAAATGCACAAACACAACCTGAAATCATATACTAAGCCAATAATAAGAGAGCACTGCTACCCACCCTAACTTTGGGGAACAACTGAAAAGATGTGGTGCAAGGGGATGAGCTCCCCTAGGGCATGCCATGTGGACGTGCCCTCACTCTTTCCTGTACTTGGAGGGCCATCAGAGCCCTCCAAAGAGAGTAACCCGGTGGAGCAATGCCTTTCATGAGTTGAAGTGAGAGCTTTGCTTCTTAAAAGACTGGTTCTTAGACAGGACCAGTTAAATTGGCCGATGATTCCCCCTCCCCTGGGCACGTCCCCCTCTTACTGGTAAAAGACAGATATAGCCTTTTTAAAAAGTTCTTCTTGTTGTTTATTCAGCAACACTGCTGCTTTTAATTCCACCCCTCCTTCGTTTATTTATTTATTTATTTATTTATTTATTCCATTTTATATGCATTACTGGCTTATCCTTGGCTCACTTCCTTATGCCCCCAGAAATGTCTGCTGCCTGCCTGCCTTCCCTCCCTCCTCCCCTGCCCGCCTTGCAGGGATGTTGTGTGTGTCTGGCTTTGACTCAGGGGAGAAGTCCTTCCTGCGCTCACTTGGAGTTTTGGAAGTTCCAAATCTATTTTTCAAGTGTGGAAGAAGATTCATATTAGGTTGATGATCTCTACTCCCCAATTCATGGCATCTTGGGATTTCCTTTGAAATGGCCCCATTGAGCTGTTTGCAGGTTTAAGCCCCGCCAAAAATCAGGGGATGATGGGATTGCCTTGTACCTTGGCATGATTATGGGTCTAGATGGCATCTGTGAGTGTGCCCACTTTCCTTTTTTTTATCTGTCCAAATGTCAGAGAACAGTCCACGTCTGCAAATGGGGTGCCCGATTTTCATAAATTCCCCAAAAATCAGGGGATGATGCGATTGCCTTGAGTCTTGGCGTGCATGTGTATCCCTGGATAAGCTATCATGGTGGTGAGTTTGAGGTTTCTAATGTGGAAATTGATGGAGCTATCGAAAGGGGTGTGAATGGGGTGTTGGATTTTCATAAATTCCCCAAAAATCAGGGGATGATGGGACTACCTTGAGTCTTGGCGTACATGTGTATCCCTGGATAAGCTTTCATGGTGGTGAGTTTGAGGTTTCTAACGTGCAAATTGACGGAGCTATCGAAAGGAGTGTGAATGGGGTGCCTGATTTTCATAAATTCCCCAAAAATCAGGGGATGATGGGACTGCCTTGAGTCTTGGCATGCGTGTGTATACCTCCATGAGGTGTCATGGTGCCAAACTTGAGGTTTCTAACTTTCACAGAAAAAAAGTTGTATACTTTTTTAGCTTAATGCAAGCCTATGGGGGGGGGAAAACGGAGCTCCGATCCGGATCCGGAGCTCCGCAGCGGAGCGGAGCAGGGGCGGAGCGAAGCGGCCCGATCTGCAAATTGCGGATCTGGAAGAGAAACAGAGCGGGGGGTCCGTGCACACCCCTAGTGAAAACTATGCCTTAGGCCCAGGGCCGGTGTTTCCATAGAGGCCAATTAGGCGGCTACCTAGAGCACCAAGGTAAGCGCCCCCGGAAGTTGCCTTCCCAGCCTTCCGCCCTGCTCCCCATCATCCCTGGCTTGGCTTCAGCTGGACGCCCGCCCAGCAGCCGAAGCCAACCCGGGACACTGGGGGGTGGAGATGGGCAGCTCCACGTTCTGACATCTGGCGCACGCTGGATATCAGAACATGGAGCCGTCTAACCGCCCTCCCCCAGCTTCCCGGCTTGGCTTCAGCTGGGGGCTCCCAGCCAAACCCAAGCCAGGACTCTGGGGGGCGGGGACGGGCGGCTCCACGTTCTGACAGCCGTTGCGCGCCGGACATCAGAACATGGAGCCGTCTACCCGCCCTCCCTTAGCTTCCCGGCTTGGTTTTGGCTGGGGGCTCCCAGCCAAACCCTAGCCGGGACACTGGGGGGAGGGAAGGAACGGCTCCACGTTCTGACTTCCGGCGCATGCCGAAAGTCAGAATGTGGAGCCGTCTGACTGCCCTCCCCCAGCTTCCCGGCTTGGTTTCGGCTGAGGGCTCCCAGCCAAACCCTAGCCGGGACACTGGGGGGAGGGAAGGAACGGCTCCACGTTCTGACTTCCGGCGCATGCCGAAAGTCAGAATGTGGAGCCGTCTGACTGCCCTCCCCCAGCTTCCCGGCTTGGTTTCGGCTGAGGGCTCCCAGCCAAAGACAAGTCAGGACGCTGGGGGGGGGGGGGAAGGAACAGCTCCACGTTCTGACTTCTGGCGCATGCCGAAAGTCAGAATGTGGAGCCGTCTGACTGCCCTCCCCCAGCTTCCCGGCTTGGTTTCGGCTGAGGGCTCCCAGCCAAAGACAAGTCAGGACGCTGGGTGGGGGGGGGGAAGGAACAGCTCCACGTTCTGACTTCTGGCGCATGCCGAAAGTCAGAATGTGGAGCCGTCTGACTGCCCTCCCCCAGCTTCCCGGCTTGGTTTCGGCTGAGGGCTCCCAGCCAAAGACAAGTCAGGACGCTGGGGGGGGGGGGGGAAGGAACAGCTCCACGTTCTGACTTCTGGCGCATGCCGAAAGTCAGAATGTGGAGCCGTCTGACTGCCCTCCCCCAGCTTCCCGGCTTGGTTTCGGCTGAGGGCTCCCAGCCAAAGACAAGTCAGGACGCTGGGTGGGGGGGGGGGAAGGAACAGCTCCACGTTCTGACTTCTGGCGCATGCCGAAAGTCAGAATGTGGAGCCGTCTGACTGCCCTCCCCCAGCTTCCCGGCTTGGTTTCGGCTGAGGGCTCCCAGCCAAAGACAAGTCAGGACGCTGGGGGGGGGGGGGAAGGAACAGCTCCACGTTCTGACTTCTGGCGCATGCCGAAAGTCAGAATGTGGAGCCGTCTGACTGCCCTCCCCCAGCTTCCCGGCTTGGCTTCAGCTGGGGGCTCCCAACCAAAGACAAGCTGGGATGCTGGGGGCGTGGGCGGCCGCAAACGGACAGAATTGGAGCTGCCTGCCCACCCCACCGCAGCGTCCCACCAAGCCAGGAGGACTTCAGGCGAGGTAACCTGTCTCCGCCTACCTGGGGTGGGGGGGGATACGGTGTGTGTGTGGGGAAGCAGCTCACCTTGCCTAGGGCGCAAAAAAGCTTGGCACCGGCCCGGCTTAGGCCATTTCTGCACCAGCCCAAAAATCCAGGCTGGTCACGGCTGAGTCCCTGAGCATCCAAATGACGCATAGGGACTCCTGGGGACAAGGGAGGATGAGCATGGGTTTTCCCAGGGATAAATAATCCCTGGAAAACCCAATTCTTCCCATCGTGTCGGGATCATCCCAAGGTGTGGGCGCCCGTCCCGGCTTCTTCCCTCTTCCCCGCAAGTAGCGGGGGTTAGAGGGAAAGAGCCGGGACAGGGGCAGTTGATGGACATCGGGCGTGGGGTGGGGAGCAGGGTTGGGGCTTTTTTTTAATTTACCTTTCGCTTTAGCACAGGTGTACTCTGGCTCTGTTCTTCTTTAAAAATAATTTAAAAAATGGCATCTGCAACGGGCTCAATATCCCTCTCCACTTCCGGGAAGTTGCGTGGCTGTGTGGACACAGGGTGATGATCCTGGAAGCAGGTAAGTCTGGGATCACCCCCTCTCCCTCCCTCTACACCCATAGGTGTAGAAAGGGCCTTAGTTATCACCAAATTATCTTAGGGCATGGGGGCCGGTGGCTCCGATGACAGTGGGGTGGTGAACCCACTGCAGGTTTCGGTCAGAATCAGTTAGAACTCAGAGCTCTCCAAGGATCACGCCTTCCAAGTTTTAACTGATTCTGACTAAAACCATAAGGTCAGAAAGAGAGGCCCTTCTTATTTGCCGACCTGTGAGAGTAATGAGGTGGGAGATGGCCTTCTCTGCAGTGGCCCCTTTGGAACAAGCTACCATTGGAGGTCTGCCATGCACAGGCTTTGCAGGCTTTTAAGAAGACCTTGAAAACGTATTATTTTATTGTGGCCTTCTTCTCATGATATGACTACTGTTGTTGCTGCTATTGCCATTGTGTTCTTGCTGGTTTTATTGTTGGCTTTTATTGCTGTTTTATTGTGTTCATATTTTATTGCTTTTAATATTTTAACTGTTTTTATGTATTTTATTCTCGTAAGTCACCTTGCGAGGGCTTCTCCCCTGAAAATGGCCAAGAAATGTTTTTAAATAAATAAAATAAATAAAATCCGAGAGCGGATTTATTACCCCAAAAAAGGAATCGCATCATGAAAGAGGGAAAAAGAGGACATGAATTCATATGTAATGATACAAATTCAGAAATATCTACTATAATTTAAATAAGAATACAGTACAACTCACCATTTAATCTGGGGAAGTCTCGGACAACGTGACCTGTGTCCCTGCTGCTCAGACTGCTGTGCAGGGCCTAATTGTTGATGGGCAACTCCAAGCCCTCTGCTCTCCCTCTTTATTATTCTTTATTTTTAAACTGGGCAACCCTTCGAATAGAAGACACCTTCAAATAGAGGATTACCCTTTGATCTCTCTTCAAATGGAGGACTGTCCTCTGTAAAGGTGGACATGGAGCCACCCTAAACTAGCTGGATTGTGGCCAAGGTGTTCTCTGCGTACCCTTAAGAATGTAAAATGTGAAGGATAATACACATGTTGGGCTGGGTCCAGCTTCCTCATTGCACCCACGGAATGGATGCTGCTGGTGGCAATGGGATTTCCATGTTCTCTCCATATAGAAGTCTTGTCCCGCTTGGGACATCCATTCTGTGGGCGCAATGAGAAAGCTGAATCCAGCCCAACGTGTAGCTTAAATAGTCCTCAATTGACTAACTTAACGTCGGTCAGGAAAAGACCACACCACAGTTGGTTATTTCCATGAAATAACCAACACAAATAATCAACGGTTTGCAGAGTTGATTATCTGCATAAATGTTGATTATTGTGTCATTCAGCAGGCCCCATTGATTATTTCACATGCTTCCAGAATTGCAAGGCAAGAGCGGCAGAAACCCCAGCCGCTCTTGCCCAGTGTAGCTCTATAGGCATAGGAAATAATCCTGTCCCTGGAAACACTTGGGGAGCCGCCAATCGTGCCATCCCTCAGTGGGGCACCATGATCGGCAGTGCCCCACACACTTCCTGGGAGGGGCACATGACAGCCCCGGGTGGGGCTCCGCCGATCATGGTACGGCACAATCAGCAGCTCCCCAAGCGTTTCCCAGGATGGGATAATTCCCCAGACCTATAGCAACATCTCCTTCCTTAGGAGGGCCATAACGACAAGGAAGGGGGTGGCATTGCTATAACTGCCCCCTTCCCTGTTGCTATGGTCCTGCCAGGGAAGGAAGTGTCACCGTGCCACAGCAAGAGCCAGTGGGTGGATCACCTCCCCTGTCAGTGGAGGAGATCCACCTACTGGTTCTTGCTGCAGCAGCCATCTCCGGAGCAAGAAGGAGGTAGCGCATTGATCCTGTCTCCTGACAGGAGATGGAATGCCTCCGCCACTTCTTGTTTCTCTGGCTTGGCATTTGTTTTGATGCTGAGGTTGAGGCTAGAACTGTCAGCGGCAGCTCTCCCCTCGGGCTCAGCTTGTAACCTTCCGCATTGCATGCAGCTCCCATTTGTTTTCATGCTGAGATCGAGGATAGACCTGTCAGCAGCAGCCCTCCCCTCAGGCTCAGTGTCAAAACTAATGGGAAAGACATGGGATGCAGAAGGCCAAAAGCTCCACAGCCCTTGCATCCCTAGCGGAAGCTCTCCTGTCTCCTTCTGGCTGCAGTGGGTGCCCACTGCAGCCAGAAGGAGAGGGGGAAGCCAAGGATGCTACACAATCTGATTGTGCAGCTTCCTTTCCTGGTGGAGGCTGCCCCACCTCCTTCTGGCTGCAGCAAGAAGGAGGCAGGGAGATTCCTCCTGAGGAGATCTGCCTGCCAGTTCTTGCAGCGGAGGGAGATGTGCTGCCGCCAGAGCCATAGAAACAAGGAAGGGGGCAGCTCTAGCAACCGTTGTGAGCGCCATCCCCTTTGTTTCTATGGCTCCAGTGGCAGAGCATCTCCCTCAGTGGCCGCCACTGCAAGACGCGGCAGGCAGATCTCCTCAGGAGGAGATTTGCCTGCTGGTTCTTGTGGTGGTGGCTGCGGAGGGACACGCATTGCAGGCGCACCTGTAGCAAGAAGGAGGTGGGGAACTTCTCTCCCCCTCTCCACCCCTTCCCATGGAATGGCGGTGCCCTGATCAGATAAGGGGGAAACAGCACTACCATTTGGTGGGGAGGGTGTGGGGGGAGAGCAATAGCCAACCCTGCCCTTATGGCCTACTCAATGGGGGATTTATTTGCACTGCACCCAAGTGCAAATAGTAATCCTCAGAGTGGTCTCTGAGGCCCGGGTTGGCTAAAGTGTCATCTGAACATGCCCTATAGGTTTATTAGCGCATCACAGTAAACTCTTTTCCTAGGACCTCTTTGCTGATTGCCATCATGCTGGAGTATATAAATGAGTACAAGTCCTTGGGACATGATTGTGCAGGGTCTGGCCCATGTGATCATAGAATCATAGAATAGCAGAGTTGGAAGGGGCCTACAAGGCCATCGAGTCCAACCCCCTGCTCAATGCAGGAATCCACCCTAAAGCATCCCTGACAGATGCTTGTCCACCTGCCTCTTGAATGCCTCTAGTGTGGGAGAGCCCACAACCTCTCTAGGTAACTGGTTCCATTGTCGTACTGCTCTAACAGTCAAGAAGTTTTTCCTGATGTCCAGCCGGAATCTGGCTTCCTTTAACTTGAGCCCGTTATTCCGTGTCCTGCACTCTGGGAGGATCGAGAAGAGATCCTGGCCCTCCTCTGTGTGACAACCTTTTAAGTATTTGAAGAGTGCTATCATGTCTCCCCTCAATCTTCTCTTCTCCAGGCTAAACATGCCCAGTTCTTTCAGTGGATGGATGGGAGATTTATTTGGAAACCTTGATAGAGATACACTGCCATAAAAGAAATGTGGGATATTTGTTTCCACCAATATAGGAAAACAAACTTCTGGAAAGGAGCTAAGGAAAGCCCATCACTAAATCCAATGCCTTCATTTCCATCCCGCTTCCACCCAAAAAACCCCAGCCCATTTTGCTCATGCCTTCTGCCTTATTTTGTCTTCAAGGCTCACATTTCTGTTTTTGATTGCAAAGTAATTTCTCATTACGGAGTCTAGCTGGGAGGGTGACAAGAAACTAACTTGCTAATTTGCGTGCATAAAAAACAATATAGTGGAAGTTAGAAAGTGATGCACACTTTCTCAGAGCGCCTGGCAAAATCCATCATGCTTTATTGCCCTAATTAGTTTTCCTGTTATTTCATGCAAAGGATCTAGGGTGCTGAGAAAGTTGATAGGGGGTAATAGAGTGGAACGTGCATTCTTTCACCCCTACCCGCAAAGTACTCCTTTCCCTTGCTGATAACAAGTATGGGGGGGATATTTTGTTTGATTTATAAGAAACAAAAGTTCAGAGAATGGGTGGAGGGTGATATTATAACATGTTTTAATGGCTATGCTTGCTTATGGATGTTTGAGAAATGAGTTTGCTTTCTATGAATCCCATCTACAGATTCTGCAGGAGACTTTCTTTTTCCAAGTTATGTGAATTTTGTGGACTTGCATTGGTTTTATTTTATTTATTAATTCCCAGAATTGTACTCAAATTTAGCGGTATAAAAATTCATTTTTTAAAAAAAGCTGACTAAAAAGGTGCATTTTCCCACATAGGCTAAACTGCAAAAATGCAGGTGGTGGTGGGGATTCAAACATTTTTCACTTTGGGGAAAATTCACACAAATTCGGACGAACTAATCCACATCTGAATTAGTGCATATAGAACAAAATTCTGATGATGATAATAATAATATTCCATCAATGCACAGGTGATGACACAAAAGATGCCAGATAATCTGCTAAGCACAGACAGAATGGATCTAACAGCATCCATACATCTCTATACTAACTAGCTGGTTTGCACCTGCTATCTTAATGCCTGCATTAATCCTGTTCCACATCTGCACACCTATGCAGAACATGAGACCGTTGTTGTTGTTGTTGTTGTTGTTGTTGTTGTTGTTGTTGTTGTTTTAAATCCACCCATTGTTGTTCTCTGATAAAAACAAATGAACAGCAGGCATTGCAAATAGGAGAGCTATAGCCATGCCTTGCAAACACTTCTCTTTGATGCCCCTGGCATATGCGTCATTAACTTTGTGAAGCCCCCCAATTATAACAGTGGAATCATAGAATTGTAGAATAGCAGAGTTGGAAGGGGCCTACAAGGCCATCGAGTCCAACCCCCTGCTCAATGCAGGAATCCACCCTAAAGCATCCCTGACAGATGGTTGTCCAGCTGCCTCTTGAAGGCCTCTTCAACCTTCCCCACCCACCCGCTAAATGTGGACAGAAGAATCCATCCTACATGTGCAGAAAACACAGGAGCCACGTCCCCTCCATGTTTAACTTGGCAAGCGCTGCACTGACCAACAGCATCCATTACTCAGTGCTTCAGATGTTACACTAGTTAACTTGCCCCTTGTAATTATGTTTTTTTTCACCCCAATGAAAGGATCTCATATAGGTGTTGTATCCCCATGTTATAGAGATATGTCGATAAGAACAAGTAAGTCCAGGGCTTCTGTTAACTCTAGTAATCACAAAAGAATGTCAGGGATTCTTGCCAAGTTGCCCCTAGTTCAAAGTTCTTGGTTTGGTAGGGAAATTTATGGAGGATAAAGCTATCAATGGCTACTAGTCATGATGAGAATATAAACAAAATTCAGGCACCTGAGAATATTTTCTCTTCTGCTTTGGGGCTTCTAGTCACGATGGCCATATGTTATTTCCACTATCAGAGGCAAAATGACTCTCAGTCCCAGTTGCTTGGGGACATGAATGGGAGGGTGGTGTCGGCCTTATGTCCTGCTTGTGGGCTTCCCATTGGGGCCTCTGGTTGGGCACTGTGGGAATAGAAAGTTGGACAGAGATGGACCTTTGGTCTATTGCAGCACAGGTCCTCTTAAGTTCTTATGATGTGTGCATGTGGATGCTTGAAGACACATCTGCATGCACACTTTACGTTCACATTGTATACATTTGCTGTAAAACAACAACAACAACCCACCGACATGACACTGCTATTTCCTCTGGTCAGATTTGTGACATGTGGCATTGTCCTAAGTTTACCCTGCCAAAGGGAAGTGCATGGTAGGATAAATCAAAAGCACTTCTGAGGGACCACCCTATATATTATTGCCAGGATTCGATCATTTCTGTCTATCTCTTCTGCCAAGACGCTTGTTCATGCACTGGTTATTTCTCGGTTGGACTACTGCAACCTTCTTCTCTCTGGCCTTCCTTCTTCTCACATCAGTCCATTGGTTTCTGTCCAGCACTCTGCCGCTAAGATCATCTTCCTGGCTCGCCGCTCTGACCATGTTACTCCACTTCTGAAATCTCTTCATTGGCTTCCAATTCACTTCAGAATCCAATATAAACTTCTCCTGTCGATCGTCAAAGCTTTTCACGGTCTAGCTCCTTCCTATCTCTCCTCTCTCATCTCACACTATTGCCCCGCTCATCCTCTTCGCTCCTCTGATGCCATGTTTCTCGCCTGCCCAAGGGTCTCTACTTCCGCTGCTCGGCTTCGTCCATTTTCCTCTGCTGCCCCTTACACCTGGAACGCTCTTCCAGAACATCTGAGATCCACAAGTTCAATCGCAGCTTTTAAAGCTCAGCTAAAAACTTTTCTTTTTCCTAAAGCTTTTAAAACTTGATGTTGCCTTGACTTTACACTGTTAGTTTTACCCTACCCTGTGCCTGTTTACCCTACCCAGTGCCTGTTTACATTCTCTTCCCCTCCTTATTGTTTTATTATGATTTTATTAGATTGTAAGCCTATGTGGCAGGGTCTTGCTATTTACTGTTTTACTCTGTACAGCACCATGTACATTGATGGTGCTAAATAAATAATAATAATAATAATAATAATAATAATAATAATAATATCCATATTGGTCTCTAAACCAGCCTTTCCCCATCATGGTGCTCCTTCCACTGGCCATGCTGGCTGGGAATGACGTGGGAACTGAAGCCCAATGCATCATCCGGGTGTCTACTCCGAGGGAAGCTCAGAGGACGGCAACAAGGGAGACGGGCTTTTCTGTGGTGGCCCTCCAATTACCAGAGCGATCCACTGGATGAGGCCCGTCTGATGCCACCATTGTTATCTTTTCGGCGCCAGGTCAAGACTTTTCATTTAACAGCATATGTTGAGTTTTCCAGAACTAGCTTTGGCCTGGCTGAGAGTTTAAAATTGTTTTAAATGTTAGCTGTTTTAATGTTTTTAAATGTTGTATAATGATTCTTAATGTTCAGTCTTTTAATCTTTGTAAACTGCCCAGAGAGCTTCGGCTATGAGGTGGTATATAAATGTTATTAATAATAATAATAATAATAATAATAATAATAATAATAATAATAATAATAATAATTAGAGTGTGCCATGTTGGGGAAGGCTGCCCCATAGAATCATGGTCTTTTCTGAGCCCCCTTGAACTTGTGTTAATCTCTCCTGAAAGTATTATCAAAACCTGATGCCCCCACCCCTCAGATTTCACCTGAAAGAAATGAAGAAAGGAACAGAAATATCATTTCTTCGGATCAAAATGCACACCATACTGATGATCTGTAACTGAGTCCTTCATTTGCAGCAACAAGAATGACAACAATGAAGGGCAGGCTGTGTGTGGGGTGGGGGTGGGGGTGGGGATGCCAACTTGTCCAGAGCAGAGACAGGAGAGAGGGGGGCACTGAACCATGCATTTCCCCAATCCAAATTGCTCCCCAAGCTGCTATTTGCCCTGCAGAAGAGGTTATGTGGGGAGCAGGGTTCCCCCCCTCCATTAAGCAATAGTGATGGTGGTGATAGTGATACTGGTGGACAATTTTATCTGGAAACATGGCATGGGTAAGAAAGGGTTAAAGTCTGAATGCAGAAGCCCAGGCCAAGGAAGCAAGTTCCTGGGATCCCAGCCTTGTTCTCTGTGGTTCCCAGAGAGCCCCTCCTACTTCCCCTGGCCCCACCCTGTTTCCAGAACCATGCAATTTTTAGTGGTTTCCTGGCTTTTCTGTAGTAGGGTCCCCAATTTAAATAGCTGAAATGCCTCTCCTAAGGCTTAATTACTGGGCAGTAAGAGCTTTAAGCTGAAGTTGGCTAGTATTTTTGGCCCTTTGCCTTTGGCTCCCTTCACCACTGGTATGCCATCCTCAAGAGCTTGGCCCTCGGGCTGAAAGAGGTCCATCCATCCATGCCTCCCCCTCTCATTCATCCACTCATTCTGTTCTCTCTCTCTCTCTCAATCTCTCTCTCTGGGCTTCTTTGGATAAATGGGAAATTGTTTTTCATAGAATCATAGAATAGTCGAATTGGAAGGGGCCTATGAGGCCATGGAGTCCAACCCCCTGCTCAGTGCAGGAATCTATCTTAAAGCATCCTTGACAGGTGGCTGTCCAGCTGCCTCGTGAATGCCTCTAGTGTGGCAGACCCCACAACCTCCCTAGGCAATTGGTTCCATTGTCATACTGCTCTAACAGTCAGGAAGTTTTTCCTGAGGTCCAGCTGGAATCTGGCTTCCTGTAACTTGAGCCCATTAGTCTATGTCCTGCACTCTGGGAGGATCAAGAAGAGATCCTGGCCCTCCTCTGTGTGACAACCTTTTAAGTATTTGAAGAGTGCTATCATGTCTCCCCTCAAGCTTCTCTTCTCAAGACTAAACATGCCCAGTTCTTTCAGCTAGACCTAAGGTTTATCCCTGGATCATCCAGGGGTCAAACCTGTTCATCTAGGTGACACACAGGGGATCCAGTGCTCAGGCAGGGGCGAACCCTGGATGATCCCAGGATAAACCTTAGGTCTAGCTGTGGCCCCAGTCTCTCCTGATAGGGCTTTGATTCCAGACCCCTGATCATCCTGGTTGCCCTCCTCTGAACACATCCCAGCTTGTCTTCATCCTTCTTGAAGTGTGATGCCCAGAACTGGACACAATATTCCAGATGAGGCGTACACAGTGCCAAATAGACGGTAATTGAAGTCCCTCATCACTACTGCATCACACTTCCTTGAAACACTAGGAATTTGCTTCTCTTGTGCAATTGTAATGGGCTGCATTACACAGGAGGAGAGGTGTGACCATGTGGTCTATAATTGAAAATTCCCCTCTGGTCAGTGTTCATAGCCTTGAATGGGACAGCACCCTCCAGTGGGTGCTTTGGCTGCACATGGTAGGAAATTGCACAATATTTCAGCAGAATTGGGACATCCAGGTTTTTTTTGTTTTTTTTTTTAGAAAGGAATAACCAGGGGAAGGTGCGGGCACATGTAGGAAGTAGACACTAGGGATGTGCTCCGCTTCTAATCGGACCGGAGAAGCAAGAGCGGAGCGGGGGGCTTCGCCTGCCCTTAAGGCGGAGGCGAAGAGGATTGGGGGGGCCGGCGAAGCATGGCGAAGAGGATCGAGGTGAAGGCGGATCCTTCGCCTCGATCCGGAGCTCCGCCGGAAAGGTAAGTGGGGTTTACCGGGCCCTGCCGCTGTCGCTGTCGCCCATACGGTGACGGCGGAAGGGCCCAGTAACCCCCCTCCCCGCCCTCCTCTCCCTTACCTGCCTCCGTCCGCGGTCCGTCAGCGTCTTCAATTGAGGGCGCGGTTCCACCAGGAAGCCTGGGCTGCTTGCGGCCCAGACTTCCTGGTGGAACCGCGGGCTCAATTGAAGACGGTGACGGACCACGGACTGAGGCACGTAAGGCCCCCCTCTCCCTTGGTCCCTTACCGGGCTCTGCCACTGTCACCGCATGGGCAGCGATGGCGGCAGGGCCCGGTAACCCCCCCCGCCCTCCTCTCCCTTACCTGCCTCCGTCCGTGGTCCATCAGCATCTTCAATTGAGCCCGCGGTTCCACCAGGAAGTCTGGGCCGCTTGCGGCCCAGACTTCCTGGTGGAACCACGGGCTCAATTGAAGATGGCGACGGACCACGGACAGAGGCAGGTAAGGGAGAGGAGGGCGGGGGGGGGGGGTTACCGGGCTCTGCTGCTGGGACTGCCTTGAGTCTTGGCGTGAGTAAGTATCCCTGGACAAGCTATCATGGTGGTGAGTTTGAGGTTTCTAAAGTGCAAATTGACGGAGCTATGGAAAGGGGTGTGAATGGGGTGCCCGGTTTTCATAAATTCCCCCAAAATCAGGGGATGATGGGACTGCCTTGAGTCTTGGCGTGCGTGTGCACCCCTGGATAAGCTTTCATGATGGTGAGTTTGAGATTTTTAACGTGCAAATTGACGGAGCTATGGAAAGGGGTGTGAATGGGGTGCCCGGTTTTCATAAATTCCCCAAAAATCTGGGGATGATGGGATTGCCTTGAGTCTTGGCGTTCGTGTGTATACCTCCATGAGGTGTCATGGTGCCAAACTTGAGGTTTCTGACTTTAACAGAAAAAAAGTTGTATACTTTTTTAGCTTAATGCAAGCCTATGGGGGGGGGGGGAAATGGAGCTCCGATCTGGATCCGGAGCTCCGAGCGGAGCGGAGTGGACATAGGCGGAGTGGGGGCGGGGCGGAGCGGCCCGATCCGCAAATCATGGATCTGGAAGTGAAGCGGAGCGGGGGGGTCCGTGCACACTCTTAGTAGACGCTGCCATCAAAAGAGATCCTTGTGATATAGGGCGGGATACAAATATCTAAACAAAATAAATAAATAAAAGGACCTGCAAACTTCCATGAGTGGCTAGTCCTGAGTGTACCTTATTTCACTCATTTGAACAGCCCCCTCTCTTGCTCACTCACTTTCTCTCTCTCTCTTTCACACCCACACCCACACCCACACCCACACCCACACCCTGCTGCTCCAATGTAATTGACAAGCTCTTGAGGCTACATTTCAATTGCTTTAAAGTTATAAAAGAAAATTATTCTGGGATCTCCCATCATAGCCCTATGCTGAAAGTGTGGTGATGTCTCAGAATTCATCCTGACATCATGGAAATTAAGGCAACAGCTAGACCTAAGGTTTATCCTGGGATCCTCCAGGATTTGCCCCTGCCAGAGCACTGGATCCCCTGTGTGTCACCTAGATGAACAGGTTTGACCCCTGGACAATCCAGGAATAAACCTTAGGTCTAGCTATGGCCCTAAGAGGGTTCTAGTGTCAATGCAGCTATATAAGAGCATTCGTCCTTCATTTCTTGGTGGGAACTATACTCTCTCTCTTATAATTTTTTTTAATAAAAAAATCCCCGGCCCTAATTTTAAGCAAAAAGCAGTGGGAAATTTTCCATTAAGGGGATTTGTTTAACACTGACAAATTCCTGATTCCCACTCCTGCACTTACCTCTCTGGGCCATGCTACTAATTATAGACTTTGATGTAACTTCTAATAGATGCTAGAGCACCCAGAGGATTTCATCAAGTGCCTTCTTTCATGATGTGCTGATGACGCTGGTCCACACAAATGGAGCAACCACAGATTGTTATTTTGACTCTCTTCCTCTCTGTCTCTCTCTCTCTCAAAGCCAAGCTCACATCCAACACTCTACTCAGACAGATGGAGCTAATTACTTCAAGTGGCAAGTAAATTGGCTTAGAGAGTAAGTGTATTTTAACACGCTAATTGGTGCTAAGCTGCCAATGCACCCGGCCAATAGAGTTTAAGTTCCCTGCTGCATAACTGGACCTCACGTACACTTGCAGGGCTGAATAGCCTGACCATCAACATGGCTGCATGGTGACATCTTGGCTTTAGCCTCTGGAGCAACGCTTTGGGTGTCTTTGCCATCCTGGAAACCATTCTAGGAGCCAAATGGGAATGACTTGGGAAACTTTAGGTGTAGAAAAAGGGTCTGGGTCTGAACGTTACGGAGAATGCTTTGTAGGTCTTAACTGTGAAATTTGTAGAGGCGATGCCAACTTTCATTTCTACACCCCTATTGGCAAGTTTGCATGCTCAGGGAACAATTCAGCCACAAATCTTGTGGTTTCCCTTTGATTTCAATGGGAGAGAAGCACAAAGGTAGATGGAAGTATGTGGAAACCATAGGACGATAGGTACAAAACGGTTAATGGAACTCTTCCCATTCCAATGGATAAAGTCCCCCCCTCTCTCTTTTCCTTCTATTTGTTGCACCCTTATTTCCCACCTTTCAATCCACTTAGGGTACCCCCAAAAGTTGGCAACTTAAAATAATAAAACACCTGAATGAATAATGATTTAAAATAAAGGTGGAAATACATGATTTATCCATCAGGAGGAGGAGGGATTATGTATGCTGCCTTGGGTTCCTTGAAGGAAAAATGGTGGCATATAAATGCAATAAATAACACAATATAACATATAACATAAGAAGAGCCTTGTCGAATCGTAACCAAAGGCCTTTCTAGTCCAGTATTCTGTTCACACAGTGGCCAACCCTCCTCCTCATGTTCTTCAGCAACTGGTAGTGAGAGGCAATACTGGAGGTAATATATGGCCATCTAGACTAGTAACCATTGATAGCCATTTCCTGCATGAATTTGTCTCATCCTCTCTTAAAGCTGGCCAAGTTGGCGACCATCATAGGTTCATTGGAAGGATAAAATGAGATAAACCATGTATGATTCCTTAAGAACTTTGTAGGCCAGGAAGATTACAAATGTGATACAGCATGAAATGCAAATAGCTATACTTCAGGAATTCAGTGCAACAGTTGCCAGTAGGGGTGAGCAAAGTGGGTCTTCTCCATAGAGCTGTTTCTCCACCTTGATTTCTGGAGCGGGTCCTTCTCTCCACCTCGTCGAATTACCCTTAGAAGAACCGTTCTGTTTTCGGGTAACCGGTACATTCCCGTCAATGGGAATTAACAGAAATGCTTACAGCTCCCTCAGTTTTAAAGATAAACACATGAAATTTGGCACCGTGACAGTTTTCAAAGAGGGCTTTAGGTAGGGTGACCATATGAAAAGGAGGACAGGGCTCCTGTATCTTTAACAGTTGTATTGAAAAGGAAATTTCATCAGGTGTCATTTGTATATATGGAGAACCTGGTGAAATTCCCTCTTCATCACCACAGTTAAAGCTGCAGGTGCCCTGCCCTCTTTTGTATTTGGTCACTCTAGTATAGCTCCTGCAGCTTTAACTGCGGTGATGAAGTGGGAAATTCACCAGGTTCTCCATATATACAAATGACACTTGCTGAAACTCCCTTTTCTATGCAACTGTTAAAGCTACAGGAGCCCTGTCCTCCTTTTCATATGGACACCCTACTTTAGGCATGCCAATTTTTGAGCAGATCCCTGTGTTCAGTGATTTATAAGGAATTTTTTAAAGTCTGAACTCAAATGTCCTCTCTCAGGCACCTCTCACGGGGGAGAGGGAAATGAAGCAGCGGGAAAGTGCTTAGCGCAATAATAAATAAGTAAATATATTAATAAATGCCAGAACAGCAGCACACAGCTTGCCCAACCTCAGAGAGGACAGGAGGCTTGCAGGAGGAGGAGGAGGCACCCCTCCCCTACTGTCAGTCGGACACATTGGAGTGAGTCGATTCAAGGCAACATCAACAGCTTCCCCATAGGAGGCTACATGGGAGGAGGAGGAGGACTTCACCCCCTTGACTGGAAGCCTAGCCAGCCAATAGGGGTAATAGTTTAAATGAGAAATAAACAGCCTGCCTGACTCAGGTGTAGAAGCTTACTCACTGACGATACCAGCCCAGCAGCACTTTCACACTGTGGCCGACTTCTATGAGTCCAAGCGGAAAGGTGCAACCAACCAACCAGCCCTACACTCCCTCTCCCACCACGGCCAGAACCAGCACAGCCGCTGCCAGTGTTTCCCATGCCTCATGATGGACCGTTATCAAAGTGTGCTTTATTAATTGTGTACTGATTGTGTGCACTGCACAACTTTAAAACACAAAGAAGTACAAGAAGAAGACACTTGTAACTTTGAAGCCAAGTGCTGCTGGGAAGGCTCAACTTCGAGAGAAGGAGAGCTACAGCATGTCAAACCATTAAGGGGAGATGATGATGATGATGATAATCATGACCCACCCCTGAAAGGCGGGACAGGCAGGCACATTGGAATAAAAAGCTTTAACTGAACGGGCAGGCACATGCACACACGCTGGGGTTGGAACAAATGAAACAGCAAAGAAAGAGAATCATCTTGAGATCTCGTAGATCTGTCTCTCCTCCTCTAAATCTTACTTTGCAAACAAACATCTCACTTTGCACTGTGTGTGCAAAGATAAAAGAATATCTCTCTCTCTCTCTCTCTCTCTCTCTCTCTCTGACCGAAACGAATGTTGCAAGACCAAGAACAGCAATGTGGGGTAGAATCAAGGACCATGAGAAAATTCCCTCCCACAAACACTGCGATTGGAGGAGAACAGAACATAGTCATGGATAGTGCTGTGGCAATTCCTAATTGGTTAGCCACAGATGTCAATATTATCAATTATCAAGACTGCTCCATCCCATCACCCCAGGTTCCTTATTGGTAGGTTTTCAATTGGACACACCACAAACACACCAGTCGAATAATTACAGAGATATTAGAAGCACTGATTGGGTGCGTCTCTGCTCTGAGATTATTTGATGGGTTTAGAAGCAGCCAATCTCCGCTCTGGAAGATTGAATGCTCCAAGGATGTTTGCAGTTACCAGATAATTCTGGGGCGTAGTGCACACCCCCTAGTGGCCAGCAAAGAATTGCTTCCAGGTATCGCTGGGCAGTTCTGTCATTGTGATAACCAAGCTTATACTCAGTGTTAATAAACTGGCAGTCTCAATATGCAAAGAATAGGAATCCATGGTCTATCTGCATTCCATCTAGGAGGCACAATAAACTGCCATTTATTCTGAGATATCGCTTTTGGGTTCAATAGGTACTTTACAGTTAATACCCATGTAGCTAGTATCTTTTTGTACTGTTCAGTTTTATGGCTCCTGCTTGGTTTGCTCAGCTGTGGTTAGTTTGGCGTTAGTTTACTTTCTACAGATAATGCATCCTATTGCATTATGCCTGAATATCCTTATTTTGGGACTGGTTGGTTTAACTCTATTGATTTTGAGAATGTTGTTAATTCACAAGGCCTTTCTAAAACTGATCCCTGTTACACCCCCCCTTTGTTTTAATTTCCTGCAATGCAATAAAAAAACAGCCATACCACAAGGGGATATTTATTTCATCTCAGAATCCTTTTCTAAGTGCGTGGGATTTTAAAATATTTTTATTACTTTATTATGCAGCACCCCATCTAGCTTTAACCCACTCAATGACATTTGGTAGTAGAGGGGAAATTTCCTGCCCTCCCTTCAATAACTCTAAACATATTTCATTTTTATACAATGAGCTTACGGCCTTTGAAACGCAGCAGAAGGTGCAAACTATCTTCATGCACTCTGCCCATGTGACAGAAGTTGTTTGCGCACAAAGAAAATGATCAAACCTCACGTCAAAGGCATGCATTTGCATATTGGTCTCTGGCATTTACTGAGTAATCAAGGGAAATAGTGCACTGCACACCTGCCTACGTGAGGCCATCGTGCATTGCAGAATCCTCTCATTCACTCAGATCACACCTTTGACATTAAGGGCATTTCTCATAAATGTCATTTGGGCTACAATCCAGCTAAGCGTTAAGGCAATTTCCCTTCAGCGGCTGAGTTTCTCCTGATCAGGACCAGCTTTTAGGGGGCCCTTGGCAAAGTGCCCATCGATGGGCTCCTCGAGGGTGACATAGCTTATGAGGACAGTCCTCTATTTGAGGGCATCCTCTGTTTGAAAGGCTATCCAGTTCATGTCCAGTTTAAAATTCCAGAACCATGAGAAGGTAGAGCCCAGGGGCCTTGAAGTGACCCATGAATAGGTAGCACCTGCCATGACTCACCTGGTCAGTCTTTCTAACAATGGGGAAGTGTATTGTATTTTTTATTTCAGTTATAATCATTCTTTCCAAATTTGCATCTGTACATATAAACTAGCACAGGCAAATAGGTCTCCTCTGTCTTGTCCTCTTTTTTGGAGATGCATTTCTTCTTCTTTTGGTGCTGTGTAAGTGGCCATGCTAGCCTCTTCCTATGTTGGTGTGGCCTCCCCAGTTGTGTTTTCCAGCAGGTATAAGCCTCCGTTTTAAATTCCCCACAGTTAATTAGCACTGTGCAGAGTAGCAAGGCAATCACGACTCTCCTCCATTGCACAGGCAGAGAGGCAGGATACTAAAATGCAGGCATGGGGGATCAGGGCACAAAAATAATCAGAGAATCTTGTTCTGATTTGGGAAGGCCCTAAAAACAGCTTTTAATCCAGGACATATCATGTCAATCATTGTTAATGCAAGGTGGCAAGCAACAGCAGAGAAGGCAAGGGGAGGGGGGGGGGAGACCTAGCATCCATTCTAATCAATGTCACTTTATCATTAGGCTTAAAGATGTGGAAAGTGCAAAAGCAGATGTCAGTATCATTTGTGAAAACCTGCCACCAACAGATCCAAAGAGGGCTTCTGTCTCTTTAACTGCTGTGTTGGCAGGGAGGGCTCCTGTAATTATTGCTGCTCTCATGAGTATATAATTCAGCTATTAAAAGCACCAACACATCCTTCCAGGCCCAACAGTGGCAGGCCACTTCCATGACTCAGAATAGCACGCACAAGATCTACAAAGACTCTGTGTCCTCTGTTGGAGCATTGGATACTTTTGTCTAAACTGCAGGAAGCATTTGGACAACACAATAGTCAATGGTGGGTTAATAGTCAACTCCACGGTTGATTATTGAGGGGGTACTCCTCACATGACATGATTATAGTAAACTGTGGTGTGGATTAAGTCCAGTGTCGGGTTGATGCTTAGTCAACGGTGTGTTTGATTGACACATCCCCTGCCCTCTCTCCCCACCTCAGTCCTCCCACTGGTATCCCATCAGCCATTGCGAGTTCTTCCGGCTGGACGAGAGCAGCAGCCACTGCTTTGGCTGCTCTTGCCAGGGGACTCTGTAGTCGGCGAAAATAACCAACTGTGTGTGACAAAATAGTCATTGGTGCCCAACACACAACTCGATAATGGTTCAAATAGTCAGCTCTGCACAGCATTGGTTATTTGCATTGGTTATTTTGGCCGAATAACCAACTATGGTAGGAGCCACACCAAGCAGGATATAGCACTATGAAAGTTGTGCATGGTATGTGTCAATGGGCCCCAACAGTTGTCAGTGCACTTCAATACCACTTTAAAGCAGTAGTTTGTCTCCTGCCTTTTATATACTGCTTTCGTACTGCTTTCATAGTGCAATATCCTGCTTAGTGTAGATTAGGCCTAAAACTCCCATCATCCCTCACCATTGGCTATGCTGGCTAGAGCTGATGGAAGTTTTAGGCAAAAACATATGGAGGGCCACAAGTTGCTCACCCCCCCGGGTATGGTGCTGGGGGAGGAACAGGCCAGATGAGGAGAAGAGGGGACAGATTCCTTACAGCTATCCCCTCTTCTAGTCCTTCCCCCAACCAGATGGTTCCTGGCGGCCTTATCAGCTTGCTCTCGGGTCTGGTGGTGCTGCTGCTGAATGCCAGGTCAGTCCAAAACAAAATCTCTCTCATCCATGATCTGATTGTGGATGAGGGGGCTGACCTGGTATGCATCACTGAGACCTGGGTGGGGGAACTGGGAGGGGTTGCTCTCACCTAGCTCTGCCCTCCTGGGTACTCGGTGCAGCACCAGCACAGACTCGAGGGCCGGGGAGGGGGGGTTGCCGTGGTCTATAGGAATACAATCTCCCTCTCTAGGCTTCCTGTTCAGTCGAGTGCTGATCTTGAGTGTCTGTACTGTGTGTTGGGTACTCGAGACAGATTAGGGATTCTGCTGGTGTACTGTCCACCCCGCTGCCCCACAGTCTCCCTGCCTGAGCTGACGGAGGTTGTCTCGGACCTGGTGTTGAGAACCCCCAGGATGGTGGTTCTGGGGGATCTCAACTTCCATGCCGAGGCTGCTGTATCTGGAGCGGCTCAGGACTTCATGGCTGCCATGACAACCATGGGGCTGTATCAACATGTCATCGGCCCAACACATGCAAAGGGACACACACTTGATCTGGTTTTCTCGACTGGACAGGAGGATGGTGATCTGGAAGTGGGGGAACTAACATCTACCCCCTTGTCATGGTCGGATCACTTCCTACTGAGGTTTAGACTCTCGGCGGCCTTTCCCCTCTGCAAGGGTGGGGGGCCTATTAAAATGGTCCGCCCCCAGAGGCTAATGGACTCCGATGGATTCCAGAGGGCTCTGGGGGATTTTCCTGCTGATATGGCCGGTGCTCCTGTCGAAGCCCAGGTTGCTCTGTGGAATGCAGAGATGACTCGGGCGGTTGACACGATCGTGCCCAAGCGTCCTCTCCCTCTGAGCAGAGCCCGGTCAGCTCCTTGGTATACACCTGAGCTGAGGGCGATGAAGCAAGAGGGGAGACGGCTAGAACGCAGGAAGACTCGTGCTGGGTCTGATCGAACACGGGTTAGAGCTCACTATCGAGCCTACTCTGTGGCTGTGAGGGTGGCAAAGAGACAGTTCTTTTCCACCAGCATTGCATCTTCTCAGTGTCGTCCGGCGGAGCTTTTCCGGGTGGTTCGCGGCCTGTTACACTCTGGGCCAGGGCGAGAGATGGTGGAACCCTCGGTAGCACGCTGTGACAAATTTGCACGGCACTTTGAAGATAAAGTCGCTCAGATTCGTCATGAATTGGACACCACACTTAATGCAGCTCCACTAGTAGAGGTGTTCGGAGCGCCGTCCGGTTCAGTTTTATTGGATGAGTTTCAGTTAGTGAGGTCCGAGGATGTGGACAAGGTGCTTGGCCAAGTCCGGTCGACCACCTGTGTGCTTGACCCTTGCCCCTCGTGGCTCATTACATCAAATAAGGAGGGGATCGCCGGCTGGGTCCAGGAGGTTGTAAATGCCTCCTTGAGCGAGGGAGTGGTGCCGGCCTCTTTAAAAGAGGCGGTAATTAGACCACTCCTGAAGAAGCCTAATCTGGACCCGGAGGATGTTAACAACTACAGGCCGGTGGCTAATATCCCTTTCCTGGGCAAGGTGCTTGAGCGGGTGGTTGCAGGACAACTCCAGGCACTCTTGAATGAAACGGATTATCTAGATCCATTTCAATCGGGTTTCAGGCCTGGTTTTGGAACGGAAACTGCCTTGGTCGCCCTGTGGGATGACCTCTGTCGGGAGAGAGACAGGGGGAGTGCGACCCTGTTGGTTCTCCTAGACCTCTCAGTGGCCTTCGATACCATTGACCATGGTATCCTTCTGGATAGGTTGTCTGAGCTGGGAGTTGGAGGTACTGCGTTGCAGTGGTTCCGCTCCTACTTGGATGGCCGATTCCAGAAGGTGGTGCTGGGGGATTATTGCTCTGTGCCGTGGCACCTAAGCCACGGGGTTCCACAGGGCTCTATCTTATCCCCTATGCTGTTTAACATATACATGAAGCCGCTGGGGGAGGTTATCCGGAGATGTGGACTGAGGTGTCATCAATATGCAGATGATACCCAGCTCTACCTTTCCTTTTCATCAAACCCAGGTGAGGCAGTGGCTGTTCTGAACCAGTGCCTGGGCACGGTAATGGACTGGATGAGGGCTAATAAACTGAAACTCAATCCAGACAAGACGGAGGTACTGTTAGCGGGTGGTTCTTCTGTCCGGCGAGGTGATGTTTGCCCTGTCCTGGACGGGGTTGCACTCCCCCTAAAGGATCGGGTCCGTAGTTTGGGGGTGCTCTTGGATCCAGAACTGTCACTTGAGGCACAGGTGAACTCAGTGGCAAAGAGCACCTTTTATCAGCTCAGGCTGATATACCAGCTGCGCCCTTATCTGGACAGAGATAGCCTAGCTACAGTTATTCATGCTCTGATAACCTCTCGTTTGGATTACTGCAATGCGTTATATGTAGGGCTGCCTTTGAAAACGGTCCGGAAACTTCAACTGGTGCAAAAAAGGGCAGCAAGGTTATTAACAGGGACTGGCCGGCGAGATCACATTACGCCAGTCCTTTTACAACTTCATTGGCTGCCAGTCCAGGTCCGGGCCCAATTCAAAGTGCTGGTATTGACATTTAAAGCCCTAAACGGTTTGGGGCCAGGTTATCTGAAGGAACGCCTCCTCCCATATGTACCTACCCGGACCTTAAGATCATCTACAGGGGCCCTTCTCCGTGAGCCCCTGCCAAAGGAAGTGAGGCAGGTGGCTACTAGGAGGAGGGCTTTCTCCACTGTGGCACCCCGGTTGTGGAACGAGCTCCCCAGAGAGGTCCGCCTGGCGCCTACACTGTACTGCTTTCGTCGCCAGCTGAAGACCTTTTTATTCATTCAGTATTTTAACACTTAATTTTAACTTAAATTTAAATTTTACTGTTTTAACTCTGTATTTTAATCTTATATCAACTTTGCTGTGTGGTTTTATCCTGGTTGCGCTTTTTATACTGTATTTCGTAATTGTGTTTTAAACTGTTGGGTGTTTTACTGTGGTTTTAATTTTTGTGAACCGCCCAGAGAGCTTCGGCTATTGGGCGGTATAAAAATCTAATAAATAAATAAATAAATAAATACGCTAATCAGGAATTCAAAATAAATTCTGAGGCTCAGAATTCTGTCATTTAAAAGGTATGCCCTTTGGACCAAGCTCTGGTTGGTGGATCTCCCAGGTTCTAGAAAAACATGAAGTAGATCCTGCAAGCCTGAAATCTGTTCACCCCTAGATAAGAGTACTGATGGATGAATGAGGCAGGAGATGCTACAACTGTAACATTGCCTGCAGCTTCACAACATTTGGACAGGAAACAGGAGTCTCTGGGTTGTAACCACAGTTAAAAATCCCTTTGTTGTTTATTCGTTCAGTCGCTTCCGACTCTTCGTGACTTCATGGACCAGTCCATGCCAGAGCCTTCTGTTGGCCCTAGCTCCCCCAAGGTCAAGTCTGTCACCTCCAGAATATCATCCATCCATCTTGCCCTTGGTCGGCCCCTCTTCCTTTTGCCTTCCACTTTCCCTAGCATCAGCCTCTTCTCCAGGGTATCCTGTCTTCTCATTATGTGGCCAAAGTACTTCAGTTTTGCCTTTAGTATCATTCCCTCAAGTGAGCAGTCTGGCTTTATTTCCTGGAGTATGGACTGGTTTGATCTTCTTGCAGTCCAAGGCACTTTCAGAATTTTCCTCCAACACCACAGTTCAAAAGCATCTCTCTTCCTTCGCTCAGCTTTCCTTATGGTCCAGCTCTCGCAGCCATAGGTTACTACGGGGAATACCATTGCTTTAACTATGCGGACCTTTGTTGTCAGTGTGGTGTCTCTGCTCTTAACTATTTTATCAAGATTTGTCATTGCTCTCCTCCCAAGAAGTAAACGTCTTCTGATTTCCTGTCTGCAGTCAGCGTATGCAGTAATGTTTGTGCCCAGAAATACAAAGTCTGTCACTGCCTCCACATTTTCTCCCTCTAATTGCCAGTTATCCATTTGTATGGTTTTGTAGTTTTAATAGTGATAGTTTAAGCATCACTAAAAAAGAGGAAAAATATCCCCCCCCAAAAAAAGAGGAAGAAGGAGGGCACCGATTTGCATAAATTTGTGTATGCTAATTCATATGTAGGGATGCAAATTAAAAAAAAAAATCTTTTGAAGTACAATACATCTCACCCTGGGGCTGCATCAATAAGCAAAGCCCCACGCTTTTGCTGCTCCGGATGTGTGTGGCTAATCCTGATGCAGCAGCAAAGGTGCAGGGTTCCCAGCAGCCGGTCCTGCCCTCTTCTCTCTGCCTGGGTGGACAGTGGCTAATCAGGGGTCCCCATCTGCCCATCCGTGCCTCTGCCGTGATTCCGGAGTGAGGATAGACGGCGGATTCGCTGTACTTGCCTCGTTCTGGAGAAAAAAAGTCAGGGTAAGTCCCAGACTTTTTTTCTTCGCAGTTTCGCAGGAAAGCCTTGTGATGGCTGCAAGGTGGCTGCTGCGTTTTATAATTGATGCAGCGCCACCTCCACTCACCCATCCTGGGGCCTTCTGTGTATATGGAAATCCCCCCCCCCCCATAATCAGGAGAGCCATGTGCTTGCTGAGTCTGCTGCCCAGGGGCTAACTATCGATGGGCAACTCCACAGCCCCCTTTTCTCCTTTTTTAATGTTTCTTGATCTTTAAACCCCACTTGGACTGAGCAGCCCCTCAGATAGAGGAGTTTTGGCAGCACTGAAGCCATAGGCAGATGCTAAATACGTAGTGACAGCCATTTTGCTTGTTTCATGGGTGAATGAGCAGCACCCCATCTCTCCCCCACACCAGCCCTGAACCGTTGCTGCAGCAAAGCAAACAGTTTAATAGCTGCAGCTTGTTGAGCACTGAACGGCCAATTTTTCTTCTTGGTTGCCCCCATTTGTCTCCCAGAGAAGTGAATGAAATTGTTCCTGGACAACAGGTGGGAATGTTTCCATTGTACTTAACCCAGACTTCTGCCTCTGTTGTTTTTAAAAATGAAATTTCATTTTGACACAGACAAGCTATTGACTTTGAGACGTGAGCCCACTGCAAATACACCGGCAGCTCCTGCAACAAGTTTTCTTCACAAAGCAATTTGACTCTGTTCCCCTTGTCCAGCCCTCCATTTTGATTGAAACTGGGCCTACAGGTTTCCTTTTTACAGTGTCCTGCCTGCCTGCCTGTGTGCCTGCCACCCCCACCCCCACCCACAACTGCAAATCATTCAGAACAACTGAAAAGGAAACTGAACATTACATCTTTTTTCACTGAAAGTAAAAGAAACCAAACCTGCTTTCATCTTTCTAATGTTAAACACCTCCCCATATTCCTTCTATATGGCACCTCAACATTTACTTGTAGGTTTTTCTGGGCCTTCCTTTGCTTCTACGACTCCCCAATCCTGTATACATTTACTTGTACGGTGACCATATGGAAAGGAGAATAGGGATCCTGTATCTTTAACAGTTGTATAGAAAAGGGAATCTCAGCAGGTGTCATTGGTATGCATGCAGCACCTGGTGAAATTCCCTCTTCATCACAACAGTTAAAGCTGCAGGAGCCCTGCCTAGTGTGACCAGAGACAAAAGAGGGCAGGGTTCCTGTAGCTTTAACTGTTGTGATAAATAGGGAATTTCACCAGGTGCTGCATGCATACAAATGACAACTGCTGAAATTCCCTTTTCTATACAACTGTTAAAGATCATAGAATCATAGACTAGTAGAGTTGGAAGGGGCCTAAAAGGGGCTAAAAGGGCCTAAAAGGCCATCGAGTCCAACCCTGTCCTCCTTTCCATATGATCACCCTAGGCCTAATCAGAGATTGCTCTGTGATGTCCGAACCCAGACACTATGGGTTAATTGTGGTTTAAATAACCCACAGTTTACCTAACAACTAATTGTAGGTTAACTGTGGATTTTTTTAACCCATGAGTAACCACAGTGTCTGGATTTGGATGTTGCAGAGCAACCTCCGATCAGGCTGATTCAAAATAATGATGGCTACAGGTGTCTGGCATGCACTGCAGCAAATCATGGGTTAATTAACCTGTGTGTCATGTTTCCCAAGAACTCCCACCTTCTTGGGAGACAATAACGAGGCCTGCTAAGTAATCCACAAAGCTTTATTCAAGCAATAAACATCTCTTCCCACCTGAAGTCTAATCTGAAGAGAGGCTAATCTCTAGGAACTTTCCCCTAGGCAAAACTATGCAAACTAAGTGAGACAATTGTCCTTTCAAGAGGGACAGAAAGCCTTTTCCCAGAATGCGTTAACTTCAGGGAGACTGGTTCTGACGCAACTTCTGACGAGATGCAACATAGCCAGGCCGACTTTCTCTTACCTTCCTTTAGCTCCACCCATTTTAGTCTATGGCATACTCTAGGATCGGCTAGCGTCTCCATGCCCTCTCCCTTGGAAGACTACTGATTTTCCAGTGACGGTGTGTTGCTACCCTTGAGGAGATAAGCTCTGGAGAAGGTTCATTCCCAGCTGGTGAAGAGCCCATGAGAGCCATCTCCCCCACTGGTATAGGCTGGCATGTTTCTGGCGCTGTCTCCTCTCCGCTCCATCAGAGTCTGATTCTGATTGATTGCCTGAAACTCCTTCCCCCATACCTAAGGGGAGCACGGCACCATGTGTGAGAAATACTTCTATGGACAGCCCCAGATTTGGAGGATAGACATATTGGCAAGGTGGCCTCAGGGAGCCCCCATCTCACTCTTGCCTGTGTCACAACCACCTGTTTGTTTGCTGTCTGGGCCCAATTTGCAACACTGCCCAGGAGGTGGTCAGGGCAAGCTGAGGCTCCTGCTGCTGTTCCTCTTCCTCCTCCTCCCCCTCCTCCTCCTCCTCCTTCTTCTTCCTCTTCCTCCTTCTCCTCTTCACCATGCTCTTGCCATTGCTTGCACATCACTGCCTGCACACAGCAACAGCCAGGAAGAAGAGGAGGAGAGATGCCAAGGGGCTCTGGGAATCAACATGAGCCCTGGCAGGTGCCCAACAATACTAACCCCTGATGTCTGCCTTCCCCCAGAACATCTCCTTGTAGGATCACAGCATATCCTGTTGCAAACCTGCATATATTTTACGCTCCCAAACTGAAGAGAGAGAGAGAGAGAGAGAGAGAGAGAGAGAGAGAGAGAGAGAGAGAGAGAGAGAGAGAGAGAGAAGCCAATGACATTCACTAAGGATGCTGGAAAGTTACTGAGATAAAGTTTCAGGGACCTCTGCTGTCTTAACAGAAGAAAAGCAGGCACTACAGCATTTAACAAAGACTTTCTTTCCCCCCAGAATGGTAATTAATCTTTGGAGGTAAGTGATGTTTGGAAATGAAAAGAACATAAGCTGGAGCTTTAAATAGGCTTTCCATCCTCATTCAAAATAAACCCTGTAACAAATAGAGAGTCTTTCCCTCGCCCCAAGATTGTGGATCATATTTACATTTTCTTGATTAATTTCTGGGCATCTACTTTGATCCTTTATGAATATCACCCAGGTTCATTTGTCTTTCTTTCTTTCCTTCTCTTTTCCTGACAAAACTGTGATATGGCAGTGCATGACCTGACTATATGATAGAATCAAGTCATTATCACTTTTAGTTGTCATTTTTTTTATTCCCTTCTTCTGCTAGGCTTTACATTTTGTCATTTCATACACTTGGGCTGCAGTTCAGCTCCAGTTACATGCAGTTAATCGCCTGTGTAGTGTAGTGGTTAGAGCAGGGATAGGGAACCTGATGACTTCCAGATGTTTTGGACTACAACTTCCATAAGACTCAGCTGGCATAGCCAATGGTCAGGGATTATGGGAACTATAGTCCAAAATATTTGGAAGTTGATTACCACGGTACAGCCTTTCCCAATCTGGTACCCTCCAGATGCTTTGGACTACAGCTCCCATCATTCTTTAAAAGTTAATCCCACCACCACCCAGTACCCACCTCTGGTTCTAGTAATGCCCGTTCCTTTCTAGGAGACACGGGGTGAAGGCCTGGAGCATAGTAAGGGGATATTTCCCTTCAAACCCCAACAGGGACCTCAAACCTTCTTCATTCCAAAGGCTCAGGGATGGGTAACAGTATGCTAAATGTTCTACCCCAGGGATGGGTAACTTGTCCATCCAGATGTTGGTGGACTGCAACTGCCAGCAGCCCAAGGCAGCATAGCCAATGGTGAGGGATGCTGCGAATTGCAGTCCAATACCCTGCTCTATCCAATCTGTGATCATTACAGGACAACTGGTGTTTTTTAATGTATTTATTGAAAGGTGGGCCAATAAAACCAGTATATCAATACTTGTCTGACTGAAGGTTTGGGAATATGTGGCCCTGCAGATATTGTTGGACTGCAACATCCCCTGGTCGTGCTGGCTACTAGGGCTGATGGGAATTGCAATCCAACATTATTATTATTATTTTTTATTTATTTATATAGCACCATCAATGTACATGGTGCTGTACAGAGTAAAACAGTAAATAGCAAGACCCTGCCGCATAGGCTTACATTCTAATAAAATCATAATAAAACAATAAGGAGGGGAAGAGAATGCATTGGCCCACCCCTGGTTTAAATACCAGCCCCATCCCTCTTCTGCTTTGACATAGGATGGCCCTTTGCTGTACCTGCAGAAACACACACGCACACGCACATCAAAGCCCTGTCAAAGCAGGCAGAAGTGCTTCTCCCTTTTCTTTCTCCATCTCTGCTTCAAGGAATGTTTACCAGCTTCCCAAGAACAGACATCAGCCAAAGAACCAAAGACACAGTGCAAAGAGTGGGAACTATGTTAGCTATGGGCTCTTTTACTAACACCAAAATCCATATCAGCAGAATTCCTATGGGCAGATGTCACCAGGAGGTAGATGACTAGATGATTCTCCTTCAGTGTTAACCCTCAAATAGCTAAATTGTTCTGAATGCACCGTCTCATTGTGGACCAGCTCAACCCTTGGCTACTGGTAATGTTTCCTCAGATGCAGGAGTGAGTCCATAACTTGGGAGGCACTGCTGACATTCTTTAGTCACACCAGGCACCATGACAAAAGAGCCAGTGTCCATGTTCTGGAGCATGATGGCCAAAATTACTCAATATTAAACAGAAGTGAGGTGCCTTCTGCTTTTGCATATGGTTTCCCTGTTTACCCTGCATCAGGAAAGCACTGAGTGTTGTGATGGTTTTGGCGTTGCTAAGCCTCTGTGATGAGTAGGGTTGCCAAGCTGAAACTAAGGATGGGAGAGAAATTTGTTTTAATGTGCATTTTAGTTTGCATTTTAATGTGAACTTGCCCAATTTTTCACATTCAAACCAATGCGTGAACTGAAACTCATTTATCCTGCTAAATTTGCCCTTCTGCAAATTTTGAAATGGAGTTCTCCATTTAAAAATAAATAAAATGCATACACAAATGTGACTGTTAGAGGCAAGTATGAACATGGCATTCAGTTCTTGAAAAGAAATGTTCAAAAAATAATCATCTTAGGAACCTTACTTCAAAAATGTGCATATCAGAGGAAATTGTATACAAAAATGCAGGTGTGGATTTTAATGTGCCCTTTAAAAAAACAAAACAAAAAACCTCAACGTTTGGGACAAACTGTACTTAAGATTGGAAAAATGAGGAACAGAGCGAACCTGAAATTGATGGATTCATCCACCTCACATAACTGCCCTATGTCTGGAAACAAAGCCCTATGAAGAGAGACTGAAACAACTGGGCATGTTTAGCCTGGAGGAGAGAAGATTGAGGGGAGACATGATAGCACTCTTCAAATACTTGAAAGGTTGTCACGCAGAGGTGGGCCAGGATCTCTTCTTGATCATCCCAGAGTGCAGGACACAGAATAACGGACTCAAGTTACAGGAACCCAGATTCTGGCTGGACATCAGGAAAAACTTCCTGACTGTTAGAGTGGTATGACAATGGAACCCATTCCCTAAGGAGGTTGTGGGCTCTCCCACACTAGAGGCCTTCGAGATGCAGCTGGACAACCATCTGTCAAATATGCTTTGAGGTGGATTCCTGCATTAAGCAGGGGGATGGACTCAATGGCCTTATAGGCCCCTTCCAACTCTACTATTATATGGTTCTATGATTCTATGGCTTTAGCTAGACCTAAGGTTTATCCCGGGATCGTCCCGGGGTCATCCCTCCCTACGCCCGGGATCCCCTGTGTGTAATTTACATAAGGTGTCCATATGAAAAGGAGGACAGGGCTCCTGTTTTTTTAAAAGTTGTATTGAAAAGGGAATTTCAGCAGGTGTCATTTGTATATTTGGAGAACCTGGTGAAATTTCCTATTCATCACAACAGTTAAAGCTGCAGGTGTCCTGCCCTCTTTTAAATCTGGTCACAGTATAGCTGCAGTATAGCTCCTGCAGTTTGAACTGTTGTGATGAAGAGGAAATTTTACCAGGTGTAACATGCATACAAATGACACCTGCTGAAATTCCCTTTTCTATGCAACTGTTAAAGATACAGGAGCCTGGCTATTGGCCGGTATAAAAATGTAAGATACAAGAGCTTCGGCTATTGGGCGGTATAAAAATGTAATAAATAAATAAATAAATAAATTTTCATAGGGTCACCCTAATTTACATGAACAGGGATGACCCCGGGACAATCCCTGGACAAACCTTAGGTCTAGCTAAGGCCTGTGTCTTCCAATCTGCCACTGAATCAGGAAATAGGTAGGACAGCTCTGCCTGCCCATCTCTCCACCCCGCCCCATCAAAGACTGTCAACTGGTCAGGAAACAAACAACTGGTCTAGTAAAGTTTGATATGCAGCAATAAGCAGGAAAGCTTTTTCTGTGACAAGGAGCAAAACAACCTGTTAATTGCTGTAGTTCAAACTGCTGTTAAGAGGAACAGTTCCTGGGGGTCAATTCAAAACTTGGCACCCCTCCTGACCTGCCCCAGTAAAGACTCCAGGTGTGCTGAACACACAGAGGGGAAGGGCAAGTGGGCTAGAAAGGAAGGACTTTGGGGTGGGGGGTGGGGAAATGGATGTAGAAGCCCCATCTGCCTTGTCTCTCAATTCTGCAGTGGATAGAATAAGATTGCTAGCTTCTGAACTGGCCCCTGCAGCTATCTGTTTAATAGCAGTTGAGCTGTAGCAGTGAGCAGCTGATGTTTAGCTCCATGCCATGAAAAAGTGTCACCTGCTGATTTCTGATGAACAAATGTCTGTTAAAGGCACAAGAGATGACCAGATTGTTTCCTTCCTTCCTTCCTTCCTTCCTTCTTTCTTTCTCGCCATTTATTTATTATTTATTACATTTTTATACTGCCCAATAGCCGGAGCTCTCTGGGTGGTTCACAAAAATTAAAACCATCCAAAGTATAAAACAACAGTATAAAACCATAATATAAAATACAATATAAAAGCTCAACCAGATAAAAACAGCAGCAATGCAAAATTACAAATTTAAAACACCAAGTTAAAATTTATTTATAGACTGTTAAAATGCTGGGAGAATAAAAAGGTCTTCACCTGGCATCTAATAGCATATAATGTAGGTGCCAAGCGAACCTCCTTAGGGAGCTCATTCCACAGCTGGGGTGCCACAGCAGAGAAGGCCCTCCTCCTGGTAGCCCCCCAAAGAGGTAGCAATCCTCGATAAAGGAGGAGGGGTTGCTAGGGCCTACACAACCTTTTCTGGGGTAGGGATGCTCAATGATTTTGTTCTATTCCTATTTCAAAGTGAACTGAAATGATCCCTGGATCAGGATACAAATTAAAATGTGTGGATTGGAACAGAGTTGACCCCAAAAACCCATGCTATGCAGCCCAATTTTTACTGTCTGAACCCTACCGGTTTTGATGGGTATGCATCCAACTGCAAACTAGGGGTGTGCACGGACCCCCCGCTCCGCTTCACTTGCAGATCCGCCATTTTCCGGATCGGGCCGCTCCGCCCCGCCCCCGCTCCGCCCACTTCCGCTCCGCTCCGCCCGGAGCTCCGGATCCGGATCCGGAGCTCCGTTTCCCCCCCCCATAGGCTTGCATTGAAAGCTAAAAAATTATACAACTTTTTTTCTGTTCAAGTTAGAAACCTCATGTTTGGCACCATGACACCTCATGGGGATATACACACGCACGCCAAGTTTCAAAGCAATCCCATCATCCCCTGATTTTTGGCGAATTTTTGAAAATCGGGCACCCCACACACAACATCCCTGCGAGGTGGGCAGGGGAGGAGGGAGGGAAGGCAGGCAGGCATGCAGCTGGCATTTCTGGGGGCATAAGGAAGTGAGCCAAGGATAAGCCAGTAATGCATATAAAATGGAATAAATCAATCAATAAACAAAGGAGGGGTGGAATTAAAAGCAGCAGTGTTGCTCAATAAACAGCAAGAAGAATTTTTTTAAAAAGGCTATATCTGTCTTTTACCAGCAATAGGGGGACGTGCCCGGGGGAAGGGGAAGTAGCTGCCAGTTCAAGACACTGACAGCCACCAACAGCTCTGAGAAGAAGTAAAACGCTCACTTCGACTCATAACAGGCATTGCTCCACCACTGAAAAGTGACCATTCACTTCAACTCATGATAGGCATTGCTCCACCGTTTTACTCTCTTTGGAAGGCTCTAATGGCCTTCCAGTGCAGGAGAGAGTGGGGGCACGTCCACGATGAGATGCCCTAGGGGAGCTCATCCCCTTGCACCACATCGATTCAGTTGTTCACCAAGGTTAGGGTGGGGAGCAGTGCTGTGTTTCTATCTCTTATTCTTGGCTTAGTATATGATTTCAGGTTGTGTTTGTGCATTTGGTGGGGCTACTGTTTTAAAAAACACGGGGAAAAGCCCGTTCAGATGAAGAAAGAGAAGTTTCCCAGAATCCCAAGTTACCTGTTTTGCCTATGCCCTCCTCCAACTTTGGGATCATCATGACCGGGAGCTGACTCTGCCCCTCAGCCCTTTGAAAAAGGTATTTTTCCCGCCGATTTTTTAAAAACTTCTAGCCCGCGACCCGTACGATGCAGAAAGTTGAGAGTGGTCTCAAAATGACCCCCATCCACGACTCTCTGTGCACAAGAATTTTCAGAATGATAGCTTAAACCCCCCCCCAGTTATCCCCGATTCTTTCCCTCAATGCAATCCTATGGGCGAAAAGCCGAAAACGCAGTTTGAGCCGTGCGGTTGACCCGATTTTCACAAAAATATAGCCCGCGACCCAGACAACGCAGAGAGGTGAGAGTGGTCTCAAAATGACCCCCATCCACGACTCTCTGTGCACAAGAATTTTCAGAATGATAGCTTCAAAAACAACGTAGTTATGCGTGATTATTTGCCGCAATGCAATCCTATGGCGAAATGTTTTCAAGATGGCGACCGGAGCGCTCCGCCTGAACTCGGAGCTCCGAAAAATGGGCGCTTCTCTTCGCCTTGCTTCTAGGGGGTCCGCGGTCCGCTCCTACTCCGCCTCTGGGTAAGGCGGAGCAGGCCAATCCGCTACTGCTTCTACGCTCCTAATCGGAGCGGAGCACATCCCTACTGCAAACACTTAATTCAATTTTCCCACTTTCTTCATCTGGCATTTTTTGCATCAACTGGTCACAGAGTGTTTAGCATCAGTTCACCAGGGCCTAAAACATTTACCCAGAGGCAAGCAGCAAATCTTTAAGATCTACTTATATATAGCTTGCCAGTTTTCCTTCTCACACCCCCAACTCCCCGGAATTTGCTTGCCTCAAGCTGGGAACAAACCTTGTCTTTTGGGAAGCAACTAGTCTCAAGCCAGGAAAGACGCCTTGGTTGCAAAAGCTTAAATGCGAGCCTTATATTTACAGGTAATTGAGGTGACCTGTTTGAATTCTAGATCCATCTTCTCCTTGTCATATGACTTCTGCTTCAGTATTTCAGCTTCAATTGAAGCTCAGATAGTGGGAGCACAGAAAACAAAAGAGGAACAAGTGTGGGAATGCATTGTGCACCACCTTCGTACTCCCACACGGAGGTCATGTTCAAAGAGGTTCTGAACGGCAAGTTCTCTGTGACCGCCTGATTTAACTAGCTGGAATCTCGTAACTGGAGTGTGGAGAAAGGAGCCTGGCACATGGTTCTCTTTTGATGTTACCATAATTGTCAGAATGAAGATGCTGCTTTGCAGCATTTAATTTTACAGGTAATGAAAATCCAATCTCAGTGTGCTCTATATGATGAATGTCTAGGGGACCTCACCTCTTGCTGCTTTTCGGGGTTTGACTGATACAAATTGATGCTAAGTTTAAACTTATTAGGCCATCACTGGGTCATTAGATATACCACATGACAAAGGTGATGCTAGAAAACCAAAAGCTTAGAAGATTTTTTTTTAAAAAAAGCCACTGTATTCATCCCCAAAGTGCAATACTCCCAGGTAGGTCTGCTCACATATTGAGGTTCAGGAGTGAGCTGATTTAGGCTGACCATATGGAAAAGAGGACCAGGAGCCCTGTATCTTTAACAGTTGTACAGAAAAGGGAATTTCAGTAAGTGTCATTTGTATGCATGCAGCACCTGGTGAAATTCCCTCTTCATCACAATTAAAGCTTCAGGAGCCCTGCCCCCTTTTGTATCTGCTCACTAGGGCAGGGCTCATGCAGCTTTAACTGTTGTGATGAGGAGGGAATTTCATCAAGGGCTGCATGCATACAAATGACACCTGCTGAAGTTCCCTTTTCTATACAACTGTTGAAGATACAGGAGCCTTGTCCTCTTTTCCATAGCTGATTTCAATGCTCAAATCCCTAGCAGCAGAAGACAGGTTATCATTGGGTGTGGGGCTAGGTCAGTAGTAGTGTACATTCATTTCTGAGTCCAATTGCAATGGTTGGTGTTGACTTTTAAGGTCCTAAAAACCGCCCAGAGAGCTTTGTGAACGGCCCAGAGAGCTTCGGCTATTGTGTGGTATAGAAATGCAATAAATAAAGAAACAAATGGCTTGGGATCAGAGTATCTAAAGGAATGTCTCAGCAGAGACAGTAAGTGAATCAGGTGAGGTGTCCAGAGCACAGCTTTATCCAGTTTTCTTGAATGTATTTCATTTGGTACAGCTTGCGGCCATTGACAGGGTGTTTGGACAGGTTCATTCAACCACTTCTGCATTGGGTCCTTGCATCTCTTGACTTATCAAAACTGTCAGGGAGGGAGAAGATAGCTGAGCCAGTGAGGTGATCAATGCAACCTTGCAAGAGGAAATGTTCCCAAGCCACCTGAAAGAAGTGGTGGTTATCCCACTCTTGAAGAAACCCTCCTGGAAGAACTTAACTTTAGACTGGTGGCAAAAGTTACTTTCCTGGGTAATGTCCTTGACTGGGTGGTTGCCAACCAGCACCAGACACTGTTGGATGACATCTATTATCTGGGCCCATTTCAGTTGGGATTCAGGCCAAGTTGGGATTCAGGCTGTGGAAGAGCCCCATATGATTGCCAATTTTGGGAGAGAGACAAGGGGAGTGTGACCTTGTAGATTCTCCTTGTTCTCTTGGCAGCTTCTGATACTATCAACCATGGTAGCCTTCTGGGATGATTGTCTGAGTTGGGAGTGGCATGTACTGCGTTGCAGTGGTTCCGCTCTGCTTGGATGGTTGGCTCCAGAAGGTGGTGCTTGGGGGAAATTGCATAACCCCATGGGCTTTCCAGGATGTAGTTCCACAGGGGTCAATTTTTGTCCCCCAAGCTATTCAACATCTACATGAAACTGATGAGTGTGGTCATCCAGAGTTTTGGAGTGCATTTTCATCAGTGTGCTGATGACACGCACCTTGATTTCTCCTTTTCACCTTCATCCGGTAAGGCTGTGAATGTGCTGGGAGTTGTCCTGTAGTCAGCAAAGCACCTTGGAGAGCTCCTTTAGAGTTCTGATTGGTTCTGACTGAAACCCAGGGCGGTTTCACCGCTCCACTGACATTGGAGCTACAAGGCTCCACTGGGAAGACTTATGGTCTTATGACAGCCTTCCCCAACCCGGTGCCCTACAAATGTGTTGACTACAATGCCCATCATCCCCAGATGGTACAGTATTGCCATAACATCTGGAGGGCTCCAGGTTGGGGAAGGCTGCACAATAGTTTGGGTCCCTTCCAACTTGAAGGTGCTTGTTCTAAGGTTCAAAAGAAACATTCTCCTAATAGCGCATAATGGATCTATCCGTGATTGTTTTCTCTACTCTCCTGCAAGTCCAATTCCAATCGGGACTATGGCACTTCAGGAGAGGTTAGTTTAAGCTTCTCCATCCACCCATTTTCGGTGGGGGGAGTGGGGTTGGAATTAAAAAAAGAAAAAATCTCCATTGTTAAGTAAATTTGCAGTGATAGGTTGCCACAGGACTTAAATAGTAGCCTGTTGGCTCTTAATGGCTGGCCTTATCAATGGCCAGCAAAGATCAGAATGGGATGCCTCTTTCCCTCTCCCCTCCTGTGTGCAGAAACTGCAGGAAAAGGCACATGCACAGAACTCAGCTTGGGTGCTGAAGCATCGTAGGGTACCGGCTGTTCCCCTGAAAGACCTGATGTGGGAGCAGCTGTCTTTGGTGTGCTGGTTGGAGTGCAAAGCTGTAAGTCCCCCATCACAAATAGTACTGAATGCCATTAATTCCTCAGTGACCTGACTCCGGAGGGGCAAACCCCAGGGAGGCACTGCACTCCTGAGACTTCTCCACCTTCAGATGGCACAGAGATCAAGGCAGCTGAAGGAATATCAAATCTTCCTCGAGAATTGAGAACTGCAAGAAGAAGGTGAATTTGAGATCTTCCTGGAACTTATGAACGGATTAGTACAAATGTAGAGAATCTGCTGGATCAACAGAACAAGCCCTTTATGGGATATAACATTTCTTCTTTCAAAGGAAAGCCCTTCTTTAGGAAACATTCCTCAGATGCAACAGGTACAGAGATATGTCTTTTATGCCTCTTTACAACAACGTACAAGAATCGGGCTCATCAAATTGTTCATTGCTTTACTGCATTTGTATGCCACCTTCCCTCCAGGCAGCCTGCACAGCATTCCTAGACAGTCTCCCACCTAGGCACTCTGCATAGCTTCATCAAGGTTGCTACATCAAGATTGCTGCTTCCAACCATGACCTGCCCAAGCTCACGACAGAACAAAGTCCCAACGTTCCACTATCTGTGTTGCAGATCTCGATGCAATAAATAAATAAAATATGCAACCCTATTGCCCTAATTTTTTAAAAAAATCACCTTTATTTAGTTCTACTCAAGTAATTTCCTGGGCTCTGATGATTAAGACCCATGTTTATTCCTCCTTGAAAACACTGTGGAGGAGGCAAGCTGTAGGTATGCACCAGTTAAGAAAACGTCAATAAACGATAGAGAAATAGACCTAAAGAGAGCCCTTTAGATGGGGCTGAGAGAAAAACAGGGAAATCCTGAGATGGAAATGAACATGGCAGTGCATAATCAGCTAAGCAGAGCATCCTGTTCAAGTCACATTGACTAGAATAGGGTGCAGAATCCAATATTGCCTGAATGCCAACAGGACCCCGGAGCTAATGGTTCTGAAAGCAACTAGAAATGAATGGAAACGCTTGTTCCTGGACCACGGCCAGTCAGCGGAGCTCGCAGGAGGGAGCTGTTCTCATCTGTCTTGATCCAGAAATGATCTGTCCATTTCCAAGCAGTGGAGGCTGGTGGCTCTGATGCCGGTGGTGTGGTGAATTTGCACCGTGTTGCAGTCAGAACCCATCTGAACCCATCTGAGCTTGGATAGCTCTGCACCTTGGAAAACTCCTTTAGAGTTCTGTCTGGTTCTGACTGAAACCCAGAGCGGATTCACCACCCCATTGACATCGGAGCCACCAACTTCCACTGTTTCCAGGGTTGCTTTAGGAAGTACTAACTCCTCCCCCTTGCACTAGCGGTGGGTCCCAAGGTGCAACAGAATGACTGGAAGCCCAGCAGGAGTGACAGATACCTGCCCCTGACTGGCATGAGAGCCTCTCTATGAGCTTTATCACACCAGCGTTATACTGTGCAATCACTGCAAATGGCATGCAAAGGACTCAGAAGTTTTCCTCCTTATAATCTGCTTTGATTGTGAAGTACTCCCATGCATCCTGCCTTAATTGTGCTATAAAGCCAAAAGATTCGCCGTATTTAACCCCTATTTTTTGAGCATGTCTTTCAAGCCGCTGCTGGGGCGCAGCAGGAGGATTTTAAAGAAATGCTTACATCTGCATGAGCTTTAAAGATAAAGACACCAAAATTGGAACATTAATAGATATTAGGGAGAGCCTTAAGCATACCAAATTTGAATTGGATTGGGTCATCTGTTGATTTTTTATGATTTTTTTACATTTCCCCCCTTAAATTCACTTCCTGGTATGCAAAGGATCGCTGTCGCCTAGTAGCAAAAACAACAACAACGGCGAAAGTTTAGTGCTACGGGGATAATCCGAGGGAAGCAGGTATGTGGGATGAAGCTATAAGACTGCCAACTTTTAAACAAGCCTTTTAGCACTGTATAGCTAAAATATGCTTGATCTGTAGAAATCCACATTTTCTCTATGCTGAGACAAGATTCACCTTCTAATGTCCACAGATCAAGTGACTGTCAAAGGCACAGCACAAGAGCAGACAATGAAGCCGGCTACTTAGCAATGCTGCAAAGAGGTGGGCTCAAATGGCCTCTCAAAACTCTCCAGACTTTTTGTGGGCAGAGGAAGTCAACACATTTCTCCAAGAGGAGAAGAAATTCTCCAACACTTTCTCAACAAATAGGGCTTGCTATTGGCAGAGGTTGTAGCCAGCTTCTTTCTTTTATCCTAAGGATTTTTTGGGGTGGGTGTGTCCCCTCCCACTTCCACTACTGTGCTGAGGTTTCCATCATTCTCAGGGCATTTTGTAATTTATTTTGAATTTCTTTTAGTGGTGTTTTTGAGCTTACTTAGGCAGGATCTACACTACTGCTTTATAACGGTTTATAATAGTATTAACATAAATGGTATTGACAGCTGTTGGGGCCCAAAATGTATACCATTTTCTAACCGTTTTCAAAGTGTCATATCCTGGTTGGTGTAGATCCAGCCTTAGGGCGGATCTACACGGCGTACTGACGGCACTTGTGTTCGCCTGCAGTGCGCCCCGAAAACAATGGTGTAGATCCTGCCCAGAAGAGGCGGAGGAAGAGGCGGAGGAGGAGGTGGCTGGGGAATCCGGCCGCGTCCTTGCTGCCACCGCCGCCCACCTCCCCACCGGCCTTCTTCCACCGAGCTCTCCGACCCAGGTGGCTCTTTCGCCGGCAGCAGGAGGCCGGTGGGGAGGTGGGCGGCGGCGGCAAGGACGCGGCCGGATTCCCCAGCCTCCTCCTCCTCCGCCTCTTCCTCCGCCTCTTCTGGGCAGGATCTACACCTTCGTTTCCGGGGCGCACTGCAGGCGCACGCAAGCGCCTTCAGTACGCCGTGTAGATTCCCTCTTAATCACTGTTTTCTTTCATTACACATCTCTCCATTGCGCTGCAGGCTCCCAAGCCGCTGCCACTTCCTTAACTGAAAAATCCCCAAGGGAGGAATTACCTCATGATATCTTCCCCTGGGCCTTAATTGAAATGCGGGAAGCCGAAAAGGCTAAGGGCTGCCACAGAGAGGATTGTACAATGAAAGACAAGACACTCTCTCTCTCTCTCTCTCTCTCTCTCACACACACACACACACACACACTCCTTGGCCACCTCTTAAGTAAGCTAAGCCTAAGAACCCTGAACTCTACCTCTGAGAATTTCTCCAAAATTCCTTCTCCCTTGCATTTCTTTTGAAAACAATTTCTTTTGGATCCAACTGAATGGCAATGGTCGGAAACAATACGGGAGACATTTTCAGCACAGCACTAGAGCTGCAGTCTCACACAGCTCCTACTTGTGTGTGGTGAGGTAGTGATGTTTGTCTGTCTCTCCTACTCTCCCCTCCCCCGCTGCCCCCAATGTGCCATTTCTAATCTACCACTTGGCTACCTCTGGTCACCTTGGGCAGGTATTTCTTAGACAGCCCCATAGCCAAGGTTCTGAAATGGTAGAATTTCTCCCAGGTAAATGTTCCCTGCTGCCATTTTGAACTTCGATTCAAAAGCAACAAGTATGGTGGTGGAGGAGGCATTTCTGTAAAATCAGGCCGGCCAAAAATAAATCCAGGAGACGAAGTTTTATTTCTGATAGATTACGTCAGATGTGTCCATTTTTATGGTTATGCCGAAGCCATTTGTAAGGTGTTCATCCATCACTTCAGCTATTACAATGAAAGGCATGTCTGGATCAGAGTGATAGATGTGCTGCTATCATTAACAGTAAGGTACGCTTACTGCAAAGTAGTTGCGGAGAAACAAGGAGATTTGTCAATTTTGCCATTGAAGGGAGACACTAAACTAGGTCCTTTAATCTCACCTTGCACCGGACGTAGGTACATCAAGGGAAGTTATATTCATATTGCTGCAGAAAAATGTTAAATAAAACCATTCAAGTGTTTAATGTGCCAGCTCTGCTGTGTGCCCTTATAGTGGGGATTTACTTTTTTATTTTTATTTTTAATAAGCAGCAGCCAATGCACTTTGCTTTCTGAGAATGCTTTCCCCCTTCTCTTTGAAGTGCTCATCCCACCTTCTGATTACCTTGCATATTCAACTCCCTTGAAAATCTGCCTGAAGAAATCAAATGGGGCACAGCCCATTGTGTGTGGGTGGGTGGGGGGCCGGGGAGGGAGCCAACCTTGACGTTGTCACACAGTGATGGAAATGGAGAACACAGTCAGGAGGTCTTAGGGCAATGTGCCTCTTGCCGCCACCTTTTCTTCAACCAAACAGATAGATCCAAATGTCATTGGTTTGTTTTCTTCCATAAATGAATTGCATAGTGCTTCTGCTGCTGGCTACTGTCTGTTACAAAGTGCTGAGCATGTACCGAGCATGGAGCATCGAGGAAAGGTTCCTGCTGGATCCCAGACAATGGTGGCCGGTGGCATTTTAGGCATTTTCTTCTGGGATTTTGCTTTTGGCCAACACAGCTACCTTTGCTTTTGGAGGTGACCTTAAGTCAGTCACTGTAAATCTTTAAGGCTATCCTACCTCAAATGTTGCTGGGAGGATAACATTTAAAACAGAGCAATAACAACAAAGACCCATTTCCTTTCTGTAGTCTATTTGAAATGAGTCTGTGTGTATGAGTCCAAGTCTTAAAAGGGCAGAAGAAGGGAATACTTCATAATCATCCTCAAAGCACTTCATATAACTAATCTCAGTAATGTTTGCGACAGCCCTGCAAGGCGGGTCAGCATCGTTCTCTTAATCCATATACTGCAGATTTGGGGAGGGGTGGAAGGAGTATCAATTTCAAAAGAAAAGGGCTTGCCTATAGGCACCCACTGAGTTGAAGGTGGAAAAGACATAGAATGCTGTTGCCTGCTGAGTCGGACCATTTGTCCATCTAGCCCAGCAGTAGGGTAAGGACAGGATATGGAAAGGAGGACAGGACTCCTGTATCTCTAACAGTTGTATAGAAAAGGGAATTTCAGCAGGTGTCATTTGTATGCATGCAGCACCTGGTGAATTTCCCTCTTTATCACAAAAGTTAAAGCTGCAGAAGCCCTACCCTCTTGACCAGATACAAAAGAGGGCAGGGCTCCTGCAGCTATAACTGTTGTGATGTGGAGGAAATTTTATCAGGTTCTTCATATATATAATTGACACCTGTAGAAATTCCCTTTTCTATGCAACTGTTAAGGGTACAGGAGCCCTGTCCTCCTTTTCATATGTTCACCCTACCCAGGGGTGCAGAACGTCAGGAATGGAGGACAAATCTGGCCCACCTGCTGTCCAAATCCAGCCCTCCAAGGTTCCCTACATGGCCCTGATCCCTGACCCAGGCCCCTTCCCCCCACCCCAACCAAATCACCAGTCATTTGGTGGTTTCCTGGCTTTTGAAATGCTTGTCCTAAAGTTTAGTTACTGGTAGTAAGATTTTTATGCTAAAATATTCAGAGGGGCTGTATTTGTATTTTGGTCCCATTCCTTTTTGCCTTTAGCCCTGTCTACCCCTGGAATATGGCCCCTGAGCTTCTTTGAAATGGAATTTGGCCCTCGTGCTAAAAGAGGTTCAGCATCCCTGATCTAGCCCAATATTGCACACTCTGACTGGCAGCAGAACTCCAAACCAAATTTCACAAGGAAATTATTTGTCTATGACAACAGGGTTGTTGAAAGCCCTCCCCCACAAAAAACCAGATCATTGCCCATCCAACGAACAGTAAAAACCAGATCTAGGGTATGTCCTGCTACATGTGTTGGGCCAACAATGTACTGAGACAGCCCCATGGTTGTCATGGTAGCCATGAAGCCCGGAGTGGGCCCTGTCAGGGCAGTTTTGGTGTGGATATTGAAGTCCCCACAAAACCACAGTTCTAGGGTTCTCCAACACCACCTCCAAGACCACCCCAGCCAGCTCGGGCAGGCAGACTGCTGGGCAGCAGGGTGAGTGGTACACCAGCAGCATATCTGTTCTGTCTCTTTGGTCCAGCACAAGGTACAACCCCTCAAAACTGGTACTAGGATGGATGGGCTTCCTTGTAAGGAAGATGGAATCTTTATGGATGATGGCAACTCCCCCCACTCTAATCTAGGCTGGTGCTGCACCAAGTATCCAGGTGGACAGAGCTGAGACAGATCCACTCCACCCAGCTCATCCACCCAGGTCTCAGTAATGCACACTAGGTCAGCCCTTTCCTCCACAATCAAGCCATGGATAGTGGTTGTTTTTATTGTGCACTGACCTGGCATTCAAAAGCAGCACCAGCAGATCAGAGGGTGGGCTGATAGGGCAACCTGGATCTTGAGATATGGGGGAAGGACTGAAAGTTAGCATGGATTTCAAATATATGTCCCACCTTTCCCTTACCTGACATGTCCAACCTTTTTGACCTCACCTACAACTGCTCCCATTTAAAGCAAAAACAAGACTACTCACAGCCAACCCTATGCATGTCTACTCAGAAGTAAATCCCACTGAATTCAATGGGACTTTCTCCCAGGTAAGTAGATATAAGACTGCAACCCTAGCCATGTACCCTGTAGGTGTGCAAATTTGCTGATGGATTTGATTTAACTTCCATTGCTCAAAGCAGTTGCATGAAGAGATTCACAAAATCATCCCCCGCCACCAACGCTCAGTTTAAATTTTTTTTTTGGGGGGGGGGAAATAATCAAGATTAAGTTTTTCAAGAAGTCATAATTGCATTTACTATCCTGGGGAAGCGACATGTTCTGGCTTTGTATTTGGATTCCGAAATCTTTATCTTGGGATTCAACACATACACATGTGCAATGGACACAGTGTGTTCACCACTGATTTTGATAAACCATTCTGTGAAACTAGCAACTTCAGCTTTGTAACCAAACTATCTCCAGACCCAGATTTTCACAAATTATGTTTCCAAGTTTGTTTTAAAAACATTGAGCTGGGGAAAAATGACATTCAGTTCTAAAATTTGGAAGCTTGAATCTCAGTTTCATCTCAGCTTAGAATGTAAAACATCTCTAAAATGGGAGCAAGGGGGCAGGGCAGAATCACTGATAAATCTGAAGTTCTGTTTTTAATGGATAGTGATTTCAATGTCCCTAGGCAGGGTGACGGACTTGACCTAGGTGACGGACTTGACCTTGGGGGAGCTAGGGGTGGCAACGGCCAACAGAAAGCTCTGGCGTGGGCTGGTCCATGAAGTCACAAAGAGTCGGAAGCGACTGAACGAATAAACAACAACAGGCAGGGAAAAGAGGCCATCCTTCAAGTGGGAGAGAGCCCTGGTTTTGCACATAAAAGCATTTTGGATGTAAAACATCCTATGTCCAGTTCCCAATACGTTTTTTCTAAAAGGGTAGTAGGGCTAAAAAAGATACTTGTCTGAGAACCACCTAGAAACTAGCTTCTGCCAGTTAGAAAATGCAGCACTGGTCCACATGGACAAGTGGTCTGATTCAGGAAAAAAAAATCTACTTATAAGAAGATGGAAACTGCACTATGGTGTGACATGTCTGCATAAAGACAAGCAATTTATCAGGCAATCATGGGCACCCTGTTTCTCCCAGGTGAATCCACTGTTCAGCTAATGACAGCTATTCTCTGGAGTGCTTTCTCCAACTGTAAAGTATGTTTGCAACAGACCTGCAGCACTGAACAATGCGCATAAACAAGCATAATGGGCATGCACATGTATTCCACCCACCCAAGAAAGAATATCTCTTATTCCACAAAAGTATATGTTGAGGCATAAATCTTGCTGTAAGGAGGTCACCTTGGTTCAAGGAAGAAAGTATAGTGTGAGAAGAAAATATTCTGTCTGGAAGCCCCTCCACAACCTGAAACCTTCCAGATGTTTGGACTCCAATTCCCATCAGCCCCATCCAGTATCAGATAATGGGATCTGTAGGGCTCCAGCTTCAAGAATGCTGCTTCATTTGGTTCCTGTTAATATCACATTTATACCTTACTCTTGCTCCAAGTGAGGCATTCACTGGAGTAATGCTATTTTATTCCCACAACAACCCTGTGAGGTAGGCTGGGCTGAGAGTGTGTGATGAACCCAAGGTCACCCAGTGAGCTTCATGGCTTAGTAAGAATCTGAACCCAGCTCTCTGTATCCAATATCCAAACACTAATCAATGCACTACACTAGTTTCAACTGATTAATTGGTTGAGTCTAATTTCAAATCAGTATGACAAAATGCTAATCAGTGGATTTGATTAAAGGTGCACAAGTTACTTTTGTGGAGGCTATCTTGGTGATGGTGTAATGAAAAAGGAATGAAAAAGACAATATTAAAGATCGTTTCCCTTCTAGCAACGAGTGTTAGCTTTTGCTCATTAAAATTGCAAGTTCCCTACACTCTCAAAAAGAGATACCTATACTGGAGTTTAAGTAATATGTAAATTTAATGAAATTTAATTAATGCATGAATTGATTAATGACTTAAAAGGCAGATGGATGAACCAGCTAATATTCTTTGATCAGTTGATATCCCTAGAAAATACATATACAACTCAAATCTTGGGAGTGACAAACATATTAGTGACAGACAGATCCAACAGTTCTGAACTTCAGATCGTGGTATGTTCATGGGAGAGGGGCACAGATGGAGAAAATTAATAGATCTTCCTCTGCATACTTTTAAAGAAACACTTTATTTATGTTCCTCTCAAATGTCGCCACAGATTAAGACCCCAAAAGAGTGAACGCAAATATCCCATCACTTTTTCTGGTAACACCCACTAGAGCAGGCTTTCCAAACCTGGTGGCCTCCAAATGTTTTGGACTTCAATTCCCATCAAACTCAGACAGCACAACCAATCATCAAGAATCCTGGAAGCTGTAGTTGAAAACACCTGGAGAGCACCAGGTTGGGGGAAGCTGCACTAGAATCCAGTGGAAGCTGGTGGCTCTGATGTCGATGGGGCAATGAATCCGGGTTTCTGTCAGAACCAGTCAGAAGCCTAAAGGAGCTATCCAAAGTGATTCTGGCTGGTTCTGACTGAATCCTGAAGCAGATTTGCTACCTAACTGACATCAGGGCCACCAGGCTCCACTACTAGAATCTCTCTCTCTCTCTCTTTCTCTCTCTCTCTCTCTCTCCCTCTCTCTCTCTCTCTCTCTCTCTCACACACACACACACAGAGCATTGAAGGCAAGCTGCAACATAATGTCTCCCCACCCCCTCATGGCTGATTACGTATTGAGGAATAGTAGCAAACTCTTATGCCACAATGAAAAATCTACAGATTCTTGCAGGCAAGAGAAGTGAGCAGCTTCTATTCCTGCCGAGCCTATGTAGATTTTTCATTCTGCCATGACGTTTTCAAAATATATTCCTCCAAAACATTGCGTCAGAACCGGCCCTGAGTAAGCTTCCACCACGTCTCTGTCGCATGAGCGGGGGGGTGGGGGTGGGTTGGTGAAGAGAAGGGAGCACAAGAGTTTTTGAGATGCGCAACCCTTGCTCTTGCAAAAAGGGTATGTCTGAGGAATGTACGTGGCTACACAAACACATTGTGGGTACGGCAAAATTACCCACCACAGCACACACACACACACACACACACACACACACACACACACACTTAGCCTTTGTGTGGAGATCTCTCCCACACACAGCTCCTTCTTGGAGGAGGAAAAGCATACATAAAAACAATGTTAAGAAGTGTGTTTCTTCTGATACACAGTTCCAGCTTTCCAAGTGGGCCTCTTCTTTCATCCACATCTTCTGCCTTCAGGGTAAGATTTCTCAGACTTGGGGGAGGCTCCTCCTCTCTGGCACAACTCCAGTTGTGAGAAGGAGGTTGCTCTCCCAGAGGTCTGCAATCCTCAGGCCATGTTTTCTCTCACAATTCCCTCCAAGGGTTGGAAGAAGGAGGCTCATGCAGAACTTCTCATGGGCTTTGATACATGTTTGGAGATATGCAACCGCAACCAGTTTTTAAATCTTACTTGAAAATGTTTCTTTTTTCAAAAGCTTATAATCCGTATTGTGATGATACTAGTTTTTATTATTAGTTTTATTGTCCCCCATGCTGGTTGGCCTTCCCCTCCCTGTATGTTTGTTATTGTGGTTTTCTAATGTAAGCCATAGGGCAGGGTGTTGGGTATTCTATTTTATTTTGTTCTGTACAGCAGCATGAATGTTAATGGTGCTATATAAATAAATATCAATATTATTATTATTATTATTATTAATAATAATAATAACCATTGTTGTACCTCTGTTGTACAAAAGAAAATCTTGACAGGAAGTGTATTCCTGAGGTGGTGTTGTAGTAGTTAGAGTGTAAGAATACAAGCAGGGAGGCAAAGGTTCAAGTTCCATGAAGCTCTCTGGGTGTCCTTGGTCCAGTCACTACCTCACAGGATTGTTGCGAGGATAAAATGTGGCCTCAAGCTTCTTAGAGGAAATGTGCGATATAAATGTAATAAACTAACATGGGCTGTTTGTGAGGAAGGGCAGGAATATATATATATATATATATATATATATATATATATATATATTCTGTGAGAGATTCTCTGTAGGCCTATTGAGACAACACATTAAGCCATGGTTAGGGTACTAACTCTTTTGCAGCAAATGGTTAGCAAGTGTGTCTAAACCATGGTTATATAGCCACATGACAACCTATGCCATAATGATTAGCTCAAAATGTTTAACCATCATGGTTTAGCATGTTGCCTGAACAGGGCCTCTGTGTGTGTGTCCCCACACATACCAGCCTTGAAATGTCTGTCCTTAATACAGTTCAAGCTTTTTTGGAATGCATTCAGTTGCCAGACTGAGAATCCATCCTACTCAACCCTTACTCAGATTAGGTCTCACATACATTCTGCTCATGTTAGATATAGTACTATACAGCCTCTGGTGTGGAGTTCTCAGGGTAAAGTCCAACAGAAGTCCTACTTAGAGCATACCCATTGAAATAAATGGGACTTGAGTTAGTCATTCATTTCAGTGGGTCTACTCTAAGGAGGACTTATGTTGGGTTTTTATCCTCATGTCACAAAGGGATTCGTACTTTAAGGGAGATTTTACATGCACACAGATTTCCTGCTTGATGAAGCATACCCTTTTCACTTGAAACAAAGGACAACAGTTTGATGTATGTTAGAGAGAGCTGGGAGGGGATCTCTCTCTCTCTCTCTCTCTCTCTCTCTCTCTCTCTCTCTCTCATACACACACTCTTTGGGGGGAATATCAGGCACACAGCCCCTACTAACATAAGAAGAGCCATGCTGGATCAGACCAAGGGTCCATCTAATCCAGCACTCTTTTCCCTCAGTGGCCAACCAGCCGTCAACCAGGGACCCACAAGCAGGACACAGTGATAGCACCCTCTGACCCATGTTCACCAGCAGGTGATGAATATAGGCTTACTGCCTCTGATACTGGAATCAGAAGCAGGTATTTGGAAGAAAACTTCTACACTGCCCTTGATGACTTATAGATGGTTTGTGAGGAGCAGGAGAGGAAACACCACAACACCTCCTCTGCATGGGCTTCCCCAATCCTCCAATTCAAGAGTCTTCTTGAAGATATCTTACTCTATCCTTTCACAACACGAAACTTATATACATGCATAGTCAACACTGTAGGATGCAGTATCAGCTTTCACCTCCTGGTTTAAAGAGGTTGGGGAGTGGGGAGCATGTAGTCCTGGTGGAGAGTTTGTTTATTACATTTATATTTTACTTTGCTTCCAAGGAACTCAAGGCCATGTACATGGCCTCTCCCACCCCACCCCACCCCACCCATCCCATCTACATAGTGACCATGTGAGGTAGGACAGGCCCATGGTCACTCACTGAGCTCCCTATCCGTGTGGGGATTTGAACGGGGGTCTCCTGAGCCCTGGACTGATACTCTAACCTGGGGTTAAGCAACCTGGTGCTCTTGAGATATTTCAGACTACAACTCCCATCATCCCTGATAAAAGTTGTCTTCAAAAACATCTGGAAGGTGCCAGGTTGCCTCTCCATTCAGTCTAACCATGATATTACACTGGCTCTTGATATCCCATCCCTTGACTTGTGGTGGTGTGTGGGGGGGGATTGCTCTCGTGTAGCTTTCCCCAACCCCCATCATCCCCAACCATTGGTCATGCAGACTGATGGGAGTTGTATTTCAAAATATCTGGACAGCACCAGGCAGTGGAGGCTGGTGGCCCCAATGTCAGTGGGTTTCAGTATTAGTCAGAACTCAAAAGGATCTATCCAAGGTGCAGAAGATCACACTGTTAGAGCTCTTTTAGAGTTCTGACTGGTTCTGACTGAAACCCATAGTGGATTCACCACCCAACTGATAACAGAGCCACCAGCCACCACTGATGCCAGGTTGGGGGAAACTGCCAAGGATTGTCGAAGTTGCCTGCATTATACACTCCTTCTGTGATGTGTCAAACAGGTCTCCTAATTTGGGGTTGGAAAACTCTCTCACTCATACAGCACCTGCTCCATAGAGTCTTCTCCCCCCCCCCTCCCCTGCCCCATACAAACACACACAAGCAAACTTACTTTGCAGTTCCACACTTGGTGTTTTTCGACACACACAAAACTTCTGACTTGAAGGCAGAAAACCCTGACTCTTCAGGACTAGTTACCACAACTATCCTGGTGGTGGTGGAATAAATTTTGTCACCTCCCGAATATTTGGGGAGATTGATGCTGGAGGAGAGTAATAGACCTGATCCGTGCTTTGCCTGGTCTTTCCATCCTCTCCTGCCCCACGCATTTAGCAACGCATTATCTCTGTGTCCTGCGGGTGTGACTGTCACCGAGGCGATACATACAGAAACTTATACCCCGCATTCCTTCATCCCGATTTACTGCTGCTTATCCTGCCTCACTCATCCCTCTCCCCCCCACTGCGTGCACTCTATTAGCATGCACTGAAAGGCAGCGGGGAAATAAATCCACCTCTTTACTCTTCTTTAACCATCTTGCGCGGGAGCGCTGCAGGGCGATTCAAGGGATAAGTAACTCGGAGTAAGCGGTTTGGAACACCAAGGTGCCTCGCACTATGTGGGTCTCCGCTGCCTCGCTTTGGTAGGGCTTGGAGGTGGCAGTCACCCCCTCTCCTGCTAGGGGGGCGCCTGTCCCGTCCCCCCATCTTTCCTGCCCCCCTCAGCGGGGCCAAAACGAGCCATTCCTTCTTACCTTCCCCGCGCGGACTTCTGGGGCTCTTCCTCCTCCTCCTCCTCCTCCTGCTCCTCCTTCAGCTGGGCTCCGTCCTGTGCACGGGCAAACTTCGCCGGTCCACCGCGGCGCCCATGGCTGCGTCCTCCGCTCCCCGGGGTGGGAGAGTGGAAGGCGCGCCCCGGGGCGGATCAGCACCAAGAGGGGGCGGACAGCGCTCCTCGGCAGCTCGCTGCCTGCCTGCCTGCCTGCCTGGCTGCTGCCACCACTGCGGCGCCGGACTGTGCGTCTGAGGCAGGAGGCGAGTGGCGCGCGGTCCTGCCTCTGTCTGCCACCCACGGAGAGCGGCGGGTGAGTGTCGGGACCACGAGAGGGAGGGACGAGGCGCGGAGGGGTGGAGAGAAGGGGGGCACAGGGGGAGGGACGGGCCGCGAGTGGGGCGGGCTGGGGGGGGGTTGGAGGAGAAGGGAAGGGGCCGGCTGGGACGTGCAGCGCTTTTCTTCTGGAGTCTTTTTACGCACGATTTAAGCGGGTGAATCGTGTGACTTTTTAATCGGTTGGTTCATCGATGTTCGTGCGCGCAACCGTGGTTCTGAAGGAGGGGAAACCTTGGTTCTTAGAGAATGCCGGTGGTGGAAGGCACATCAGCAACATAATAACCCCCGCCCCCATCACCGTTTAGGAAGGGGTGAAGGCTTCTCACTAAGGTGGCACATGTACGGTTTTTGGTTTTCTTTGGGGTTTTTTTTTTAAAGGATTTGTATTTCTTTTCTTCTTCTTTTTGAGAGGAGCCATTTGGGACATCTGCTGATCAACTGATCGTGGTACCTTTGTAATCAGTTTTTAAAAAACAACACTCTTCACTTATAAAAATGTGCCTGAATAGACACTGCATCACGGCCCTCCAGTGTCATGGGGTGTTGAATTATTATTATTATTATTATTATTTATTTATATAGCACCATCGATGTACATGGTGCTGTACAGATAACACAGTAAATAGCAAGACCCTGCCGCATAGGCTTACAATCTAATAAAGTTGTAGTAAACAATAAGGAGGGAAAGAGAATGCAAACAGGCACAGGGAAGTGTAAACAGGCACCGGGAAGGGTGAAGCTAACAGTATAGAGTCAGAACAAACTCAAAGTTTAAAAGCTATAGGGAAAAGAAAAGTTTTTAGCTGTGTTTTAAAAGCTGTGATTGAGTTGGTAGTTCTCAGGTGTTCTGGAAGAGCATTCCAGGCATGAGGGGCAGCAGAGGAAAATGGGCGAAGCCGAGCAAGGGAAGTAGAGACCCTTGGGCAGGCAAGAAGCATGGCATCAGAGGAGCGAAGAGCACGAGCGGGGCAGTAGTGTGAGATGAGAGAGGAGAGATAGGCAGGAGCTAGACCGTGAAAAGCTTTGAAGGTCAACAGGAGAAGTTTATATTGGATTCTGGAGTGAATTGGGAGCCAGTGAAGAGATTTCAGAAGCGGAGTGACATGGTCAGAGCGGCGGGCCAGGAAGATGATCTTAGCGGCAGAGTGGTGGACAGAGACCAGCGGACTGATGTGAGATGAGGGGAGGCCAGAGAGGAGGAGGTTGCAGTAGTCCAACCGAGAGATAACCAGTGCGTGAACGAGAGTCTTGGCAGAAGAGACAGACAAAAATGGTCGAATCCTGGCAATATTATACAGGAAGAAACGACAAGATTTAGCTACTGCCTCGATATGAGGAATAAAGGAGAGCGAGGAATCAAATATAAAGCCAAGGTACTCTACCTTGGATAGCTCCTTTAGAGTTCTGACTGGTTCAAATTGAAACCCAGAGTGGATTCACCTCCTTACTGACTTCGGAGCCACCAGCCTCCTCTGACCCCAATTGACAGGGAAGGAGCCTGCCAAACTCTTCTGGCTCTCTCTGCCCCTTTCCTGTTCCACAGTTAGGCTGAGATTAGTCCAAGGGCCAAAGACTTAGTCCCAACTTTGCAGGGCAGGTCCAAGTTATTTTGCTGCCTGAGACAAAGAGCAAGATGGTGCCCCCCTCCCTGCCCCACCCATGAACAGAAGCTGACCCAACTGGCAGCTGAATCTTACTTCATCACTCATGATAAGACAGTGTCTTCCACCCCTCCTAGGGTCTTGCTATTTACTGTTTTACTCTGTACAGCACCATGTACATTGATGGTGCTATATAAATAAATAATAATAATAATAATAATAATAATAATAATAATAATAATAACTGCAGGCTAGGTAAGGGATTGCTGGAAAGGTTGTGTGTCTTCCTACACCTCACCACCACTTCCTGCCCCCACCCCATCACTTGCAACCTGAGGCAGTTGCCTCATTCTACCTAATGGTAGGGCCAGCCCATGTCAAGTGCAACACTAACCACTACAGAAGACTTCTCCAATTTGGCACCTTCCTGATGTGTTGGACTACAACTCCCATTATTCCCATTGGTCATGTTGGCTGGGGTGATAGGTGTTATAGTCCAACAGGTGTGCCAGACTGGAAGAAGGCTGCAGTATACTGGTCACACTGTCTGTCCTGCCATTGTCTAACATTTGTTTTCCTGTTATTCTGTGGAACCATCTCCTTTGGTTTTCCCATTTTCTAACACTGATATGGTCCTCAAAGATGTACTAAGGAACAGGGTGTTTGTTTGCTTTCTTTCTTTGTTTGTTTAAAATCTTTCTATGCAGTGTTTTGGCCTGAATGTGAGGCAGTCTAGGCAGCTTACAAGTGATGCAAAACCACTTTAAAAAAAACCCCCAAAGGTATGAAAACATACAAACTTAAACCAGAAGAAGAAGGAGAAGTAAAATGGCAGATAATGTAAACTAAGTAATAATGAGGGAGAAGGCAAAAGCATCCCCAGTCAATACCCAAACATTGCATGGGCCAAAGGCCTGCTAAGTATGCAATTAATGATTAAAAAGAAAGCCCTAGGAAATGTGGACAGGTACAAGCTAGTACAGAGTACTGACAAACCATTACACCGACATTTGTCAGTAAGCGTAGAGTGCAGCATAATATTTCCAAAGTTCCGTACAAATGCATCACCTGCTCCTCCAAGGTTGAGTGCCACTGATCATGAACAGGGTGACTTTTCCCCCTCCTGCAGATCTGGGATTAGGGATCAGGGCACTGAGCAGGAGTTTCAGGTAGTTTTGAGCAGGGGAGGAGACCTTCATGACTCATCTTTCGCTCTGCAGACTCTTGAAAAGCCACCAACCTCATGCCTTTTTCTGGCAGAAATTCATCTGAATGATAAAAGGAGGGCATTTTCATAAGAGGCACACTGATTTGGCATTTCCCCAATGATTCCACAGCAACCCATCTTATGCATGTCTGAATGCATTTGTGTGTGTGTGGGGGGGGGTATCATAGGGCTAAAGTAGACATGACAAATTGTGAACTGGGAACCTTGTGTGGAGTTTTAGGGTAAAGAGCAGCTGTACAGGGGTGTGTGTGTGTGTGTGTGTGTGTGATATCCAGATGAGAACTGTGGCAGAGGCAAAACATTAATTTCCCTCTCTCTCACCATGGCCCCAATCCAGATCCCACCTTTTGTCTGCTCTTAACTAAACAAACAACTGTATGCAATTGCCAGTTGTATGATCATCTTATTGTCATGTCCAGTTTGGCTCATAGGGTATCAAAATGTAAGCAAAATGAGGCCAAGCTTGTGGCAGCAGAAAGACAAATCAAAATACTTGTTTCCTAAAAAGAAAAAGAAAATGTTGTTGTTGTTTTAAAAAAACACCCCAACATTTCATTTTTCCATCTTTGCCATGGAGAGGCCAGAAGTTATTGCATAAATGTCTAGAGGTGACTGCTAAAGTACATCTTTCAATTTTTATCTGCTCTCAAGAAGAGGTAGATTCATGACATGCTTTTATTGGAACTAGGTGGCCAAATATTTCAAGGGATTTGCATCCTTCCTAGAGATCTTGACTGTCAACTGACCAAGATCCAGTCGAGGCCCAAATCAGCTAAGCCTTTACACATTTGGAAAAGACTTTCTGACAGATATGTTAATAGTCCATTCCTCTGGACTTTCTAGGTTGTAGCCATGCATCAGGTCAGACCATCAGGAGTTCAGTTACTTGGATGTCATCACTCCAGCTCCATTTAGGATTGCTTGCACAGAAATAATAATAATAATAATAATAATAATAATAATAATAATAATAATAATTTATTGCCCACCTCTCCATTCTGATCGAGGTGGGGAACAACAATAAATGATAAAATACATAAAACTGAATTAAAATATAATATACATTGTTAAAAACATCCTAAAAACATTCTAAAATCATCTTAAAATTCCACTGGATAGGTCTGCTGGAAGAGATCAGTCTTTATAGCTTTCTTGAATGCTAGTAGGCTGTTAAGTTGATGAGTCTCCTCCGGCAGGCCATTCCACAGTCTGGGAGCAGCAGAAGAGAAGGTCCTCTGGGTAACAGTTGTTAATAGTTTTTGCTAGCTGAAGTAGATTTTTCCCAGAGGACCTGAGTGTGTGGGGCAGATTGTATGGGAGAAGGCGATCCCGCAGGTAGCCTGGATCCAAACCATGTAGTTTAACATTATGCCCTCTGCTTTCTTAGGCCATTATAAGACATTTCTACTGGAACAGCAGTCTTGAGGATTATTACTGAGGATATCATTCATGATGTTACCCTATGTAAGGATCCACATGGGGGTGGCATTTGTCTTAGTTTAGGCTCAGGAAGAATTTGGTTAAAATGTGTGGGCTTTCTGTTGTTTGATAATGAAAATGATGTTACCATGCGTGTTTCTTTATTTGCATTGGCACTCAGGAAATGGAGAGCTGAATTTGTTCTCAACTCTGAATATCCCTTCTGTTTTCATTATAGCTTATAGCTAAACAATAAAATTACATTATATAGCTATTTCCTCCATGCTACAGCTCCAAGCACACTGTTGGTGTCAAATGAATGTTAAATAGGAGAGGAAGGAAGAATAAAACATTCAAGATTAGGAAAACTATTAGTTACTTCTTCCTTGGCCAACTCTGTTCAGTTGCTTTTGGGGGACAGACTGTGTGAGCAGCTTTAGTGATGGGCTGTTCTCAGACAATACAAGAAGGCTATTGCTAGTCTGCATTGAAACTTGGCCCGGTTTGCGTTTATTATTAAATCAAATCAGTTGTTGGCTCTGCCTGGCTTGGCAAGTCTCTAGTCACGACTATCACTTATGTATGTATCGTTCATTCTCTCTACGTGGAAATATTTCCTTTGGCTGCCAGTTAAATAGAGGGAAGGTATTTGATTTTAACACATGCACACACACTTTTGAGGCTGCTGCATTCATTTTTAGAGACACACGCAAATTCAACAGGCATGGAAAATGGACGGTGTCTGCTCAGGTTGACAGGAACCAAACCAAGACTAGCACTGCAATCCACTCAGAAGTAAATCCTGTTGAGTTCAATGGGACTTATTCCTAGGTAAGCAGCTATATAGGATTGCTGCCTTGGTCGTTTATTTTATTTGTTTATAACATACCTGTCCACAAGAATAACCAAAGCGCTTCAGTAAAAGTGCCATGCTTGCAGAATGCCTTTTGCAATGCCTAGCACAACAGCGTGTGCACATGGAATCAAACTATTGGTACATGTGTGTGGATATATTCAGCCAGAAAGACTTTTTAATCTTTGTTGAAGTGTTGCTGCTGCTGCTGCGAACCTCCGTCTCTGAGGTTTCTCCCAGCTTCATGTATAAAAAGTTTCCACCTGCATAGTTCCTCCTGATAGCATTTTTATATGGCTCTTAAACAATGCATGACAAGAGCTTGGGAATCTTTTATGTGCTCTCAGCCATCAGGATGAACCACATGGCTGGACATTTTGACATGCCCCTGGGCTGGCATGGGAGCAGCCTACTGGTACCGTCAGGGCAGGACTTTGGGGAGGAAACCCAGGGCCTCACTCAGCAGAAAGTACAGGAGGGCCACCAAAAACAGCAAGGATGTCTTGCCATATTCAGAAGTAAATGAAGTAATACTCTAGCTTTCACAGCCTGGTACTGTTCAGATGTGTTGGATTACAGTACCCAGCATCCCCATCCAAAGATACCCCATTGGCCATGCTGATTGGAATGATGGAGGGCACCAGGCTATAATACACAATAATACACTGCCCCAGTCAGACCATGAAGCCTAGAGTCCAAATTCACACTGTCACAATCATGAAAGTGGTAATAGTTGTCCCTGTACAAGTCCCTGTAAAGGTGTGTGAATACGTGTGGCAAGGTGAGTGGGTCTTTTCCTGTCACTCAAGCTGCTGCTAAGTTAATCAAGAAGTGTGCCTCTTCTTCAGTAGTGAGAATTTCTGTGGCACGAACAGGAAAACACGCGACAACTGGGGCTGCATTTCTCCCTTGTGTGTTTACGACTGGGTTGTGCTCACTCTCTCTCCACCTCAGTTTCCCTTTGGTAAATAGGAATGTTTAATGAAATACATTAAAGGAGAGCCCTAAGGATAAACAAGGTATATAAATACTTAAAAGGTTATAAAATCTGGACCATAAAACCTGCAATGCAAGTTTGAGTCCATTTTGGTTATGAACTATGGAATTCAGTAGCATAAGACGTAATAATGGCCACCAATTTGGATGGCTTAAAAGGGGTTTGGACAGATTCCTGGAGGAGAAGGCAATCAACTGCTACTAGCCCTGATGGCTCTATACTACCTCCAGTATCAGAGACAGTGTGCCTATGTACACCAGTTGCTGGGGAACATGGGCACGAGTTTGCTATTGCACTCATGTCTTACTTGTGGACTTCCCATCTGGTTGGCCACTGTGTGAATCGAATGCTGGACTAGATCGACTTTGTTCTGATCCAGCATGGTCCTTCTTATGTTCTTATGAGCGGGAATACACAAATTCAAAATTCTGGGCCAAAGTAAGTGTGACAGACAGAAGATGTGTGAACAGACTCCCAGCTGCATTCCTTCCCTCCTTCCTTCTTCTGTTTTCTTGTTGTTACTGAAATGCTGCTGCAGGCTTTCAGTGAGGCAGCAAATCTGATTAGGGCCAGATCTACACCAAGCAGGATATAGCACTATGAAAGCGGTATGAAAACAGTATATAAGAGGCAGGAGCCACACTACTACTTTATAGCAGTATTGAAGTGTACTGACGACTGTTGGGGCCCATGACCACATACCATTTTCATACCGCTTTCATAGTGCTATATCCTGCTTGGTGTAGATCTGGCCTAGAACAGCTGTGTGTGGGGAGACGTTTGTTTGTGATCAAAGCTACCTCTCCATGACTGCTTTCTCACCTGTGGATGAAAAGCTACAGGTCCAGACAGCTTTTCAAAGGGGAGAGTGGGAAAGCAGCTTGTTTAGGGTGGTTCTGAGCTAAAAATTGTCCTGTGTAGAAAGAGTTAAATATCCCTCTCCTATGTTCTGATCCATTTTACTACCTTACATCTGCATGTTAGTTAACAAAAGGGGGGCAGGAAATAGTTCAGGTGTTTCCGCTGTCACTTTTACTTTGGCCCTTTATCAAAGCAAACATTTACGTTCATCCCTTAGATCACTTATTGTTCTTTCATACATCACGGATGTGATCAGCCTCAGCCTGCTCAATGTAGCTGTCCCTAGGGGTACTTTCATGACAGATTTGTTTAAGCAAGATGGCAAACTGACAGCAGATCTTCAGTCAGGATCAAGGTGATAGTAATGGTGCCAGCAGAAGCAGAACTTCTCTCTTTCAGTACCCTACGCTGCAGGGCCGGCCCCACCATTTGGGGCCTGAGAAAATCACTTGCTTCAGACAGCAGGTGCTGGGGGTGGGCGGCAGTGAGACGCTGGAGGCCAGGCCCCATGTTCTTTCCCTCCCAGGTAGCCTGCTGCACTCAGGTGCACTGTCTTGTTGTCTGCGTTGAAGAAGCAAGATTCAGCTGCCACTCTGGTTGGATGGAGGTGGGACCATCTTGTCATTCACCTCAGACACCAGAATGTATCAGTCTGGCCCTGCTGTGTCGTAAAATCATCCAAAGGCAATTTGGTGGCTGCAGGGTGCATCCAAACTGTGGGCTTTGAGCACTATCCAGTCATTTCTCTTCTTCTGTAAGTTCCATGCAGAATTGCAGCTGACTTTTTATGCTTTGTGGGGCTTAGTGATTTATTGTGCATGTACATCCCAACCATAGTAGTGAGTGTGACATATGCATGTGGACACAGGAATAAAACTGGACCAAAGGGTGCCATTTCAACAGCATGCTAATTTTTTAAATCAATATTTTATTTTGAGCTCAAATGCTTTTTAAAAAATATATATATTAAGAAGTATTGAACAAATTTTACAATAATTTTAAATGCTTATCTTATTTTATTGTTACTCCTGCACCCCACTCTTGTCCAGGGAGAACTTCAGGCTTTAGTTTCCTAGAAGAAACATGTGGTGCTTCTTTTATTAGCCCTGTGCTCAGGATCACAAGGAACCCCTGGACTCCAAACACATAACATTATTTTTTGTACTAGTATGAACGAAACAGACAAAATGAACCACTAGGGACAAGAAGTCAAAATATACCATTTGAAGTTTAAATCATGGGTTGGATCCAAGTTCTGCCTTCTGCGAGAGAAAGGGCTCAACTCACAGAAGGTCCCTCTGTCCAATTTTGGGATTCTCAATTCTTGACATACCACAGCTCACTCCATACAGAAGGGTCTCCTGACTCTTTGTATAGCTTTTTCAGTGAGCTGGAAAGGCTGCCATGAGGAAGAAGAGGACAGGAAAGACTACTTCCACTAGTGCAGTTGATCCAGCCAAAATTTGGACCCAATCCCGTGCAAATAGATAAGCAGGTGCACTTCAAATAACCACAAGGGACTACTGGTGAAATAAATGTCAGAGTACATGTGTGAACTGCTAACGCTAATAGAAAAATGCTGAAAGGTAGTGCAAGAATGACATAGGTGGGGCAGGTAGACTGTTTTAGGAGATCTGTATCAAGGGAATGCAATGCTTTAGCAGCTCATGTAACAGCCTTCCTCAACCTGATGTTCTCTAGATGTGTTGGACTACAAACTCCCATCATGGCACCTCAGTCCAACTCCCCTGATGTTTCTCGTCCCCCTGGTGTTTCAAGTTCCTCTGGTGTTTCAATGATCACTACTTTCTGCAAGCTGTTTGAGACTGCTTTCAGAATTGGACTGTGTAAGATTGTCCATGAAGAAGGAACCGACTGTTCCCAAATGCGTTGGGCTGCACTCAATTTTCATTTTTGGCATTTTAGAGAACCCTCTCTCTTTTTGCATGGTTTCTGGTTTGGGATGCTTCCCTTCTGGGTTTTTTTTTTTTTTTTTTTTTTTTTTTTTTGGCCACTGACCATCTAACCTTCATGCATGAAAGCAGTATATAAGACCACATTGTGACCACACTGGGGTCACAGAGAAACCCTCCTCTAATTCCAGTCTCAGACTTTTTGGAAAACACCAAGTCAAGAGGGTATCCTGAAGAAAGGCTGAGATAGTCCCATGAGTGATTAAGCAGACAGTGAGTAGTTGGCAGCAGATATAATATCTGCATGCAGTACTTGGTGAAATTCTCTCTTCATCACAATAATTAAAGCTACAGGATCCCTGACCTCTTTTGTATCTGCTCACTAGGGCAGGGATCCTGCAGCTTTAACTGTTGTGATGAAGAGGGAATTTCACCAGGTGCTGCATGCATACAAATGACACCTGCTGAAATTTCCTTTTCTATACAACTGTTGAAGATACAGGAGCCCTGTTCTCCTTTCCCTATGGTCACCCTAAATATGAGTTCATTGTGATATACTGCTAAAGAGCATGCACATTTCTTTGGAAGGTGCATGAATTGCAAATTGAGGGACATGACTTAAACCAGGTGTAAGCAACCTCGGGTACAGGGGTAAAATCTGGCCCTTCTTGGGTCTCGATCTGGGGCCCTCAAATGGCTATGACTCCTTCCCTGAGTCCCCTCCCTTCCCCCTCAATCATTTCGTAGCTTTTGTGCAGTTTTCCACCATTCTAAAAGGTTGACATTGCTTTCCTAAGGCTTAGTTACTGGCAGGGAGAGGTTTAAGCTACATTACAATGGAATTTATGGCCCCGCCCCTTTTGCCTTTAGTTACACCCAGCACTGGAATCATGTGACACACACCCACCCGAGACCTTTCCCAAAATTCACCCCCCCCCCCGGCTCAAAAAGGTCTCACACCCATGAATCAAACAACTCATGGAAATGGATTATTTTTTCATGGCAATTTAAATCTTGATTAAAGGCAGCAATCCCACACATATTTACTAGGGTGTAGTACCCATTCAGCACGATGGAGTACAGCACATTCCTATGGATTGGACTTCCTCAACCTGGTGCCCTCCAGATATCTTGGACTTCAGCTCCCATTTGAATCAGCCAACATAGCCAATGATCAGGAATTCTGGGAGTTATATTAGACCAAAACATCTAGAAGGGACTGCGATGTAACAAACCTTTACACTAGGCCCACTGCATAAACCCTTCTCAGACCATCACTTGAGAACCTGAGGGAGGGTTAATTAAAACCTTTCCCCTAGCTATGAGGGAAAAAGCTTTAATACAGGGTCTGCTTTAAATATACTGTGGGTATAAAATGGGGTGGGTGTTTAATAACTGTAAGGCAGATAAATAATGCCAAGCTGACACATGGGATTTGGTAGCTAACAAATAATAAGTATATTGTTATTTAAAAACTTTAAATAAAAATATAATACTTTCAATCCTGCCTAATCTAAACTCTCCACACAGCAACCACCTCTCTCTCTTTACACCAATCCTAAGTCCCTAGAATCTAAACTCTTCTTACTTTACAAATAAAAAATACAAGAAAACAAAACCTAAAACACTCTCACACTCCCCTCACAAACTCTCAACACCCTCCTTAAATACTCCTCTTTCCCCCCCCCATTTACATTATAAACCACACCCACTCAGTTCTAACATTCCTTACTTACCAGACATACTAATCCAGAAATACACAATATAATCAATTGTGGGGTAACGCCACAGGGACCATGTTGAGTAAGGCTGCTACGAATGATTATTCGAAAGTTAGCTCTACTATGATCAATGGAGCTTACACTATATTAAGTATGTTTAGTAGGTCAGCCATAAATTGCTTCAGTTGTAAATTACTCCATTTTGTGCTAGAGGCATTAGGCTGATTATTGATGGGAACGAAATGCTGGACTAGATAGACCTTCAATCTGATCCAGCCAGCTTCTTCTCATGTTCTTGAGGCATGTGCGCTGCACACCCATAGCACTCAATAAAACTGATGCGTATAAAAAAATACTATCACTTATTGACAGTTAGGGCATCTCAGCTGTCAAATATTTATTGCTACTGCATGTGAGCTATGAGATATTAGATATTAGATTAGATTGTAAGCCTACGTGGCAGGGTCTTGCTATGTACTGTGTTATCTGTACAGCACCATGTACATTGATGGTGCTATATAAATAAATAAATAATAATAATAATAATAATAAGATATGATCAAATACTGAGAACTATTCTATGTCACCGACAAATATCATCCATTTTTATCAAATATGCAAATTGAGTTTCCAGTATTTGTAGACTATTTGAGGAAGAATATTTGCATTTTTAAAAAGTAAAGAAATATTTGTATAACTGACATCAATATTTGCATTTGAACTCTGAAGAGACTTTTACGAAGGATTTCAGTTACAGCATCTGCAGTTTGACACAGACAGCTAGCTACAGGCTGCAACCCTATGCACACTTAACTGGGAGTAGACATATTTAGGATTGCGTTCTTACAGAGAAATCCTACCTGTACATCTGCAGAAGAGCATCTGCTGCATCCGCAGACCTGTCAGGTAAACTTGTTGTTGCCAGGATGGGTAGTGAAGAGAGCGGCCTTTTTATCTTTTTCCATTCCAGATATGGAGCACCTTTCCTGGTATGAACCTACCAAAACACTACCATCAAAATCTTCCTCTGAGTCATTCCTTCAAGGGAGTTTTGCAGGAAGGCAACAAGAACGAGGCCCTTCTCGGTGGTGCCTCCCTCCCCCCAATTGTGGAATGATTTCCCCAGTGAGGTCCACCAGGTGCCAACTTTGGGCCTTGCTAGACAACCGGGTAGCCTGGTATGAGGCCTGGGCCTGCCCTTGTGCATCCAAATGATGCACAGGGGATCCCGGGCTCAGGCAGGGATGACCCTCCCTTGGCCCAGGATAACCGGCACCATTTCTGGCCCAGTATTTCCCACGGTCTCGGGCTAAGACCGCAGGCGTGTAGCCTGTTCCGACGTCATCTTTTTTTGAGCCATGTTAAGACTTCCCTCTGTTCCCAGGGACTTGATGGCCAGTGATAGGTTCTTTAATGCATCAGTGGAATTGTTTACGGTCATTAATGTTTTGTGGGGTGGTGGTATTTTAGCAGATAACTGTTTTTAGCTGTTTGCATTTTGTATGTTTTACTTTTGCTGTTAGTTGCCTCAAGTCTTTTTTGAGAAAGGCATCTAAGAAATCATCATCTTACAAGGATGGGGATTATCTTCATCAGCTCCAGGGCTGGCATAGTTTTAAGGCCAATGCAACAAAGGGGCATGAAATCTTATGGCCTACCTTGACATGCTGGTTCATGATCCCACCACAGGTGGAGCACCATTGGTGGCACAGCGACATTAGTGGAGTTTTCCTCCATTGCAGCAAAGAGACCTCTGGAAACAGACCACTCTCTCTGTCAGTACATCTCCTTCTTCAACAGCAGCAGCAGCAGCAGAGAAAGGTCTGCAGCATCTCAGTCACTATGCTAGGGACCATAGGCTTGCTCAGTTACTGTACTTTAAATTATATTTTTATAATGCAAAGGGGATAATGAGGGGCGAGGATTATTGCCGCATTGACATTTTACAATTTGACCCTTTGTATGTGTGTGGGTTTAATTTGGTACTAGACAGAAGAAATTTCTTTCTTCTAATAGCACGTGTTCTTCCAATATCTTTTAGAGGCTAACCATTAATCACAACATGTGGTCTTTTTCCACCATATAATAGAGATATTTGTGGATGTTTAATGCCAATGAACTTTTAGGGCATATCTCAACATTCCAGGTGTGTGTGTGTGTGTGTGTGTGTGTGTGTGTGTGTGCCATAATTGTGCATGTGTTTCTCATTTATTGTACACCATCAGCATATCTTACGTCAAAATCAAGCTTTTTTTGTGTGGGGGAGGGATATCACATTTTCCAAGGGCTGCTCAATTAGCAAAATTTTATCTCCTACACATTCATTGGCATTGCAACAGAGTTATGTGCCTATCAAAAGAAATGACTGGATTACCTTTAGGATATACTTTAAGGATGTGCAACAGAGCTACTGCTCCATGCCCATGCAAGTTTCTTTTTACTGTTCAAGTAGATCAAAAACAGAGAACTGATTTGGTCTGTCAGGAAATTCATGAGCACAGAACATTAAACTTTGCAGAAAAGGGCAACCGAAAAAACCAAGGGGCTTGAACAACTTCATTATGATGAAAGGTTGTGACGTTTGGGGCTTTTTCCTTTAGAAAAAGCTGAATGAGAGGAGAAATGACAGAGGTGTGTAAAATGTTGCTTGGAGTAAAAGTTTCCCTCTCTAATACTACAACCCAATGAATACAATTGGTGGGAGATTCAGGATAAGAGAAGGAATTAATTCTTCACACAGCACATATTTAACCTGTGGAATTTGTTACCATAAGATGTAGTGATGGCCACCAACTTGGACAGCTTAAAACCTAGATTAGACAAATTCTTAGAGAAGGCTGTCAATGACTGCTAGTCATGATGGCTATACATTAACTCCAGTATTTGACACAGTATGCTTTCTGCATACCAGCATTCATATCCCACGGGTAGTTTGTTGGCCACTGTGTGAACAGAACACTGGATTATGTAGGCTTTTGTTCTGATTCACTATGACTGCTCTTATGTTCTTCAGAGGGTGTTCTTTGGATAAAGATATACTAGAAAAACAAAATTGACCTGTAATATTAACGGTTCAAAGTATACTTCAGTAGGTATAGTGTAATTTATGTGTAGGTATAGTGTAATTTAAGTGCAACTTTTTAGTGTGATTTAAGTTAATTTAAGGAATTGTGTGCAAGGAAAGTTTCCTATTTCTTCCCCTCACCTTACCACCACCACCACCCCAACCAGCAGCCCCAAGGGCTGTTTCCAGGTTTTGTGGACCCTTGAGTAAGTTCCTCTCAGTGCCCCTCCCTCCCTCAATGTGCCCAGCTACTGCTCCTTGCCATTGTTGCTCCTATACTTCCCTCTCCCTCTGGGCACCACCTAGGATAACCACATGTCCAACTTTACAGAGGACAATTCTCTATTTGAACAAGTCCTCTATTTGAATACTGACCAGTCCAAGTCCGGTTTAAAGATAGAGGATCATCTAAAGGAAGAGCTGGGCCTTGGAAATGACCTTCAGCAGTCAGCACCTGGACAGGAGACTGATACATGACAGGAAGCAAGCAAGAGGGGAAGTGGGTGAAAGGGCCAGTAGAAATACAAAATGTGAGTGGATGAGTAGCAGTCATTTAGCATGACAGATGGCTGAATTTGTCAAGCTCAATTTCACCCAGGTTCTCATTTTTCCACTGCTAAGTTCATTCTGTTCCGTTTCCGCATCAGATTGCATTTATTTATTTATTTATGGATAACAAGAAAAGTCATACAGATTTTTCTGAATACATGCATATTTTTATTATGGCTGTGCTCTGCTTCGCATCAGAGCGTAGAAGCAATAGCGAGGTGGCCTGATTCACCTCCGACAAAGGCGGAGACAAAGTGGGTCGGGGGGGAGGCTGCGGATCGAGGCGAAGAGGATCGAGACCAAGCAGATCCTTCACCTCGATCCGGAGCTCTGAAAAAAAGGTAAGTGGGGTCTTACCTGGTGCTGCCACAGTACGTGCGGCGACGGCGGCAGAGCCACGTAAGGGGGCAGAGGGAGGGGGGCTTACCTGCATCTGTTGCGGTCTGGTGGCAGCTTCAACTAAGGCTGAGGCTCAAACCGGAAGACCAAACTGCGGCTTGGTCTTCCTGTTTGAATCTGAAGGCTCAAACCGTGGCCTGGTCTTCTTGTTTGAGTCCTCAGCCTCAGGTGAAGCTGCTGCCGGAATGCAACAGATGCAGGTAAGGGGGAGGAGAGGGGCCTTACCTGGTAGCACTGCTGCTGCTGCTGAGCTCTGATTCGGAGCCGGAGCTCCACAGCGGAGCGGAGCGGCCCGTAGGCAGATCGATGCGGAGCGGAGCATGCCCGATCCGCAATTTGCAGATCAGGTGCAGATCGGAGTGCAGAGTCTGTGCACAGCCCTAATTCATATACATTATTTTTCCAAAGGTATGTGTTCATGTGTTCAAATGTATGCATTTTTCCATTGAACAAAGTGGTTTTGTGCACATTTCCCCAAATGCACACATTTTTTGTATCCATTGTTTCAAAATTGATGCGTTCTTGTGCACATTTTTTTAAAAAAAACAATCTATGCATTTTAGTTATCATGTGTGTGTTCAAAACTGCACCACAGACTTTGGGAAAGTATGAATTTCTTCTAGCTGCATTCCAGTTCGTGTTCAGGTTTAAGAAATGTGAACCAAATGAATGTCTTACCCATCCCCAGGGAGGACTCAAGGGGCTACATCTTATGGGAAGATGAAAGGGAGATTCGTCAAGGACTCTTATCAGAAGGTATCTGATGGTGGTTGTGGGACGGGAGAAAGTTGGAAGGTCTCATAGGGTAGGATCCAACTATGGAACAGTGCTAGAACTAATGACATTGCACCCGCGTAAACCAATGGTAGTGCAACGCCGTTAGTCTTGCAAATCCAAAGGGCGAAAGTGGCAATTGGATGTTCATTTCCTTTCATGTGTATGCTGATGCTCATTTGGCCATGGCATGGAGGGGGGCATTCTCTATTGTGGCGCCCAACGTGTAGAATGATCTCCCCATTGAGATCTGGTGAGCTCTTTCTTTGAAGTGTTTCTGCCAACAGCTTAGGCCATTTCCCCCCCCCCTTTTTTTTTTGCTTAGGGGTTTCCCTTCCTGTTAGCATTCCTAGCTATGCATGATCATTTAAATGAGGCATTTTATTGTTTCATTACAGTTTTATTGCTTTATTGATTGGCTTTATGGTATTTTATTATGGTTTTATCTTGCAAACCACTTTGGGATTATAGTTGTTATTGTTGTGATGATGATGATGAAAAACAGTATAGATTTTTTTCTGAAATAAATAGATACTGTACTTCTGATAAAGAAGGCATTTCAAATACAGCCTGATCTTAAGACATGGGTAGGCTGGCATGGGTAAAGGCACTTTTTCAAGTATTTGAAAGCTTTAAAGGCAAGTACCAGCACCTTCAGTTGGGGCCAAGAGGCAATGGCTTAGAGCCAGGTTCTTTTTCCACCTGCAGGAATATTGCTGGAATGGAGTTCCTCTTGGAAGTCTCCTGCTAGTAGAAAGGAGGGACGGCAATCTTTGCTGATTCCTTTCCCTTTGCACCATCCAGTGCCAAGTCCCCCACTGTACTAGAGGGTTCCCAGGAACAGGCGAGGGGCTGTAGCTCTGTGGTAGGGCAGCTGCTGTGCATGCAGAGTGTTCCAGGTTCAATCCCTGGCATCTCCGAGTAGGGCCAGGAAAGAATCCTGTCTGAAACCCTGGAAAGCCACCACCAGTAAATGCTGACAGTACTTGGCAAGATGGGCCAATGGTTTGCTTCAGTAAAAGGCAGATTCCTTTGTTCTTAACTCTCTGACATTGATTGGGGTTGGGGGTCTGAGGATTTATGGGGAGTCGGGAATCTGTGGCGGTCACCCCTTTCCCTATTCCATCAGTGGAAATGGACCTCTGAATTGGAAGCCTCCCATGATGCCTCATCAAGAGGATTCAGAGGCAATGAACACACAAATGGGTAGAAGTCTTATTAAACAACAGGAAAAAGTAATACAGAGAAATGAAATCTGCTAAGCAAGATAGGCTTACTTTCCCGTTCTGTTGCCAGAAACTCCAGGCAAAATGACAACAGAAAGACCCCAGACAAGGGGCAACACACAATATTTCTGTGGTCCATGTCTGTGATGAAGTTCAGGTTGGGCAAAACCTTGGGGACATATAGACCTGAGCGCTCCTTTTGCTACCTGCAGTTTTCAATACGAGTCTCATTAATTATACCTGTGGTGGTGGTCATGTTCTCAGGCCTTAAAAATATTTATAAATTCTTGTATCACCTGAAGATAAGCCATAGCAGGTGGCAGCCAACTATCTTAACATAGTTAAGAGAGCCTCCTGACTTCCTAGCAGATAAGTCTTGAAAACAAAGAATTGCAAGCCAAGGCACCTGAGAACTCTTAAAGGGGTCTGGTTCTCAAGGAAATTCACGCATGAAGGAGTAATTGCAGCACCCCATCCTAACTCCTCGATGTACAATAGGTCTAGTGAGATTTCTCTACACATGGATGTTAGGAACCCTTCCATTTATGGAAGGATCCAATCCAAAGGGAGCAGTTCTCAGATTGGGGTGGTATGAGCCAACCTGGTAATATCATTAAAATTCTGGCAACTGAAGTCTACACTCATCGGCACTTCTGAGGCCATAGCTAGGCCTAAGGTTTATCCCTGGATCGTCCAGTGGTCAAACCTGTTCATCTAGGTGACACACAGGGGATCCAGTGCTCAGGCAGGGGCAAACCCTGGATGAACCCAGGATAAACCTTAGGTCTAGCTGTGGCCTGAGTCATCTTCAAGGTCAACTGAATATACAAACTGATTCCATTGCAAAGCCAAATTTTAAAGTTCTACCCGTGACTTGCAGTACTGACAATGGTCTATTCACACATACAAGTCATTACTTGTGTGTGCAAGTCACCGAGTTACCAACTGAGTTGTAAAAATATGATAAAAACATTAAAAAACACACATCAAAAATGTTTTTTAAAAGATCCAGTAGTGAAATAATTAGAGCAACAGATTGAAACTTAAATGCTTGCTGGAAGAGGAAGGTCTTAACCTGGTGTCTAAATATATCAGTGGCAGGCAGATTTCCCTGAGAGGGGAATTCTGCAGATCAAGGCCATTCCAGAGAAGGGTCTGATCGCCACCTTTCGCACCGCTGTTGATGGCAGCACCCAGAGAAGAGCCTCTGAAGATGACCTAAGCAAAGGGGTGAGAACATATGGGAGAAGGTGCTTCTTCATGTAGAAGAAATAGTGTGGTGTGGTGTAGTGGCTAAAGTGTCAGACTGGGAGTCAGGAGATCCAGGTTCTAGTCCCCTCTCGGCCATGGAAACCCACTGGGTGACTTTGGGTCACTCACAGACTCTCAGCCCAACCTACCTTACAGGGTTGTTGTTGTGAGGATAAAATGGTGGGGAGGAGGATTGTATTTGCTGCCTTAAGTTCTTTGGAGTTCCTTAGAGGGGGAAAAAGTGGGATATAAATGTAATAATAATGATAATGATGATGATGATGCACTAGCATAATTGTCTTCTTCCACTCAGACACAGCACCATGTGACTTACTCTTATGTAAAAGGGGGTAACAAGTTTTAATCACAGAATAGTAGAGTTGGAAGGGGCCTACAAGGCCACCGAGTCCAACCCCCTGCTCAATGCAGGAATCCACCCTAAAGCATCCCTGACAGATGGTTGTCCAGCTGCCTCTTGAATGCCTCTAGTGTGAGAGAGACCACAACCTGCCTAGGTAACTGGTTCCATTGTCATACTGCTCTAACAGTCAGGAAGTTTTTCCTGATGTCCAGCTGGAATCTGGCTTCCTTTAACTTGAGCCCGTTATTCTGTGTCTTGCACTCTGGGAGGATTGAGAAGAGATCCTGGCCCTCCTCTGTGTGAAAACCTTTTAAGTACTTGAAGAGTGCTATCATGCCTCCCCTCAATCTTCTCTTCTCCGGGCTAAACTTGCCCAGTTGTTTGACCACTGTGAAAAGTCTACTGACAATTATACAGTTTTGTCAAGTTCCTCTGGTTTTAAAACATAAATTGTCTAAGTCCCGGAGAAGTGCAGAAATAGCAGTGCTGTCGGAATGTGAGAGATGGTACAAAACGACAGACATTTCAAAGATCATGGTTTTGCCTTTTATTAATTTTATGAGAAATCAGCATAATTTAGACATTCATTTGTATAGATCTTTTGCACATTTAATTGCTCTTGGTTTTGTAATTGCATATTTATTTTCAATTTAGAAGAAAACATAGAGCAGGAACTTAAGTATACTTTCACAAGAGAAGCATTTATTATAATGACACAGATGAACATAGAAATTGTTCTGGCAAAGAAAAACGTATTGGGTTAAATCCAGGTTTTCACTTGAATTTATGGAAGTGGGCTTCCTTGCACCCTCCTTCCCATAGCAGACCCTCCAGCCCCCCTGAAAATGCTACAGAGGAGACCCTGCTGAATGGGGTGAGCTGTGGTGTCAGGGGGAGAGAGGAGACACCCAAAAATCAGTGGAGAGACCTCCTGTGAGCACACCCTTCTAACAGAAGGCCCCTTCCTCTTGCAGAAGGCAGATCTTGAACCCAACTCCAATCCAGTTGAAGATGGTCATGACTAAATTCCACTGGAAGTGATAGAACGTAATTGGGACTTGTTCCATTGGCTTCAGTAGAACTTTGCTTAGAGAGGAAGGCTCTAATCTACAGAGATTTATAATGCCAGGATTTCTCCATTTACTTTTCCCACAATCTCCAAGAATGAAATTACCTGGTTCTTTTAAAGGTAATCCTATGCAACCTAGGAGGACAGGCAACAGGTTGTAGGATGCCTTAGACCTCTGTCTCTTAGGATAGAGAGAGAAATGCACAGGGAAATGCCTCCTTTGTGCAGTGGCAGAAAGCCGTGCCACCCTTGCTGACCCATCCACAGGGTTATAAGGGCAATGGGACCAGAACAAGGTATTCCAGGGGCGGTTCAGAGTAGGCCATGCTAAGGTGGCCTTGTGTCTTGTATGTGAAATAGAGGGCAATCTCTGGATGCCTTTCAAAGTGGTCCTCTATTTGAAGGGTTTCCTGTCCATGTCTGGTTTAAAGGTAAAGAACCATCAGGAGGAAGAACTGGGCCATGAAGTTGCTCATCCACAACACCTGGGCAGCAAGCTGAGCAAGGCAGGCAGGTCACCTGGACAGAATCTGCACTACTACTTTATAATGGATTATATAATGGTATTAACAACTGTTGGGGCCCAGGACACATTCCATATACCATTTTCCAACAGTTTTCAAACTGTTATATCCTGCTTGGTGTAGATAAAGCCCTGGTCACATTCCACACTTTGGTGAGATGGACTGCATTTCTATTTTAAATTATAGTAATTATTTCTGAATTTGCATCTACACCTATAAAATAGCATATGTAAATTTTATGCAAAAGCTGTCCTCTTTTTTTAGTGATACATTTCCTCTTTTTCCCCCCACAATTCATTAGTGGCCACCCTGAAATTTTGCCAGCCCAGGAGCTTGACTAGTCAATTCCCTCCCGTTGGTTTGGAGGGAAAAGTTTATTTTAAAACGGAGCTGGCAGAACTCAGGATGCGGCGATGACTGTGCTATGGACCTCCCCACTCCACTAGTTAAGAATTGTTCTGCCCATTGTGTACATTGCAACTTTTCCCAAATGAGATGTCCTCATAAGATTTAAAAATCCTCATAATAAATGTTTAAAGTGGTGATATATAAGAGGCATAATTTATTCCTATCTTTGTCTATATAATTCAAAGTTGGGAGTAATTCGGTCATCCCTTTTTGACTGCCTTCCCATTGAGGGATTCTCAGAAACACACTTTATTGGAAAGTGCTTGACTTGCAGATTCTATGAATAACAACCATTTCCACTATAATTCAAAGTCAGGAGTTTATTTATGTCCATAAAGCCAACTGCTTTCATTAGATTTGATTTTTCTCAGCGGACTCTGTTCTTGGATGACCATCTGCTTGATTCAGTGTAAACATTTAGCTGACCTGGTTAAAGAAAATAATGATTTTGTCATTCTTTGATTGTGGCCTTTCTTCCCACCCACTCCCTTTTTGGTGTGAATCATAATTAAATAGGTGGGATCTGCAAGAAAACTACACAGTGCTCCCGTTCAGGGTGAGCCAGCCATGCCCTCTTTCTGAATACTCTATTCCATTCCACTTTAGGTTTTTTGTTTGTTTTTTCCTCCCAAATGACAGTCCGCATTCTCTGCTCTCTAAGCATGCTTCGTCCTCCCCACTAGACTGTTGCAGGGGTGGAGTGGGTGTGGGTGTGTCTCAGGTCTCTCTTTCTAAAATGTTTTTGTACTTCTGCAAAGTTCAGAGATCCCCCACGTCTGGTGATACCTCCTCTTGTGCTGCCATGATGTTCCCGTTCTCACTACATAAGCAATGTCACTTAGAGAATTGAATCAGGATTAGGATCTATGATATGATGATCATGAAAAGTATAACTTTACCAGCCTATTCCACACTTTGCCACAAGGGGGTATTTTCTCGATCAGATCAAACCACTTTGTAACAGTGATGGCTACCAGCTGTGCAGCAGAGCCGTTCAGCGTAACGCACGAGCGTGATACAGCCATAATGTCCTTTTATCTTGTTTTCCATGCAATGCATTGAGCTGGATTATTCCTGGTTACCCTTTGCAGACAACCCTTTATGCCTTTTTTCAAGAACTGAACAGAGATATTGGGTTAGATCCAATTCTGCCCTTCTGTGAACAGGTGAAATCCAGTTATGTTTTTCCACTGATGGAACTGCTTCCGTCAGCAAAACTGGGAGGGGACGATTCCCCTTCTCCCCCTGCAGCCCTGATCTGTGCCTTCAAAATCTGTTCTGGTGAGTTCGGGGACCCTCCAGAGCAGGTATTGGGGGAGTCTGGGGAGCTGCAGGAGGGAGGAGAGTGTGGGAAAAGCCCCGATGCACGAGCAGACCTCTACTTGAGCGATGCTGGCTTCTGCCTAAGTAATTCTGTTTCTTGAAGGGGCTTAGATCCAGTGGAGGCTCCAGCTCACAGTAGGAGGAGAGGCAAGTTTCAATGAATCCTCCTACCCCCTGCAGGTCACACCATCTCCTGCCCTCTTCTGGAAGATCCCTAATCCTCCAGTAGATTTGGGGTTGGGGGCAGCAGAAGGAATGGGGAATCAGTGAAAATCAACTCACCCACTCTTCCAGAGGTGAGAGCATCTGCTGGACCCAAGCCCTTTCCACGGACAACATTTATTTACTTATTATTAGATTTCTATACCACCCAATAGCTGAAGCTTTCTGGGCGGTTCACAAACCACAACGTGGTTGGTTGAATGATCAGGGGTCTGGAAGCAAAGCCCTATGAGGAGAGACGGAAAGAACTAGGAATGTTTAGCCTGGAGAAGAGAAGACTGAGGGGAGGTATGATAGCCCTCTTCAAATACTTGAAAGGTTGTCACACAGAGGAGGGCCAGGATCTCTTCTCAATTCTCCCACAGTGCAGGACATGGAATAACAGGCTCAAGTTAAAGGAAGCCAGATTCCAGCTGGATATCAGGAAAAACTTCCTGACTGTTAGAGCAGTACGACAATGGAATCAGTTACCTAGGGAGGTTGTGGGCTCTCCCACACTAGAGGCATTCAAGAGGCAGCTGGACAACCATCCATTAGGGATGCTTTAGGGTGGATTCCTGCATTGAGCAGGGGGTTGGACTCGATGGCCTTGTAGACCCCTTCCAACTCTGCTATTCTATGATTCTATGATTCTACGTGCAGCATATTAAATACAATATAAAATATAATGGCTTAACTGTAGTATAAAAGTGCAACCAGAGTAAAACCTAGCAGCAGTGCAGAGATTTAAAATGCAATAGCAGATTTAAAACTTCAGAGAGCTAAAAACTGGAATGCTAGAATTCTAAAACTGCTTGAAAAAATAAAAAGGTCTTCACCTGGCACTGGAAAGAGCACAACATAGGTGCCAGGCTAACCTCTCTAGGAAGCTCCTTGCATAACTAGGGTGCCACAGCAGAGAAGGCCCTTTTCCTGGTAGCCACCTGCCTCACTTCCTTTGGTAGGGGCTCACGGAGAAGGACCCCTGAAGTGACCTTAGGGTCCGGGCAGGTACATATTGGAGGAGATGATCCTTCAGATAACCTGGCCCCAAGCCGTTTAGAGTTTTGAATGTTAATACCATCACTTTGAATCGGACCTGGAAAGGGACTGGCAGACCATGTAGCTGGGAAAGCACTGGCATAATATGATCTCAGTGGCCAGTCCCCGTTAACAATCTTGCTGCTCTGTTTTGGATTAGCTAATGTTTTCAGACCATTTTCAAAGGCAGACCCAGGTAAAATGCATTGCAGTAATCCAGATGAGAGATTATCAGAATATAGATAACTGTAGCTAGGCTAACATTGAATTAAACTCAACTATTTAGAGTGCCATAGATATCAAAAATGTGGGTGAAGGAAAGTACTCATTTCCATAGTAGTAACTGTCAAGGTCTTTGTCACCTTCTTAAACAAGACTTAAGGTGTACGCATGTTTAGACAGAACAAAGCCCTATAACTCCCAGCATTCCCTGGACAGCATTGGAGTTGTAGAACTTTTCCTACACCTGAGAATGCTGGGAGTTATAGACCTGTTTTCCAATGGAGGGTGGTGACTCCAATTTTAGTGAGACTATGAATCCATTCCAGGTTCCATTCCAGCCAGAACTCCAAAGGGGCTATTCAAGGTGCTGAACTCTAGCCTCAACTTAGGTTCAGCACTTTGGATAGCTCCTTTATCATGAAACCGGGTTTATTCTGAAACCCAGAATGGATTCACAGTTCCACCAAAAATAGAGCCACCAGCCTCGTCTGGTTTTTTTCCTGACTGCATTGTGCCCTTAGTGGTTATTGGCTAGTTTTCTTTTTTCTTTTCAATATAAGAAGGCAATGCTGTGCCTTTAAATACCATCAGCTATATTGAAACTCATCATACTGATTTCTTCCCATCAAGTTTGCAGCCAGATATTCTGCTAAAGTTTTGCATTATGTCGACAGTTGCCTTGAATGATATTATCTGAGTGATCCCCCTCTGTGTACAAGCGGCTGTTGGGTGAGTAGTTCACCATGATCATATCTAAATTCATTATGCCGTGAAAGACAATAGCCAGAGCAAAACAAATAAACAAATGTAACATATAAGTAAATATATACAAATGGATCCAACCCTTATGTGAGTAACTCCCAGCCTCTTGCACAACTGGACTTCTCCTTGCTTCTCCTTGCATGACAGGACTTCCCTGTCCAGCCCTAGTCCTGCACCACCATCCCCAAACCTGTTCCGGAGGGTTCCCCCAACCCCTTGAAGCAGGTTTGGGAAGGGGGCACAGGAGGCTGCAGGGGGAAGGAGGAAATCCAGAGAATTTCCCTCTCACTGATAGAATAACATAATTGGGTGCAACCCACAAATAGTGCAAATGTATATATAAGCAGAACAAAATTTGACAACTTTGTACCATTGCAAAACTGTATATATAAAGTACGTTTGCTGTACAACAAATCTATCATTAAAAAAAAAATCAAAATAAGACCTAGAGGCTGTCTATACAACACATTTCAAATTAAGGAAGGGATTTCTTTCTTTTGCTTTCTTTCTTTCTGGCATGGAATTTTTCAGGTAGATTTGTTTTTAATTTTTTCTGAGAACAAGAGATGTGGGGGTGGGGGTGGAGGTTGTTAGCAACCAGAAAATACTGTTTATGTTGAATGTACTAACTCTGAAGGCCATTGTAAAATGTGAAGGTGTATAAAGTAGCATCACATATTTTTTTTCAAAAAAAAAAAAAGAGTCTTAACAATGCAATTACAGGTCTGAAAGACATGCTTGTTCTCATTTGATTTTTAAATACCATATTGTTAGTCCCACGAGTGGCCTTGAACATGCTTGCAGGATATGGGTTGACACTATTAACATAGCTTAATTCCTTTCCCGCAAATAGGCCCTCTTTAGACACTTCTCAGCGTGGCTGTGAAAAGGAAGGAGGGAGAGCAGTTAAAGGCTAACAGATTGCTTAGCTGTTCCACGGAGACAGGTATTCAAAGGCACCTAATGTCTATTTGCCTATGGTATCAGGAGTTGGCTTTGTTGGGCAACTGTAAAAGCCCACATGCTAGGATGGGACCAACTGGAAATCCTCCACCCCACCCAAAACACCTGCTCACTCCAAGTGTGCAACCAGTAATCGGGGCAAGGGAAAGGAGCATCCGTTTCCACTTGCCTTACCTGTTCCCTGTAATAACAGCAGTGTGGGAAAAGGTCCCTTGCTTAAGCTCCAGGTGTTGGTAAGCTCTTGCCCAATAACTCAACAAGAGCTGGAGCATCAGTAGGGCCCTAAATCCCTTTTTATGACTCTTTACCTTTAATCTGGAATTGGTTCGGACAAATACAGGACACCTTCAAATAGAGGACTGCCCTTGGGCAGCTTTTCAAATAGAGGACCGTCCTCTGTAAAGTCGGTCACCTGGCTACTCTACCTCCATTCTGTGGTGTTATTTTGCAGTAGAAAGCCATGAATCCAGGTTGCAATAGGAAAGAAAATACCCTTTCATCACCATCTTGTCTGTGTGCTTTCCCTTTGACTAACAACAGGGGGAAATCCCGCAACTTTCTGGCTTCTGTTTTTCTCCCACAATCAGGACGTGCTCCCTTTACACACACTTCCCTTCCCCCTTTCCCCTTTAACTAGGAGTTCTATATGTTTCTGTCAGGGATAGTTAATGTTCGGGCTGTGGGGTCTTGTACCTTAGCGAAGATTTAATTAGAAGTAGTCTGGGAGACTTTGGGTCTGTTTGGCCTCTGGAATGTTACAATCTGTGTGAATTGATCTCTGTTAGTGTTCTCAGAGCAGAGTTGCGGGAGTGCCCCTATTCCCTGCAAGCCACCTGCTTGCCTCGGCCTTGGCAGAGAAGCTGTCTCTGAAAAATTGATAGAGAAAGAGTGGGCATTTGCAGAAGGGTCGCCCAGATTAAAGCGTCATCTTGGGGGGCTGAGCAATGCCACCTTCTTTGAACACGGGCGTTGCTGAATTGCCGAAGCCCCTGTGTGTCAAGTGGTCTGGAAGAGGCCTATGCCTCCCTTTTTAAGCTGGTGTAAAGGTGTGGAGCTAGGAACATACTGTCAGGTTTCCTGGTCCTGAAATCAGTATGAAATCAGTGAGACTTCTTTATTGCAGGAAATCCTACAGCCAAAGCTTTATGGTTACACACTTCAGAAATCATACAGCTGACGGTCAATTCCAGAACAGTGAAAAGCGAATCACTACTGCCGTGACAAGATCCCCATCAATGTGGTTTCCCCATTACCATCTCCATGTAAATATATAAAAATAGATAAAGTAAATATATACAAATGGATGAAACCCTTATGTGAGTGGACAGCCTCTTGCACAACTGGACTTCTCCTTGCTTCTCCTTGCATGACAGGACTTCCCTGTCCAGCCCTAGTCCTGCACCACCATCCCCAAACCTGTTCTGGAGGGTTCCCCCAACCCCTTGAAGCAGGTTTGGGAAGGGGGCACAGGAGGCTGCAGGGGGAAGGAGGAAATCCAGAGAATTTCCTTCTCACTGATAGAATAACATAACTGGATGCAACCCACAAATAGTGCAAATGTATATATAAGCAGAACAAAATTTGACAACTTTGTACCATTGCAAAACTGTATATATAAAGTACGTTTGCTGTACAACATATCTATCATTAAAAAAATGATGATGATGATGATATATGAATATTCGCTTCTGAGTTTTGACAGATGCAGTGGGCAGGAGGGGCCTTTTCCAGCACTTGGGGGGGGTTGGAGGGGCCCAGAAGTGCTTGGGGGTCTGGAGCGGGAATGAGGGGGGAAGAGGCGGCCAAGGGCCCTGCTCGAGTGCCACGGGACTCGCAGCACATCTCTCACCATGGAGGGCATCCCTCGCCAGCCAGCCAGCCAGCCAGCCAGCCAGCCATATGGCCTGGGAGAGGCTGCCACCAGGGGTCTGCCAGGCCTGTTCCCTGGGCTTCATTGAGGGCTGGGGGAGTGGGCAGCCAAGCAGGCCTGCCCAAAGCAGGGGGAGCGAGTGGCACTGGCAGGCCTTCCGACGGTGCCAGGTGGGATGGAGTGCATGGGCCTCGGGCGGCCTTCTTCCTTTGGGAGCCCTCCTGCTGCTTGGGACGGCAGCTTCCTGCCCACAGGCCATGCTGGCGAAAGGTTTTTAGCTGGTCCGCCCTGGTTGGGTGGCCTGAATTTTTTTTTCACCGGGGCCCGAACCTGCTCTCAGCAGTCCTGGGCATGCACTGAGGAATTTGGCTCAACATTTTCTGTCCTGCTCGGGAATTAGAAGATCGGATGAACAAGAGCTTTGGCACACACATCACGAAACACATGTGGCATTGAACTGGGGCAATGGTACATGGAAACCAGAACCCACTAAGTCTAAAACTTTCTCCCAGCTCAGAGCCCAAGGAGATCTCTTAAGGTGTGGGCTTAAAATATGGAGTACATAAATGGACTGTGTTAGCAGCCTTGTGGAACCAACTTCAAGAATGAACTGAAATCCTAACTGGCTCTTTATGGGTTTTGTTGTCAAGAAAGTGAATTAATCAGCCATTACAATACACCTGGGCTGCTTAAAGCAGAGTTGCCAGCTTCTGCTTCTTGAACTGAAAAACTGACGTATAACATCACCCACATCCGCAAGCAACTCCAAGTACTGTATAAAAATGCTATTAGGCATCTGAATGTTACTGACCCTTCTATGAGGCAGCCAGGGCTGGCTTTATTACACACACCTCCCACCTTCCTCCCAAGTCGCATATTGGATTTGTTCTTCTTTTCGAAGGAGGAAAGAGGTGAAGGAGTCCAGAATTGCATTACAGTGTTCTACAGCTGAGAGGTAATTTGTGAATTTATGGGATTTCAGCGGTTCAGTTGTACGCATGTTTTATTTTTAAATTAGATGAGGTTATCTAGTACTCCTCTGAGCACACTTTAGTCATTGTTAAAAGCATTGATTCATGGCAGGTTAGAATAGGTGGCATGTTTGCACTTGATCTGCTAAGGTAAGATTGGCTAAAAACCTATGGATTTCCCATTTCTCGAGGGAATACTCTTAATGGCTGGTTAGCGTGTACTAATGATATTTGATTAATCACTAACGATCTTTCAGCTGTCGTTCTTCATTCCCTCTTCTCCTCTCCCCACTTGCCATAGGCTTGTTCTCCTGCAAGTTTAAGGCCAAAGCTAAGGTTATCTCATGTTGGCTCAAACTCCACAAAGCCAGGAAATGGGAAGCTTAGGCTGGTGTCTTTACAGACGTGCCCCATGATGTTGTGAAATGTCACAAATGCTGGTTGCTTGCAACTTACCCTTCCATGCACCCAGGCCCAAAGCTATATGGAAAGGATGGAGTGCCTGGGAACAAGAAAGATTCCCAATGCAGTCTTATATTACTTTATGAAACTGTATTACTACAGGGATCCTCCTATGTGTTGACCAACTGCCTGTTTGTTGCTTGCAAGCGAGCACAATTTGTGACATTGAATAACATCATTACTGAGCATGGGACACATCTGGTAAGGCATCAGCCTTAGCTTCCAATTCCCTGGCTTTGTGGCACTTGAGCCAACATGAGCCTTAATTCTGCTAGGGTGACCATATGGAAAAGAGGACAGGGCTCCTGTATCTCTAACAGTTGCACAGAAAAGGGTATTTCAGCAGGTGCTATTTGTATGCATGCATCTCCTGGTGAATTTCCATCTTCATCACAACAGTTAAAGTTGCAGGGGCCCTGCCTAGCATGACCAGATACAAAAGAGGACAGGGCTCCTGCAGCTTTAAATGCTGTGATGAAGAGGGAAATTCACCAGGTGCTGCATGCATACAAATGACAACAGCTGAAATTCCCTTTTCTATGCTACTGTTAAAGATACAGGAGGCCTGTCCTCCTTTCCATATGGTCACCTTTCTCTGATCTTAAACCAGGTCTCCAACACTGCCTGCCAAGTCTCTAGCCCCCTCCCCGCTCCATTATTTGGCAACTTTAACTTCTCCACCTTCACCTTTCTTTCTCTCTCTCTCTCTCTCTCTCTCTCATTCCTAATTATATAACTAGGCATTGGTCTAATCTTAATTGGGTTAATCTAGCCAACATCTCCATTCCTTATCAGTCATATATGGGTTATCTTTTGTAATAAAGCTTATACTCATTATGATCATAAGAGGAACCATGCTGGATCAGACCAAGGGTCCATCTAGTCCAGCTTTCTGTTCACACAGCAGCTGAACAGCTGCCTCTGGGAAACTGCAAGTAGGACATGAGTGTAACAGCACCCTCCCACCCACATTCCCCAGCATACATAGGTATACTGCCTCTGATACTGGAGATAGTACATAACCATCAGGGCTAGTAGAAATGTATCCAACCCCCTTGTAAACCCATCCAAATTAGTGGTCATCAGTAACTATGTCTTGTGGTAGCAAATTCCATAGTTTAACTATGCTCTGTGTGAAGAAGTACTTCCTTTTATCTTTCTTGAATCTCACACTAATCAGCTTCATGGGACGACCCTAGCAGAATTTCTCCCTATTTTGAGAGGGAGAAAAATGCCTCCTTATCCACATTTTCCACATCATGCATGCACACCTCTATCATGTCTCCCCTTAGCCTTCTTTTTTCCAAGCTAAACAGTCCCAGCTGTTATACTTTTCCCTCACAGGGAAGGTGCTCCAATCCCTTGATCCTTTTACTTGCCCTTTTCTGCACTTTCCCCAGCTCTGCAATATCTTGTTTTAGGTGTAGTATTCTAAGTGTGGTCATGCCATAGATTTGTATAAAGGCAGTATGATACTGGTAGTTTTATTCACGATTCCTTTTCTAATAATGCCTAACATGGAGTTTGTCTTTCTAAAAGCAGCTACACACTGTGCTGACGCTTTCATCTAGCTGTCCACCACAGCTCCTATATGGTCCATGTAGCTCATTTTGGCCTACCCCAGCTTTTCCTAACCTGATCATAGAATCATAGAATAGCAGAGTTGGAAGGGGCCTACAAGGCCATCGAGTCCAACCCCCTGCTCAATGCAGGAATCCACCCTAAAGCATCCCCGACAGACGCTTGTCCACCTGCCTCTTGAATGCCTCTAGTGTGGGAGAGCCCACAACCTCCCTAGGTAACTGATTCCATTGTCGCACTGCTCTAACAGTCAGGAAGTTTTTTCCTGATGTCCAGCTGGAATCTGGCTTCCTTTAACTTGAGTCCATTATTCCGTGTCCTGCACTCTGGGAGGATCGAGAAGAGATCCTGGCCCTCCTCTGTGTGACAACCTTTTAAGTATTTGAAGATACCACACTCCCCAGGGTTGGTTTGGACTACAACTCCCAATATTCCCAACCACTGATGGGGCTGATAGAAGTTGTGGTCCAAAACATTTGGAGGCAGCCAAGTTTAGGAAGGCTGGTCTACACTAACTGGGTGGTGGCTCTCCAGGGCTTCAGTCTGAACTGGAGATGTGTTGCACAGAACCTGAGAATACTTTAGCACTGAGCCATGGGCCAGCCTGTTCAGAGGCGTTCTATCACTGAACTGCCACTGCTGGGGAGCAACCACAGAAGAGGGCTCTGGTGCCCTTTGTAGCCTCATGTAGGCTTTCCATCCGGGCACCTGGTTGGTCACTGTGGTGAACAGGATGCTGGACTAGATGGACTCTCAGGCCTCAGCTAGACCTACCTGGTCTAGCATGATGGAGGGGGTGAAGATCTTGCAATATTTTTATCCCGAGATCCACCCCTCTGTTTACATGTGGCGTGCAACGACGTCGGAGGGAGAGGACGTCACAGTTGCCATTTTCTTTTTTAAAAACACACACCAAAAGATGCACACGAGTGCTCATGCGCTCAAAGGTAGGGTTTTTTCAAATTACTGCTCCCCACCCCACCTATGATGGGCACAGAGCTTCTGAGGAGCTATGTGGCCCATGCACAGTTCCCGGCTCCTCGCCAGTAACCGCGAGTTGCCAGGACAAACCGCAATGCCCGGCCATACGTTCCGCAGTCTCGGGATCAGCCTGGGACTGTGGGAAAAATGGGCTCAAAGGGCAGGGCGAGATTCCGGGGCAAGGGAGGGATCATCCCTCCCTGATGCCGGGATCCCCTGTGCATCATGTGAACGCACAGGGATCATCCCAGGGATCATCCCAGGATATCTCCCTGTCTAGCTATGGCCTCTGTCTAAGCTAGCAGAACTCTTCTTATTTTCATGCTGGGGCATGTTACAGAACTGGGGTGGGCAACTTTGGGCCATCCTGGGGGCCAATCCCCTCCCTCACCCACACCCACACCCATGCTGCATTCTTGCTGCTGCAACCGTGGTGACCAAAAGAAGAAAAACATTGAGGGTTTGCCACCAAAATTTGGTGACAAACACCTATGGAGGTTTACTAAGGACAAATTTGGCTGATTCTTCCCACATTTTTCTGATTTGTGGGGAGGCAGCAGGGGCCCACCGCTGCTGTAAGGACACAAACTCTGCCAATAACCAAACTAACCTTTCTCTTCCTCTCAAAGGTTGTACACTTTGCAAAGCACAACTTAGATTCTCTGTAGACTTCAAGGAGACTTTTCTATCCCACACATGACAGATGAATTTGAGTCCGCATAGTTCAAAACTCCACATGACAAGAGCCTCATGTGATCAGATGTTTGGGTTTTAAAAAAGGAAAGTCATTTATTTCCATTAGAAAACTGTCAAGAGAGCAACCCCATTCTTCATGAGCAAATATACACACACACCACAAAATTCTGGAAATTAACTCTTCCACTACCTGCTACCTTCCAAGAAGAGAAAGATCAGGACAATATCTATATGGGTCATCATTTATAAGTTTGTTTGTTTGTTTTTAAAAATGATGTTTTGTTTCCAAATGAGTAATAAAAAAGGGGGCATCAAAGAAAATATGAACAAGCATGTCTGCTCACATGACAAAGCTTCGGAAGCTAGTGGAGTAAGCAAGAATTTGGAGAGATGCCCATGGCTTGGGATGGATGGAATCATCTATGTCTAATCCATGTCACTTCTGCATGTGTTCATACATCTATTCTGTCCTGTTTCCACATTAATCTGGGGGTGGGGAATCTACATTAAAATTCACATTTAAATAGCAGCCTTCCTCTACCTAGTGCCCAGGATGTGTTGAACTACAACTACCATCATTCCCAGCTAGCATGGACATTGGGTGTGATGGGAATTGCAATCCAACTCATCTGGAGGGCATCAGGTTAGAGGAGGCTGATATATAATAGTTATAGCATTCCCAAGCGGTGGAAAACAACAACACTATCAAAATGCAAAAGATAAAAATATTTCAAATAGAGCAATAATGCCAGTGAACCCACGGCATGGGCTTTCAAACAGGGAAAGCTTGTTTAAATAAGAAGGTCTTTTGCAGAGCAAAACTGGTGCATGCTGAATTCCACAAGAGAGGGAGCAAATACACTAAATGCTGTACTCCAAATGGTCTCTGATTAGATCTCAGGCCCATGTGGAACACGCTTGCCACTTCAATTGCCCTTACTTGCACTCTCTTTCATTCTGTAATATCCTTTTTGAGATGGGGAAAGTAGTGGCAGGGTGACTGCACAAGGTAGAGATTTGGGCTCAGAGAAGGAAATCTGGATCCGAATCCTTCTGCCAACCCTGCTGCCCCATCCAATCCCCCTTGAGAGCTGTGTTCCCCACAACCGGGCTGGCTGTTGACTTCTACGCCAGCCACGGCCCTTCCTGCAGGGCTCCACTGCTGTTTTTCATCCTTCTGCCCTGGTGCGTCTTTCCCATCTACCCGCCTCCTTCTGTAAAAGCTAAATGCTGTTCTCCCTAAATGATTGCGCAGTGACCCATTGTGAACCTCTGCGCCTCCGGCAGCGATTTTTATTTTGCAATAAGAAGAAACAAATAAAAAGAACAGCAGCTTCTCTCTTCTAATGCATCCCCACATACACACATTCCCCATGGCCATACAACATTAAAGCTAATTCTTACAATCTCCCTCCTGGACACTTTATTAGAATCTGTATTTGGCAAATGGAGAAACTGAGGCATGTGGAGACTTAGCAGTAATTCCAGGTGCCACTCCCCTGTATTCTATTAGTCCACCCTGAAATTATAAACAGAACTGTGGATCGCTTGCATTATATTGTATTTTATTATTTCAAATATTTGTATTGTATATTTTTAACTGTGTCCTAACATGGCATTTGAGGAAGCAATCCCTTGGCCCCTAGACATCATCTGAGTGACCAGAGGATACTGGGAATTCTCCCATTTTGAAAGAACCAGGGCAGCTGCAGACAAGTGACTTTGGAGAGGGGTGGGGGAGGGAAGGGAGGAGACCAGAGAAACCAGGATACGAGCTATCCTGAGCCTCTTCCGCCAGTCCCTTCAAAGTGCCCTCTCTAGACAGGCAAAATAATGCAGGGCAGGAGGACAAGGAGGCGAAGATGATCGGAAACCCTCGTCCTGCATTGGATGATTGGAAACCTCCGAATTTGGATGCTTCTGATTACCAAGGGTGCAACCGATAGGATTGTGCCCTTGGATTTTTTAACTGGTTTTAGTCTGTCCAGAGAAAATTAGTTATTAGGCGGATTAGAAATGTAAAAAATAAATCAGTGATAAATATATTAAAACAAACAAACAAAAACACTCCAAATTCTGTGCCAAAGAAACTCAAGTTGTTACAATGCAAGCAGGTTCTTGAGGTTATAGTGGAACACTTACTGAAAACATTAGCTCAGCGTGCCATCACAGTGAAAAGGACAGCAGGCAATATTAGCAAAGGGCTAAGAACATAAGAAGAGCCCTGCTGGATCAGACTTAGGGTCCATCTAGTCCAGCACTCTGTTCACACAGGGGCCGACCAACTGTTGTCTCGGAACCCACAAGCAGGACAACAGTGTATGCAGGCTTACTGCCTCTGATATTGGAGGTTGCACTTAGCCATCAGGACTAGTAGCCATTGATAGCCTTCTCCTCCAGGAATTTATCCAACCCCCTTTTTAAACCTCAGTGGAGGAGTGCATGCTTTGTAGAAAACACCAGCTCCAGGTGCTGGAAGGCCCTTGGGCAAGGCCCTGAGCCATCCCATGCTTGTGAGCAGGGGACAGAATCTTTGTTCACCTCTAGTTCTTCACAGCATGTTTAGAAAATCCCACAAACTTTCAGGACAAGAGGTCCTAAACAAAACAGCCAATGATCATAACAATATAATATAGATCTATAATGCACCTAGATGTGTCTGTATGCAAATGAGAGGCTAAGGGTGCAGTCCAAGGCACACTTCCGGGAGAGTAAAGACCCTTTGAATTTACTTCCAGCTAAGGGTGTAATCCCATGCATGTTGAGACAGGAAAAAAATGTCCTACAACTCTCAGCATTCCCCAGCCAGCACAGTTGTAGGACCTTTCCCCCCTGTCTAAACACTCATAGGATTGCACTGTAAATGTGCATAGGGTCAGGATGCGTTCCTCACTGCCTTCGAATAATACTAATTGCCAGGGAATGACAGCAGGATAGGGCTATTACTCTACTGTCCTTCTTATGGGCTCAGGGCCGGTGCCAGGCTTTTTTGCGCCCTAGGCAAGGTGAGCTGCTTTCACCCCACCCCCACCCCACCGTATCCCCACCCCCACCCCAGGTAGGCGGAGACAGGTTACCTGTCCCTTGCCCGAAGTCCTCTTGGCTTGGCAGAACGCTGCGGTGGGGTGGGCGGGCAGCTCCAATTCCGTCCGTTCGCCGCCCCTCCCCCCCCCCAGCATCCTGGCTTGTCTTTGGCTGGGAGCCCCCAGCCAAAGCCAAGCCGGGAAGCTGGGGGAGGGCGGTCAGACGGCCCCACGTTCTGACTTTCGGCGCGCCCCGGAAGTCAGAATGTGGAGCCATTCCTTTCCCCCCGCCCCCCAGCATCCTGGCTTGGGTTTGGCTGGGAGCCCCCAGCCGAAACCAAGCTGGGGAAGCTGGGGGAGGGCAGTCAGGCGGTTCCACGTTCTGACTTTCGGCACGCACCAGAAGTCAGAACGTGGAGCCCTTCCTTCCCCGCCCTCCCACCGTCCCGGCTTGCGTTTGGCTGGAAGCCCCCAGCTGAAACCAAGCCAGGGATGCTGGGGGGCGGGGCGGAAGGCTTCAGAACCGCGTGCCCGGAAGCTGCCCTCCCTCAGCCAGAGCGGCTCTGGGAGTGGGAGGGTGACTTCCAGGGGCGTAGTTCGGCGCCGCCTTACCTTGGCGCTCTAGGCAGCCGCCTAACTGGCCTCTATGGAAGCGCCGGCCCTGTATGGGCTTCAACTGGTTGACCACAGTGAGAACAGAATGCTGGACTTGATAGGACTTTGTCTGCTCTGGCCAAGCTCTCCTTATGTTCTTAATATGTAGCACACTTACAGCACTATCCAGTACATGTCTACTCAGAACTCAGACAGCCAGTGTGGTGTAGTGGCTAAAGTACTTAGAATCATAGAATAGCAGAGTTGGAAGGGGCCTACAAGGCCATCGAGTCCAACCTCCTGCTCAATGAAGGAATCCACCTTAAAGCATCCCTGACAGATGGTTGTCCAGCCGCCTCTTGAATGCCTCTAGTGTGGGAGAGCCCACAACCTCCCTAGGTAACTGATTCCATTGTCGTACTGCTCTAACAGTCAGGAAGTTTTTCCTGATGTCCAGCTGGAATCTGGCTTCCTTTGGACAGTGTTTTGGAAAGTGTTGGACTGGGAGTCATGAGATCCGGATTCTAGTTCTCACTTGGCCATGGAAACCCACTGGGTGACTTTGGACCAGTCACAGCCTCTCAGCCCAACCTACTTCACAGGGTTGTTGTTGTGAGGATAAAATGGAGAGGAGGAGAATTATGTACGCCGCCTTGGGTTCCTTGAAGGAAAAAAGGTGGAATATAAATACAATAATAAATAAATAATAATTAAACTCAATGAGTCTTACTGATAGGTAAGTCTGTATAGGATTGTAACCTTAGGACCCAATGTTAAGTCCCATTGAAAAGACTGGGGTTTACCACTAAGCCAGCTTTCACCAGCCAAGTGCCCTCCAGATGAGTTCAATGCTTACAGGACATAGGATGGCATAGTGCAGAAAGGAGTTTTGGGACAGGAAGCTTCTTACACCATGTCAGAATATTGTTCCATGTATCTCAGGGTTGTCCAACCAGTAGCTGCTCTCCAGGGTTTCAGATTGGGTCTTTTCTAGCCTTACCTGGAAATGCCAGGTACTGACTTTGGACACAGGTCCAGCGTCAAGGATAGGCTTGGTTGGACACCTACCAAAGGCTCATACCCCGGCAAGGACCCACATACAAGAGCTCACTGGAGTTGCTCCTCTTTTTCACCACTGCTCACTTGCCTCTCACTCTGGCCCAGACAGCAATGGTGGTGAGAAGAATGAGCAGTAGATGCATTGGCCTACTTGCTCCCTGGCTCTCTGCCTGTCATGCAAACCACTGCTAGCAATGATGAGGAAGAGGAAGAGGAGCAATAGCAACTCAATGGCAGTGAGAAGGTAGACTCACTGAGGGAGGAGTCCCCATTGAGGGTATCTCAAGAACCTGGAGCCGGCACTGCTCAGACCTTTTTGAAACTCGGACCCAGAGCCAGGGAAAAGTAATGTTTCGACATCTGCTGAGGGCCCACTATAGGGGTGCAGAACCTCAGCCCACCCCAGTGGGGAGCAAACCTAGGCCCACTTGGGGCCCCAATTAACCTTCCAGGGTTTCCCACAAAGCCATGCTCCTCCCCTGGACCTACCCCTTTCCCCCAAACTACAGATCTTTGGGTATTTTCCTCCCTTATGTGTGGTCCCCACAACCCATTCTGAAAGGGTGAAATGCCTCTCCTGAGGCTTCCTAACTGGGAGTAAGGACTTGAATTGAAAATAGGCTAATACTGGGGACGTTTTTAACCTCACTGCTTTTGCCTGTGGCTCCGCCCCTATTGCCTTTAGCCTCACCCACCACATACAAGAGCTCACTGGAGTTGCTAATCTTTTTCACCGCTGCTCCCCCCACCTCCACCTCTTCTCTTTCATAGAAATTGGCCCATGGGCTGAAAGAGGCTCAACATTCCAATGGCCATGCTGGCTGGGAATGATGGGGATTGCAGTCCAATCCATCTGGAGGGCCTCAAGTTGGGGAAGGCCGCACTAGGTCAATATATGGATAGCCTCAGGGTTGTTACCCACAGACGGGTGAAAAGTTGGACCTGCTGTTCTCTCCCAGAACTAGGAGCTTCATCCCATGTACCTGCTTCCCTCGGATTATCCCCGTAGAGCTAAGCTATCGTGGTTGTGGTTGTTTTTGCTACCGGGTGACAGCGATCCTTTGCATACCAGGAAGTGAGTTTAAGGGGGGGGGATGTAAAAAAAAATCATAAAAAAATCAATGGATGACCCAATTCAATTCAAATTTGGTTTGCTTAAAGCTCTCCCTAATATCTAGTATTGTGCCAATTTTGGTGTCTTTATCTTTAAAGCTTACGCAGATGTAAGCATTTCTTTAAAATCCTGCTCCTGCACCCCAGATACGCTCAAAAACTAGGGGCTAAATATGGTGAATCTTTTCGCTTTATTGCACAATTAAGGCAGGATGCATGGGAGTACTTCAGGATCAAAGCAGATTATAAGGTGGAAAACTTCTGAGTCCTTTGCATGCAATTCGCAGTGATTGCACAGTATAACGCTGGTGTGATAAAGCTCAAAGACGGAATTTCCCAACCTGAGTCAAAGAGGAGACTGGGGGGGGGGGGAGCAGGAAACTCTGACGCTTAACTCTCGTCTGTCCTCCGTCGCTCCCTCCCTCCCAGGCCTCGTTTGTTCCCACTGAATAAAGCATCACGTACTGCAAATTGTTCTCATCAATAATCAAGACAGGAGAAGCAAAACAATGTGACCAAAGAAAAAGGGGAAAAGCGAGACCCAGGAGCAACGCCGGTAAAACAGTTCTGAAGAATTCGTTTTGGGGGTCCTCCTATCAAAGCGATTCGCCTTTTGAAAAGATAGATCTGAATAATCATTTGGCGTCGCTGGGAGATGATGGATGCCCTGGGCGGAGAGGGGAGGAGGGGATGTCGCCCTTGCCTTTCGCATTGATTTGGGCACGGGGCTCAGAGCCCCCTCTCCCCGTGCTGCCCAACTAGGGGTGGGGGGGGTGGGCAGGTGGCAAAAGCCAAGGTAGATATAGAGACGGAGACGTCAAAGCCATTGGAGGCTGGTGGCTCCGATGTTGGTGGGGCTGTGACTCTGCCCTGGGTTTCAGTCAGAACGAGCCAGAACGCTACAGGAGCTCTCTAAGATGCTGAACTCGTTTCAGAGGCAGGCTGCAGCCCTTTGGATAGCTTCTTTAGGGTTCTGACTTGCGCTAACTGAAAGCCAGAGAGGATTCACAATCCCACTGATATCAGAGCCACCAGCCCTTACTGATTAAAGCTATGAAGGGCAAAAGCCTGGGTTTAGGCAGGGGCCGGGGGCGGGGGTGGGGGAGTCCCACAACTCCCAGCATGGCCGGCTGGGGAATGTTGAGAGTTGGAGGACTTTTTTCTGTCTAAACCTGCATCGAATTGCCCCCTAAGTCACACAGTCACTCACCTGAGGTGGTGGTGGTGGTGGTGGAGGAGGAGGAGGAGGAGGAGGAGGAAGGGGAAGGAGAGCAGACGTGAAGGACAGCATGAACACTGGAGCCCAAACGGGTGTGTGGGCGGGTTGCAGCCTGCGGACGCTAAGAGACAGGCATAGGAAGCTGCAATCCTGTCCACGCTTCCCTGGAAGTAAGTCTCACCGAACTCAGTCGGGCTTACTTCTGAGTAGGTTGCCTAGGATTGCGCTGTACAGCATTACGTGTTGTTGCTGTTGCTGTTGTTTTAAGCGTCTAGAATCAGAGCAACCAGAGCATGAAAAAGATCACAGAAGCAGAACAAGCACGGCAAATTATGAATGAATGGGAAAAGAAGGACGGAGGGAGGGAGGTGTAGAGGCTGGTGGCTCCGATTTCGGTGGGGCTGTGAATCCATTCTGGGTTTCAGTCAGAACCAGTCAGAATTCTAAAGGAGCTCTCCAGCATGCTGAACCCTCTCCCAAACCTAGGTTCTCGCCTAGATAGTTCCTTTAGCGTTCTGGCTGGTTCTGACTGAAACCCAGAATGGGTTTCACAGCCCCACTGAAATTGGAGCCATCAGCCTCCACTGGAACAAAGGGGAACAGAATCCGGATTAGCCGGGAGGGTGTGTGCATGCATGCGTGCGCGTGTGTGTGTGTGTGTGTGTGTGTGTGTGTAGGCAGCCTTCCTCCACCCACATCTCCGCTGTGTTCCGAACGTGTCTTGTCTGTGAGATGAAAGGGGGCCGATCTTTCTTACGGCAAGAGAAATTAGTGAATGGGATGAGAGCGTGGAGACAATTGAAAAGAAAGAGGCTGGATCCCCCCCCCCCCCCACACACACACACCAGGTAGGATGAATGGGGCTGGGGGAGCTGTCTAAACAGCTGCTTCTGATACTGGGACTATCTGTAGGTGAGCAAAGAGCCCCCTCCTGCACCCACGCACCCAAATCAAAAAGCCCCTATCTCTTCCCTGCAGGCCCTAAGCATGGCATAGTGGAGAAAGGGCATCAGAGCACAGATTCAGCCAGGCTTGTTGTTCCAGTAAAATATGCCGCAGATACAACGCTGATGGCGAGTACAGTATCTTTTTTATTATGATTATTATTCTTTGTTCCTCTTTTTAAAAGCCTTTGATGGATAGCCCCATCACAACCACCTAACCAGCCTGGCTCAAAATAGCAACACTTGGCACATATATAACGTCTCTGGATTGCCAAAGGATTTTTTTTTTCAACACACACAAAAAAATATTTTAGTTGCTGAATGTAAATGGATAAAATCTCTGTGAAGAAGGAGGGGAGAAAACCAACAACACTGTGAAACTAGGGAGATAACAATTGTATTATACCCCTCCATTGTCCCCGATTTGTGTGCTTTTCGCAAAGTATGGTGGAAAGGCCCGACCAAAAGAGATCTGTGTGAAGTAATAAATGACGGCTCACGTATTGCCGGATATGTAGTGCGCGCCCAAAGTGTTCACGGTGCAACAAGTATGTCATCAGGGCTGACGCCAAGGGTAGGCATGCATGGACCCCTGCAGATGGCACATGCCCCAGCAGGGGCCCACTGATGAGAGGCCCCTGGACTTATGCATTCTCTTCCCCATTGCAAGCAACCAGCTTGCTCACCTGCCTCTCTGTCTGGCCTGGACAACGGTGGTGGTAAGAAGGAGAAGCAGTAGATGCCACGGCCTTCTTGCTCACTTGTTCTCACGCAAGTGGTAGCAATGATGAGAGGATGAGAAGCAAGAGCTTCTGGGGATAATGGCAGTGAGAAGGGAGGCTCACTGAGGGAGGGGACCCATGGAGGGTACTTTGCCCAAGGGCCCTCCAAAACCTGGAGCTGGCACTGGCCATCCTTACAACAATCCTCCAGAGCACTGCTGTATTGTTGAGAGCGTAGGGGTGTGCTCCGCTCCGTTACGGAACCCCGGATCTGAAGTGGAGTGGGCCGATCCAGACCTCTGAAGCCTGGTTCCGGAACGGATCGGGGGAGGTCCGGATTGGCCCGAAGCAATTTGAACTGGTCCAAAGAGATTCGGACTGGTCCGAAGCTTCAGAGCCAGGTAAGTGGGGAGAGGAGTTTACCTGGCTCCCCTGTCCGCCAACGCCACAGTCCATGTGGCAACGGTGGCAGAGCCAGGTAAACGGGGAAGGGGGAGGGGGGCTTACTGGGGAGGGAGGGGGCGTACCTGGCTCCGTCGTCTGTCCCAGTCTGTTTCTGGCCTTAGGCCTGGGTTTCAGTTGACGCTGTCACCCAGACTGCGAGGGATGATGGAGCCAGGTAAGGAGGAGGGGGCTTACCTGACTCCACCGCCACCGCAGCACTCTGTGTGGTGATGGCAGGGAAGCCAGGTAAGTGGGGACGGGGGCTTACCTGGCTCTGTCAGCTGCTGTGGTCCATGCAGCGGCAGACGGCGGAGCCAGGTAAGGGGGGAGGGGGGCTTACCTGGCTCTGTCAGCTGCTGTGGTCCATGCAGTGGCAGACGGCGGAGCCAGATAAGGGGGGAGGGAGGCTTATTCAGCCCCCATTTTGTCCCCATTTCCCCCCTTACCTGCCTCCGCCGTCTGCTGCGGAGGCAAGTAAGTGGGGAAGGGGGGCAAAATGGCATCCAAATATTGATCCAGACCTCCAGATCCCCCAATCTGGATCAGGGGAGGTCCAGATTGACCCAAAGCAGTTCGGGCCTAATCCAGAAGGTCTGAATCAGGATCCGAAGCGGTTCGGGGGGGGGGGCTGTGCACAGCCCTAATAAGTAGAACCCTGGTAGATCAGAGCAAAGTTCTATCTGGTCCAGCATTCTGTTCCCATAGTTGCCAACCAGCTGCCCACAGAAACCCACCAGTAAGATTTGAGTGCAACAGCTCTCTCCCACTGTAGTTCTCTAGCAACTGGCAGTCAGAGACACACTGCCTCTGATTCTGCGGGTAGTATATAGCCATCAAGAGTAGTAGCCATTGATCATCTCATAAGACATTGCACTAGTCTAGACATCTCTAAGTTTTCTAAAACCCATGCAGCTCAAAGGCTTCTGGCGGATGAGAAGATGGAAAGCCATTCAAGGTTCCTATCGAGGCAAATGACTGAGCACGTTGCACAGCAGTTGGCCAGGGCCAACCCCAAACACTGTGCTGTTTGAGGTGAACAATAAAATGTTCCTCCACCGACACTGCTTATTCCGCATACAGAAGCCAGACAGATTAGCAGTTGAATCTTCAGTTGACACCATCAATGGGAAGGGCAGTAGGCTGGCTTAAAGCAGGAGGTGAGCTTAAGAGTCACACAGCTCCATCTTCCAAAACCTCACCACCTCTCCACACCCTTTCCCAAGTATCTGCTGCCTGAGGTAGCTGCCTCACTCTGCCCAGTGGTAAGCCCAGCCTTGTTCCTGGCACTACACACAGAAAAGTAGGGGTGATGGCTTCCGTGTACACCCAGCGGAACTGTCTCTGAAAGGCATTGTCACACCTGCAGGAAGAAATGAAATATTTTCCCCAATGATGAAGGCTCTTAGGTTCAGGTTTTTATTATTTTATTATTATTTTTAGAGAGGATAAACAAGATCTAGAGGTTGATATCAGGAACCAGAAGGTTTGAACATATAAGACCAACTCTGGACCATTTGCATTGGCTGCCTGTATGTTTCCGAGCCTGATTCAAAGTGCTGGTTTTAAGCTATAAAGCCTTACATGGCTTGGGACCACAATACCGGACAGAACGCCTCTCCCAACATGAAACCACCCATACACTATGCTGAACATCTAAAGTCCTCCTACAGGTGCCTACTCCAAGGGAAGCTCAGAGAATGGCAACAAGAGAGAGGACCTTTTCAATGGTGGCCCCCCAACTGTGGAACGAACTCCCCAATGACGCTCGCCTGGTGCCAACATTGTTATCATTTCAGTTCCAGGTCAAGACTTTTCTCCCAGGCATTTAACTGCATATGTTGAGTTTTTTAATGGGCCCCTGGATAGTTGGTATATAGTCTGTTTTTATGCTTTTTAAATTTTGTATATTTGTTTTTAAATGTTCAATGTTTTTAATCTTTGTAAACCACCCAGAGTGCTTCAGCTTTGGGGCAGTATATAAATGTAAAAAATGATGATGATGATGATGATGATGATGATGATGATGATGGCTTGGATCCTAACTTCCCTTGCATGAACATCACAGAGTTCACATTGACAGAATAGAACTTCTCCTTCCCCCCCTTCCCTTTGCAACCCCCTGTGTGCCCCCCATCTGCATGCATTGGAGGTTGGGGAGGCATTGGGAATAGTATGGGATATGATATGGGGTACTGCAAATTGAGAGGAACATTGGCAGAAATCATCCCCCTTGAGTGAACATGAAAATAACTTAGGATGCAAGCTGATGGGTGGCATTATTGCATTGAAATTCATTCCCAGGAATTTTTTTTTTTAAGTATTCCACAAAATGCCATTCCAAAAGAAAATTTTTGACATTTGATATTTTCATTTCATTCTTCTTATGATGTCTGACAGTGCTCTAACACTGTGCCTACAAAGGCATGCTTGCAATTTTGATGGAGAAAGAAGCCCACGAAAACGAAAGAGGCATGCACTTTCTATTAAGTGACCCAATGGTTTAATATAAATGCAAAACAAATGAGCATGCCTCATCTCCTGGGGTCTGGCCAAAAAGGACCACAAGGAAAACTTTGAAATGCTAACTTTAAAATGTTATAATATGGGGAGAGAATAGGACAAGTCTCTTTGCCACCCACAGAATGTAGTTTAGGGAAGCTGCAAACAGAAGCATCAGGCAAGCTAGCAAAGCTAGGAGTAACAAACCAGACTGCAAAGATGCAGCAACCTGTAGATTTGATTACCCTTCGAGGGAGTCCACCATAGCCACAGTTGTGGTAGGAATCTGTTGCATAGTAGTTGTAGCATAGAGTCTGTTGCACAGTACACCACATCAGTAGCATTTCCAGAGAGAGAGAGAGAGAGAGAAGGCATGTCTCGACAAGGGGGGTGGAGGGCGACGATCTCACGATTTTATGATCACAAGATCATTGCCCTCATCAACACATGGTGCGCAACATTTTGGATTATTTTTTTAAAGGAAAATGAGCGCATGAGCGCTCTAACAACAGGTAAGGTTTTTTTTAAAAGCTCCATGCCCCGTGCCCGGTTCCCAGCTCCTCGCAGTTACTTGCGAGGAGCTGGGACAAAACAGTGACAGCAGGCCACACGTTCCACGGTCTCTGGATCACCCCGAGATCGCGGGAAAATCGGAATTGATTGGTAGGGTGATATCACGGGCCAAGGGAGGGATCATTCCTCCCTGCTCCTGGGATGCCCTGTGCATCATGCGGATGCACAGGGATGATCCTGAGGTGATCGCTGGGATATCGCCCCATCTAGACATGCCCGGAGAGAGAGGGGGGGATGAGATCTCCCAGGTAACCAAGGGGGAATTCTTCCTCAAACAAGAATGTGCAAAGTCCGTACTAGAGCACTGGGTGATGGAGAACAGTGGTTGCCCTTGGAAGCTTTAAGTCATCTCCTTATAACCCAGGGGTAAACAACATGAGGCCCACAGGCTACAGGTGCCATTCCAGGTTTTGTTATTTTGCACCACGCACTGCCCTGTGCTGCTACAAAATTTTCCATTGTGGCAAAAAAGAAAAAGAAAAAAGCAGCAGTCTTGTTTGAAAATGGGAGGCACAGGGAGTGCACATCCTGTTTGGGAGCAGAATCACACTCCCAGAAGCCCCCAGGAGCACAATTCTGCTTCCAAACAAGATGTATTTTCATACAACATTGCCATGTTTTTTCTGCTGCCACCATGGTGGCTATTTTGGTGGCAACAGAGGGGAGGGAAGTTGCCCACTTTTATGGGATGTAAGAACCCAAGGAGACCCAAGGAATATGGTACCAGGTTTAGTTACCTGATACGTTCTGAATATTAGGTATTAATGGAGTCCACATAAGCAACCAGTGTTGGCCTTGAATGGCCCTTCCACATTTTTCTTTTGTCCTGAGCAAGATGTGTATGCTAGACCAGCATAATCTGATTTTTAAAAATGGCAGTGGAAGCCATCAGCACACACAATGCACGATTTTTACGTTGGCTGATTAAGAAATACTCCTGGGGCAATTTTTCACTGGCTTGTTTGCAGTTAAGAAATATTCCTCTGTGCTGGTAGCAGATGCTCACCCCTAAATATGAAATGGACCCATGCCAAGGAGCCCCAGCTAATCACGGCTTCCCAATGCACGGCTCCCAGCGTTTAAGGATGCATGTCTGCTCTTCACATTTTATGTGTTTGGCCGGGGGGGGGGATTTCTGTCCTTTGTACATTTTCAATTATGTTTGTTTTCTTTGGCAATTTTGTAAGCCGGTCTGAGAACATGTTTGAAAGGTGGGGTAAAAAAAAAAAAACACGCCAAAAGAAATGAGGATGATCATGTGCTTACTGTAGGAAATACAGAGACCAGCATAGTTATGGAAAATAATGCTATATAAAGGTTGATGCTGCCCCCAAACGAGTATCAACAATTGGTGCTCATCTTAACCAGAAGTTAAACAATGAGTTGGCTACAAAGTTAAGGAAATAATGAAACAATAAACTTATAGCAAAAACAATCATATATATATATATATATATATATATATATATATATATATAATAAAATGGGGAACACTTTTTAGAGGCATACACACAAAGTTAAGGAAATAATGAAACAATAAACTTATAGCAAAAACAAACATATATATATATATATATATATATATATATATATATATATATATTAAAATGGGGAACACTTTTTAGAGGCATACACACAAAGATAATAGCATACAGACAACAGTAATACAATAATAAAGCTGCTCCACAATGTCTGTGAGTGAAGGCCAAACGCGTTTCGACTTGCGATCTTCTTCAGTGGCCTGATAGCATAGCTTGTTAAAGACTTCAGTTCAGGAACGTTTTTTTTTTGGGGGGGGGGGGAAATGTACACGGGCTGGCTCAGTTGATCCCAAATTCAGGGAATATATAAAGTTGTCACTCCCTACAGCATGGCGAGTGGTGCGCTCGTTACGAATCCACGAGAGTTGGGGCAGTCAGTGATTTATGAGGCACCACTCGCCATGCTGTAGGGAGTGACAACTTTATATATTCCCTGAGTTTGGGATCAACTGAGTCAACTCGTGTATATTTTCTTTTTCCAAAAAACCATTCCTGAACTGAAATCTTTAACAATCTATGCTATCAGGCCACTGTAGAAGATCGCAAGTTGAAATGCGTTTGGCCTTCACTCACAGACATTGAGTGCACATCTAATATGGAGCAAAGAACCAGACACAAATCAGTGATATGCACTGACACTGTTTAACTGGTGTCTCCAATGTAGTGCCCATGGGCACCACTGTGCCCACAGACACATCCCTTGATGCCCAACAGGCTCACACCTCTGATTTTTATTTTAGTTCTTTCTTTCTTTCTTTCTTTTTTAAAAATGGAGGTTCACATGCTGCAATGTTAAGTTCTGAGCTTCAGCGCCATCTTTATTTGGAATCAAAATAGTGGGTTTTTTTGTGTGTTTTGGAGATCAGACCCCCACAGATGACCTATACTTAGGTTACTTTTCTTTTAGTCTCACCAGTTTGCCTTTGGTTAAATGAGTATTTTGTGACTGGCTGTGCCCACCATGGCAGCCATTTTGTGAAACCACCGGTGACACTCTCTCAAAATTCTAACTGTGCCCATCAACCCTAAAAGGTTGGGGATCCGCTGTATAACCAAGAAGCAAAGTCACCCACAGCCATACCCTTTGACTCTTTCTTTAACCACTAATCAACATTGCCTTTGCCCCCCTCCCCGCACACACAAAATAGCAAACAGCCAAACATAAATGCCTGCAGAAAACAGTCCAGCTGGACAGCCCTTCCCCTCCAATCAACAGTGAGGTCCACTGTCCATTTCCAGAGCTATGTAAATATAAAAGCATTACCTTGAAATTGCTTTTTCCCCTTTCCAAGGTTTTCACTTAGAAGTTCTGCTCCATTAGGTTCCCCCTAATGTTTATCGCCTCTGCAGAACTATTTAATAAATCCTTTCTTCCTCGTGCAGTTCAGCCCAAGCTGTTAATTCATTTTCTCTACACAAAGTCGTTTCTCCCCCTACCCTTCACAAAGCAGACCTTTTCAGGGAGGTGAATTGGGCTGCGTATGACACAAGCCGCAAATGCCCTTGCGCTGTAAAATAAAACAACATAACATTTTAAAAAGTAGTTAACTGCAAAATCACTGGGATTCTGGGCTTTCTGCAACCAGGTTCAGATGCACGCTACGGGGGATTGCAAGAAGCTCACCTCAAACAAGAGGTTCGGTTTTAAAGCAGGGTTGCAAACGTCAGTCCCAGGGTGCACAGCTGGGCTGCATCTGGGCAGCCAGATCACACATCTGAGCAGCCCAGGGGTGCACAGCTGGGCAGCCCAGGGGATGCACCTCTGGGATTCCTCAGAATGCCACACACCCTTCCCCCTTTTCCTGGGCAACCAATCATTTGACTGTTTCTTAGCTTCAGTACAGTCCCCCCTTCTCAAAGGTTGAAATCCATCTCCTAAGGCTTAGTTGTTGGCAGCAAATGCTGTAGGACGAATTCCTATGCATGTTTATACACAGAATAGAGTCCTGTAACTCCCAGCATGGCCGGCTGGGGAAAGCTGGGAATTGTAAGACTTTTTTTTCTGTCTACACATGCATCGGATTGGACCTTTAACCTACAATAGGTTGGCATTTGGGCCCTCCCCTTTTGTCCTCAGCTCCTGCCACCATTGGAAAGTGGGCTTCGAGAGCTTCTCTGAAATGGAATTTGGCACTTGGGCTGAAACAGTCTGTCCCCCCGGGCCATTTTAATGCATCCAAATTCTCGTGCATCTTGAATCAAAATCCAAGCTGGAGAAGAACCAGCATCCACTTTGCCCATCCATTCCAGCCCTTCCAGCCACCCCTCCCCAGGACTCAGACAATCCCACTCAGAAAACTGCCCCTGCCCATTCCCACCTGCCTTTGTTGTCCCCAGTGAGCCCCCCCCCCCCAAATACTTTCCCCTTCCCTGTCAAGCAGTGGTACAGTGAAGCCAGGATTTGCTGGGATGCAGTCCAAGTCCTTTTTTTATCACATCATCTGGTTATTTAGGCCAAATAACTAACCACGGTGTGGAAAAAGTCCTGACAGACAACACAGTAACCAACCATTGACTATTTAACCCACCATTTATATTTAGCCCACCGTTGTTTATTGTGTTGTCCGAACTCAGTCATTACCTACAGGATCAGACGCAGCAAGCCTCTGAATACCAGGATCTGGAGGACAACAGGCGAGAGTGCGATTGCTCATGTGTCCTGCTTGTGGGATTCCCATAAATATCTGGTTGCCCACGGTGGGATACAGGACACTAGACTAGATAGACCTTTGGGGTTTGAATTGAATACTTCCCCTCCATTCAGTTCCTATTGAGACACTGCTGTCTAGTGGTGGGCAATCCTGCTGTTTCCCAGCTATAACCATTTTAAAAGTGGATCTTTTTATCTAGAGGATTCTGCAGGAGACTTCCTGGTTGTTGACAATGTCATGAAATTGAACCAAAAGCTTCCATGAGTGGACAATCATGAGCGTGCAATAAATTGTTCATTTAGAGGAGGCCTCTGTGTGTGTAATGTGTGTGAGGCTGGGGCATGCTGGGAATTATAGGACTTTTCTCTCTAAACATGTATAGGATTGCACCCTTAGGGGGCTTTTCAAGATGCTCAAGTAGTCATGTGAGGACAGAATGGGGGGGATGATATAAGAAAGAGCACATACAAAACCATCAGTCACCTCCTTACAGTAAGGTAACCACTGAAGCTCTGCACCCAGAAAAATTTCACTGAAATTCTCACCCCTTTACACAATTTTCAGGTGCAGTTTCTTTTTGTCCCTCTCCGCACCCCCCACCCCACCCCAAAACAAATGGTCAAAAATAAACAAGTTGAAAGATTCAGCCCAGTACTAAATTTAATAACAAATTCATAATATGGATCCAGGCTCACAAAAAGGGTGAGCATTATGAATGGATGAGTTTCAACTAACGAGTCAACTAATTATGAGTCTCCTGGCTGGGGATGCTGGGAGTGGTAGTCTGATGCATCCAGAGAGCAAGGCTGTTCCAATGCAGCTACTGAGCATATTTCAGGTTTCTATCAGCTTAAGAACAGGACGTGTTCTTTGCTCTGACTTTCTGCCATCTCACCTCTGTGTTATTCCAAGAGGGGCTTCCACAAGCGAGCTGGAAATGTTAGAGGTGTACCTTGGCCAGCCTCCAGCTGAAATTCATTCAGGTTAATCAATGAAAAAAGCTCCAGAAGCAGCAACGGTCACACGGGGATTTATAGATTAGAGTAAGCGATAGGGCTGGCAGCTTTTAAAAATACCATGTCTCCCCCCCCCCTTTTTTTTTTTTTTTACAGAGGGGAAATCTATAGAAGCAAACAATGCTTGGGTTAAAAAGGATAATTAGTGGAGGTGAAAAAAGAGACCCTGGATGCCAAAAACTGGGGGAATACTTCAGCTAAAAATAAAGAGAACTGCAAAATATAAACACGGTGACAAATAGAGAATCGATCCATCACATAAAAATAGGAAGGGATCAAAGGGAGGAAAGTGGAGCAGTGTCATTCAGCGAGCTTCTTTACGATATTGTGTATCCCAAGATCCTGGTGGCAAGGGCAGAGGGAAAGAAATCTGGCTTGGTTGCTGCCATTGTGTCTGGCAAAGGCTGTCTAGCAGAGGTATTTGGGACGATGAGTGTTCTGCTGAGGCTGCCATTTGCCTACTCTGGGGAGTTTGCCCCCTATTTGAGTATCAGAAGTAGGAGAGAAGAGGGGTAGGGAGAGAGGAAGTGGGGCGATGTATTTCCAGTTAGGCCAGATTCAATTACTGTATTTCTTCAATTGTAAGACACCATCTATTGTAAGACGCATACTAATTTCAGTACCACCAACAGAAAAAAAACAGAAAAAAAACACCCTAAGGTACACACACGATTCTAAGATGCGCCCCATTTTTAGAGATGTTTATATGGGGGGAAAATGTGTCTTAGAATTGAAGAAATAGGGTACATCTGTTGAAAAGGATGACTTTAGGTTTGTCTGGTGGGAAGGAGATAACATCTTGCCCCATCCTTCTCCAGTTTGAGCAGTCCCCTACTTTGCGGGAAGAATACCCTGTAGTTTGGAGGGTCATCCTCCCAAATAAACCCACCTTCCTAGAGTGGCCATGCATCCTCTTTTACAGAGGACATTCCTCTGTTTGAAGGCCTGCTGGAGGGGTGTCATCTAATTTGAAGGTGTCCTCTGTTTGAACAGCTGTCCAGTCCAAGTCCAGTTTAAAGATAAAGAACCATCCGACGGGAGAGGTGGGCCTCGGAATTGCCCATCAATGGCACTTGGACAGCATACTGAGCAAGGTACAAAGATCACCTGGTCACATATGTATTGCATCTCTATCTAAACTGCAATATTTCTTTTCTAAATGTGCAGCTATACATATCAATTAGGCAAATGTTATGCAAATCAGCCTCCCCCTTTGTGGTGATGCCTTTCCTTGATTTTCAGAAATTGTAAGTGACCCCCTACTTCCCATGTGCCATGACCCCAATTAAAATTGCTCCATAGGATAGCCAAGTGTCGTGTTTTATAGAGGACGGTCCTCTCTTTGAAGAGCTGTCAGAGGACTGTTCTATATTTGAAGGCATCTTCTCTTTGCAGGACTGTCCAGCCCAAGTCTAGTTTAATGGTGTTAAGGAAATTTCCCCAAACCCAGTAGGGAAGGAACAACTCCAGACCTGTCAGACGCAGAGGCTCCTTATTTTTAGTACGTACGTAGGAGACAGCTCACCTCGAACAAACCGATGGTGAAATTCTCTACCAATCATCCACATCAGCATACTTTTATAACATTCCAGGTCCCTCCACAGGAAATCACAAGAGTCCCTCCTCCCATCTCCTATTGATTACATATTTCTACATTTTCCATAAATGTAACTATTCTACTTAAAACAATGCCGTATATTGTGACAACTGTGTCCAGTGTATGTAACTCCTTGTACTTTGATAAGACCCCCTCCCAAGGTCAGTTGGAAAGTGTCTCCAGCCAGCTACAAGCCACTTCCGATACCCATTCGGAGGGGGTTTAGGTGATAACAAATATGACATGCCTCCATGTCTGCGGGATATGGAAACTTGTTTCTGGTCTCAAGGCTTTTCAGATATGTTTTAGGAACTAGGACTGTGCTCCGCTCCAATTCAGGTCAGCGAATCTGGAGCGGAGCAACCCGATCCGGACCTGCTAAATGTGGATCCAGATCAGGTCGAGGGCCCTGCAGATCAAAGCAAAAAGGTTTGCCTCTGTTCGGATCGCTTCGCCTCGCTCTGGAGCTCCGGATGCCGTTTTGAGCGTCTTTTCCCACTGACTTACATTGGAAAAGAAAAATGCCTATAACTTTTTTGTTTTTCAAGATACACACATGTAACTGGGCACCATGATAGCTTCTAAATAGATCCTTATTCATGCCAATTTTGAAGTAAATCAGACCATGCCCTGATTTTTCGGGAATTGTTAAAAATATTTTCCCCATTTACAGAAATGCAGTTATCTCCGTTATTTTTTAAGATACACAAATGTAACTGGGCACCATGATAGCTTCCACATAGGACCTTAGGCAAGGCCACTTTGAAGGAAATCGGATCATGCCCTGATTTTTAAAAAATTTTTGGAGTTAAACCTCAACCACAATATCCTTCAGAAATAAAGGAGATAGTGAAGTGCATCTCAGGACAATATTAGCACTTCAAAGGGAACACAGTGCAAAGGGAACACTGTCTTCCCTTTGAAGTGCTAATATTGTCCTAATATTGTAAAAGGGAAAAAAATCTTTTTTAAAATCCCCAAAAATCAGGGGATGATCTGATTTCCTTCAAAATTGGCATGGATAAGGATCTATTTAGAAGCTATCATGGTGCCCAGTTACATGTCCGTATCTTGAAAAATGATGGAGATGAATGCAGTTTTGTAAATTGGGGGGAATGGTTGAGGGTTAAATAGTTTTAAAAATTGCTAAAAATCAGGAGATGATCCAATTTCCTTCAAAGTGGCCATGCCTAAGGTCCTATGTGGAAGCTATCATAGTGCCCAGTTACATGTGTGTAGCTTAAAAATAACAGAGATAACTGCATTTCTGTAAATGGGGGGAGGAATCTTTTAAAAAACCCCAAAATCAGAGGATGATCCCATTTCCTTCAAAGTGGCCATGGCTAAGGTTCTGTTTAGAAGCTATCATAGTACCATTTTTCATGTTTCTAACTTGAAAACTAAAAAAGTTATAGCCATTTTACATTGGCACCAATGAACTTGGTTTCTAATATTATGAGAGAGGGAGAATGTCTCCGTATCCACTTTCTCCACACCATGCATAATTTTATACACCTCTACAATCTCTCTCCCTCCCTCTCTCTCCCTCCCTCCCTCCCTCCCTCCCTCCCTCTCTCTCTCTCTCTCTCTCTCTCTCTCTCTCTCTCTCACACACACACACACACACACACACACACACACCTTTTTTCAAAGCAAACAAACCCAAACGTTTTAAACTTTCCCCATAAGAGAGAGTTGCTCCAGCCCCCGGAACATCCCTTTCCAGCCACGTTCTCAGCTCTGTAATATCGTTTTTTTAAAGTGTGGTGACCAGAGTTGAACACAATATTCCACATGTGGTCTCTCTAGTCCTGGGGGTCTCCAATGTAGTCCTTTGGGCACACACCTCTCTCAGCATCCATCAGGCCCCCTGTCCCTCCTGGTTTTGGTTTATTTCCTAAGATCTGTTTTCTTTTTTTAAAACTGGGAGGTTGCCGTGCTGCAAACCCAAGTGCTGCCCACCAGCACCGTCTTTGTTTGGGTTCAAAAGCTTTTGTGTTTTGGAGCTCAGACTCCACCTCTACCTTATACTTGGGCAAGTTAGTTTTCTTTTGGTAGGGTGACCATATGAAAAGGGGGACAGGGCTCCTGTATCTTTAACAATTGTATTGAAAAGGAAATTTTAGCAGGTGTCATTTGTATATATGGAGAACCTGGTGAAATTTCCTCTTCATTACAACAGTTAAAGCTGCAGGTGCCCTGTCCTCTTTTAAATCTGGTCACTCTAGTATAGCTCCTGCAGCTTTAACTGTTGTGATGAAGAGGGAATTTCACCAGGTTCTCCATATAGAAATGACGCCTGCTGGAATTCCCTTTTCTACGCAACTGCTAAAGATACAGGAGCCCTGCCCAACTTTTCATATGGTCACCCTAAGTCATTTTATGAATGAACAAACAGCCCTCCACCATAGGAGCCATTTTGTTTGGTGTGCCCAGGACACTATATCAAAATCCAGATGTGCCCACCAATCCCCCAAAGTTGGAGACCCTTGCTCTACAGTACTGCATCTGGCTCAACTCAAAGAAAATCTTTATCCTGCCCCCAGTTTTGGTATTTTATCAGGATCTTAGCAAAGCTTTGACAGCATCTTATTTCCTTTGGAATTACCCTGCATTACTCATCATGACTTTGCCTGTATATTATTGAGTTTCTTCTCATTTATATTCCCTTTAAAATCTGTGAAGATTGTTATTATTTTTTGGTTGCACCTGCTATGCCTTCTCTGGCTTGGAACACAGATATACTATTTCAGGCAAGAGTCACCCATACATGTGGAGTCATAAGATACCACTTCATTATCTTACCCGTTTTTTAAATTAAAAAAAATATCAGTTTCTTCTCCATGAAAAATTGCTCAGCCTTATCTTTCTATTCATAGCACAGCTTGGCTGAAGTGTAACTTAATGTGCATTCTGCCCCAAAGGCAAAAATTAAAATCTGCACAATAATGAAAGCTTCATTTAAGTAATAAAGAAAAGGATCAAGATACAGACGTAGAGAAAAATGGGTTGAAACTTGTATTCCCCCTAATTCTTGGTATAACTGTCTAATATATGAAATGCCATATGAAAGAACTGCTAGGAGGCGGTATGCCCTGAATATTGGTTACTGAGAAGCAGCTATTGTCTACATGTTCTCCTTTAGTGGTAGTATATGAGGTCCCACCACCTGTTGTGGAAGGATACCACCACACCCACACCACCAGAATGAGAGATTGCCTCTCCAGAGAGGCACCAAGGCCCAAATGCCATTCTTTGAGGGTCCTTCCTCAAAGAGAGGCATTGTGAGGTGGCCTTGGAAGTCTGTACAGGCAGTCTCCAGGATCACACAGAAACCCTCAAAGTGCAGCATTCAGACACGGCCAGAGTCTGCTCACCTAATCTCTCATGCAGGGATTTCTCTTAGAGTAAGATATCAAGTGGGCAGGCTCTGGGAGACACCCCCCCCCCAAAAAAAATGAGAGATTAGGCAGGCAACCTCTCAAGAGAGGTGCATCAGCCGCTTTGTGCATGTTGTGTTTCTTAAAAACCTCCCGCCTTACTGGGAGACAATAAAGAGGTCTGCTATGTAATCTACACAGCTTTATTCAGGCAATAAACATCTCTTCCCACCAGAAGAGAGTCTAACTTCTAGGAGCTTTCCTCTAGGCAAAACTATGCGAACTAAGCAAGACAATTGTCCTTTCAAGAAAAAGGGAAAACCTTTTCCCAGAACGCTTTAACTTCAAAGAGGCTGGTTCTGAAGAAGCCTTTGGTGAGAAACTAGTCAGGCTGAACTTCTTTTAGTTTCGCCCATTTGAGTCTGTGGCAGATTTTAGGATCAGCTAGTCTTGACGTGTCCTCCCCCTCTGAAGAATACTGATTTCTCACAGACTGTGTGTTGTTAATGTTTTCAGTGATAAGGTCTGGTGAAGGTTCATCCCCAGCTGGTGAAGAGCCCGTGAAAGTCACCTCCCTCACTTCCCGTGTAGACTGGTACATTTCTGGTGCCATCTGTTCTGCTTCAGAATCTGATTCCGATTGATCACCTGAAACTCCTTCCCCCAGCCTAAGGAGAACAGGCCTGGTCATGACAGTGCAGCTGCCATGGCTCTCTGGACAGGATGCCCACCCACCTGACCCCTTGATTTGACAGATTCCTCAAAGTGAGAGGTCAGGCAGAGATTGAAGAGACAGCCTCTGCAGAGAGCCCACTTGCTCTCGCTCTCGCTCTGAACCCTCTCTCAAAGCAAGGGATTCGGCAGGCAGCCTCTCCAAAGAGGCTTGTTGCTCTCCTGATGTAGCATTTGCTGCAGCAGTGGAGCGGGGCCAGTGTGGCAGCAGCAGCAATGCCCGCAGGGAGTCTCTTGGCAGTGGAAGGCACACAATCCTCCACCCCTCCAGATTTGCTGGCTGAGCAGGAGATTTACCCTATCTCCATGAGATGCCTCCAAGATGTTGTGCTTTGTAAACTTCTTGGAGGCATCTCACAGACCACTGTGGAAAGCTGGATGCTGAGGTACTGGGGTGGCACTAGAGAAGGACAGAATCATTGGACACAGCTGCGGATCTGTTTCAGCCAATCCTGATTCATTTTCAGGATTCTGCTGCCACTTCCAGGTTGGGTTCCAGAGCCTGTTGCAGATTCCAGATGGTCCAACCCTACCTCCAGAATGGGCCATGAATAGCTGCTTGACCTCATAGGGAAGGTATGGAGGCCAGTGGTTTGCAGGTCAATGGTAGGGTAGCCACATACCCATTGCTAATTTGCACAATATTTGCACATGCTAATTTTATGTATAGATGCAAATTTAGAAATAAGAAATATAATTTAAATAGAAATGCAGTACACCTCACCATAGTGTGAAAGACTGTGCCCTTTGTGCCTTGCCCAGCCTTCTAACTGTTGAGGGCTGCTTCAAGGCCCAGCCCTTCCTTTTGATGGTTCTTTGACTTTAAACCAGATTTGGACTGGCAGCCCATCAAACAGAGGCCACTTTCAAATAGAGAATTGTGCTGTGACAACTCTTCAAATAGAGGAGTGTCCTCTGGAAAGTAGGACATTTGGCCAGCCTAGTTAGGATGCAATTCTATCCCCACTTAAGTCCCATTGAACTCAGTGGAACATTCTTCTGAGCAAAAGGCCTAGAACTGCACTGTTTAGTGCTGTGATTGCAACCATAGAAACAAATGCAATGCAGTTGTCGGTATTTCACAACAAGACACATGTTGTTTTCTGCAAGAGAGTTAAAAGAGAGCTGACAGCGTTTGCCCTGAATGTGCATTCTCGTCCCCTTTTCATGTCTGGTCAAAGAGATTTCGCAGGTTTTTCCAAGCATGACAAAAACCTGCAAAGCCTGTTTGAACAAAAATGATCATAGCGGGGTGGGTGGGGAGGAGTGTGCTTATCAAGCCACCTTCAACTTCATTAAACGCCGTGGCCTATCTCCAGTAATACAGAATTTTACGTTTGGCCTGCTCTGTGTAATATCTCTTGGGTGCAACAGTGCATCTCATCATGCCACTTTCATCTCTGGGGTGGGGGACAAGCAAGCTCTTGTCTGCCTATAGCCTTAATTATCCCCCCCTTACACACACACACACACACTTTCTTTATCAGCAGTGCCAGCTCCAGGTTTTTGAGGGCCATCAATGCCCCCACCCCCAGCTGCTATTGTCCCTCAGCCTCGTTCTCACCATTGCTCCCACTTGCTTGCTGGACAGCCAGAGAGCCAGGGAGCGAGTGTCAGGGGCGTCTGCTGCTCTTCCTCCTCCCCATTCCCTTTGCCTGGCCCAGAGAGAGAGGCAGGCGAATAAGCAGGTTGCAATGATAAAGAGGAGGAGCAGCTCCAGGGGGTTCTTGCCAATGCAGACCCTCGGCAGGAGCCCAATCGTGCCTACCTATCTTTGGCTCCAGGCCTGTTTATAAGTCAAAATCAGCATCTGGAAATGTTCCTGAAGGGCTTTTGGAAACTAGGATACTTTATTCAACGCAGCTTTCCCCATCAGGAGCCAGAGGGACGCCCCTCCCATGTCTGAGAGACTCCCCTCTAGGTAACCTCTGAAAGTGGTGATTACAAGGCGATTGCTTCCCCTTCCACTTGAAGCCTCTGTGGAGTGCCTGCTTCCAGCAGCTCACCCCTATTAGCAGGTCACTCGCTCGGTTCTTCACCAGCTGCACTTTCCAAAAGTCTTCAGGGGCAGCCCCACGCAGACTGCATTGCAGCAGGCCAGCTTCAAGGTTACGGAGGCATAAATCGTGCCGATTGCTAAAGTCCGAATCTCAAAGAAAAAGGGGAAAGCCAGCGATGATGAGGCTGTCGCAAAAGATGAAACTGGGAGACAGCACCACTAGCTGCTGAAGCTCTGATTGGGTGTTGGGTATGATTATCTTCCTCTTCCTCCTCCTCCTCCTCCTCCTCCTCCTCCTCCTCCTTCACAGGAGACAAAGCTTAGCTAACCTTGCTTTGATGAACAGAGCTCAGAGATGTCCAAAGATACCATTGCTCCTAGCCCACAAAAAAATAGCAGTTGTAAACAACAAACATTTCCACAATTGATGCTTACTGAGGGCTTCTGGCCTGAAAGGCAACCCAGAAATATTTTTTAAAAATAATAATAAAAATTTTTTTAATTGTTATTTAGTACATTTATAGCCCACCTCTCTTCCATCCCTAGGGAATTGGTTCCATTGTCATACTGCTCTAACAGTCAGGAAGTTTTTCCTGATGTCCAGCCGGAATATGGCTTCCTGTAATTATTCCCATTATTCCGTAGGAAGGCAACCTGTGGCCCTTGAAGTAATTTCATGTGGTTCTTGGCTTAATTTCAAAAGCCCTCTGCATGCAGTTTGTTCAAACCTTTGGAAAAGTGGCAACCCATCACATGAGAGGGAAAGGAGAGGAGAAAACAGCAGAAGTGGTGGGGTCCAAAGAAGAAGGAGCCAGATGAAATTAGTTCATGCGCCCAATGTTGACTCTGGCCCTGTCCATGGCTGGCTTTGGCTGCACTCAAATGCCAACATGCAGCCCCTGACACATTATCCATGAAGGAATGCGGCCCTCATCAGAAAAAGGGTTGCCCACCCAAATATTACAATATGGGCTGCTCAGTAGCCTGGAGGCTGTGATTGGTGGCCCCGGCCTGTGAAGTGATTAAGACTTTGAGACTGCAATTCTGAAATCATGTCCTCTGGAAGTCAACAGAAAGCTATTGGCTACTCAGGAGGGAATCATTTGAGGACAACACGACAAGGTTCATGTCCTCCTAGAATTCTACCTCCCACCACCGGGCCCAAATGATAATGGGTTCCCCCCACCCTTGGGAGGGAAAAGCAATTAACAAGTAGAGAACTTCCATTGAGTTGATTCTGGTTGAAACAGTTTTTAAGACTTGCATCAAAAGGGAAAAATTCATCTGAAATCTGACTAGACTTTATCAGCAAGAGTCTGCTTTCTTTCTTTCTTTCTTTCTTTCTTTCTTTCTTTCTTTCTTTCTTTCTTTCTTTCTTTCCCAATTTAGAAGATGGCTAATTGTGTGAATGTAAAATAGAGCATGACAAATGCATGGCACTGGCAGTGATGCATTACCATGGATATTGCGTGGCAACTGATATTGGGGTGTGCTTCCAATAATACCATGGTACCTCGAAGTGAAGGGAGCATATAGATACTTTGACCTTGATTCCAAAATCACTGACTCGGATTCATCATGGGTGGCTTTGACCAGGGAAGAAAAATTAATTACTCCTTCTGTTCCAGTATCTGATGCTTAAAGTGTGCCATTAATCATATTCAGCCTGATTCTTGGGTTACAGAAAGTACGCTAGCAAAATGGGTGGCTCAGCAATCTCGCTTGCAGGATGTAGGGAACTGCCTTATGATGAGTCAGACCATTGGTCAGTTGGGCCTAGGGATTTTGTAAAATTTTGTAAAATTTTGTAAAATTTGTTCCACCTGAGTTTTGCTTTTCATTCCATCATCCGCTCATTGGTGGAATCAGATTTGTCCAGTTTCCCACATTTGCGCAAAGTCGCATATGTACAAATTCACATTTGCAAAAATGTATAAATCCTCCCCCAAATGCTCAAATTCCCCCCAAATGCACACGCACACACACAGAGAGATTTTTATGTGTTAGCCTATGGGAGAAATGCACATTTTCAGCCAGCGCTGTTAAAAAATTACATATTTTTCTACAACTAAATTTGCATAAAATTCTGGAAAGATATATAAAATAAAATAAAATCAGTGTGACTCAGGCAAAGCCGGTCCACTGTGGAATCTGTGGGTTGGATTCATAGAAATCCAAAGTAATTTGCTTCTGCTGTGACATCCTTAAGTTCCACTGGCTCTTTGTTACATGCAGTTTCAACATAACATATAGACTTTCTTGAAGCAAAGTCTAACTGGTTAATAGCAGCCTTAGCTACTAATACTTAGGATCTGATCTTATGAGGAACAGTTGAAATGTTTACTCCAAAGAAAAGTTAAAGGGAAGCATGATAGTTGTCTTCAAATATCTGAAGGGCTGGCATGCAGAAGAGAGAGCAGACTTCTTCCCAGTTGCTTTAGAAGGCAGGACTAGAACCAACGAGTGAAAATTCCAAGGAAGCAGATTTTGGATCAACATTATGATGAAAGTAACACTCAGAGTTGTTCTACAATAGAGCTGACTGGCTCAGGAGGTAGTGGGCTTTCCTTCGCTGGAGCTATTCAAGCCATCGCCCAGGGATGTTGTATTTGCAACCTACATTGCTGATTCTGCGTAGGGTTGGAGTAGATGTCCTTCAAGTTCCCTTTCAGTTCTATTCCAAGGGGTTTCAAGAGTTTTTCCCCTCCCACTGGTCACTCCTAAGGATTATTATTAATAGGGTGACCATATGACAAGGAGGACAGGGCTCCTGTATCTTTCACAGTTGTATAGAAAAGGGAATTTCAGCCAGAGTCATTTATATGCATGCAGCACCTGGTGAAATTCCCTCTTCATCACAAAAGTTAAAGCTGCAGGATCCCTGCCCTCTTTTGTAACTGATCAAGAGGGCAGGGCTCCTGCAGCTTTAACTGTTGTGATGAAGAGGAAATTTCACCAGGTGCTGCATGCAAACAAATGACACCTGCTGAAATTCCTTTTTCTATACAACTGTTAAAAGATACAGGAGCCCTGTCCTCTTTTCCATATGGTCACCCTATAAGTTATTACTATCTTGCTGTATAGATTCCCGATGACACTTTCCCAGCCAAGGCTTCCAGTATAGCAAAACCACATCTCCCCTGCATTCAAACCACTATATTGGTAGGAAAGCAACAGTCCTCTCCACCCTCATAGAAAGCTAACCTATTTCAGCAATGAATGCCATGTGGACAGAGTTGTAGCCGCTGAACAGGAGCCTTGGCCTTGTAGAAATATTTGAGACCTTCCGTTGAATGTCAGTGCAAATGACATATATATTGTTTATTCGTTTAGTCGTTTCCGACTCTTCGTGACTTCATGGACCAGCCCATGCCAGAGCTTTCTGTCGGCTGTCGCCACCCCCAGCTTCCCCAAGGTATATATATTGGGGGGGGTATTGGGCAAGATCTTCTCAGTGGGCCTCCCTTCCTCCCTGAGTAGGTTCATCAACTCCTCCTCACTACTGTTGCCCTTCATTGGGGTTCAGTAGACCCAAAGACTGACAAAGAGGCCCAACTTTCCAACACAGACACACAATGCCACAAAATCAGAAGAACTGTAACCATGCACCCTTTCCTGTGGTATAGGCAAGGGTAAGCAGACTTTGGACACCTGGGATGTACATTGTTTCAACTAGAACCCCAAAATCTACCAACTGGAGTCTGGTGCAAATGATGTAAAGAATCCCACGCCCAGGCATTTGTTTTATGTAACAGAACTGAGTGGTGCTCATAGTTCTTCCACATGTGATTACTCCAAGCTTTCATCATTACAGCAGCATAATCTAGGGGCATCCTTTTAAATTGTTGCTGTTATTGTTCAACTCAGAAATCCTCGTTGATCTTCTGCAAATCACCCGGAGACCTACCAGTAGATCCTGATCTACCTTCTGCCCACCCATGATGGTTGATTGCACTATCGATTGATGTATTGTCTGTATGTCTCCATTGCCCCAACCCAAGCCTTCCTTGCAATAAGCCTAGGGAATCAGCTGAACTTCTCCAAATTCCATATCAAATTTCATTCCCATTCAAATCTGTATCCGATTGTGAGATTCTTTTTTCTTTTCCCATTAAAATCTGTGCATAGTTTTCCAAATGTATGCACCATTTGTACAGATCTTTGCATTGTTTGCATTCGTCTCCCATTGATTAAAGCGTCTTGTATGGATTTTTCAAATGTATGCATTTCTCAAATATATTTTTCAAATGCACGCATGCTGTTGAACATGTGTGTGTGTGTGTGTGTGTGCTGCAAACCACATTGCAAACTCAGAAATCTATGGAGTTTGGCTGCAGATTGTGCCCGGGTCTGCATTCGGACCAGAAGGTGCAAACTGGGTAAATCCTGATCAAAACCAAGCTGAAATGAATTTTTCATATATCCTTACAATAAACGCATGTTAGTCTTAAGAGGCTCTCTGCTGAACAATTTGTGACACCCCAAAACTGAAGCCATAGTGCCACCTACAGGAATTTTCACTACGTTTCACAGCATGGTAGACAGAGCCATCATGGTTTTCTTTAGAGGAATAACATTCTCAGACCAAGTTTCCTGACTGAAACGTGCTTGCCAACATTCTAAGTTATTTTCTCTCCCGTTTTCTTCAATATTCCCAGTTACAGATGCTTTGAATTTTAAGGGCTTTCAGGTATGGGGGACAAAGTACAAAGGTATTGAATTTGGTACACCGATATTCATTACTGCCATGAAATTCTTATATTTACAGTGCAATCCTACGCATGTCTATTCACAAGTCACCCCCATTAGGTCCACTGGGACTCACTCCCAGGAAAGTGTGTATGGCATTGCTATTTATTCCTCCCCCTCACCTACCCAAAATATCTCACAGTGCCATATTTCAGAAGCATATGCTGAAGACATTTTACCATTCAAAAATCAAAAGTCAAGTATAAGATCCTGGGTGCTTACAAGTGTGTGCAAAAATCCATTTGAGTACACTCTTCTACAGTGCTCGTCTGGCTGCTAGGCATTTTGACAGCTTCCACAAAATGAAACATGCATAGCCAGGTTCCCTTATACTTTCAGGAGGGGATCTACACTAGTATATGAAACGTTGTTTTTACAGTCATTGAACGTTTTGTTTTTGAACAATTTGAAACGTAGCAGTTTTTAAAATGTTTACTTACATTTTCTCTGTCCGTGGGAATGCATTCCTTTTGGCCACACTAAGAAAATAAATCCGTTTGTTCTATTTCCCTGTCTGCCAATTTCCCCTCCCGCTTCCTTTTCTCTCCGAGACAATCCTCCACCTACAAACAATCCACCAAGTAGCCTCCCAAAAGTGAAACTGGAAGTGGCCGCAAAAAAGAGGCTTGAAAGAAAAAACCAGCTCCAACTTCGGGCACGGAAATTACATAAACATCCCCCCAGGAACGCGATTGGCTAATTAAGAAATACAGGAAACCCATTTAATACGATGAAATCGGCCACATCATACCAAATAGAACTACTTATTTCAGATAAGTTCAAAATAAAAACCAGAGAAAAGACAACAATAAAACATCACAAACTGAACGTCATGTGGCGTAATACTATGAAACAGACACTTAAAAACAGTAAGACACGTTCTAACTTGACTAGTGTAGATCCCCTCCAGGTTTCCTCCTTTTCTATCCTTGAGTTTGTTGAGCCCCAGTAAAGGAACTGTTGTTCCCCAGTTCCAGAGGTTAAGGACCATAGCTCAGTGGAAGAGCACCTGATGATTTGCATGCAGAAGGTTCAATCCCCAATATCTCCAGGTAGGAGGTGATGGAGAAGACCTTTTCCTGAGATGCAGGCGGGCCACAGCCAGTCACAGTGAACAATAGTGGACTAGATATACTGCACAGACAACTTAGATTATTGCGTGGTTTTAAAAAGCAATAAATAAAAGGGTGGATGGGTAAATAGTCTGATCTAGTGTAATTTTTCTCTCGGACTAAAGCTCTTTCCAGGATAACACGGCCTTCCTTGTAGCGCTGGCTGTCTTCAGTGTCTTGTATGACATCTTTCCATTTATGCCTAGCTGCTGAGCCTCTGACAGTGGATGCCCACAGGTCATAATATGCTGTGGTCTTGTCCGATTGTTGGATGTTCCTACACAACTTGGACTTCCATTTAGGATGGCCATTTAGGCATTGCCAAAAAAAAGAGGGCAAAATGTGATGTGGATTGCCATAAAAGTTCCATGTGCTAATGAAAATTTAAAAATAACAACTATGGTCTGAATAGAAATACAAGACATTTCTCCAAAGCGGGGAAGACTGACCAGGTGACCTGAGCATGCTCAGTCTGCTGCTAACTGTTGACGAACAACTTCCAGGCTCTAAAGCTCTCACTTCTTATGGTTGGTTAACTTTAATCTGAAATTGGTTCGGATGGGCTTCCAAACAGAAGGCAACATCAAATAGAGGACTGCCTTTTGACAGCTTTTCATATAGAGGACCATCCTCTGTAAAGTAGATCACCTGGCCACCCTACCTTCATTCTGTGGGGTTTCCCAGAAGCAGAAGCCCATGAATCCAAGTTGCGATAGGAAGGAAAAGGTCCTTTCATCAACATCGTGGTCTGTTTCCCTTGCCTTTGACTAAATAACCAAGTGAGTGAGGGCAGTAATCCCCAAAGTGCATGCCCTGGGAAACACATTTTGTAAGCAAATCAATGCTCCTGTAAGCTCAGAGGGAGGCTGACTGCTATTCCCCTGCATGATCCAGACATGCCTGCTTCCAACTGTGTAGACAGCCTTCTCCAGATGCTTTGGATTACAGCACCCACCATCCCTGGCCATTTGGCCATGCTGGCTGGAGCTGATGAGAGTTATACTCCAAAACATCCAGAGGGCGCCAGGTTGGGGAAGATAGCTGTAGTCCGAGCAATGCAGTGGCTATGAGATTTGAACTCCTGCCTTGAACTCTCTCCCTAGCAAAGCTACCCCTTCTCTCTCTACTTCAGTTCTTGCCACCTCTTTTAAAATATGGTGATAATAATACTGGCCTACATGATAGGGTTGTTGTTGCAAGGGCAGTTTCCATAATGTTTGTGAAATACTTTGAACACTAAGGACATACAAAGAGCCTTGCTGGATTAGTCCAAAGGCCTATCAAGTCCAGCATTTTTTTCACACAGCGACCAACCAGATGCCCATGGAAGCCCAGAATTGGGATGCATGGATTGTGTAAGATCTGTTCCATCTGCATTTTCTGGATTGCCAGGTGCCTTACATTCTGTCGTCCACTCATTGGCGAAATTGGACTTTTTTTCAAGTCCCCAAATTTGCAGGAATCCAAAGTTGCGCAAATTTTCACCTACACAAATTAGCATGTGCGAAAATGTGCAAATCCCCAAGATCTGCAAATCCCCCTAAAATGTGCATTTTCCCTTTTAGCCTAAGGGGGAAATGCAAATTTTCAGCAGGTGGTTTTTAAAATTATTATATTACGTATTTTTTTATAACTAAATATGCGCAAAATTCCAGAAAGTTGAAAAAACTGTTCACAAGTCTGCAGAATCCACATGACTCATGAATAGCTGGTCCGCTGCAGAATCCATTGGTTGGATTCCTAGATATCCAAACTCATTCCATTCCATTGTGGATTTCCCGGACATCCCTAACTCAGAAGCAGGACATGAGGGTACTAGCAGCCTCCTATGCTATGCTATAATGATCCTCTGCAATAAAACCCTAAATGCACTATATAATTACCAGTGGTGCAGCAGTAAATATCAAAGTGCAGGCTCTCATCATGACAGCCCCCAGAGCCAAGCAACCCCTAAAATGCATATAAAAGTGTTGATTCATATCAACAAACTAGTTCTAGCTGTTTTTACTTCTTTTGTAAAGTTGATGGGTCTTACTTGCCCATTGAAGGCCAGGCCAGCCTCCAAATACTTGCATTACAACAGGGCCTGACATATTTTTGCTGGGAAAATTCATTCCCTCCCACCCTCAACTACTGTGAGAACTGCAGCTAATGAACAGGAAAGCATGAAGGGGGATGGATGACCTCACCATCCTTGCTAGTCCTGGGGCTTCAACCCTGTGAGCCCGTTAGACCCCTGACATAATACATTACGACGATGATTAAAGAAGAGGCAGATTGCAAAAGCTTAAGGGCAAAGGCTACGCACTTGCTTCCCCCAGATTCTGAGAAAACAGTGATATCAGGATGGAGTTCCTTTGAGCATGTTCAGCCCCTCAAAGTCATGCTGTTGTGTGTAGTTACATTTTAAAACCACACAGTGGGTAGGACGCAGCCCATTTATGTGGGTTGTTCCCTTTTATGTGGAATTGGGTTGACTGCTTGAGACCAACCTTAGGAGTTGGGGTTGTGAAAGACACGCAGCAGCCACCTGCCTCTGCATTCACAACGGCCGCCAAAGGACAGTAAGTCTGGCCTTTCCGCTTTTTAGGTAAAGATAGCCAACATCATGCGAGCAGACTGTTCATGCAACAGGACTTTACCTTCCTGTCCTGCCCCTTCCACCACTATCCTGCATCTCCCAAATCTGCTCGAGGGCCCTCCAGAGAAGATTTGAGGGGTGTACAAGCAGCTGTGGGGTGAGGGGGAATCCATTTCCCCAGTAACATCCATTCTGCTAGCAGGCGGAGCCATTTGGATGGATACAACCCATTGTCAGGTTCTCCAAGTTACAAAAAAAGTACCATATAAATAGAACTGTCAGGCCCCTAGTTTGATAAATGTGAGTACTGCCCTTGCTCTAAACAATTAGTGACTGGTTCTTCTTTAGGCTGGGATCTAGAGAAGCTCAAGGTGTGTGTGGGGATCTCTGGGAAGAGGAAGCTAAAAAATACATGAAAGCAAGCTCCAATTGTTTCCCAATCACTGCCATAGCGCATTTTAGAGGAGAAAGCCAGTTTACACACACACACCTTCATAACTGATGCAGTATCACCTTCATAACTGATGCAGTATCAGTGTCAAGTATCTCTATGAAATCAGTTCTATCACAGTATCGGAGCAGATATCTGTAATAAGAAGTGACCCTAGAATTCTGCTATAGACAACAAACTTGAGCTGAGTTCCTAAATGTCTGAAAACCCCACAAGGATACTACTGCAGAAGGCCAGCATTAAAGAAAATAAAGCTCATTCAATTGAGACAACCCCAAAAAAGTGGATTAATGTTACCTATTTGTTCACAAGCAAGGGGGGTATATGTGCATGAAGACTCTAGGCCCCATCCAGGTAATGTTCATCAGATGTAACTAAACGGCACTGAAAACAACAGGGCTTAAGTTAGCCGCAGCTAATCTTAGCAGAAGCAGTGCTTTTAACTCAATGCTATATAGTCAGAGACAAGTTCCAGTCAGTTCGATTCAGTTATCTCATTCTAGATTTGCTCCACTTGTTTTGTGTTTGCCACTTCAATAGATGATTGAAATGGCACCCTTTACATTATTGGAAGTGTTCTGCTATATCATTACATTAGAATCAATCTAAGAAAAACATGCTTTGTTAACACAAATCGAAATATTTCCCCACAACACTTAAAATTTCTACAGGCTTGTCTATTTGGAAAAAAAATCTATTCCCGATTTTGCAGGGATACATGATTTAGAAATGAAACACATCTGAGCCTACTAAACTTGCCCAAACTGCTGTTAGCTTCACTCTGAAGATCTCATTATAACTGGCACAATCTTCTTCTGAGAAACAGCAACCTCAGATGACTAAAACCAGAGTTGGAATACATGGGACAGAACATGGTCCCGATTCTGTCTGTGACATTAATTCACCTTGATAGTTTGAAAATACTTTTGAGTTTTTAAAGTGTTCTCAGCCTGTAAATATGTTGGCTAGCCAATGTGAAACAGTATTTAGAGCTGGCCTTAGGGGTCAGTGGGCCGAGGTTTAAAAGCCAGTTCTGCCATGGTCTTAACATGTAGCATAGGACCAATCTTCTTCAACTATTATGTGCCATGAATACAGCATGAATCTCTCAAACAAGCTCAGTGTTAAAATCCCCCCTCCCCAAATATTAAGCTCTTTAGGAAAATGAAGCGCTTCTTTAAAAAAAAAAAAACAGCAATTCAGATGTTTTTAACAAATGAGATGCCAAGCAGCTACATTTTAAATTAACATATATTTTACTGTCTCAATCACAGCAACCTCATACAGTAAGATACACATAAAAATAGATTTAGCATGGTGTCACTTGCAATTTAACACTGTTCTGTACTACAGGTATTCCATGACAAATATGTACACAGGACTTTTTTTTAAAAAAAGCAATATAGTTAGTCCCTGCTAGGTTCACCGTATAAATTACGTGGCATCACAGTTTTTGTTTATTTAGTGTGGAGTGAGTAGCAATATGGAACCCAAACAAGGGAGAACTAGAAGCTATACAATATAGCAGCCAAATGAAGACAGGCATGATGCTTTAAGAGGTTGAACAGAAACAGAACGCGTCAAAATGAACTCTATAGGCCAATACTTTAGAAAGAGTTAAATTGTTTTAAATTTTTGCATTATATATACATTGTATCTACACGTATATTAATATACACATTAAAAAAGTCCCATCTAGGATTTTGAAAAACTATGATCACTCACTTAAGCAATGATTTCCATTAACCTTCCTGGTTGGCAAGGTAATACTTGCCTGCAAAGAAAAAAAATACTGAATGCGGTATGCCATGGTCATTTCATTTCATGATCACGCATCCTTTTCTTGACACTACTTTTCTGTTGGCAATATTCCATAAAAAATCATTCAACACTGTTGATTTGATGCTTAACCATCACAGAAGAATTTCAGCAAATTTACAATACTTTTAAAATCCCTTTGTGTTCCTGCCCACCCCCTCCTGCCCACAGACACACATATAATGTAATCACCAGCCATTCATATAAGTTTGCCACATAAATGTTGAAAGGACTAAAAATGTTAATAAGTCCTAAAATCTACAGCCATGCTTTTAAAATGTACAGTATTAGGGTCGAAGGTGAATTCAACACAAGGGCATAATTATTTTTGTGGTTTTAAATTGTATGTTTTTGTGATTTAAAATTTTTATATATTGTTTTTGTTTTTATCCTATGTAAACTGCCCAGAGAGCCTCTGCTATGGGGCAGTATACAAATATAATAATAATGATGGATAAAAGGACACTCTACTATCTTTTGTGGATAAGACCAAATTCTGTATTTGGATTCACCTTCACAACTGAGAAACTTCACTTGACTTGGAATGGCACAGGTCATCTTGTTTAACCATCACCCCTGAACAGTGCTAGTGGTTTGCAGTGGAGTGCAGCAGTGTATTTTATGTAAACAACTCCCACATGCATGAACGGGAGACAGCATTGTGTGTTGTGGTAATAGTTACTACTGAAAGAGCTTCACTGGTATATGGAAGGGGTGAAGTGACACGTCTATCTGTCATTAATTACAGAGGCAGAATTTCAACCCAGTTGAAAGAAGCAAAGGGACAAATGGATTTTGAGGGACACCTGTCTACAATAGCTGTAATAAGCTGTAAGTGAAATACAGTACAAGGAAAAGATAAGGTTACCTGAAGAAATAACCCAGAGACTTCAGTTACATGACCTAATCATTTTTTAAAAAAACAACAACATACTGAATATATTTATTAAAAATAAACTGCTTCCAAATCACTTATTTACAGTAGAAAGAGTGGGATTTGATACATGTGCAACAAAACGTGATCCAATCGTTATTCAGTGGGAAAGACAACACTCCAGGAATAACATAACACATACAATTTCACTTCTTTAAAATACTAGAACAGAAAAAAAGAGTTGGGTTTATTGGTAGCACTGGAAAATAAAGCAAACACTCAGTTTAGAATTTGATTTTATGAGCTTGAGTGAAATCCTGGAACGTGCTGAGGGAGAGAAGGGGAGACATGAGGATGAGATACCATGGCGATTTGCCTTTAAAAGCATCTATTTTAAAAAAAAAATCATGTTTGGCAAAAACAAGTTTATGAATATTTCGTGCCAATTACCAAAACAATTTCACAATTCGCTGAAAATCCTTGGTTGCCTTTTTAGTTACTACTCTGATGCTGTGTTTTGTGGATGAGCTAGTAACAATGAAACACAGACATGTGATGCCTTTCTAGGGGAAAAATGAATTGCAACACCTGTCTGCTTCTAGGAAAATGAAAAAAAATGCTCTTCAGTCCGATCGAAATGGAAAAGCAGCTAAGAGTCAGCTAACAGAGTAGCAGCAGCAGCAAATACATTTGTGAAATCACATCAAGGACTGGCACCTATGTTAAGATGTATTTATCTAATACTAGGGCATGTCTACTTTTTCTCCTAAGAGGTCAGTAGGATGATACGTCTTACCAGCAACACCAGAATGGTTGTGTTTTTAGCCCTTTTGTCCCAAAATACAGAACTTTTAGAAAAAACACCCCCAAAAAATCTACCTATAAACCAGGTGCGATAGCTGGTTTGATTTATAATTTAACTGATTGTTTGGCAAAAACCTGTGGAGCTCACTTTTTCGACAGCAGGGATCGTAATAGTAAGCACTGAGGCAAGCATCACAGGAAACCTTTGAACAAAAAGTGCATGTGTTTGTAGCTCCTGAACGGTTGCAAAAGCCACAACGTGAAGAACCCGAAGGCTTGGATTTTGAACTGAACTGAGAGGCTCGGTCTTGAGCCTGCAACATATACGGCGGCTTTTCCCTTACAGTGGATCCAGACGATATGCCTTCACCCGAAAGAGTTTTGAGCGAATAACTGCTCTGTTTCATTGCTGGATATTCCTGCCTGCAGATCAGCAAGTTGTCACACTTTGGGCACATGGACGTGCCACAAGTTAATCCACAGTTTTGGCACTTTAGGGAAGTGGTCTCTTTGGCTAAATGTGGACGTTTATGGTAAGTCGGGTTGGGATCATTTTTTAGCAGCCATACATCATGTTTAGTGGATTCTTGTCTCTTAAACACACTTCTAGAATCAGGGTCAGTATATAAATCTAAATCATCTTGAGGGGAGTAGTAAGTACCATATGGAATACCCGTTCTTAATATACCATTGGCATGGGCATGGGATGAAACTGGCAAATATTCATCAGAACATCCATGGGGAGAACTTGACATGGCGAGAAGAGATGGTGAAGGGCGAATTATTTCATCTTTAATGTCATCTTCGGTATCAACTAAAATAGGCTCTTTTCTGAGACTCAATGATGTCATCAAAGGTGGCTTCTTATTTTCCAAATAACTATCATATGTGTCCACTGATTTAGAAGGTTTGCTAACTTTGGGTTTGAAATAATCTTTAGAGCCTCTTTCACTAGCAGATTTCTGTAGTACCATTCGTGACATGGAAGCGTTTAGATTCTCTTTGCATTCTGCACGACGTTTCAAAGCATCTGAGCAGCTTCGGACATCATCATTGCTATTTCTTCTCTCTTTTACAATGTCAAGTTCCGAATAACCTTTATCCTTCACTTGCAAATGAATTTCAATCAACTGTTCACACTCTATTTTGGCCAAGAAAAGTTCAAATGATACCATCTTTACCTGGAGAGTATCAACCAGGTCTTTGAGTTTATACATAGTTCCAAGTTCTTGGATATATCCCATTGAGTTTAGTATCTGTCTTATATCCTCATCAGGTAATGTAGACTTCACAAAATAAACAAAGGGTCCTGTGTAAGTCTGAAGATGGGGAAGAGAAAAACAAATTATAAATACAGCTCATATGTAATTCTGAAACAGCTTAGATATAGGTATTACCACAAGAGGGGGCATAGACTCAGAATAAAAAGGCTTTTTGGCCAAAACTCCAAAGAATTAAATAGACAGACCACTTGAACCTTCTAAGCCATATTAATTTCAATGGCACTACATAAATATTAAGAATTTGATCACCAATTGCTTTCAAATCTAGTTTCTATGGGTTTTGTATGATGCTTCCGTACATACGTACATTTAAGTTGCTTAAATTTCAAACTGTGGAATTTTAAGTTCATGTTTTCAAGTTAACATGCCAAAGCATTTTGCTTTATCTACAACAAAGAGCTGTATCACAGAATTCTTAGAGGAAAATTAGAATCATAGAATAGTAGAGTTGGAAGGGGCCTATAAGGCCATCGAGTCCAACCCCCTAAACACTTAGCAAGTGTGTAGGGGAGGCAACTATGGATATTTGACACCTGAGAAGTCATGACAGGATGAGTGGAAAATATATTTCTTGCTAAAGCCACAGTCAGTTAAATTGTTGAGTCAACAATTAAAAATGTAGTAATATTTCAGTGTCAATGTATTTGTTAGACTCTCAGCCAGTAACGTATTTGCCAGTCAGACTGTCGGGGTAATTCAAATACTAGAAACAATTTTAAAATGGACATTGAGATAAACTGAACAATTTGAGAGCAAGATATGAACTACATTACTAGGGCTAAAAAAGTAACTTCAGCTTGGATTTTGCAGAGCAACAACCAAATTTTTAGAGAGCCACCCTGCACATGGTTCATATTCTTGAACAGCAACATCAAGGTTGCAGCAGTGCACGAGATCAGGTGCTCAGGATTTTTCCAGCTCTGTACAGATTGCAGAACAGCTGCTCTTCTGGTTTCTCATCTTATAAGGACATTCCATCTATACGATTCATTTACAAGGTATTAATGCTAAGAATTATGAGATCGAGCTAGAAAGTGCATTTTATTCTGATACTTATCAGACAATCTCAACTAAATTGCCTCAGTAAATGACCAAAAGTCATCTTTATTTCCACCATTTACTGGTAAAGGACATTATTTACTATAGCAGGGATTTTAAAGTTAAAAGAAAAGAATGCATACACATGTTTTATGGCATAACCGCTACTGTTATTTACTGATTCATCTTAGAAATACCACATGCCTTCAACAAATGTCCCGATTTCACATTTATTTCCAAGTTAAGTGCCAGCCTTTACCAGGAAAACTGGGACAGGAAAATAATTCCTTGTTGCATTGTATTATAGTACAATATTACTATAGTACTATATACTATAGTATTATATTCCCCAAATAATATATACTTTGACCAAGTATTTTCATTGGATGAATAAGCAGGGGCCAACAACACTCATCTTTGACCTAATTTATTCCTTCTCACTCTACATTTTATGACTGTGGATATTTTATTTCCTCTTTAGACCACAGTGCAGACAGTACTGGTGAAGTGGATAAGAAGGGACAGAGCATAATTCACTGAGAAGCACTGAAGCCCTTCATTTGCAATGAAACAGGCCTAGCGAAATACTAGGGGAAAATAGCTGATGTCTAGAACTGGTATGGCTGAATGCTTAAAATAGGGTAAGGATGACTAAAATTTAGGGCAAATCCAACTCTGCTCTGATGCTCATTGGGTGGCCTTGGGTTAAGCTACTACGTTAAATCTAATGTTACGCTAGACAAAGTTGGGACTTTCTCCTCCCCACTGCAACCCTCTATGCTGGTCAGCTGAAAAAGTGTTCTGGGTTTCCCAGGATGTATGGGGCGGGGGCGATGTGGGGAGAAGAATTCACGGCTCCCAATTTTGCTGACAGAATTGCTTCTATTAGTGGAATAACATTATTCGTTACAACCCACTCATTCTCATTCTAACTTAAGTCAAAGCAATCTTGTGAGAATAAAACGCTACTCTAAGCTCTCCACAGAAGATCAGGGTAAGATAAGTAAGAAAATTCTTCTTAATATGGATTCCAAGAAAAAGTCTACTTTGCATCCCACATTACAATGAGGAATAAAAATGGCTAAGTATAAAAGCTCTAAAAGTGAAAAGTATAAGTGCCAAACAGATACTCATTACGGAAGTAGTTGTAGTTCCTCAAGGTCTCTGGGCCTTCTAAAGTGTTCTTTGTAAGCTATGATTTTCACTGACAGATTATTTTCAAATATGTTTCTAGAGGTATTCCTCTTTTATTGGACTAATGTTATGTTGGTATAGGAGTACGCAGGTTTTTGTCTTGTCTTTCAAGTATCATTTAAACTCTGCAACCAGCTTGACTACTACAGTTTATACCAGCCTTTCCCAACCTAGAGACCTCCAGATGTGTTGGACTATAACTCCTACCATCATCAGCCATTGACTGTGGATGATGGGGAGTTGTGGTCCAACCACTCTGGAGGCCACCAAGTTGGGGAAGGCTGGTTTATCCCATCCCATAGATGAAAACATAAATATTTAGTTAATAAAAATCTTATGTATTTGCATGATCATACCTTTATATTTTTGAATTCCTTCTTCCAAGGGTAAAGAAAAAGATTAACTCCAACTGATTCCAGCATACTGAATGCATTCTGGAGCGAACGCAAACTTGAAGATTTCAAGGACCTAAGTGAACGTTCAGCAATCTCATAAAATTTAATCAACCGGAATCTATAAAAGGGATCAATCTTGGGAAAGCAGAGTAAGGCGGAAGCTGCCACTTGTAGATACTCATCACTAACTGGGCGCTGCTTCTTGTCGGATGTATCCAATTTCGATTCATGAAATTGTACATACTTCCTAAATACATCGTCTTTATATTTTGTATCCATTTGAAGTTGGATTCTAGCACGCTCGTGAGCGGCTACCTCATCTCTTTCATGGTTACCTTGAGGCAGGCTGATTAGTAGGTAATATGAGACAGCAATGTAGAGTCTTCTGAAAGAGAAGACAACACAAGTCACTCATCATGATACTACTCAAATTCCCACCCACCCCGAACACTGAAAGTATCTATAGCTTTTCCTACTTTTGTGTCTCTGAGGTTGTCTGGAGACTCTCACTTCATTTCACTACAAGTATTAGGTACTTAGCCATACTAACTTACCTTATGGGATTTCACTTCCAGGTTGGTGATTAGATGTAATTCTTATAAAACCTAGATACAGCTTTGTTTAGTAGATTCCCTTAGCAAGAGAAGCTGACAGAAGCTTACTTTTGGGGATCATTCTCCCATTCAAATTTGTCATCCAAGCAAGAAATTGCTAAAAGGGATGCAACGCAATCCTCCACATGGGATAAGCCCAACAGTGCCCTAAATATTTGTCTTCTTTAATTATTAATAAAATGCAGACCTATATAGTTGAGCAACCAACTCACCAAACAACATTTTATTTGTAGCTTACCAATTTGTAGCCCACAACAGAACTTATCACATGGGAAACTCATAACTGCATGGAACATGACCAAATTCCAAATTGTTCAGCTTTGAATATCACTGGCTCTGAAGCAGCTTTGCTCTGTCATATATAGCACAATCCTATACATGTCTATGAAGAAGTTCAATGGAATTTACTCCCAGGTAAGTGTGTATAGGGTTTCAGCCTTACCCACAAGAGTAGGAGTCCATAAGAATCAACTACATTCTTTTGTTCAAAATGGAAGATGTATAATATTCAAATCCTCTTTCCATTCTAATTATGACTTGCCATCTGTGGATGTACAATTCCTGCAAAGTAGTTTATTGACACCTTCAGCATGTAAATGTCACAGCTCTGACTCTGCAGGGAACAATCCTAGAACTATTCACAATAGTCCTATTCATGAAGTATACTTACATGCCAGTTTTTCTATTAAGTATATTTTTCAGTTCCTAGAAGCCAGCCCTACATCACCAAAGACATTTTTAGCTACCAGAAGCACATTTTAGTTAGCAAAGCACTTGTGCTTTATTCAGTCTCAGGCTTACCTATTTTTTATATCTTCATACACTGGTATAACTCAGCACATTGTTATCAAGGGTGGTAACTCTTAATTACTTTACAAAATACTTAAGCATACAGACTCAGTAAATATAGATGGAAAGATTTGGAGACTCCCACTTTAGTATTAGTACAATGATTCTGAGTCCTTCATTTCCAAAGTCTATTACACTTTTTATAAATTAGTTTTAGATATTTTCCTCTGTTCAAGGTCTACAAATATTAATGTCCCCAGTAAAGCAGAGAGAGAATGAAGAATAAACACATGAACAGTGTGCTGCCTTGGTTGAAATAGCCCAGTTTGCCTTCCACACATGTCACAACTGAATTTGCAGGCGTTTTGCAACACCTATGATTTAATTGTTCCAACAGAAAACACAATATAAGCAATAAAGTGACTAACTAACAATTTACCTGACACTAATCCTGTAACACTGCCAAACTGTTTTGAAAATGACTGTAAGGTGTTCCTCACTATGGAGGAAAAGCCACCACAAGTCATAATTGACATACATTTTTCACTAATAGACCCTCAACATAGAGCACATGACTTATTTAGCCACAAACCGTGATATTTACTTTTAGAAGTGACACAAAAACTTAAACATAATTCCAAAGAAAAGGTTCCAGAGTGACCCTCATTTCAGCAATTTCTTCATCAACCCACTAGCCTAAGCTGTGCGTGTTATGTATGGTAAGCGAGAGTTTAAAACCTAAACTTCTCATGTACACCCTTTTCCGTGGATAAAAACACACCACAAGTGGGATTGGTCCCCCACCACATATTATTATTATTATTATTATTATTATTATTAAAGTAAACCTAAAACCCAGGGCTACAGCCATTGTAAAAACACACATGCAACCAGGCGTGTTTTTCGGTGTTTTTTTTTTTTTTTTTAATGGACCATGATTTTATTCTCAAGACCTCTTACCGCTTAGACAACTAAAAAAGAAAAAAGGGGGAGGAGAGAGAGAAAGTGGTCAACCGCCCCAAAACTCCCAGGCTCCCCAAGATCCCCTCACGAGTTCACAGACTGAATGGGAACCCCAAAGACAGGCCAAACAGGGGCTCCCGGCGCACCCACCGGAGGACCACGGGCGAGGCACGAAAACCCACCTGCTCGACCCTCCTATTCCTGCACCACCACCACCAAAAAAACCCTGCGCCCCCCACGCCATCCGGTCATCCCAACCTCACCCCCCTCCCTCCCTCAGCTATACCCACCGACTCGTCTGCCCGCCCTCAAAAGTTCGCGATAGGAGGCGCGGAAATGTGGCGTTGGCGGCAGCTCCTCCCGATTTCCCACCTAAGACCACAAACCATCAACCGCCACTAGCCAGCCAGGAAGTCGTTCGCGACCCGGATGCGCACCCTCCTTTACCCGTCCCCCCCACCCCTCCCGTAATAGGTAACCGGAAGTCTTGTCTCCCCCTCTGCTTCCCCACAACGGCCTGGGAGGAAGGCGCATGCGCGTCATGAAGAGCTTGGCCCATAGACGTTTTCATTTTCTTTTCTTTTCAACGCGCTCGTTTTGCGCAGCCTCCGATGCCTTTTTAGACTCCCCCGCCCCCAGGCTGAAAAAACCAGCTGCCCGTTGAATCCAATACAGCCAAGAGTCTTGAAGCACCTTAAAGACTAGCAATCAGTGGAGGCTCTGATGTCAGTGAGGCAGTGAATCTGCTCTGAGTTTCAGTGAGAACCAGTCAGAAGTCTAAAGGAGCTATCCAAGGTGCTGAACCCATTTTAGGGATTGGGTTTCTGCACCTTGGATGGCTCCTTTACACTTCTGACTGAAATCCAGAGCGGATTCACAACCCCACTGACATCAGTCACCAGTTACTAATGCTGAAATACATTGCAAAGTGTATTTCAGCATTAGAAGCCTTGGTGGACCGAGGCCGCTTCATAAGCCCGTAAAAACTTATGTCATCGTGTGTAACAGCGCCATCCTATACAGTCTACTCAGAAGTAAGGCCCATTCAATTCAATGGGACTTAATCCCAGAGGCTACAATTCTGTACCGACTGAACTCAATTGGACTTTCTTCTGAATAGATCTATATAATATTGCACTGTTAGTCTTTAAGGTGCTACAAGACTCTTCGGTGCTGTTTTGTTTGCTTGAACCAGGTTTAGGGCACAATCCTATGCATGTTTATACAGAGAGAGAGAGAGAAATCTAACAATATCCAGCATGGCTAGTTGGGGCTTGCTGGGAGTTGGAGGACTCTTTTTCTGTCTAAACTTGCATAGGATTGCGCCCCCAGGAAGATAATGGAGAAATCCAGTACAATACACAGTTCCCTGAGAGCTGAATTCAGTGGGACTTAAGTGGGACACGATTATGATTGCGCTATGTTCGAGTACTTCCGATTGGGCAGTAGCATTGTGACCGTCCCCTCCACAAACAAAAAGACAGAGCAGGAAGATCTTTACAATTCAACAAGCCTAATTCAAGGTGCTGGTTTTGACCTATAAAGCCTTACATGGCTTGGGACCACAATACCTGACGGAACGCCTCTCCCGACGTGAATATACCCGGTCACTACGTTCAACATCTAATGTCCTCCTCCGGGTGCCTACTCCGAGAGAGGCTCGGAGTGTGGCAATGAGGGACAGGGCCTTTTCGGTGGTGGCCCCCAGACCATGGAATGAGCTCCCTGACGAGGCTCGCCTGGCACCAACGCTATCTTTCCAGCGCTAGGTTAAGACTTTCCTCTTTGCCCAGGCATATGGCGGCACATCTTAATCACCCACATGTTTAGTTTTTTAACGGTTTTTAATGCTTTATGTGTGTATGTTCCGTGTTTTAGAGTTTTAAATTTTGTATACTTGTTTTTATCTCAATTCTAGAATTTCTGTAAACCGCCCAGAGAGCCCTGGCTATGGGAGCGGTATATAAGTGCAATAAATAAATAAATAAATAAATACAGCTTTCTCAGGTCTTCGGGTGAAAAAATAAATATACGTTTTAAATATGTAAAATCACAACACGGCTTCATATAAGGCAAAGGAGCACGAGTCTTCTGCAGGAGATTGAACGCTTGATTTCGGCTGGGAGGGGGCAATTTAAGTTGATGGACAATTACTGTAGTGGGGGTCTTGGATGGGAAATTTTAAGCTGTGAATCCACATTAGCCTCAGCCCTACCACATCTAACTTGCAATATTAACAGTGGACTACACTGCAGGGCTGTCGTGACCCATTCTCTTTCAGCCACAGTTGAATCTGGACGGCATTGTATATTGCGTGCACAGACGCGTTACGACCTGTATTAGAAAGAGCATAAATTCCTGTCTTGACTTTTTTTTTGCGGGGGGGAGAGGGAGGCAGGAACACGCTGACGTCTAATCACAGCTACGCACAAATTTTAAATTTCTATTTAAGTAATGGGGGGGGGGGGGGGGAACGGCTAAAAATGGTGTTCTAGTTCAACCCGGAAATGTTCTCAGCCGCCAATCTGATTTTCTCTTCAAATGTATTTATATCTATGGTCCTGGCCTGGAGCCTCTTCTCCTTTCCGACAACGCATGCGCGGGGCTCAGTGTCGTTTTTAAACCGTGCTTTGTACTTCGCAGTAGTAATTTCGTGGTAGTCACCCCGTTTACCAAACCAAGGTTATTTTCCCCTCCTCATCACAGTTCCTTACTCCGGAAACATAAATGCTGGCAGCCGCGGCGGCGAAGATAAGGAAAGTGAATAAAGGGGGAAAAGAAGGTAACGTCATAAGTCAATGAAAATGACGGAATCGGTCGGAGCTCGACTGCGCGTGCGTGACTAGCAAATGATGACGTGGCTTCATGACGTCATGAAGAAGGATTAAACTAAAGGAATGGTCTGGATTCCTGCAGCTGCTGTGGTTATGCAGGATCAACGCACTCTATGGGCAAAGGGCGGCTGGGTACCGGCTTCTCGAACATACAGCCCGTTATGGCTTCATAACTACTGTGACATATTTAGTATTTACCTAAATTTTAGGTGATGCAAGGAGGACCAGCTGCAAGATAAAGTTGCAGGGCATGGCAGGGATGCTCTCTCAGAGGATGCTCCATTCCGTACTGCTTTCCGGTCTGTGATCACTGAGCATGCTCCGTCGTAATTGAGCTATTTTTAGTTTTTCCTCACACCCAGGGTTTTGGGTTTTTTTGTTTTTACTTTTGTAGACTGTCTTTGCAAACCTTCTGCAAGCCTAGTCTGTCATGTGCACTGGCCGCATAAGGAACAGCACTCAGAGAATGAGTTTGCTATTCCTATTTAAGATTAAAAGTGCAATGTTTAGATAGAAAAAAGCCCTACAACTCCCAGCATAGCTCAGAGCAGCCTTTACCAATTTAATGCCCTTTGGATGTGTGGGACTACAACTCCCATCATCCCTCACCACTGAGGGGTTCCCTTATTGGGGTTGGGGAAGGGTGGATTAGAGTGTTGGACTTTGGAGTGTTTCCAGTTGGATGGCTCTTTAGGTTACCACACAAAAGACATTGTGCAAGCTATTCCCTTTTTTCTTCCTCAACAGATGTTTTGTGGTAAGAGAAAAAATGGAAGAAGCAATGGGAAAACATGGGAGACTTATACATGGAAAATGACAATGTCTGGAAGCGCGCGCACACACACACATAAAATTCTGTGAATGAGGCCAGGCGATTGCACAATAAAATCTTTATCTGTCTTTACAGTCAGACTGGAAAGTCCCTGTTGAACCATGCTGCTTTTTGGTGACCTTGGTCCAAACATTCTCAGCCTAACCTACTTTATATAGCTTTTATGTTGATAAATAGGGTAATCCCATGAATGCCACCCTGAATTGGGTGATTCCAGACATTGTCATCTTCCATTTGTAAGACTTCCTAGAGGAAGGGCAGGATATCAATGTGAGAAGGCCTCCTACAAGTCATGATTCTTGTATACTGAAGCATTCTGTTTCATTAGCTACCAAGACCAGTTAAGTTATTTTTAGGACCTGAGACAGAAATTGCACAAGTTTTTGTGAACTGTCTAGAAAACTTCGGCTGTTGGGCAGTATAGAAATGCAATAAATAAATGCCGCTCCCTCTTCCTGGCAGTAAAAATATATTCATAATAAAATAGTTAACCAATTGCTTCCCTTTCATGACACCTAAAATTTGCTGCCAGAGGTGGCTACCTCACTCTGCCTAACAGTAGGGGTGGCCTGCTAAATAAAGTGCACTTCTGCCAGTCTCAAAAACTGTCTAAAATGGCTACATCTCATATCCAGAACAGCTTCTGCTTATAGCAGGATTGCACAAAGCTTTATTGTCAGGATCTTCTAACTGTACATGAGCTCATTTTAGGCTCCAGTGATAAACAAAACTGGGTAGCATACAAATAAAGATGTCTAGACTTATGTCTGGCTCTCATGACTGGATGCAGTGTGGTATAGTGGCTAAAGTGTTGGACTGGGAGTCGGGAGATCCGGGTTCTAGTCCCCACTTGGCCATGAAACCCACTGGGTGACTTTGGGCCAGTCACAAACTCTCAGCCCAACCCACCTCCCAGGGTTGTTGTGAGGATAAAATGGAGAGGAGGTGGTTTATGTACGCTGCCTTGGGTTCCCTGGAGGAAAAAAGGTGGGATATAAATGTAATAAATAAAATAAAATAAATCAGCACTGCCTGTTCAGTCCAGGCATAGCATGAGACAATAGCTGATGTAAAATAAAGCAACCCTGCACATCAGCCACTTAGCACCATGTACATTGATGGTGCTATATAAATAAATAATAATAATAATCTAACAGGTACATTAGTTTATTCTCCACTTCATGGAGAATGTGCAATTTCAGTCATTATGCCGATGTACACCAGTTGCTGGGGAACATGGGTGAGAGGGTGATGTTGCACTCATGTCCTGCTTGTGGGTTTCCTGTGGGCAGCTGGTGGTAGGCCCCTGTGTGAACAGAATGCTGGACTAGATGGTCCCTTGGTCTGATCCAGCACAGCTCTTCTTATGTTCTTATTGCATCTGAAAATGGATACCATAGTGCTGGGAACAGTCTAGAAAAGGACAAGCATAATGATCAAAGACTTGTAGTAACTCCACAATGAAAAAAGGCTGAAGTGTGTGTATGGGGAGGCGGGGTACTTTGGAGGAAAGACCACTAAGGCTGCAATCATACAGAAGGGTCGGGGAACCATTTTTCTGTCAGGTCACATTCCCTCAGTGGCAATCAGTAACACACAGACCAAATGTCAGTGGTTGGTGTAGCCAACTCTTCTCTCTCTCTCTCTCTCTCTCTCTCTCTCTCTCTCTCCTTCCTTCCTTCCTTCCTTCCTTCTTTGTTCCCACTCAGTGGGTTGCCAGAGGTCTACACTGATCTCTTGCAGTGGACTTTTGAAATTAGGCCAAGGCCTGCATGAAATTAGGCGGAGGGCCACAGCTTGCCCATAATGTCCCTTCTAGCTCTATGATTCTAATTTCAGACAAGCCATGAGACTGATCCAACAAACACACCCTATATCATATTACAATCTCTGAAATGGAGAATGAGCAGAGATCCTGAGACGTCAGGCATGAGCCTTGATAAGTTGACATTCTGTTCTGTTTCAAAACCCAGTATGGCAATCCTTGAATCCACTGGCTTCCAGCAATCAAAGACCAGGCATTTTGGGGGAGTGGGCAGAGATCCCACTGAAATGTTTTCTGTTCAGGACCTACAAGCTCCACTTACGTCCCATTGTAGTTTATCTATGATGGCTCAGAGCCACCAGTCCACTCTGGGGAGGGGAGGATACATTTGTTTCACTATCATCCAAATCCAAATCACATCAATGAAATGCATTTACAAAGTCATGTCATCGTTAATTATTGCATCCATCCAACATCTTCTTGTCTTGGAAGAAGACAGGGAAGAAGAGCCATATCCATTAAAAGGTCAATACTAATTTTGGTCAATAGTAGGTCCTCAATAACTTTGGACATAAATGAAGAGAAAAATAGCATTATGTTGCCCTTTTGCACAAAATACTCCAAACCATACATGACCAATAACCTAATAAGTAAAATCTGCAGGAATCCTCCAGCCCTGAAGCAAATGTCACCAAACCAACTATATCCTGCCTGCCAGCTATATTATTACTTAAACTTGGGTGACTTTTGCTATTTTTAAAAGTTGCTTCCTTTGAAGAAAAAGAGGGAACACTTATTATTTTGTCTGAGATCAATTCTGAGGCTGAACAACATTTTCTTTCATTTGCTGTCTGAAGGGAGGTAGATTTTTAATTTTTTAAGGGAGGTAGATTTTAAGCCCATATTAGTACATATGTTCTTTTATGTGAACCATAATAAGTTTCTTTTTTGGTCCCCTAATAATCCAATCATCTTAGCTTCTCAGCATCCTCAGCAAGTGCTAATGTCTGTATTCTGCAGTATGAATGATGTTCAAAGTGGGCAGAAGGTTGCTCAAAATCATGTGCATTTCTTCCCCTGAAATGCAGCATTATCTTAGCAGTAGGAGATGCCATTTAATAGAACTGCACAGGAATAGGATTATATGGAAACAATGTAGAAACATCTGAAGAGCATGAGCAAAGATGAAGGATGCATCTTTGGATAATTTCAGAATCCACATTTGTGTAACTGAATCGATTGATACTTCACTGGCATACTGAGAGGTTCTTTTTGCTCATTGGTGATACAGAAGAGACAAAAGACTTAAGGTTACCATTGCAGTCCATGTGGACCCAGAACTTTGTAGCACAGAGGCGAGGATGGGTTGTTCTTCATCTCAGGCATTGTCAGGCATTGGTGAGGGTCAGTCTCCAGGCTGTTCAGTTCTCAAACCCAGGGGAGCTGCTTGTTGGCCCAAATGGGCCAAGAGCAGGCAGATAGTCCAAAACAAGTAGGGATCAAATTTCAGAGCCACATCCAATAGGACATAGGAGATTAGGCAATGTCCTCTGTTGGAATAGTCATGGCAGGGAATCACACCAAAAAAGAGGTGCATGCTAAAGGTTAATTTGCTTTGAAGTTTTTAAAGCAGTTAGTAGATGCAGTAGCAAGGGGGTGAGTTAATTAACCAGTTTAGATGCATTACAGAACCTTAGCTGCAAAAGGTCACAGGAAAAGAGGAATGTTGTCTGACAGCTTGGGGGAAGCAAATAAGTTTCCTTTAGCCTGAGTTTCTTGTGTATAAAAAGGCTAGCGTGGCCAATATATTCTGTAGTTGTAGTAGCAGTGGTGGTTTCATTCTGTTCAAAGCTTGGCTTGATTTCCTCTGCTGTTTTATACTTCTGGCTTCTTAGCCAGGGAACTATCTATTTCTGACCCAGTTGCCATGCCTTTCACTTTTTGGATTAAATTTATTTTATTGAGCCACTTTTGCTAATATCCTCCTCACCCCACATGAAACAAACCGTTCAGACTAAAGAGCAAGCAACAGGCTTTATAGGGTCTAGTGCAGTGGTCTTCAACTGGTGGGTCATGACCCAAAAATGGGTCACAAGATCAATCCAGATAGGTCACAGCAAAGCTGTTGCCGCCATGTTGGGCATGGAGAAAATTGTGAAAGTGGGTCCCATGTTGCAGGTTGGGAATCCAGGGTGAGTCTTGGGTCTGGGACAGTTGAAGACCACTCTTCTAAGACTGGTGCTTGAGGACATGATGGGACCAGTGCTCCAACAGGTTAGTGCTGCAGCCTAGATGTCACCCTTGAACTCAGTCTCCAAGGCTGGCAGTGGAAAAAACAGCATGGTGGTGAAGGAGGTGTGGCATGTGTGGGTAATCTGTTTACCTCTCTGTGTTGTCTGTGGCCTGTGCTGTACATTGTAAAAAAGAAAACCAAGGTCTGCCAGAGTTGTCACATTACTGGTGCTGCAGCCAGTCATGTTTTCCTGATGATGTGATGTCATTAAGGGCACAATCCTATGCATGTTTAGACAAAAAGAAGTCCTACTACTCCCAGTATTCCCCAGCCGCATGGGGAATGCTGGGAGTTGTAATCCTTTATTCCTCTCTAATCATGCATGGGATTGCAGTTTAATACACCTTTCCTCACCCCAATTACTACAATTATTTATTTAATTTTTTGATTTGTTTTCTTTTGGTTTGGGCTATGTGAAAGATGAACAAACAAATATGCTTGTGTGACCTTATACATATATGGTCGATAGGATAGCCTGCCAGATAAACAAGAGGAAGGGGAAGAAGGAATGACAGCTGATCTAATAGACTTGCTGGAATGCACATCTGTGACACACTTTGTGAAATCAGCAGTTTCACGCCAAGGCTGAAGTATGCACAGTAATAGCTCTTTAAAATGGTGCATTTTCTTTTTGCTTGATTATGAGTTTCTGTTTCTTAGGAAATGAATGCATTCTTTCTCTAAGAAACTGAAAATTAAGATCAGTCTTTACCTCCTAGTTAATCCTGTGCAGTTAAGTGCCATAGCACAGTTCTTTGAAAATAATAGAAGGCTTCTGAAACCAGCGTGCAATCCAACTGTTGGGATGAAGAGGGAATGTCACCAGGTTCCTCATATATATACAAATGACACCTGCTGAAATTTCCTATTCTATACAACTGTTAAAGATACAGGAGCCCTGTCCTCCTTTTCATATGGTCACCCTAGACTAAAATCCAGCGCGGATTCCCTGCTCCACTGAAACAGGAGCCACCAGCCTCTACTGCCTCCGGCTTCTCCTATCTACATAGCCCCGCCCCAAAGGGCGAGTAACGCGCGCGGGGGAGGAGTCTTTCAAATCGCTTCCGGCCATTTCATTATAAAACGCCAAAGTCCCCATCGGCACGCGTGCGCAGTCGGGTCCCTGGCCTTGGTGGGCGTGGCTTAGAGGTAGGGTCGGCTCATATAGGCCGCCACCCTCGTCCCCACTCGGCTCTTAGCAGAGTCGTTGTGCTCATAACGGCGGAAGGTTTACGGAAGTGAGTTCAGGAAGATGGCGCTGGCTGAGGCAAGTGCTCGGTACCCGGAGGGAGCGGCAGCCGTTGTCGTCGCCGAGCGTCTGGACCCGCTCTCCCGTTTCACCTGCCCCGTGTGCCTGGAGGTGTTCGAGAGCCCCGTGCGAGCGCCCTGCGGTCATGTGTGAGTGTCGAGGGGCGGCTGGAGGCGGAGACCAGGCCGAGCCGGAGGGGGAGTGTGAGGAGGCAGGGTAACCATGGCAACGAGAGGTACTTGGGCCCGGGGCGGAAGCCGGCCTCAGCTGTTGGGGCTGCTGACGGAGGAAGGGGCAGCGAGACCCCCAAGCAACCCTTAAGGCGGGCTTCACCACCACCACCGCCCTCTTTGTGCAGCCGTCTGTTTGGGCTGTCTTCCACAAGCTACAGTTTCGGCTGAAATTGCTTTTGAAAGCAAGGCGGCTTTAAATAGTCAAGGAAAAAGGAGGAGCTTTAAATTAACTTTTGTAAACCGCGCAGAGAGCTTCGGCTATGGGGCGGTATGTAAATGTAATAAATAAGAAAGGTCTCCACTAGAAAGGGAAATGGGGGGGGGTGTACAGTGGCCCCACAGCAAAGCAACAAGGAGGCTTTGGATCCACCATGGATGCACTCAAGTCTGAAACAGAAATAAATAAGTAAGATAGATTTAACAACAGAGTAATTTCAAATTGTATTTAGTGCTCAACACATCGGCCTTTGCCCTCCTCAGTAGTTGTGGTGGCAAATGGATACCAAGAGTGGCAGTTTGGAATGCAAGGAGATGGAAATTCTTTAGAAGAAGGGGGGGAGAAAGCAATTTTGAGTGGCATAAAGCTTATAAATTGTCCTTCAGATTAAGGCCATATGGACTCAGAGTTGTGAGCCTGTAGATCCAAAAGTTTTCCTTTTTGTCAAGCATGCCAGTGTCCTTTGTTTGTTCAGTTGGAAGTCTGAGAGACTATGCGCAGGTGAGTTAAAACGTCTTCCAACAGCCTGCTCTAGGTGTTGCTTTTTTTAAAAAAAGAATTGTATATTTGTGATGATAGAATCTTATTCTTAGGTCCATTGTAGTTTTTGCTACATATTTTATGCAATATTCTTGGGGGGGGATTTACATTCAGTTAAAGAAGTCATGTTAGTGGAAGTGCCTCTTAATTGTCTAATGCAATAAGATTTGTTACTAATTGTGCTCTTAAAGTGGTTTCTTGAAGGTTACTATGGGCAGTGCAACTTGCTGATCTACATTAGTGTAATTCTCAGTTGCAAATACCTTGTTTAAGTACTTGGGTGGTTTTCTGAATGTGATGCATACTAGAGTATTAATAGCTTGCATAAAAGGATACACCAGGATATAAAAGGATACACCAGGATATAATAGAGTAACAACTATCTGGACCACCATCCTGCTGCCCATAAAAAATGGAATGCAATTTTAAATTGCTAAACATTTAGCATTAAATGTATTTTGAAAATCCTTGTACAGTCTGTTTTCCTTGTACATAAGCAGTTAACTGGCCAATCTATTAACTTAAAACATGTTCGTTTGTATTGTAAGTCTTTTAGTAAAGTGAAATACCTATATTATCCAAGAGGGTAATGCCGCTTTCTGTTTTGCTTCTGCTGTTTTTCCTTTACTGTATAAACTCTCTCGTCACCAGTTTCACACCCAGCCCAGATGATAAAAAAGTAAAGTGGAATATTAATTTTTATCCAGGAGGATAATGCTGCTTTCAGTTTTGCTTCTGCTCTTTCTTCTGTACCCTGTAACTCTCTTTTCACCAGCCCCACACCCAGCCCAGAGGGTAAAGTAGTAAACAATCCAGAACTTTGGCTCATTGCAACCCATGTGTCTCTGTTTAGAGACAACTACAAGCCAAGAAGTTTCCAGGAACAAGGGCTAGTAGTTAGTTACTGAACAGATATATGACTGAAAGGAAATGTCCTTAAAAGGGGAAGAATAGTCAGGTAAGAAGAGGCACTGATATGATCGAGTGGGCTTGCGGTAGGAGAAGACACTTATTAGAAGGGTTTTGGGAGGGAAGTTTAGTTTGCTTTGGAAAATCACTTGAAAGTCACTTACGTGTAAGATAAACAACAAAGTTAAATAAGTACCCCATGTTATTCCCCACCACCACCACCAGTACATTACAAGTATTTGACTTGAAATATTTGAGGGGTTGTAGAATTAAAGCAAGTATATGTTATATTATGTAGACATTTTTATTTTTATTGGAGTAAAAATTTAAAGACAATAGCATATACTTCTCTTGCATTACTGAAATATTAAAACAAGGAACAGAGGTATTGAAAATGGTTGACATACTAATTCAGCCTTCCCCCAACCTGCTGCCTTTGAGATGTGTTGGCCTTCAACTCCCAGCATTCTTCAGTTAGCATGGCTGGCTGGGGATGCTGGTGGTTATAGGATAACACATCTGGAGGGCACCAGATAGGGGAAAGCTGCAGGACTTAATTTTTGCAACCCAAAGAATTGTGCATAATATGCTGACAACTGCTAATCTATTTTAACAGAGTTCAACGCTCTTCCACTAAATTTGTTGGGGCACGTTCAGTTTTGCTGACATTACTTATGATTTATTTATTTATTACATTTATATACCGCCCCACAGCCGAAGCTCTCTGGGCGGTTCACAGATGTATTCTCTCATACTTGCTAGGTATATCACCTGAAAAATAATAATTACAACTTTGGAACTGTCAAAATTGCCTGATCCATTCATTTTTACTAATGAATTTATGAAACTGAAAATTTTCCACAGAAAAATAAAGCACAAGATTATTATTTTTTGGCCCTCATCACTGTAGAAGGGTGACAAAGTCTGTTTGAGATGTGATGAAAGCAACTGGCCTTCAGTTTTCTGCAGAGCGCAGGCAGTTTCTATCTTCTGTCTTAGGGGAGCTGATATACATTTGTCTGTCTACTCATTGGGTGTCTATAGCATGCAGGACAACCCTTTCTCCCTTAGATCTCGTAAAAGCACTTGCTGTTGGCCTATAGAGAACACTGGAGAAACAGGGATGAAATCCCATTTAAGGTCATGCTTCTTTAATGCTGTCAGTTTCCACTTAAAAAGCAGTTTTCTTGCCTTTTTTAAACCAATAGATAAAGGTGTAGAATTAGAAGCTTTCTTGAAATGGGAGGACAATGTTTGAAACATCTAACCATTAGATCAGCCTGCAGCCTTGTTGCTTAAAAGTGAAAGTGAAAAAAATTTCAGGGGCAGGGGAACTCCCAACAAAGGGCAGATGAGTTTCTGGGAAATGCAGATAAAAGGGACAGAGACAAAGTGTGCTTAATAAAGCAAATGCCATTTCTGTATGTACATAACTGTTGTTGGTGAAGGGCAAAATCGAGCATGAATCTCTTATTTTATGGTATACATTTAAAATTATTCATGCTAATGGTGGAGCCTTAGGGTTAGAACTGATACAAAATAATATATCAGTAGCACTTTTCTATATGAAACTGATTGGATTATAAGTGAAGGAAAAATGCTAGTCCATCTGGGAACTTTTTGTTGGCTACGTGGGGCCCATGTGCAGGACCATGACCAGAAAAATTGAGGCTCTTAGGAACCAGCATGAAAAATTGGCCAAACTTGTACATCACTGAAAAAACAAAATGTGGATGCTGGCACTTAACTTTCAAGGAGCTTCAAGGAGCTTCAGAGATCAAACATGCAGAGTTTTTCCAACCCTGGAAATTGTCAAGTAACACTACTGGTGTTTATTTACAATATTTATATACCGTTCCATATCTAAGATAGATTCCAGAGTAGTGCACATAGGAATAAAACAGTAAAATGAAAGATTAAAAACAGCAAATTAAAATTGTTCAATTTAAAACAAAGGACCAATAAAAACAGTGGCTGGTCAGTTGAGGACTGCTTCCTGGAAGAGGAATGTTGGTGACTTTCTGACCTCCGGGGGCAGGGAGTTCCAAAGAGAAGGGGCAGCTACACTAAAGGGTTACCATCTTTCATTACCTATGTACATGTGTGTTGCTATTCCTTTACCATTGACATCGAATACCATTGGTCACATAAATGCTTTCCTATGTAGCACAACAGTTATAATAGACTTGGTTATAAAAATGTTCCTGATTAGATGTGGAAGTTCAGAAAACCATTTTTTTTCTGGGATTTCACATCCCTTCTCTTGATGTGTGGCCCCATCTACAGAACCAAATACTGTCAGTTGCTGAGCAATAGTATGGATTATATCTTGGCTCTATCCTAAAGAAGTAAATTAGAGGAATTACAGCTGTATTCTGTGTAGTTACTAGAAATGTTAATTGTGCCTGGAAGGATCCCAGATGGTTTAAATATTTTTTTTCTTTCTTTGCCATAACTTTGACACTAGGTACTAAACTTATAGCAGCCAGGACTGTGTATTATATTTCTAACTCTGCCAGTTGTAGATATCCTTAGGGAAGTTCATACTGGAGGTATTAATTTATATATAAGGTGCAGCTAACTTGCCACCAATTTTTATAATGTTTATTATTATACCATACTGTTGTAGTGGTGACTTGTCATGCACACTGTCAAAAGTAAAACACTATTAGTGGTGCATGCCACCATTAATGTTGGTTTATAAAGTTATAAGGTGCTTGATATTTATGCTCATGTATTCATATTTAAATAGACACTTTTAAATGGAACATCAAACTGCAAGCAAGTTGTCTTGAAACTACATTCAGTTTTTTAAAAAAGTTTAGTACAGGCTTTTTCCTTTAACGTTATACTGTTGTATTTGAATAGGTTGCTTTATGTGTGTTACTTGTAACTTCCTTTGGTGTTATGGGGAGGGGCTGCATTGTCTACAATGCAAATGTTCATATACTATCTTTTTTTCCATATTAGCTTTTGCACGCCGTGCATTCAGGAATGTCTTAAGCCAAAAAAGCCAGTTTGTGGAGTTTGCCGCAGTACCCTGTCTCATGGCAGCAGAGCTCTGGACTTGGAAAAGCAAATTGAAATGACAGAGACTACTTGCAATGGCTGCAATAAAAAAGTATGAAAAGCTGGACCATGTTTACCTATATATAGCATGAATTTAGATAGAAGCAAATTTGCACATTGGCTTTCTCGCTTGATAATTATCAAATTCTTGTAAACTCAGTATAATTTAAAAGGGGTGGAGGATAGGGACGAGCCAGTTCAAAGAAAGAAAAGGATTGACTTTAATTTCTTTATTGGGAAGAAGTTAATGGGAAGTAGGACTTTCAGGTTTTCCGGTAGTGAGATCCGTTGGCTACAGAGCCAGTCTACAGTTCACAGATCTTGCTGCAGGTGGAGATCATGACTGCACTTGCTAACACTACAGTAGAGGTGGTGAAAGAATACATGCAAGTCCTCATGCAGCTTTTCACTGCTTCTTTGTAATATAGGAAATGGCTTTCATGAAAATTCATTATATGAAATTGATGTCATAATGCACTTTCAGTAGAGTCTTGTGAATGTTTTAATTGAGGATTTGCTTGAAGGTGGCATAAGGTGCCAACATGTTGGCTTTTACGAGTACAACTGACATCTTGAATAGAATTTGGCAATTTTGTGGCTGCCTTGAGCCAAAGTTCTTTCAAGAATAGTATTGCCTTTTATACTGTCTTTACAGTATGAGAATATATCTCTATAGAAAGGTGAAATGGTTTGAGACCTGTGGAATAAAAAGCCCAGTTGATAGGTAAACTGCAATTCAGGAAAAATTGGGGACTCTCAAAATACTCTGTGCCTTGATCGTGTTCTTTTTTTTGTTTAAATTTCCACTGTATGGAATTGAAAATAAAACTAGAATGCTGTGGTTTTTACCATCTAAAATATTTTACTTTGGATCTTTCAAACTGAATGTCTATTAGCTTCACTCTGAGTGTCAGTTTCACAATTTGTTTAACATAAACCTCTTGCAATAGTTTGTATTGGACTTCTCATTGTATGCAGACATAATGTATTAAATGCTATTGGATTTCTAGCCAAAACTTCTATATTGGTACTATTAGGAAGCATTCGATCACTTGAGTGCTCAAGATGTGGACCTGAAACACTGGAGTTCAAAACGTAGCTTAGCTATGCGCTAATTAGGCAAGTTGAACTCTGCATTGCTTCCCAGTCTGTAAAATGGGAATGTCTGAAATATTTTGACAAATGTCAGCAAGCATTCTTTGCCTATGACTGAACAACTCCAGTAGATGACAAAAACTTATAACAAATGCTGGAGGAGTTCAACCTCCTATGAGATACACTACATCAAAACATGAAGTTTGTGAGGCTTGTGAGAATTAAACCCTATCATTCTTTGCCTTCTGAACACTAGAGTTTGGTTTTTAATTAATTTTGAAGGCCTCTGACATGAGAATAGTTGTCCAGAGTACAATTCTGTCCATTTTGATTGCTGTCACAGTGCAGAACTTAAAAAGCAGATCAGTTAATGATTTAGCAACTTCTAGTTCATTGAATTGTGTTGCACGTAAGAGCTAGAAGACCTAAAGAAATAGTAGCCTGCTGCATCTTCAGGGAATGAAACCTAAGAATGAACAGAGGTCAGGTAAATGGTGTCGGCTGTTTGAGGTACTGCAAGGGATCAGGCAAGAAACTGCAGCCTTTCTGTAATGCTACAGATTAGTTTAGCTGGATGTGTTCCTTCTGTTACCATGCATTGTGACTTACAGCTTGCCATACTTTGATGCTCTCAAAAGGGTAAATGGATTCTTTTGTACAGTCCTGAACATACTTTCCTATTTCATCTGAGGCATTTGCTCTGATTACATTTAAAGGAAATATTTGATTTTCATTCTGAACAGATGTACCTCTCAAAGTTGCGTAGCCATGCAGCTGCCTGTTCGAAATACCAGAATTACATAATGGAAGGTGTTAAAGCCGTGACTAAAGATCCACCACAGGATACCAGGTAAGCTGTCTTAAGAGTATTGTCTTGCTCAGAATGGAAGGTTTATGTATAAAATAGAGTTCAAAACTGAGGTTTGGTATATCTTGACCAAATGGGCTTGGAGGTCCGTTCTGTTGTAAGTGAGAGGCACTTGAATTTTGCCACCCAGGCCCTTCCTGCATGCTGCTCTTAATTTGAATTTCATCTTGAGCCCTATGTCAAAGTCACTTTCTGTGTACCCTGGACAATGGTTAGATGGTAAACCGCCCAGAGAGCTTCAGTTATGGGGCGGTATATAAATGTCATAATAACAACAATAATATAATTTCATTCCATGGACTGTCAGGAAAGGCTTCCACATTTTACAGAAAGTTGCCTGGAGGGTGAAATTGACATCATCCTAAATAGATATTGGATCAGACCTTGAAGTCTTACCCATAAATTGGGGAGGGGGGTAGATCATGATTTGGAGTTACGCAGTGGAATAGTGTGAGATTGTGTAACTGTTGGACTAGGTACAGTTCAGGACTAGATGAGCAGGAAGCTGTTCAGTGGTCTAACACTATAATGTAATTGACCTATAGTGCTGACTATTGAGGTTTGGGATTAGATGAGTAGGAAGCTCATCTGTGCAGGGTATCAGAGTCTATGCCAACTGTGTATGGGGAGTGTGTGGGGGATGGGGGGATGTACAGCACCATGTACATCGATGGTGCTATATAAATAAATAATAATAATTGCAGTCAGGCAGTTCATGCCACATGGTGTGTATCCTCAATTCCTAATGTAAACTTTAATAGTAACTCCTTGATTAACCTTTGGAAGTAAAAAAGAGTGGTAACCAAAAAAATAATAATACACCAACCAATTGAGGTGGCTAGTTTAAAATGAAAGCCTTAAATACTTTGTGCATCCTTGAGGGCAGTGACAATGCCTAGTCCTCATTGGGTTGTGTGTCTGATTTTTTGTTTTAACTTACACATATCTGCAAAACTTACACATTTTGCATATTTGAAGAAATACACAAGTATGCAGAAACCACTACCTCTACCTTGCCAGTGGATGGCCCTATTTTGCTGCCCTGCTAGTAGGACTAGGACAACTAGGTTTGGTATTGAATGTATCCCAAGTGGTGACAGTCCCAAGTTTTGACAACTGTAGCTCAAAATGTAAAATAGGATATGAGGGGTCTTCTTTTAAGGGAAATTTTGAAAGGGCAGGGTAGGAGCATTGACCTGTTTAAAGCTCTTGTAGGTGAGTCTTCAGTCTTACAGAATTACAGAGTTGGATACTACTCTGGAAGCCACCTAATCAGACCCCTGATCATTGCAGGATTTGCAATGCAGAATGCAGCTACAGTATCCATTATTATTATTATTATTATTATTATTATTATTTATTTATTTATTTATAAAGCACCATCAATGTACATGGTGCTGTACAGATTACACAGTAAATAGCAAGACCCTGCCACATAGGCTTACAATCTAATAAAGTTGTAGTAAACAGCAAGGAGGGAAAGAGAATGCAAGCAGGCACAGGGAAGTGTAAACAGGCACCGGGTAGGGTGAAGCTGACAGTATGGAGTTAGAACAAACTCAATATTTAAAAGCTATAGGGAAAAGAAAAGTTTTTAGCTGAGTTTTAAAAGCTGTGATTGAGTTGGTAGTTCTCAAGTGTTCTGGAAGAGCGTTCCAGGCGTAAGGGGCAGCAGAAGAAAAAGGACGAAGCCGAGTAAGGGAAGTGGAGGTCCTTGGGCAGGCGAGAAGCATGGCATCAGAGGAGCGGAGAGCACGAGCGGGGCAATAGTGTGAGATGAGAGAGGAGAGATAGGCAGGAGCTAGACCGTGAAAAGCTTTGAAGGTCAGCAGGAGAAGTTTATATTGGATTCTGGAGTGAATTGGAAGCCAATGAAGAGATTTCAGAAGTGGAGTGACATGGTCAGAGCGGATCCATGGTGGATGGCTTTCAGGCTTCTGCTTGACCACCTCCAGCAAAGGAGAACCCAGCACCTCCAGAGGCAGTCTGTTTCTCTGTTGAGCTGTGCTTAGCATTAGGAAGTTTCTCCTAATGTTAAGCCAAAATCTGCTTCCCTGCAATTTCTGCCCATTGGTTCCAGTTCTGCTCTTTAGAGCAACAGCACACTTCTGCTCCATCTTCTGCCCTGACAGCCATTCAGCTACGGTGTTTATCTTACCCAAATGTAGGTACAAATGAGAGCTTGTGGCAGGGTATCTGTTGGACATTCTTGTCTGAGGGCTAGAGAGCCTTCCATGGGTAAACTGACAAATAAATTTGAGGAAGCCTGCTGAAAGGTGGACCAAAAGGCCCTATGTAGCCTTTTAATCCCATCTAATTGAGGTGGGGTAGAGGTGATATGGCAGTCAGCTGGCTGTCTCAGTTGGGGCACAGCCATAATGTATGTTGGCTAATGAAAAGCAGCTGTAGCAACTGCGCACATATAGGGAAGTATGAGTAGCTGCCTCCTATTACATAGTTTGCTGTACAATTTGGGAACCATATGTTGAAAATTGTCTTGACAACACGAAGCATATTGCTGCTCTATGCCATACATGAAAGAAGAGCTTTCTGTTGTAAAAATATCAAATTGAGAGCATAGAGGCTAAATTAAAAGCCAATTCTTTTCTCTGGAGGTTGTAATACTGCTGAAAGTTACACTGTTCTGACATCATTGGATCAGTCATGAAGTTAACCTGCTGCAAAATCAGAAGCTTTGCTTTATGTAGCCTTTCAAAAAAGTGAAGGCCTTATCCTCTGTTTCTGCAGGAGCGTTCCAAATAGATTTACATTTACTTGCCCTTACTGCAATGAGAGAAACCTGGACCAGGAAGGACTGGTAGAACACTGCAGAAAGTATCACAATATGGATGCGAAGCGAGTGGTAATTAATTTACTTTTCACAGTGCATTTTAATCCATGGGCCCATAGTGGGTTACTATACTGTCTAACATGAAGCTTTTCTTATTGAAAGGTTATGGTCTAAACTGAACAAATAGAGCTGTTTTAATGATGAAATCTAGTCCTTGGTTTTAGCACCTTGAGTGTCTGAAGTTTTGTTTATTCCAAGGAAAAAGACAAGAGTTCAGAGTAGTACATTTCAAAAGTGTAAATACATTACCAGAAGGAGCGGAGTGTTTCAGTACTAACAATTGCTAATTTGCAATTAGCAATTGCAATTAACAAACACTTGCTAACAATTTCTTCCTGGTTTCAGATTTTTAACCCAAAATGAATGTTTTCTATGTCAGAACGCTGCTATTGTTGTAGTATCTTGGAGACTAATTTGTTTTAACTGTGTGTGTAGTGCTGCTTTGAATACTTAAAGAACATAACTGGCAGGGCTTGCTTTCCAAGTAAAAGTTCTTGGAATGTGCATCAAATATTTTGCTTTCTGTCCAAAGAACCAGTAAAATTCTGCGTGCCCAACAGGGTTGTCCCACCTCTCTGTTCCGCTGCATCCCCTTGTGCCTGTTGAAAAGCCATTTGGCACACTTGAAACCCTTGGCACAGTGCAATGCAGCATATGGGGTGGGGGGTACATTGGTGGAAATTAGAGGCCCCACCTGCATGGACACAACTGCTTTTCTGTTCTCGGGGTTCATTGGAGTACTTCTGATACAAACCTTTGAAAATAATTTTAGAATGTGTGCTGATCAGATACAGAACTCAAAAAGGAAGATGTATTCATCCACCTAAACTGTGACCTCTTCTAGGTTTGCCCAATTTGCGCATCAATGCCATGGGGAGATCCAAACTACAGAAGTGCTAACTTCATGGAACATCTTCAGCGCCGGCACCAGTTTTCTTATGATACTTTTGTGGTAAGTAGCAATCAAAAAACCTGCTCTTCAGAATATAAGTAGCAAAATGTTAGACCTTCTTTTTAACATTTGTTTTTGTACTGTCTTATTCTAATTAGTTAGAAAATAGTGTGACCTTTAATTGTCATTATTTTAATGGGAGAGTGTGACACACCCTGCCCTCAGGTCCATCTGCCTCTACTTTGGGTCAGTAATCATCATTGACCCACAAACTTGATTCCCTATATTCGCCAGGTATAACAGACACTCAGTATGCCCAATTGATTATCTTTACCCACACAGGCGAAGTACCCACAAAGTATGAACGTTATTGGTAGTGTAGAAAGATGAGCAACACATGGGATTTTATATTTTAAAAACAGTTGATTTAATACACAAGATATTGTATCATATAATCAATAATTTAGTTCTTGGTCTTACCCTGGATACTCTGCCCCATCTAACTCCTACTAACTAGATGTAGCTTCATCAATCCCTAAGGCTCTATATCCCATCTCCTATCTTTAACTCATATTTGACTAACTAACTGCTCCTGCCTTTTATAAATTCAGTCTATACACACCTCCCACCTTTCACTCATTCTGTACCATACAGTTAACCCTAACTTACTTGAGCTCTATTTGACACAGCAAACACACACACACACACACACACACACACACACCTGTACACAGATGTGTAAGCGTTGTGATTTCGTCAGAGAGCGCATGGCCCTTCACAGATCAGTCCATACAAGGACACAGTAAGTGAGCTAAGCTACCACAGCTGGGCTCTGAGAATACATAAAAACTTAGGGTAATTTTCTGGGAATCTGGGTCCATGCCACATAACATTCTGCTGCTAGAGAAACTAGAACTGAAAGGGAAAGAATCTAGCAGTATGAAGAGAAGTTCTAAAAGACTTACATTTGTGTCTTCATGCATATTCTCCTTGTCTTTTGTGTTTAGGATTACGATGCTGATGAAGATGATATGATGGCCCAAGTTCTGTTGCGTTCCTTGAGGGATCAATGAACAAAGCAAGAAATAAACTCTTAACACTTGGCTTCCATTAGGGGAAAAATACCACAGACATTTCTTACCCCAAGATTCTTTGGCATCCATAAACTTAACATGAAGCGTCTTTCTTGGTTCTTGTTCCTGCTATCTCCATACATGCCACTTGGTCTCTTCTGGTGGTCCTTGCTGTTCACCTGCTCCGGAGTATCTTTGTTCTTTACAATTAAATGTTAGGATAGTCTTCTCTGCTTTGTTTTTCCTTCATTTCAGCTTCTAAGGTTAACAAACTCTAAAATCACCAGGAGCTTTGCAATAATTTTATGCTGTGAGCGTCCTCTAATATTATTATGCTCTTTTGACATGGATCGGGCATCAGAAGCCAAGTTTCCTAGACACATGGAAATTCTTAATAGGTTCAAATAGTGGAAGCAGGCATCCAATTCTTGATTTGTCTAGAGAAATCGTGAATTTGATTCCAAATCCAGCCTTAGAAAAGTTCGTGACAGTCCTTGAGCAATACATAAAATCCCAGTTGTATGTTCTTTCACTTTCCACGATATGCTTTTTAGCTCAGCAATTATACAGCACAATTTTAGAGGAGGTCAGTTAAGGTTGGCTTTCATTGTTTTGATATGTTATTTTGAAAGTTCTGGCATCTGTGCAAAGTTCAAATATGAAGTATGACAGCCTTGTGTGTGTTTTTTGTTTTTTGAAAGAGATAAATTCAGACATAGCATACATTTCATTTCTCACTTCCTAAACTCAAATTCACCCTTGTATATTTCTACCTCTATGCCTAGAGTTCAAAACAATTTCATAGCAGGAAATGGGGTAAACCTTAGCACCTGGTTCCTTAGACATAACAAATAGTAGACTTGCGCTTTGTGTAAACTACACTTCTATATCTAATACAAAAATGTCAATGTATTCATGTGTGAAAATTCCATGCAGACAATGCAGTGTCCATGTACTTACCAAATTAATGCAGATGGCCTCGTCTTGAATTCTTAGGCTGCTGTGATTCAGAAGCCTTGTGGTACAGAGAATCCGAGGTCTGACTTTAGATTTGTTCTTGATGTCTAAAGACACTAGCCCTGTTCCTACCTTCTGATCATAGACTGACTGAGCATTTGGCTGAAGTGTGAAATGGTGTGCACTTGGCCCTGACCTCTGTGTGTTAAGTAGGAGGTGAGAAAAGGGCTGTGTGTGTAATTGGGGACCCCTGCAAGAGGCTACACACATAGAACACCATTCTCTTCATAAGCAGAATGCGCAGAGATTGGGTTGTAAACAGCAGGTGCAATCTCACTCTCTGACCACATTCAGTCATTGTATGGGCAGATGGATAACAAAGTTCCTGTGAGGTGACTTCCCAGAGTTCTTTTGGTGGGGTGAGCACTTCTGAATGTACTGCCATATAGTGAAGTCTGAAACATTAGTCCTGAATAACTGGGGCAGATGTGTAAATCTCATCTTGTGGTGACATAATCAGAGGTCATAATTCAGTCATTGCGACCCTGTGTCAAAAGCATGTCTGGGAATTGGGCCAGATACCTTAGGTGATTGATGCTTCGAGCGTACAATCAAATGGTTTGCTCTGTATGTTGAATGACAACTTTTGCACTAAATATTATAAATGAAACTGATGTGAAGTGTGTAGTAGCAGAGCTAATATTGATTTACATAAATTGATACATGCAAATTTAGCCCAGCAGTCACATGATGTTAAAATCTGAAGCTAAAATGTGTGTGTGATAGACTGCTGGAAGATGAAACTTTTCAATGTATTGATGGCCTTGAACCATGGCACATCTGACAGTAGTGTCTTGATGCTTGAAGTGATCTTACTGCCAATTGCTCATGCTACCTGTTAGAAAGTTCCCTGTTTGGAGACTGCTTAATCCTGTCTTAAAATCTATTTTAAAAAAAAGCTCCTGGTTGCTAGGATTGCAGTCCCATTCAAGACTTTTCCACTGAAGCGTTAGTGATATTTTTGAGATAAAAGTGTCTGTGGTTTCCTGGGCCTTTTTGAAGTTCACCCTTCTTACCATAGTTCCTTGTGTGCTCCCACCCATCTTCAAAGCAGCTCATGAAAGCCACCAGACACTCTAGAGTATTATTCAGTATGGTGTGGAGAGCAGTAGCCAGAAGGGAAAATTGACTGATCATATATGCACGGAAGTGCCTTCTGCATGCATGTGGGCCTCTTTGGATCCTGGCTGTTGTCTTTTAGTATTTCAGCAAGTGAGAACATTCTGCCAACCACCTATGGAATCCCATAGGAGCTGGGTATCCTTGTCCATGTACATATCAGATTTTTTTTTGTTTTGTTCTTGTATTCTAAGTGCACTTCTAGTAATTTTAATAAGAATTTTAGAACTTCAAAACTGTCTTGTTCTGGCTTTTAAATGAAGAAAATATAAATAAAACATAATTGGTAAAACCTAATATGGAGATTTTTTTCCCCTTACCATGGGAGATTCCAGTTTCTGTTACTTGAGCAGCTGCAACTAACAGAGCCCAGTCTAGTCTGAATAATAATCCAGATTTTGACCAACCTCCTCTGTTATTGCAAAGTGAAAATAAACATGTATGGAACTTAATGTATAACATTTTTTTAATTGAACCTACTTCAGGGTGGCAGCTGCTGTAGATTCTACTGGGGGCAGGAATAAGTGCTCTGCAACTACAAGGGAGATCAAAACAAACCTATGACACGTGTACATGCTGATATGGGCCACTGTGGGTCATGGAGGATAAAGTATAGATGTGGTACAGAAGCTGCATTTACCTTTGCTTACTGGAAGACCCTGGGTTATGTCTCCCCAAATCGGTCAACTATCAGTTGTCTTGTCTTTCACAGAAGAATGGATATACATAGAAAGAAAATCACTGCATATAGCCATTCTCAATAGGAAGCCTAAAGATGCAGCTTTAGAATGGAAACCTACTTCAAGATGCACAGCCAGCTGCAATTGTGAATGGGGATAAAGAAAGCGCGGCTAGTTTCCCAATTTCAATAGTTCACTCCAGCATAGTTACAAAACTTTGGAGCACATCTGATTAAGCACTAGAGACTTACCTTATGGCAACTCTAGCTACCTGAACAGTTGGTGGTTCTTCACCTCCATCTCCATGTTGGAGTCAGAGAGCCAGTGTGGTATAGTGGCTAAGGTATTGGACTGGGAGATCCGGGTTCTAGTCCCCACTCAGCCATGGAAACCCCCTGGGTGACTTTGGGCCAGTCAAAGGCTCTCAGCCCAACCTACCGATTCATTGGAGGAAAAAGTGGGATATAAAAATGCAATAATAAATAATGTTAACCTCATCAAAAATCAGCACATGGGCGCGGGGACATACAAATACTGGGCTCCTCATATACTTGGAGACAACTAATGGCCCCTGGAGATATGTCAATCCTGCACATGAGTTTACATCCACTTCCTCCACTTAGCATGGATCTGGCCACTGGCTCATTAGAACTGAAAGCATGTTGCACCCTAACATCATTGGGTTATTCTGTACCATCAAGCCTCAAGTCAGAGACCACACCTCTTGCATATGGATGTGTGCAACTAGCAATCCATGAAAGGCATTTCCATCTCAATGCATGCCATTAAAAAGCAAGGACTAAGCAGGCTGTGTGAGTTTGTTGCTGCCATTGTGCCCATTTATCTGTAGATCAGCTTCTGCAGATATTTACTATGAAAATGGATAGGCTACATATATACACACACACATACCTGTGTGTAGCAGGAGCCCATATTGGGTTTTGTACACTGAGGTGGGCAGCTGACAACTTGATCTTTATGTACAGTGGGGTCATTTAGGAGATTGAATGGCCAGTGTTTCCTACTGTGGGAGGACTTTTGCTAACAGAAGAGGATCAGTGGTTCAGGCAAGCACCACATTTGGGGCAGTTTAAAAGTCCCTGGTTTAGGTTGACATACCCAAGCATGTATACAAGCAGTTAGGGATATGCAAATGTTCATAGTTGTGTTGCTGCAAGGGACACTGATGTACTCCTTGTAAGCATTATCTCAATGCTTTGAGCTTCTGTCACTCTATTTGAAATATTTATTTCAGTAAATGCAAGAATGCTATGATGCACATTGGAGGATAAGCAGATGAATTAATCCAGTCCTGGCACCTTCTAGATGGTTTGAGCTACAGTCACCATAATCCCCAGTCAGCATGGTCAGTGTAACATCAGCGACACCATTAGGGACTCATTCATCTTCCAGCATTATCTGTAATTGCCTGCCAAAACAATGCCCTTCTGGTGTATAGACAAACAGGTAGGCTCTGGGTAGAGATGTAAGATTGCTGGTCTAGATGGACCCTTGGTCTGATCCAGCTTGGCACTTCTTATGTTCTTAAGATATCCAGAAATGTTGACGCTATGGGGGCATGCTGTGGTGGGGGAGGGAGACTCCAGTTGGAGGATTGGAAATGCGGGGATAAACATGCAATACTTAAAAATATGTTACTACTTCAACATATGCAAACCATTTATAACTAAGCATATAAAACTGTACTATTTCTCATAGTTAAATTGACAGAGCAATCCTATGCAGGTTTACTCAGATGTAAGACCCATTCCTGTTTAGTGACGCTTACTCCCAGGCACGTGCCCAGAAGATTTCAATCTCAAAGTATTAATGCCTTTGTTTTGCAAAAGCACTAATGTAGCTAATATTAAGACAGATGCAAACTCTTGTGCCCTATGGTTCTATACATATACCTATACATATTTTAATTTCTATCTGAGAAATAAGGGGGGAGTGAAAATAGAAACCGCCAAAAGTATTTGAACAACCCCCTCAGACAGCCGCGGTGGTTAAGCATTTGGAGCTAAGCATGGCTTAGCGTCTTGCGAGAACCATGACTTAGCATGTCATGTGAACCAGTTCTAACCATGGTTGCTACATGACCATCGTTTAAACATTCTAACCATTTGCTGCAAAAGGTTAGTGGTCTAGCCATGGCTTAGTGTGTTGTCTGAACAGGCCCATTGTGAACTGAGGATAACACTGGGCCTGTTCAGACGACGCTTCAGGCTGTGTGGTTAGTGAAACTAGTTCTCTGGGGTTAGCACTAACCACAAGCCCTGCTGTTGCATACAACACTTTAAAACATGGCTAGAGCCGCTAACCCTGCAGACGGTCCGATTGTGGTTAGTGAGTGAGCAGGGTTTAGCCAAACGCATCGCTCAAAACCGAAAGCCTTATACAGCAGGATTTAAGGTGTCTTCTGAATAGGCCCACTGTATCTGTTGCAGGGGGCTCTAAATCCACACAAGGTTGTGTCATGTTAAACTGTTTAGTCTTTAAGATGTCCTAAGAACCTTATTCTGTGCTTGCCACTGCCACACTGCTAGAACTTGTCTCGTATTTCAATGTCCTGTTAAATGGATATTGACATCTGGACAGAAGAGAGCGCTCTTGCCGTTCTTTAGAATACTATCTGCTAGGTCGGTCTACTGACGAGAACAAAAATACAGTTTTTGAACACTGATTATCTTTTAGCGTTTCCTCTGCCAGCGAGTAACAATTTCTTTCTTAAAATGGATCCTGTAAACTCCATTTGTACAGTCACTTGTCTCTGTCATAAATGTTAAATTGAAGACTTATAAATACCAAAACCCTAAGGCTGCAATCCTAAACAGTTACAAGGGATCGACTCCCATTGAACTGAATGAGACTGATTTCTAAGTTATTGAGCTCAGGATCATGCTGTAAGATATTATATTTCAATGGCCCCACGTCTCTCTCTCGCCTCACCTTCTCCCTTTGGTTTGCTCCTGGATCACCTGCAGCCCTGGTTTGCACTTATAACTGCAGTAGCTATTTTAACTCCTGCAATTCAGAAGCCAAAGAAATCAGGGAGTCTTTTCTTTATGTTTACTAAGGGCTGCTTCCAAGCAGTAATGTCCTGTATGTGGGGGATTGCTTTCTATGAAGTAAAATGAGGCAACCTCTTCAGGCAAGAGATTGAGTGCCATTAAGGGCAACTTCTTACCCATCGGACTGCCAAAGACAGAAGTGGGCAACTTGTGGCCCTCCAAATTTTTTGGCCTACAATTCCCATCATTCCTTACTATTGAGTATTCACCATTGACTGCGGTTGATGGGAGAAGTAGGCCAAAACATCTAGAGAGCCACAAGTTGCCCTCCTGTGACCAAAGACAATGATAACTGTCTTGCTATCAGAAGCTCCTGAGGACTCATGGATCTGTGCCCAGCAGCCCCACTAGTATGGTGGGCAGGCTTTGCCTGAGACCCTGCGGGCCAGAGGGGCCAGCCTTGTGTGCCACATTTTCCCCATCTTTCCACTAGGGCTTTTGAGTTGGAGCATCTCCCTAAACAATCAAGGTGTCTTGGGTGTCTTCTCACTCAGGCTGGCCATTGGCTCTCCTGAACAAGAGGGCTTCTTGGTCAGGCTGGGACTTTGCTCAGACAACATTTATCTTTCTTGGCTCTGGCTCAACTCTTGGGTCCCACTTGATGGCTGCCTGTGTCTCAGCCTTAGCGGTTGTATAACTCGACAAATCAGATGCAACAAAACATTGCACTGTGGAATGCTCTTGTTCCCAATTCCAATCATGCCCTCCTCCAATAGACTCCATTCCACACACACCCTCAACAAAACAGTCAGCATTCTTTGGTCATGTGAGCATGGGGTTTCCCCTTAGGTTCTTTTACCAGATGTTGTTTGTACTTCTGTAAATGTTGGGATTTCTCCAAGCCTGCTGACATCTCTCTTTTGTGCAGAAGTAGTACTGTTTGGCCTGCATAAGGATCCATACTCAGAGAAAGAGTTTGCTATTACTCCCTCTCTATTTCTTATGTCCAGGTGGTGAATTCTGTAGGTTCTGTGGCCAAAGTGGTCCCACCCATGAATAAGAGGGCTGGCATCAATAGACTTGGACAAAACCCAAGATATTCAGAAGTATCCCTCCAAAAAAAAATCTGGTGGGGGAAAAACAAATGGGACCCCAAAACATCCCACCCTCCAAAGGCTGAATGTGCTTAGTGGGCACAGTATGCTAACTGACTGTTTATGGGAAGGAATAGGAGGTGGAGAGTAGAATGGACTGACTGGAATCCTGACCAAGGTTCCTGCAACAAAATGGTTAGGTTTCCACCCCACCTGATGTAGTTGTTGTTGTTTTGCATTTTGTTGCAGGTCTACTTGTTAGTATCTAACAGCCTTCCCCAACTTGGGGCCCTCCAAAGTCCCATCTTTCTGGTTGGGGGTTATGGCTACAAGAAGGAGGGCCTTCTCTGCTGTGGCACCCCGGCTGTGGAATGAGCTCCCTAAGGAGGTTCGCTTGGCACCTACATTATATGCCTTTAGATGCCAGGTGAAGACCTTTTTATTCTCCCAGCATGTTAACAGTCTATAATACATTTTAACTTGGGGCTTTGCTAGACCTGCCGGGATAAGCCGGCAGGGAGGCGGGGTGACAGCGCGCTAACTTTAAAGCATGCTGCCCAGCCTCCTAGACGGCCAACACGTAGGGACAACGCAAGCCCTGCAGTGTCGGCCTTGTTTTTTGTTTTTTTTTTAAAGGGGCCATGTGGGGCCCGAAGCCGACGGAGAAGGTAAGGGTTTTTTTATTTAAGCCCCCCCCATCCGCCCCCCCTCACCATCTCCCGTTTGTCACCCTCCACCCCCTCCTCACCATCTCCCGGTCGTCGCCCTCTGCCATCCCCTCGCCGTCTCCCATTTGTCGCCCTCCGCCATCCCCTCTCCTGCCGGTCTGGCCTTCCCTCCCCCATCTCCCCCCCCGGATCACCCCCCCCAGCACGATGGGCACAGCGCTCGTAAGCGGGCACAGCGCGAGTAAGCTAGTAGCCGCAAAAAGCCACGGACCTTCCTAGACGACTTCGCTTATGGCGCGTTAGAGAAGGCCTCAGCGCGGCCTGTCTCCGGATTCCCCTGTGCGTCGTGTGGAAGCACAGCAGGGAAACCAGCCCACAAAGCGCGCTAAGGCCTCATCTAGGAAGGCCCTTGGTGTTTTAAATTTGTAATTTTGCATTGCTGCTGTTTTTATCTGGTTGAGCTTTTATATTGTATTTTATATTATGGTTTTATACTGTTATTTTATACTTTGAATATATTTAATTTTTGTGAACTGCCCAGAGCTCTGGCTATTGGGCGGTATAGAAATGTTGTTGTTTATTCGTTCAGTCGTTTCCGACTCTTCGTGACTTCATGGACCAGCCCACGCCAGAGCTTTCTGTCAGCTGTCACCACCCCCAGCTTCCCCAAGGTCAAGTCTGTCACCTCCAGAATATCATCCATCCATCTCGCCCTTGGTCGGCCCCTCTTCCTTTTGCCTTCCACTTTCCCTAGCATCAGCCTCTTCTCCAGGGTATCCTGTCTTCTCATTATGTGGCCAAAGTACTTCAGTTTTGCCTTTAATACCATTCCCTCAAGTGAGCAGTCTGGCTTTATTTCCTGGAGTATGGACTGGTCTGATCTTCTTGCAGTCCAAGGCACTCTCAGAATTTTCCTCCAACACCACAGTTCAAAAGCATCTATCTTCCTTTGCTCAGCTTTCCTGGACTTGTGGTCCGCTACATTTGAAAAGCACCAGGTTGGGGATGGCTGGTAGATTGGATTCCCCATGAGACGAGCCAGAGAATTCCCCCAGTGGATTGTTCCCCATGTTAATAAGTGGTAAGAGGGAGAATATGATTTGGATTTTCTGCCTCTGGCATCGAAGTATCAGGAGCTGAGTCTATACGGAGGGGTGGGGGTGTCGTTGCTGTTACCTCCCTCAGCCGCCTAATGTCGCCCGTTCTGGGAGAAACAGCAGCAAGTGGAGAAACCACACTGTGGCTATTGTGTGTTGCCTACGTCACAGCAAAATGGGTGGGCCAGGGGTGCGGAGGAGGCAGCTGTGGAAAACGTTTCACTCAAGCGGGTGGGTGGGCAGGCTCCTGTCCTTGTTCATTGTATAAAGGACCTCTGTACCTTGACAGGTGGTGGAGAGAGCCAGTTCTCACTTCTTTAAAGGAAGGCTTGTGCGACTGAGCTAAATGTTTCCAGCGTGTGAATAAATCAACGTGTTGATATTGGAGCTCATCTGAAAAGCAGCTCAAGGCGAGCGGGCAGGTACTTCTTAGCAGTGTTGTCTTCATGCCAGCATGCATGGATGGCACTGGACGTGAGATATTTCAGTGACGCATACTTGGTCACAGTAGAGGCATGGCATGGGAACTACTCAGCAGGGATGAGGCACTTTGTGGCCTAGGTGAAAAATCCAAAAGACATCCCTGCCCTTTTGCTCTGCAGCAGGGTCCCCTTGCAGGTGCTGGTGCGTCCAGATTCATAGGGGAAGGGCCAGAGCTCAGTGCAAGAGGGGGAAGATTTGAAGGAAGGTGGGGGAGGTGACTCTAGGTCTGTATTCAGGGCAGCAGCAGCATTAGTGACTGCATCTGACCTTTGAAGAGAGGATGAGGCAGAAATAGAAATCACTTACTTTACCATCTATGTATAACGCAAAAAAGACAAGTCCCCAGAGCTGACAGTCCAATGATTTAAATGGAGACTCTTTCCTCACAACCCCAATCATAAAATAAATAATAAAAACAACCAGCCACAGCTGTCCTGGAACCAAAAGGAATTCCAGAACTCTTAGCAGGTGCCACATTTCGCTGCCAAGTTCTGCAGCAGAGGAAGGCTGCAACTGTAATTCGGGAGGCAAAGCCCAAAGAGGGGAGTGTGGAAGCAGAAGCCATAAGCATCTACAAGAAAATCCTCCCTGCCCCCTGCCCCACCTCAAAGCCCCGAGGCTGTAGTGATGGAAAATAATTCTCAGTGGAGGGTGTTGATCACCCTCTGTAAAAGAGCTGTTTTTTTGCCACCCACCTTGCAACTCCTGGCTTCTAGGCAGTTGACACACACATCTCTGAACCCGCTTGTGAAGGTTTTGTGCAACCACAACATTTAGAAAGGGTTATTTACCTTGCAAGAAGCTCTTGAGGCAACTGTACAAATGACAGTGGCTTGGAAAAGATGCAGAGAATGGGGGGCGGCACAGAGACCTAGAACACTGTTTCATGCTAGCAGCTGGAAGGGAAAGGATGTCCAATTGCCAGATATTTTTGAGGTCAGGGAATAGTTTGGATTAGAGAGAGGAAATCCACCTTTCTCTTAGCTAACAGCATAGTGTCCCTGTGGTCCAAGTGTTTCACTGCTTGGTGAACTTTAAACCAAGCAAACAAAAAAAGGAACCTTGAAACAAATGACCAAACTGAAGGTTGTTTTCTCATAAGACAAAGCATGGAGCAGGTACCAGAAAGCAACAGCCAGACCTGGTAAATAGGGGCAATTGGTGTCCATGTAAGACTGTCCTCTAGAGCAAGCGTGGGCAGAAGTTAGATCTCCAGATGTTTTGGATGTCCATCTCCCAGAACCCCCTGCTAGCTTGGTGAATAGTCAGGAGTGCTGGGAGATAAACTCCAAAACCTCTGGAACGCTTTCTGCTCCCCTTTGTCCGAAGCTGCAGCCTTTCAGTTGTTTTGGACTACAACTCCCAGCTGTTCCTCACCATTGGCCAAGGTGGTTTGGATTGATGGAAATTGAAGTCCAAAGCAATCAGAAGGCACCAGCTTGGGGAAGGCTGCTCTAGAACATCCAACAAGATGGACGTTCTAGAGCAAAAAATAAGCCTCTAGGAGTAGAAAAACAATGGGACTCATGAGAGAAAAGCTTTATTATAATCTAATGTGTTTCAGACCATAATGGTCCTTTATCAGGGAAATTCAGAACAAAGAAGTTTTCAGATTTGGATATGTTCAGCCTCTTGACAGCACAATGAGGTTGTTCTCCCCATCTGTTGGGTAAGATTAGGATACTAGGCCTTGTCTACTTATGCTGTAGAATGAGGTGGTAGAGACCCTAGGGGTAGGATAAAATGTACCACTTTAGACTGCAGATGGGGGATCATATTTTGAATACTCCACTGTGTAAAATACATATTGCATAGAACAGTGGTTTCCAATTGTTGGTCTGTGGACTCCCTGCGGTCCATGTAACCCACCCAGGGGATCCGTGGCACAATTCACATATTAGCTCTGCAAAGTCTGCATTTTAATAAAAGAAAATACGCCATCTCCTACGTTCCGTTTGCTTCGATGGTGACATCATGCGCAAAAGCACCTGCGTGATTTAGCAACTAGCTTCAGAGATTACTTCCCTGTGCACCTAATCCTGAAAAATCATGGATAAGGAATCCTTTTGAATGTGGTGATGTACAACTAACAACTCTATCTGCGGAAGAGCAAGATGCATTTGTTGACGTGGCTTGTGATGGTTCATTGAAATCATTTTTCAAAGAATATACACTGGACCAATTCTGGGTGAAGGTTTTTCCTGATTATAAGAAGTTAGGTGAAAAAGCTTTGAAACATCTAGTTCCCTTTTGTTCCACATATCTTTGTGAACAAACATTTTAGACATTTTGTTATATGAAGACCAAGATATCAGCTTGATGTTGATCCAGATTTGAGATTAAAAGTAGGAAATACTGAACCGGATGTGAAAGGGATTGTTCGGGACAAAAAGAGGCATGATTTCTCCCATCACATTTAGGTTTAGTAGCTGCCAGACATGTCATAATTTGATCAATTGTAAACTAGACGTTAGTAAAATTAATTTCGTCTTTATATTCCTAACTAAATCATTGTCATTTTTGCGTGCATGGTAATGTCACAAATATCACAAATTTTATGGTCTGTTTTTTAGTATACCTAAAATCCTTTGCTTATTGGGGGCTACCCCTTATTTTCTCCAGAAAATTGCTTCGCACTGGTAACTACCATAGAGATAACAATTTTTTCAAAAGGAGGGGGTCCATGGCTTGGCATTCGAAAAACAAGGGGTCCTCAGTACTTAGCTAATTGGGAACCACTTGCATAGAAGTAGAAAAGCAGCAGTTGGCTGGCCTTCTTCCTGAAGTATTTGCAGAGTTTTGGTGGGGGTTTTTTTTAGATGAAGTAGCATTCAAAAATAGTATCTCCCACCTCCTGCAGTCTCAACTGGTGCCATGACGTCTATCTGTCCTCTCCGCATTAGGTTGCTTGATTCTGCTACATCTGGAGATATCTATAGCACTGTAGATGTGATGTGTAGCAACAGAGTTGGAAGAGTGCTGGCCTTCAGGATTATTTACACATCTTGGTTTGATTTCTTTATTTTCTCTGTTACAATCACATTCCACCTTTCTTCCAAGGAGTTCAAGGCAGCGTACATGGTCCTCACCCCACCCCCACGAAGTAGATTAAGAGGTCAAAAGTGGTCCAAGGTCACCCAGTGAGTTTCATGGCTGAGTGAGGATTTGAATATGGATCTCCCCAATTCTAGACTGACATTTTAATTCTTGTGAACCGCCCAGAGAGGTCCGTCTATTGGGTGGTGTAGAAATGTAATTAATAAATAAACAATAAATAAATTCTAACCCAGTCTCCCCCAACCTGGTTCTCTCCGGATTCACTGGCATCCAACTCCCATCATACCAACCACAGGGCCATGCAGTCCCAACACACAAGTCCCGATGGTGGAGGTTGTAGCCCTAAAACGAGATCATCTCAACAACAGTGACAAAAAAGCAATGCTACTGTCGAGCCATCAGAATGCTTTTCCATTCAAGTACTTCTTCCTAAGTAAAACTTCCATGTATATTAAGAACAACAAAGTGTCTTGCGGTACCTTAGGGTGCAAATGTATGCATGTTGAGAGGGGTGTGTGTGATGCCTGCCTACAGCTTTCAGCAACTCTCCAGCCAGCCAGGATGGCTGGGGCATGCTGGGAATTGCAGGACTTTTTTCTGTCTAAATGTGCCTAAGATTGAGCCCTTGAAGTCTAACAAATTTATTCTGGCCTGAGCTTTCATGGTGACTGTGCATCGGATGCATGACGTGTTAACCTCAAATTGTCACATTTTTATTGGCATGCTGAGCAGGGTTCTGGGGCATGGAAAGATGTATTCTGTGTTGTCAGAGGGCATTGAAATGCAAAAATGTACAGACAGCGATAATTACCTAAACATTTACATTAACAGGTATATTAAGGGAAGTCCCTATTTCCAGATCAAATGGGTGCAGGGTAAAACTTGACCTTGACACCTCTGTAAGTGGCTTGTGAAGGGAGTCTGACTGGAACAATGGCTTTGTCAAGGGTGTAAACGGCTCTCTTTGTCAATGCAGAGTAACAGTAATCCCATTAATCTAACAATACTGAACCCAGCAGGGCTTATTCACAGTTGCTCTTTCCTTCAGCTTTCCACAAACTGGTGTCCTCCAGATGTGTGGGACTACAGCTCCCACTACCCCATCCAATGAGACAGTGGTGGGTTAAAGGAGTTGCAGTCCCAGACATCTGGAGGACAGCAGGTTGCGGGAGGCTGCCTTATCTGATGACATTTAAAAACAACCTAGAGTCTCGTAGCACCTTAAAGGATCACATTTATTCTGGCATAAATGTCCACTTCAACAGATAAATGGAGCATTATGGAGAGTTGCATGTTTATAAGCAGTAGATGTGGTGATTGTGGGAAGAGGGTGGGGAAGAATTGTAAAGAGTGAGATCAGAAGGAACTGAATGCAGAAAGTACTGAGAGTGACCATCACATTATTAATGGTGGTTTTTAATTTTTGGAGTGGTCTTGGACTTCTATCACACTTCATGTGCTAATTGGCTTACCTAGTGCCAGGATGTTTGGGTTATCCACAATAAATGCACAGTGAATGCAACCATGTACAGTCAATAGCAACTTCAGATGGGAAAACCCATCCCTATTTGCATAAGAGAATACAGATCCTGCCAACTCAGTGGGCCCAAGATCTGTTTCTGATGGGGATTTGTAACCAGATGTGCCTTTTTATCTTCACATCAACCCTGTCAGGTAGGATACCTGAAGAGACCCATGGCTCAGCAGGGATTTGAACTTAAGAACATAAGAAGAACCATGTTGGATCAGACCAAGGGTACATCTAGTCCAACACTTTGTTCACACAGTGTCCAACCAGCTATTGACCAGGAACCCACAGGCAGGACATGGGTGCAACAGCACCCTCCTGCTCATTTTCTCTAGCAACTGGTGCACACAGGCTTACTGCCTCTGATACTGGAGGTAGCATATAGCCATCAGGACTAGCAGCCATTGATAACCTTCCTCTCTGGAGCTTTGGCTATTGGGTGGTATAAAAATGCAATAAATAAATAAATAAACAAACAAACAAACAAACAAATTTATCCAGACCCCTTTTAAACCCATCCAAATTGGTGGACATCACTACATCTTGTGGACATGAATTCCATAGTTTAACTATGTGCTGTGTGAAGAAGTACTTTTTAAAATCTGCTCTGAATATCCCACCAATCTGCTTTATGGGATGGGCCCGGGTTCTAGAATTATGAGAAAAGGAGAAATATGTCTCCCTACCCATGCATAATTTTGTACACTTCTATCATGTCTTCCCTTAACCTCCCAACTATTGTAACCTTCACTCATAGGGGAGATGTTTCAGACCCTTGATCATTTTAGTTACCCCTTTCTGCACCTTTTCCAGCCCTACAATAACGTCTTCTTTTTTTAGGTGTAACCAAAAATGTACCCAGTCTTCTAAGTGTGGTCACACCATAGCTTTGTATAAAGGCAGTATGATTCTGGCAGTACTGACAGTGCCATCTCAGATAGAATGGGGTCCTGGGTTTTTAACATATGGAATGCAAAGTGTTCCATTATGTCCATGGTGGTGCCTACATTGAAGGGGTTACATCACAGGGAACTATCTCATTGCTGATTAGTTCAGTGAAAAAATCAATCAGGCCTGGAGATCAGGGTCAGGAGCTGAGTATGGATCAGATGTGATCCAGATAGCCCAGGGGCGCTATGGGGAAACTCTTCTTTGGCCTCTCTGACTCTGTTTTTTTTCTTCTTTTTCCAAATGAATCATGATAAGGAAGTGGCAAAATGGAATAGGACTGGGTATAGGAATGTGATTAACCTTCACTGATTTAGTTTTAAACTGGATGGTATCCAACTAAATCCTAGCGACTGCATGCTGTGATCTGTAAGTTCTACCGCACCCCCAATCGCAGATATGTGTGGGGCAGGTTGGTAGCAGTGGAGGCTGGTGGCTCCAATGTTAGTGGGGCAGTGAATCAGCTCCAGGTTTCAGTGAAAACCTGCACCTTTAGAGTTCTGACTGCTTTTCATCACCCCACTGATGTTGGAGCCACCAGCCTCCACTGCAGGCATCAGGAATGAGCTTGTGCACTGCCCACCTAAGAACAGCCCATCCCCCTCATTCTTTCCCCATACCAGGCTTCCTTTGGCCTAGCAGAAGCTGAGCTACAAGCCTGTGTTTTTGCGAGGAGCTGCATATAATTGTCTGAGCAATCCATTCAGTTTCCAGTAGGGATGTGCTCCGCTTCTCCTCGAACCGGAGAAGCAGGAGCGGAGTGGGGGGTTCGCCTACCCTAAAGGCGGAGGTGAAGAGGATTGGGGGGCCGGCGGAGCGTTGCGGATCAAGGTGAAGGCGGATCCTTTGCCTCGATCCGGAGCTCCGCAAGAAAGGTAAGTGAGGTTTACTGGGCCCTGCCGCTGTCGCCCATGCGGCGACAGCGGCAGGGCCCGGTAACCCCCCCCTCCTCGCCCTTACCTGCATCCGTTCGCGGTCCCTCGGCTTCTTCAATTGAGCCCGTGGCTCAACCATGAAGTCTAGGCCGCACTTGCGGCCCAGATTCCTGGTTGAGCCACAGGCTCAATTGAAGAAGCCGAGGGACCGCGGACGGACGCAGGTAAGGCCCCCCTCCCCCTTGGTCTCTTACCGGGCTCTGCCGCCATCACCGCACGGGCGGCGACGGCCGGTAAACCCCCCTCCTCTCCCTTACTTGCCTCCGTCCGCGGTCCCGCAGCTTCTTCAATTGAGCCCGTGGCTCAACCAGGAAGTCTAGGCTGCACTTGCGGCCCAGATTCCTGGTTGAGCCACAGGCTCAATTGAAGAAGCCGAGGGGCCGCGGACGGACGCAGGTAAGGCCCTCCTCCCCCTTGGTCTTTACCGGGCTCTGCTGCCATCACCGCACGGGCGGCGATGGCGGCAGGGCCCGGTAAACCCCCCTCCTCTCCCTTACTTGCGTCCATCCGCGGTCCCGCAGCTTCTTCAATTGAGCCCGTGGCTCAACCAGGAAGTCTAGGCTGCACTTGCGGGACCTATCTACGCTTGCCAGGTTTGCATGACATGACAACCCGGACGGAGTTGGATATGCCAAATGGTGGCCGCAAGGACACCACATGCCCTGCAGCCTCACCTGGTCCATGGTGGGCTGTCGTGTCATGTGAACTGGCCTAATGGGTAGCATTTTCTGAGGGCCAGAAGGGATACCATGGGAAGGAGGATGAAGAAATGTCCTCTTCTACCAATTCAGTTGATCCAGCGTCACCCTGGTTCCAATCCATTTAATAGAGTAGCATTCCCCAAACTGGTGCCCTCTACAACACCCAGAATTCCCAGCAGCATGGGAGCGGCAATCCATCATATTTGGAGGACAGCAGGCTAGGGAAGGCTGTACTAGGGGAAAAAGCCTCAATGAACATAGTGTGACTTATTTCCAAGAAAACACATATAGGAGTGCACTGCTAAAGACCATGAGCACAATCCAGAGACAGGCGAACCACATTCCCATTAAACCCAATGGGATATATATTCTTAGACTTAAACCCTGTAGATTTCATAGATCTCTCCACACACACACACATTATTTCTGCAATTAGTGTTTTATTGAGAGATCTAGAACAAATTAAGCAATTCCCCACCTGTCCTCCACTAAGTGGCTTGCAGTGGAAAACAGCTCCAGGCCTTTTTTCAGAGCAGGCACCATGGCCTCATCTGCTGAAATGCCAGGGTAAGTGGAAAATCTTCCTTGCGTTGGCAAGTGAATGAGGTGATAATGAGGCTTTCAAGTTCGACTATTTGTCACAGATTCACAAACAGGAAGTCTGAGAAACCAATCAAGCCGAGGCTAAATACTTCTTTTCTTCACTTTAATCTCATTACAACCTCATTTAAATGCTAACATTTCTTTGCAAGATGGTTTGCCTTTCTAATTAAATTAGATGGTTTGATGGTTTTAAATTTTTTATACTGTTTAATGTTCACTGTTTTTAACTTTTGCACACCACCCAGATCTCTTTGGCTATGGGGTGGTATATAAATGTAATAAATAAATAAATAAATAAATAAATATCTGATTTTAGGGGCCCAACCCCTGCAAGGTCACACCATACCTTTGAATTTAGAAGTGACCTTAAAAGGTGGCAATAAATTGCCCAGTTGTGCAAGTTCAGCACAACTGTGGTGCAATCACAAATCCCATTCATTTTACGAGCTGGACTAGGCTGAGATTGATTGGTTTACAGGTGGCCAATGCCATTAGAGGCACATGATGCTGCCATGGCTGAAGTCCTCTCCAAACAGGTTGCTTTACAATGATGTTATCACCATCCCTACCCAGAATTTTCCTGAATCACCTGATGAAGGTAAGCAGGTCACCTGAGCTTCTTGCTTGCACACAGTCATGTCTCCCCCACCCAGTTGCTTACATGCCCTTCATGAAGTCACTTTGCCAATATTCACCTTTCAGGACTTGCCTGCTACTTAAGAGTATTTATCAACAGATTTTATTAGGATCAGACAAAAGGTACAAGTTTACAACAACAATACCCCAAAGGCTACATTCTTCTGGCCAAACTAAATTAGTAGAACCACTTCTCCGACACCCTCTGCCTCCTATAAATCCTTTGTAGTTCGGTTTAAACAGTTCAGATCAAACCAACAAACCTTATGCTTTCAGTCAATAGTTATCTAATTTTATGACCCCTAGTCATTGTCTAAGTAGTGTAAACCTCCTTTAACAACACCAAATTATATTCATTTCTGGGACACTTTAACACAATAGGGAGCTGCCATCATGACAACATTGCTTTGCCCTCTCTTATTTGGAAAGGGCTCAAAGTTGCCTCTGAACACAAGGGATGTTTTTCCCCTTTCAAAGAGAAGGGTGGTTTAAGAGGTATTTACTTTGGTGGGAGTTAACTGGACATGTTGCCGCACGCACATGCCTGAACCAGTGGAATTCGTAAGGGATCAGCTGATGTCCAACTTTTTAAAGACCCTTTAAAATATCAACAATAGTCATAATACAGATTTGTCATTGCTACATATATGTTGCTTTGCTTTCAGTGCGTTTTTCTATTATCTTTTTTTCTTCTTTTTTGCTGTGTTTTTTAAAAGGTAAATTATTTTACTAGGCCTGCATCATTGATTTCACTGGTGCTGCATCATTAATTGGTTTGACTGACCCAAACCTTTAGTTCGTTCAATGTGGGGGAGGAGCAGCATTTGAATCAGGCATTTGAATGAATGTGGCTTCAAACATATGACAAGAAAATAGCACAGCTGGCATTTTCTTCTAAGAATGAGTGGAAGTCTGGTTTAGCAACCTAATTAATTCTCACTCGCCTGAGAATAAGTCCCATTGATCCCAATGGGGCTTGTTTCTGAGTAGATGCATATAAGGTTGCACTGCAAGTCTGCTTAACTCTTCCCTTTTTCTATTGTAAAATTATGACAGTATGCAGACAGGTGTGTTTTCAACTTGGGATACCACACCCTCCCCCCTTAATTCCTTTGCTTAATGTATATAATCTAGGTAGATGAGCCACCTTGCTTTTTTGTGAAATAAAGGTATTTTGCTTGTGCTACTGATACTTTTGGGGATAGATATGTATATATGGAGCAACACAGCTTGCATATTAAATTGCAATGTATTTATTATTTATTTATTATTTGCTTTTCATTATAAAAGGTATCCCACACTTCCTTCAATGACTCAGAAGTTCCCTGTATTGAGGATCTGAGAATATGCAGATTCTTTAAATTTAACCATTCATTCCTTGATCAATCAATTAAAATAATACAGGTTGTTTATCAACTCTGAATTTTTGAAGCCGTTATCACCGTGATCTATACATGACTACTCAGAAGTAACTTCCACAGAGTTCAATAGAGCTTACTCCCGGGTAAACTCATATAGGATTGCAGCCTAAGTGGCACATGCTCATTAACCTTGTGTAAAAGGTGAGTCCGATGGAACTCAATGTGCTGAACTTTGCCGAAATCGTATTCAACCTCAGTCTTTGTGGAGATTTAGGGCTTCGTTGAATGGGTCCATTTTATGAGAAACCTGGAGAGGGCGCTGGTGTCCTAGCAGAGAGGGAAAGAAAGCGCCCCCACTGCGACGTTTCTCGTTTCTAGAGGGGAGAAACCTTTCCCCGCAAACGCGGAGTTCCTTGAAGCTGTGAGCAAATTGATACCTCGGGCAAAATGTGGGCTTTCGGTGGGGGGCGAGCGAGTGGAAACTGCTTTGGATCCAACCCAATCTACCCTGTATCCAACCACGTCCACCGGAACAGGTCTATAATCTACGCTGCGCTTTACAGGGATATTTCCACCAACCCAGCTCCACAGGTTTAGGGCGCAATCACATGCATGTTTAGACGTGGACAGGGGCGTCCTACAAGCCCCAGGATTCCCCAGGCAGCATGGTAGGAAGGGGAGGGTGCCAACAGAGGCAAATCTCACCCCCCCCCATCTCCTTTAGCCAAGAGCATCTGCAGGTTGTGGAATGTGGGGCAGGCAGGTGGCAACTGGCGGGCGCGTAAGGGCTTGTCCGCGCCTCTGCCGCAGGGCCTGGAAGCAAACTCCACGTGGTTCCAAATCACTGCAAGAAAAGAAACGGGAGGCCCGTAGCCCGAAGCGGCCAGCTGGATACAAAACAACAACACGGGATGGTTGGGGAAGAGGTGGCGGGAGAAGACGCCACCCAAGGGCGTATATTTTCCGGACCTTCCTCAGGGAAGATGGGCGCCAGACGGTCCCTTGTTTCGTTTTTTGGGGGGGGATCGCCCTTTATCGAACCGTCATCGCCGGTTTATCCCGAGCCACCGCTCCCCATCTTCGCTCCAAAGTGGTCATCCTAGTTTTCAAAGACTGTTTTGATGGCAGCAATCTTTCTTCTTTGGGCTTGGATTAGAACAACTTCCCCCTCCCCAACCAGATTCCTTCCAGATGTGTTGGACTGCAACTCCCATCATGCAGCCCAACACATCCGGAAAGAACTAGGTTGGGGGAGGTTGGATTAGAAGGACAGGGATCCGGCCCTAGTTTACCAGCCCCAGAGAATAAGGGACAGAAAGTGGCCATTGGGATCTCCCTGCATCCGCGGGGGCGCCAGACCTTTGCTGCCTGCAAGATCCGGAGCATAATTGGAAGTGAATCAGAATCATAATATTCACCAGCGCTTAGCGTGGATTTCGGATATGCGCCCACTGTATCCACAGTTATCCCCACCCCCACGAGCCAAAGGGAGAGAAAACTACAAAAAAGTGATTAATTTAGAAATCTAGGGGTGGGGTGGGGGTATAGGGCAGCCGGTACAGAGGAAGGCGGCAAGTGTTGCGTAAATTTATAGTGCGATCCTACACACATTACTCAGAAGTAAGCCCTACTGAGTTCAATGGCGCTTACTCCCAGGTAAGTGTCTCCATAAGTTTGCGAGCTTAATTTGGGGGAAAGGCTAATAAATCAACACTTGGGTTTACTCCCCCCTCCCCCCAAGAACAACACACACACACGGACGGAATAGGACTGGGTGCATTAGAGCACCGGCGGTGGGGGGGGGGGTACACGCCACACCTACTGGTTCCTCTCCCACCACCACCACTCGCAAATGTCCCGGGTGTTTCTGGTCTTGCTAAGTGGCAGAGATTTCTCTTCAAAGCGAGACCGCGCTTGCTTTGATGAGCCGACCCAAGCTGCCTCGTTCCCCGATCCTGGGCGAGGGTAAACTGGGCAGGAGGCGGCGGCGGCGGCGGCGGCGGCCGTTTCACAGGCGCCTCTCCCCGAAGCGCCATCCGGTGTCTCCGACGGACTCGCCCCCCCCCCCCGGTCCTGGCGAGCGAGTGGGCTTCTCTGGCGGAGCACCTGCTGGCGGAGCCGAAGGCGCCGGACCCCTCCCCGCCTCTGACCATTGGCTGCCAAGTGACACGGAGGGGCGGATCCGCCTCGCCCCCTGCCGCTCGGCCCATATTAGTCCGCGGCGCTGGCGCTCGGCTCGCATAGATCGCAGCACCGTGACCGCTGGCGCAGAGGTTGCTCCGGACCGGACCGAGCTTCCACGCGCAGCGGCCGTGGTGCTGGGCAGCGCTACTCCCCCGCAAACCGCTTTGGGATCGGAGCCGCGCCCGACGCGTCGCCAGCCTCCCCGGCAAGATGCCGCGCTCGTTCCTCGTGAAGAAGCATTTCTCGGCCAGCAAGAAGCCCAATTACAGCGAGCTGGAGAGCCAGACGGGTAGGCGCGGGGCGCGGGCGTCGAGGGTGCGTGGGTGGGTGCGTGGGTGGAGGGGCGCTCGCAGTAACGCGGGCCGAGAAAACGGCCTGGGGCGCAATGCTGGTGCGCCCTGCGCGAGCCCACGTGGCTGCAGGGCGAGGGCGTGAGCCTAGAACTCGCGTCCCTTAGTTAGGTCGGTGCCCTGGTGCCTTATTTGTTCATCCAAAGGATTTATTCTGGGAGCCCCAAATCGAAGGATTTATCCCAGGAGGATAAACTCACGGCCAAGTCCAAGGAAGACAAATCCAAGTTTTATTCAAGAAGCCCAAAGGCTTTTCCAAGGTGCTCAGGGCTGCCTCTTTGCGCCTGCTTTTCTCTCCATTTTATCCTCACAGCAACAACCCTGTGAGGTAGGTTGGGCTGAGAGTCCGTGACTGGCCCAAAGTCACCCAGTGAGCTTTGTGGCTGAATAGAGACCAGAACCTTCTAACCACTATGTCACACTGTCTTGTCTCCCTGTTGCACAGATGTTTAGGGGACTAAAACGTAATGGCAATATCCGGGGGGGGGGGGGGAGAGAAGGGCAAGAGTGTAACACCCCAAACATAGAACTGCAAGCCCATATGCCAGCATCCCCCAACCTGGTGCCCTTCAGAGGTTTTGGACTACAACTCCCAGAATTCTTGACCATGAGCTATGCTGGCTGAGTTGATAGGAGTTGCAATCCAAATCCTATGGTAGATACCAGATTGAGAGAAGCCTGCCAACTGGGAGTGAGTTCCATTGAACTCAATGGGGGCTTAAATCCAAGTTGCCTGATTTAGCCGTGTGCCCTAGATATGTCTAATTCTACCCAGTTCTCGGATCTTGTTAATCATGTGCTCAGTTACCAAGCTTTTATAGTTGGAAGCTGGAGGAGGGGGGTTGTGTGTATGTGTGTGGGGAAGGGATCAGACACCTGCCTAAAGCCTCTCCATTTTTTCACGCTTGCATTATAACCATTGACTTTTGATCTCTTGCCAGTGATTGTCTCCCCATTCCTGTATGAGAAATACCCCCTGTCCATCATCCCCCAGCCGGATCTCCTGAGCGCCGGTTCTTACTACCCTCCGCTTGTCTGGGACACAGGACTGCTCTCCAATTTCTTCACCTCTGAGCCGGAGTACAAGAAAAGCCCTGCTTCTCCCCCGAGCCCCGACTCCAAACCTCTGGACCTGACCTCCCTGTCCAGCGAGGAGGAGGACGGCAAGACGACCTCTGACCCGCCCAGCCCGGCCTCGTCAGCCACCGAAGCGGAGAAATTCCACTGCGGCCAGTGCAACAAGTCCTACTCGACTTTCGCCGGCCTTTCCAAGCACAGACAATTGCACTGCGACTCCCAGGCCAGGAAATCTTTCAGCTGCAAGTACTGCGAGAAGGAGTACGTGAGCCTGGGAGCCCTCAAGATGCATATCCGAAGCCATACCCTGCCTTGCGTGTGCAAGATCTGCGGCAAAGCCTTCTCCAGGCCTTGGCTTCTGCAGGGCCACATCAGAACGCACACAGGTAAAGAGGACTCCTCTGTTTGTCTTCTGACCACTCTTATCTCCTCGCTCTTCCCAACCCCCCCTCCCCTCGCTTGCAGCCTGGTTCAAGTCAACACCGCGTGCAGCTTATCTGGAGAGATAAGCATTCCCCCCCCTCTCTCTCTCAAAGTAACAAACACATGTTATTGTTATTATTATTAGAAGTGTTTTTATGCTGCTCTTCAGCCAAAGAGGCTGTCACAGAGCAGCTTAAGTGCAATCAATTAAACAAGACAATTAACCAACAGTTTTGGGCCGAAATGGCCTGAAATTCATCCAAACATGGTTCCCCATTTGTAAGTGACTCACTGCAAATTTGGGTTGGGTTTTTGCCAACCTGTTGGCTGCTTGTACCTGGGCTCAGTGTGTCCACTGAGCCCCTCCCCCCCACACCCAAATCCCCCCTTCCCCTCACTTCCCATGGTGTCCTGGGTTCTCTGTGGGCCAAGTTGTTCTGGGGCTGTGGAAGGGGACGGGTGGGGGGAGGGGAGTGATCGCAGAGTTGTATCTTGCCCTGCCAGCAAACTTTGCTTGGATGCAGGCGCTCCGACTCAGCAGGCGCTCCGTCATGTGAATCAGCCTTGAGTCATTCCATGCACAAAAGGACCATCTGATCAAGACGGCTTTGTGCCAGCCATGCAATCCGAGGCTGCAGGCATGTGTAGTGTCAACACAGTGGCCGAGGCAGGCTCTTCCCCTTATCTAGCAAACCTCTCCTCAGACACTGTCCTCCCTGCCCCATCCTCCCCACTTCCCTGTTCCTTGACTCCTATACAAGGTATGAAAACGTCACCCAGAGTTGGAGGAGACCCTTACTGCTTCGCCTCCCTTACAGGCTTCCAAAACCTTCCTCTGGCATCTAAAGCCTGAGAGGCATCATCCTAGTCCTTGTTGATGTGCATTGCTTGCCTAATGGTACCGTGAAGGAGGCGGGAAGGGATCTTGGAATGGGGGCAGGGAGCTGATGGGTCTGGCTGGGCAGGTGCTTTAATGTAGCCATGCTGCTCTTCTCCCCTAGTGCACCTGTTACTGTAATGCCGCAGGCTGAACAACAAGACGCCACAGCTGCCAGCCTGTGGAAGCCTTTTTAGCTTTTAATCCGAGGAGTATCACATTTACAATGCTTCTCCCTCCAAGCAGCTTTTTGTGCTTGTTTGGGAAAGAGGTTGGGGGGGGGAGTTTAATTGTTACTTGGTGCTGATTTCACACTCTCTTAAAAGTACTAAAGATCATGCCTGAAGGAAGCCCGAAAGACTTAATTGTGCTTTCCAAATTGAGCACGCCTGTTGGTTAGTTCCAAAAGAATGTATCTGACAGGAATTCATCCCATTTAGCCTTTTCAGCACAGAGGAGGGTTTTTTTTTTGGGGGGGCAGCATGCCAGGAGGAGGGGTCTAGCTCTGGAAAGGATATAGCTGTACTTGGAATGGTGAGCCTTCGAAGGTTGCCAAACTGATGCAATTAATGCTTCACCTTTTGCTGCCCCAAGTTGGCAGCTGAAATAATTTGCATTTTGCACCATGCGGAATTGATGTCATTAGTTCAGATTGTCATGCAGCACTGTGGGATGAGAATCCTGAATGGGCTAGCTGATCAATCTAGTTAATCAAAACGCATGCAGCAAGGCAGCCCAATGCAATCTATCTTTACTCAAGAGTAAGACCCACTGTGGTACATGGGATTTACTCTCCAGATAAATATTTAGGATTGCAGTCTTAGGGTTGTATCCAATATTAATCCTATGTAGAGTAGACCATTTCAGTGGGGCTAGTTTACATAGGACTGCTCTTGGTGCAATGTTCTCAGCCTTCTTACTGGAACAAAGTACCATTCAATTCAGTGGAAAAGATATGTGTCTCACTCTTTCCCCTTGAAATTAAGGGAGCTTAAATGTGCTTATTATATGCCGGATATGGGCCATTTAGCATTGCTTCTGAGTAAATGTATTTAAGATCTGGGTAACCAGCTAATTTGGAGCTGTCATTAATGCCTGATCTCGGAGCCATTTATATGGAAATAAATCCTACCAATTTCATTGGAATTTATTTCCAAGCAATTAATTGTGCTCAAAATGGGTATGAACCTGTTTCAAGGAGGTAAATACTTATACATAAGTATTTCAATATGCATAAATTCTTTATATATAATTTGTGGAGTGAAAGACTGGGAATAAATTGTAAGGCAGCCTTCCCTAACCTGGTGCCCTATGGATGTGAAGACTACAAGTCCCATCACCCACAGAGGATGATGGGACCTGTAGTCTTAACATCCATAGGGCACCAGGCTGGAAAAGGTTGTTGTAAGTTGTCACAATTGGATTTTTGACTTCAGTTTTATATGTTTCTTCAACTAATTCTTTGCAAGGACTTAAGGTGCTTGAACTTTGCTGACGCCTCCTTCCTTCCTTCCTTCTGCCCCCTGCAGGCGAAAAACCTTTCTCCTGCACACATTGCAACCGGGCCTTTGCTGACCGTTCAAACCTCCGCGCCCACCTGCAGACCCATTCAGACGTCAAGAAGTATCAATGCAAAACCTGCTCCCGGACTTTCTCCCGGATGTCACTTCTGCACAAGCACGAAGAAACGGGCTGCACTGGAGCTCGCTGAGAGCTCCCCAGATGATGCCACGGACTCCTCCATGCAAATACATGTATTGTAAACTAGTGTCTGTAGGAAGATAGTTGCCGTTGAGTTGAACTGCCAGGACAGCGTGTGTATCGAACTGTTACTTTCCAGCTGTTTTGGGCCTTAAAGCACCATACATAATACTTCTTTCTTTTTCCTTGAGGCAGTTTTTAAAGCCTGATCCCTCCCCCGCCCCCACTTCCCCTGGCAGTGGCAGAATAATTCTTGATTCAGGCAGGTGCAGGATTACATTCTTCCTTTTCCAAATGGCTGGCTGGCATACAAAATGACACGTGTGAGCTGATGTTTTAATATGAACCTCTTGCTGAAATCGAGGTCTATCTAGTCCAGCCTTCTGTCTCTCAATAGCAGCCAGACAGGTGGTTCTGGGAACTCATAAGTGGAACATACAGGCGACGACTACCTCTTTCCTTTTTCTTTCTCCTAGCATCTGGTACTTTTTAAGTTATACTGCCACTGAATATAGAGGTTCCACGTGGACTTTCCTGTCTCATAATAGCCATGGGATCCTCCTGCTCTGTTGCGAATTCTCCCAAACTGCTTTTTAAAAGCCATCTAAGCTAATGGCCATTTCTATTTTATGTCTTAATTTCTTTTATTTTACAAGTGTAAGAAGGTTCAGAAGGTGCTTAGTACCTCTCAGGATTGAGCCTTGCACCTAGCTGGCCTGAAGGATCGCAGTATTTTTGTTACTGGGGTATGTGTGCGAGCGCGTGAGAGTGGAGAGGAATAGATCCACAGTAACTGTTGACCCTGAACTAATATGCCTCGAAGCAAAAGACAAAAGCAAAGTGTTAACACTGCCTGACTCTCCTTTGCTCTTAGCATTGTATGGACACCACCCGTAGAAGGTGTGACTATGCAGTAATACAGTATTGCATTAGTTCTGAGGCAGCTGCTTCCCCCACCAGCACAATGATAATTTGCAATGCCTCAAAGATTAACAATGCCTATAGAAGGCATTGGGTAGCCGTTTCAAACCAGACTCCTGTTTACAGAGCAGCTATGCACTCAAGCACCTGTTAATATGACTTCTTTTAACAACTGCTTTTTCAAAAGAACTGTGACTAATAGCAGGCACTTGTCAGGCGATACAATAGCAGCCTGTGCGGAGAGCGCGGCCCATTGACAGGTGTGTGCCAAAAGAGCGCTTTATGGTTATTGACAGGTGCCTGCTGAATGCATCCTTCTTTTTGTACATTGTTTCCACGCCATAAACAAAACAAAACAAGGGGAGGGGGGAGAAAAGAAAAAAGGGTATGTTTACATTTCAAAGGTACACTGGTATTTATATATTTTTGTGCCACAATTTTATACTGATTAAGAACATTTTTTATATATATAATTATATGCAATTTATTGATATTCAATAAAATGGTTAATTTATAATATGGTCTTGTGCTGTTACTTAGCTTTCTAACAATTTCCATGCTTAAATTTTTTTTTCAACCAGCATACATTGGCCTTAATTTTATTTATTTATTGCATTTTTATACTGCCCAATAGCCGAAGCTCCCTGGGCGGTTCACGAAAATTAAAACCGTTCAAAGTATAAAACAAACAGCATAAAAGCATGATATAAAATACAATATAAAAACACAACCGGGATAAAATCATCAGCAGTGCAGAAATACAACTTTAAAATACAAATTTAAAACAGCAAAGTTAAAATTGAATTTATAGACTTGTTAAAATGCTGAGAGAATAAAAAGGTCTTCACCTGGCATCTGAAAGAATAGAGTGTAGATGCCAGGCGAACCTCCTTAGGGAGCTCATTCCACAGCCGGGGTGCCACAGCAGAGAAGGCTCTCTTCCTGGTAGCCACCTGCCTTACTTCCAGCAAAAATTCACTGTTATTTAAACCCCTATAAATTAGACACCACTAAGGTATTCTGTCGGTTTCAGTGGGAATCCTATGCAGGTTTACTCAGAAATAACTTTATTCAGTAGTGCCTACTCTCTGCTATGCATGTTTTGGTTCCTGCCTTTGTTATCATGCCTAGGTTTAGCCACATCAGGGGCCTATATGCCCTATAAAAACAAGGGGCATGATCCACTAGGAAGTGTTTCCCTATCATAATTGTGTAGTTCTGATTCATTTCAATGGGGTTTGCATTGGAGAACTTGTCAATATATTGCATGTATTACCCAGAATTCTCAACTAAAAAATAACTAAGGATTCCTTCTTTGCAAGAACTTAGGACAAAAAGAAGTCAGCATTGCTTTTATGTTGAATTGCATCATGCTACTGCTAGCAAAAAAGAGGACACACACACACATATATATATATATATATATATATATATATATATATATATATATTCTGCCCCGTATTAGTAAACCTCTTATTAAGTAACTTCAATCCATTGTGTATACTGTAACCTTGCATGAACAAAAGATAGCTTTTTAACAGATTAATCCACCAGAGTGGTATTGCTTGTCCAATAACTTGGTGTGGTCTTCTGTGAAATGGCACTTCATGAAACTCAACTGGCTGGGAGTGGCTACAGGAGGAAGAGAGATTCCAGAGGTGTGTGCTAGCACAAGATGACATTTGCTGTGATTTTCGTCACCTGGGTAACTCGTTCAGAAACTCTTTGAGGACTAGGCCCTTAGGCTGCAATCTTGTACCCACTTATCTGGGAATATCTCCATTGGATATGGGATTTACTTGTGATTAAACAGACATTAGCATAGTGCTGAAAATTACTTTTTACCGAACCAGCAGCAGCAGGGCTGCAGTCTTCAGTTGGTTAATCAGTACATGGAATAAATCAAAACATTTAATCAATTAAAAAGGTGTCCTGCTGATTGGACAGGTGTTGTTTTTTAAGAAGTAATTAAAATTTAAGTACAAATCCATGGGTGGATTGGCTCTTAATGAAGCTCGCCTCCATCTCAGATGATGAAAGGCTTCAGTGCATCATCTAGGCCGCCTTGAGGCCCAGTATTGGGCAAAAGGCGGGATACTCATCATCATCATTATCAACAACATATATATATATCTGCTCCCAAGTCTTTAAAACGGAGCAAATTGAATTCTAGTCAAGAAGAAGTGGCACAACTGTATGATGAACTCAGGTTGTGCTGGAGGTGTGAAAAGGGCCAAACTAGATGCAACTGTGTGAATGCAATTAATGTTCACTCCTTAAATAATGAGTCTGCCTTTGAAAACACCCCTGGTAAGTCCAGGGCAGAGGCAACACATAAACTTAGCACTTCCAGATCCAATTTCAGTATTCAGTCCTCCAGTCATTCCTCTTATTTGCAATATCCAGCCTGTGAGTGTCATTCCTTAAGGACACAAAACAGCACTAGCCATGCACAAGAGGGAGATATCACCAGTCTTGGGAGAACCGTTCTCCCTCCCCCCCGCCCGCCCCAACAGGGTGGTAGAAAAAATAGCGGGAAGGAAACCTTGTGGCGGGATGGGGTATCCAAAAACAACCCAATGAGGACTAAGCATCCTCAGTGGCTACACTGAGCTACTTACTGTTGGAAATTTATTTTGGGAAAACACAGGTTGGGAAATAGAATGGAGTGCTTAGGATCCTGAACGAGTACACTCACGCTGCAACATTTTGCTGCAGTTCCCGCTTGTTCATATGCTGCTGCACCATGTAGTACTTCTCACCTTTTCCTCTGTAAAGAATGCAACATCATCAGATCCTGTCTGAATGTTACAGGCGAGAACCATGTATGTTAAGGACCTTGCTGCAAGGTTTCTAATTTTTGAAACCATCCTTGAAAAGGCTTACTCCAAACATCCTCCCTGCTACCCGCACCCAACCCTCCAGGGTCAGTGGTGCTTACTCCTAAGCAAACCCTATTAGTTCCCAAGATAGAAGGCTTTTGCTCCCTTCACTCATTGGGTGTATTGACTGGTCCCAAAGGTGAATGCCTGCTCACTTTTCCCAGTCAGTGCAACCTAAAAGGTGGTCTGTTCCATCTGTTACGGCAAAAGCCAGCTTCGATTGCTGACTCATTTAGGCCTCATTTTGAGTACTGTATCCAGTTCTGGGTGCCACACTTCAAGAAGGATGCAGACAAGCTGGAAGGGGTCAGAGGTGGTTAATAAGGATGATGAGGGGTCTGGAAACAAAGCCCAATGAGGAGAGACTGAAAGAACTGGGCATGTTTAGCCTGGAGAAGAGAAGACTGTGGGGAGATATGATGGCACTCTCAAGTACTTTAAAGGTTGTCACACAGAGGAGGGCCAGGATCTCTTCTCAATTATCCCAGAGTGCTGGGCACGGAAAAATAGGCTCAAGTTACAGGAAGCCAGATTCCATCTGGACATCAGGAAAAACTTCCTGACTGTTAGAGCAGTATGACAATGGAACCAATTACCTAGTGAGTTTGGGACCACAATACCTGACGGAACGCCTCTCCCGACGTGAATATACCCAGTCACTACGTTCAACATCTGTGGTCCTCCTCCGGGTGCCTACTCCGAGAGAGGCTCGGAGTGTGGCAATGAGGGATAGGGCCTTTTCGGTGGTGCCCCCCCCGACTATGGAATGATCTCCCTGACGAGGCTTGCCTGACACCAACGCTGCTATCTTTCCGGCGCCAGGTTAAGACTTTCCTCTTTGCCCAGGCATATGGCGGCACATCTTAATCACCACATGTTTAGTTTTTTTAAATGGTTTTTAATGCTTTATGTGTGTATGTTATGTGTTTTAGAGTTTTAAATTTTGTATACTTGTTTTTATCTCCATTTTAGAATTTCTGTAAACCACCCAGAGAGCCCTGGCTATGGGAGCGGTATATAAGTGTAATAAATAAATAAATAAATAAATAAAATTAGTGGGCTCTCCCACCCTAGAAGCATTCAAGAGGCAGCTGGACAGGTGTGCTTTAAAGTAGATTCCTCCTGCACTGAGCAGGGGATTGGACTCAATGGCCTTATAGGCCCCTTCCAACTCTTCTATGATTCTGATTCATTACATTTCTATGCCGCCCAATAGCTGAAGCTCCGGAGGGTTCACAGAAATTAAAACCACAAAAGGCAGCATAAAATAAGAAACAACATATAATGGCTTAAAACGGAGTAAAACCTAGCAGCAATACAGAGATTTAAAAAGCAATAGCAGATTTAAAACAAGACTGGAATGTGCCTGGGAACATAGAAAGGTTTTTTTCACCTGGCTCCGGAAACAGCACAACGCAGCACACTATATTCAAGATTAAACTGAAAATGAACAATTTATCTCAGTTGGGGATGCTGGGAGCTGTAGTCCAATACAGCTGGACAACACCAGGTTGGGAAAGGCTGGTGCAGAGCAGCAGTTCCTTGGTATTTTGAATCTGTGTCATATGGGATGCTCAGCCCTAAGGAATAGCCTTAGAATCCTTGGAAGCAGTTTATATTGTGTAATAGTCCTACTCTGCTCTGACCTCACCTTGGATATTGGGCCCAGTTTTGGACACCACTCTTTAAGAAGGATTCAGATAAATTCGAACAAGTTTAGAGAAGAGCAACAAAGTGGATCAGGAGGCTAGTGCTAGGAGGAAAGATGGAAGAATTGGGTATGTTTAGCCTTGAGATGACTGGGGTGGGGGATATGATAGCATTCAAGAACCTAAAGGTTTAGGTGGCTTCTGTGTGACAGCCTAAAGGGTTGTCACACAGAAGAGGGCCACGATTTGTTCTCTGTCATCCAAGACCAAGGTGACCATATGAAAAGGAGGACAGGGCTACTGTATCTTTAACAGTTGTATTGAAAAGGGAATTTCAGCAGGTGTCAATTGCATATATGGGGAACCTGGTGAAATTTCCACTTCATCACAACAGTTAAAGCTGCAGGTGTCCTGCCCTCTTTTAAATCTGGTCACTCTAGTATATCTCCTGCATCTTTAACTGTTGTGATGAAGAGGGAATTTCACCAGGTTCCCCATATATACAAATGACACCTGCCGAAATTCCCTTTTCTATGCAACTGTTAAAGATACAGGAGCCCTGTCCTCCTTTTCATATGGTCACCCTATCCAAGACTGTAGGACACAAAATAACTGGCTCAAGTTACAGGAAGACAGATTTCAGTTGAAAATCAGGAAAATCGTTCTAATGGTCAGAGCAGTCAGACAACGACCCTGTTCAGAGAACACGCTAAGCCACAGCGGTTAAGCATTTTGAGCTAAACTGTATAGCTTAGTGTGTCGTGTGAACCACTTCTTAACGTGTCGCATGAAATATTCCTAACCATGGTGGCTACATAGCCATGGTTTAAACACACTCTCTAACCATTTGCTGCAAAAGGGTTAGTGTCCTAACCATGGCTTAGCATGTGGTCTGAACAGGCCCAATGAAGCCAAATGCCTACAGAGGTGGTGGCCTCTTTGTCACTACAGGTATTCAAGCAGAGACTGGGCAACCATCTGTCAGGGATGCTTTAAACTGGATTACTGCACTGAGCAGGGGATTGGACAGGCTGATCTAAATGGACACTTCCAATTCTATGATTCTATGCATCTGTGGAGGCTGGTGGCTCCAAAGACAGTGGGGCAGTCAGAACTCTAAAGAAGTATCCAAGGAGGACGGGGCTCCTGTATCTTTCACAGTTGCATAGAAAAGGGATTTTCAGCAGGTGTCATGTGTATGCTTGCAGCACCTGCTGAAATTCCGTCTTCATCACTACAGTTAAAGCTGCAGGAGCCCTGCCCTCTTTTGTATCTGGTCACTCTAGTATAGCTCCTGTAGCTTTAACTGTTGTGATGAAGAGGGAATTCCATCAGGTGCTGCATGTATACAAATGACACCTGCTGAAATTTCCTTTTCTATGCAACTGTTAGAGATACAGGAGCCCTGTCCTCCTTTCCATATGGGCACCCTATCCAAGATGAGATATGTCAGACTATTGGTCCAGTATTGTCAATACAATGCTAACCCAGTTTTGTCATCACTGACTGGCAGTAGCAGTCCCGGGTTTCAGGCAGGGATCTGTCCCGGCCCTCCCTGGCATTTGACCTTGGACCTTCTGCATGCAGAGCAGGTGCTCTACAGCTGAGCTATGACTGTTCCCTGACCAGAAACATGGAGGAGACAGACAGCCCTCTTGTCCTCTTTAGATGATGCTCTAGCTGTAAGGCTTCCTTCCAAATACCTTAAAGCACTTGTGGCCTCCTGATGTTTTTGCCCACAACTCCCATCGCCTCTGATTTTTGGTCATTCTGGCTGGGGCTGATGAAAGTTGCAGGTCAACAACATCTGGCGGACCACAAGTTGCCCACCCCTGCTTTAAATAATCCCTGAGGCCTGTTTGGCCCCGGTCTTCCTTTATTTTTCTTTGACCAGCTTGCTGCTGAGCAAAGGACAAAGCTGCCAGTGTTAGGGCAAATGTCCTTATTGTCTTCTGCTAGAACTCTCTGCTTTAGGCTCTGCAATCTCTTCCGCTGATGAGCGCAAGATTGTGCTTCATACCGGATATTAGTGCTTTGTCTAGACTCTCGGCCAATGGGACTGCTGCCACTTCCCTTGGAAAATTATTCACAGCAGTAGTAGGTTGCACAAGTAGAAGAATTTCTCTGATATGCCGATGCAATGGATGCCTCTTTGTATTGCGCTACTAGTGGGGAAGAGGCTACTGTAACTGGAGCGGGCCAGTGGGTTCCCGTGCTGACGACTCTTGCTTGTCTGCAGCTACCGCCCTCCCGTTTTATGGGAAGCAGCGATTCACGGCCCTTCTAGTGCAGTCTTCCCCAAGCTAATGCTCTCCAGATGCGTTGGACCTCGACTCCCATCATCAGAGGGCATCAGCTTGGGAAAGCTGTGCTAGTGCAATACAAGGAGGTGTACATTTTGGGGTTTCTCCAAGCAGTGGAGATTGGTGGCTCTGATATCAGTGAGGCAGTGAATCCGCTCTGGGTTTCAGTCAGAACCAGTCAGAACTCTAAAGGAGCTCTCCAAGGTGCTTCTGACTGAAACCCAGAGAAGGTCCATCACCCCGCTGACATCGGAGCCACCAGCCTGCACTGTCTCTAACAGTGACCTTAATGCAGGAGTGCAAAGCCTCAGGCCAGGGGTCCACATCCGGCCATATGCCTCAGGTGGCCATGCCCCCGTCCCTGGCCACACTCCTTTTCTCTGGCCCCGACCCTTTCTCTGGCCCCGCCCCTTTCTTTGGCCATGCCCCCTTTCCCTGGACCACCGGTCATTTGGTGATTTCCTGAGCTTTGTGCAGTTCCCCCCTCCCATTCTCAAAGGTTGAAATGCCTCTCCTGAGGCTTCGTTACTGGCAGGAAGCACTTGAAGCTAAAACTTGCAGGTATTTTTGGTCCAGCCCCTTTTGCCTTAGGCCCCACCCACCACTGGAATGTGGCCCCTGTGAGCTTCTCTGAAATGGAATTTGGCCCTGGGGCTGAAAGAAGCTCAACACACACACACACACACACACACACACACACACACACACACACACGGCTTTCATGGGACAGAAGTGAGGATTGCTCAGCCAGGACATCAGCTTCCAGCTCTGTTGGAAAAATCTTGCATTACATCCTGGACTTTGGAGGACTTCCATGGGGATGACTGTAATTGTAGAGTAGCTACTCAGAACACACTGCTATGGAGGCTTGTAATTTAATAAACAGAGCTGAACTCACACTGGCTGCTGGCCCATGGACTTAAGGAAAAGACAAAGACCACAGCCTTACTGGATTATACCAAAGATCCATCTAGTCCAGCAATCTATCTTCAGCAGTGGACAGCAAGTTACCTTTCAGAAGCTTGCAAGCCAGGACTGAGAGAGCCTCTAAAGGTGGAGGTTCCATTTTGGGCTCTCATGGCTAGCAGAACTGAAGTTGGAATGGCCCTAATAATATATACGTAGGTGGGGTAAGTAATTTTTTTAAAAATGGATCAATTGCAGCAGGGGAGGAAAAACAGTATATGTGACCGAGGCAGGGATCATTCTTAATCAGTGCTCTATCTTCTGGGGAGGACTGTACCACTAGTGCTGCAATTGTGCACCGCTGACAGTCTGGCCTTTTCTGTACATGCCTGGATATTGTACGGAACTGTCTTGTTAGTTTGATCCTGTGATGTGCCAAAATTCCCACTGAACTTCAGGAATTCTGGATGTTTAAAGAATGTAAACTTGGTTATTTGTCTGAAGAATCCACATTTCCCCCCCCCTCCTTAATTCTGACATTCCAACAGGCAAAATATGTTACTGCCGTTTCCTTCCTCGTATTTGTTTCCCTCTGGAGGATGGTCATAAATTTTAGAAACCAAAACGAAACACGTTTTCACTCCCAGCAATGTAAGTTTCAGCTCCACCTTATCATGTGAGAGACAGATTGAATAAATGCCATCAACGAGTCAGGATTCCTATGCTTAATCTGGAGTTTCCTTTCAGTTCCAAGAGGCTTTTTAAAAAAGAAAGAAAACAAAACAGGAAGTTATGTGGTTGTAAAAGGGAAGCGATCCGCTGCTCAGCAATTCTCTAATTAAACTCTTTCCCAGGAAAAATAAACTTTCCCCCTCTCATTATTTCTTTTATCCCTGAGCAAGGCAAGAAGGGGTTTCTTCTCTTAATATAAAAAAGGAAATTAAGCATTCTGCTCATTTTCCTGCTGTTCAGCTGTAAAATCATAGATTTCAAAATTCCAATAGTATGCCAGATTTAACAACTAGGAACATAAGTAACCAATTAGAAATGGGGAGGGCAATTTCCCTCCCCAGCCATCGATCTCCCCACCCTCCACACACTCAAAATTGGGGAGGGGGCATGTAAGCTGCAGTGGGGAGGAAAGGAGGGGAAAGTTCTGTTGCATGAGTGGAAGTCTGCTCAGGTAATGCTTGATTTTGCTAAAGAATGGAGATACAGAAATGAACCTGGGCCCCTTTTACATGCAAAGCAGGTACTCTGTAACTGAACTATGGTCTCTTTCCTAAATCTAAATCTAAAATGAACCAATTTCTGGTTTGAAAACGAGAAGTTTGCATTTAGATAAAGCAGCGGGGTGGGGAATATGTTACTGTAAATGTCAATTTGTGCAGGGTTATTTTGGTCAATATCACTAGTCTCAAAGACACTCTGGTGTCAATGGACACATGCCCCCACCCATTTTAGCCTGTGCATGTGGGGGAGAGGGGGAGAGAAGGGATTTTAGGAAACAAGTGGCTGCAGGGAAGATCGTGTGAGGTGCTGGTTCCTCTCTATTCAGCCCTGGTTAGGTCTCATCTTGAGTATTTCATCCAGTTCTGGGCACCAAACTTCAAGAAGGATGCAGACAAGCTGGAGGGGGTTCAGAGGAGGGCAACAAGGACGATCAGGGGTCTGGAAACAAAGCCCTATGAGGAGAGACTGAAAGAACTGGGCATGTTTAGCCTGGAGAAGAGAAGACTAAGGGGAGACATGATAGCACTCTTCAAATACTTGAAAGGTTGTCACACAGAGGAGGGCCAGGATCTCTTCTTGATCATCCCAGAGTGCAGGACACAGAATAATGAGCTCAAGTTACAGGAAGCCAGATTCAGGCTGGACATCAGGAAAAACTTCCTGACTGTTAGAGCAGTACAACAATGGAACCAATTCCCTAGGGAGGTTGTGGGCTCTCCCACACTAGAGGCTTTCAAGAGGCAGCTGGACAGCCATCTGTCAGGTATGCTTTAAGGTGGATTCCTTCAATGAGCAGGGAGCTGGAATCGATGGCCATATAGGCCCCTTCCAACTCTATAATTCTATGATTCTATGGATTCTTACTTGTGTCTAATAAACAAAGAGCCCTGCATTTTTACTTGTGAGTAATAAACAAAGAGGCTCAGCTGCACACTACGTATTTAATGTATCTTGTAGTTTGACCCTGACGTGGCTGATATTTGATTGGGAATCAACTCACCTCAGGATACCTTGGTTCCTTCTTTCATCCCACCAAGTGGGAAGAAGAACTTTATCACACCCTAGGTGCAGGCGTATGCTGTAATGTGTGATGCAGTGTCTACCTGTCATCCATCTTAATGTGGCTTATTAGCAAGTTTCAACTTCACTCAAGCCATTCTTAGCGGGGCCACTTATGCATAAGAGGATGTGAACCTGAATGAAATCATTCTGTTGCCAGATGCTTGAATTGAGAGAAAGGGTTTGTGTTGATTGGCTTACCTAGTACCAGGATGCATTTTTTATCAGCAAGAACTGCACTCCACAAGAGGATTGCTAATGATGTTTACCATTCTTCCCCATGACCACCACCACCACATGTACTATATAGAAGCCTGAAACTCTCCAAAATACTCCATGCATCTGATAAAGTGGAATATAGTCCATGAAAGTTTATGTCAGAATAAAATTGCTAGTCTTTAAGGTGCCACAAAACGTGTGGGTTTTTGCTGCAATAGACTCACACGGCTACCCTCTGGATATCCCTACATACACTGGCCATATGCCAAAAAAGGACAATGGTTTGTGTTCTTTCAAGAACATCACACAGCATTTCTGCGGAATGACACTACGTTGGGGGTCCCAGAGGCATTGTGGGCCAAGCCAAATGGTGGGCACCAGCCACAGCCTCCAGGGCTCCAGCTAGGGTGGCTGGGTGACCTACTTTACAGAGGACAGTCCAGGTCAGGTTTAAAGATAAAGAACCATCAGAAGGGTGAGCTGGGGCTTGATGTTGTGCATCAAGCAGCAACTTGTCAATCAGCTGCAACATGAAGGGGCAACATCGATCGTCAGCCTGGGCCTTGACATGGTGCAAGATGATTGAGGGGAGACATGATAGCACTCTTCAAATACTTAAAAGGTTGTCACACAGAGGAGGGCCAGGATCTCTTCTCGATCCTCCCAGAGTGCAGGACACGGAATAACGGGCTCAAGTTAAAGGAAGCCAGGTTCCGGCTGGACATCAGGAAAAACTTCATGTTAGAGCAGTGCGACAATGGAACCAGTTACCTAGGGAGGTTGTGGGCTCTCCCACACTAGAGGCCTTCAAGAGGCAGCTGGACAAGCATCTGTAAGGGATGCTTTAGGGTGGATTCCTGCATTGAGCAGGGGGTTGGACTAGATGGCCTTGTAGACCCCTTCCAACTCTGCTATTCTATGATTCTATGATTCTATGCATCAAACCCTGGACAGCAGACTTAGAAACACACGGGTCACCTGGTCACAGTATTCACCACTATTGTTGTAAACCGCCCAGAGAGCTTCGGCTGTGGGGCGGTATAAAAATGTAATAAAATAAATAAAATAAATAAATAGGGAGATGTATTTCTATTTAGAGTTATTTCTGAATTGGTATCTATGCATATAAATTAGGGCTGTGCACCGCCTCGGATCGGAATTCCAAAACTGAAGGTGATTCGGACCCCTCAAAACAGATCCGAGGCAGATCGGGGGAGGTCCGCATTGACCCAAACCAAATCAGGGGGTCCATGCACAGCCCTAATATAAATTAACGTGTGCAAACTGCTGTCCTCTTTTTCTTTTTTCGGTGATGTGTTTCCTCTTTTTTTCCTTTTTAGCAATGTGTAAGTGGCTGCTCCATCTCTGGGTAAAGTCTTGCTAAACGGCCCTGGCTGGCAGCCTGCTCAGTTGGTGGGCCCTCTTGATGTCTTGGTGCTGACACTGGATGCCTGCTTATGTTCCTCATTCCCTGCCCCTTGAGTGCACGCTTAAAGCACGGCACGGCACGGCACTACAGCCACTCCCAGTTCCTTGAGAAATATCCCAATATGATATCTTTGCAAACACGTTTAAATAAATAAATGAATAAATCACTAGCTCATTTGACATTTCATGCACAACATCTAAAGTCCTCCTCCAGGTGACTACTCCAAGGGAGGCTCAGAAGACAGCAGCAAGGGAGAGGTGGTGACCCCCCCCCCCCGTCCCAATTTTGGAATGATCTCCCTGACGAGGCCCACCTGGCACCAACACTGCTGTCTTTTCCAGCACCAGGTCAAGACTTTTCCCCTTTCCCAGACATTTGGAAGCATCTGATGAGTTTTAATCGATCTCAGAACAGGTTTTTATTTAGGTTTGGCTGATTGTTCAAAGTTGTTTTTAGATGTATGATGTCTTTGTGTATACTGTCTGTTGTATGCTTTTAAGGTTTTAAATTTTGTATATGGTTTTAGTGTTTTAATCTTTTGTAAACTGCCCAGAGAACTTCAGCTATGGGGCGGTATAGAAATGTTAAGATGATGATGATGATAATGATGATGACGACGATGATGACGACAACAACAACAACTTCCAGGCATACATTTCAAACACTTCAGGTGTGCAATCTAAAAAGCCCCAAGTATATAACACATGAAGTGGCCATGACAAGCCCTCTGGTTAACAAAATTCTCCAAGGCTGCAACATGTCTCAATGGGCTGTGCCTGAGTCAGCAAATATTCTTCGCACAACTGATGCAACCTGGCCGTCTCCCTTCCCGAGCGAGCTTGTAAAATACATCCTTGATGACTAAGGCAGGCAGGTGGGGAGGGTCTCGCCGGAGTTGGAGAGGGATACAGGCGTTCGTTTTCAAATGATGTCAGGAAATCAACGCAACCTGCCAAGCTGGTCCCTGGAGAAGCGATGTGTTTTCTCCTGGTCAGTTGGATCTGTGCACACACACCCTGAGGGTGAGATCCTGTTGACCGAATGGGCTGGACCACACCAGAGGATGTGGTGGGGGAGAAAGCAGAACCTGTGGTGAACAGGAGGAGCCATTTGGCGACCTCCTTGTGTGGTCATCTGCAAAAGATTAGACTGTCAGTGCTAATAAAGCTGAGATTCAATCAACTGAACTCCAGGTACCATGCCCCCCCTCACCACCTCCATCCACAAAGGCCTTGGGGGGGGGCAGCGATGATTATTGAAGATGGTGACCCTTGGGGAGCGAAGCTTCTTGGTCCTCTGTTGACATTCCCGTTGGCTTGGGACCGGTATGTGCTTTATGTTATGCCAACGGAAGGTTTGAATGCTTTCCCTTACCAACCCCCCCCCCACCTCCCAATCCCCATTACGCCCTAAGCCTTCATTTCTGGACACCACAGGACATTTCAAACAACTTCTCATCTTCCAGAGTTACAAGTAAAACAACCACCAAGAGATGCCCTTTTCTTGCTAAGGGTCTTTCTTGTTTTCTCCACTGATTGACTGAGCCATGGGATCCCAGCAAGGCCCCTTTGGAATCAGCCTAGCTTATTTGGTCTCCCTGAGGACCCTTCCGCACTTTTCGCAGCCAAACGCAGCTGCTGCGGGTGCAGACGGGTGTTACGCCAGCATTTCCCACAGCAAGTACATGAGAGGCGCGGGTCAAGTACCTTGGGGGTGTCTTTACAAATACCCATGTATGCAAGTTGGAGGGCTTCTCAGGCACATGGGTCTTTAAAGTTACAGGGATGCTGCTGCTAACACTTGGTGCTTTGTCATGCAAAATACTAGTGCGGCCTTTCCCAACCGGGCATCCTTCTGATTTGTGGTGGGCTACAAGTCCCACCGATGGAGGCTGGTGGCTCTGATGTCAGTGGGGCATAACTATGAGAGTCCTTTTGCCTGGCCAAGAGCAGTCCTGGGTAATGGGCTGCTGTATAGAGCTAACGTAGTGCCATGTTTTAAGGATGCGAGAATTTGCTGGTGGTGGGTGGGGCCAAAACCAGTGATGGGCAAGGCTAGAACCAAAAGTGGGCTGAGGCTGCCCCTTTGGGCTGCTGGGGGAGTGATGGATCACTCTTGGCGCAAGTCAGGGCTTTTTTCACCCTCTGATAAGTTTTCAGAATATGTTCCTCAGAGGTTCCTCCTTGAGAAGCCCACAAATGGCTCTCAAGCCCCTGCGCACGACAGTTGGCCCACCAATACCAGTCCTCCCCTGCAAGGTTCTTAGGAAGTTGAAGATTTTTAGGATGCCGGATGTCCTACTTTATAGAGGACTGTCCTCTGTTTTGAATGCTGTCAAGACCAGTCCTCAGCTTGAAGGCATACTCTATTGGAAGGGCTGTCCTGTCCAAATCTCGTTTATTATTATTATTATTATTATTATTATTATTATTATTTATTTATTTATTTATTTATATAGCACCATCGATGTACATGGTGCTGCACAGACCACACAGTAAAGGGGGGAAAAGAAAAGAAAAGCAGAGGGAGGCGAGTATCCAAAGTAGGTACGCCAGACGAGAAACAAGTTATCAGGAGGCAAGAATAAATTGATTAACAAAAAGCTTTCTCTTTATATTCTAAGATTTCCTCTCCCAAATTTGCATCTCTACATATACAATAACATGTGGAAATTGTACACAAATCCATGTCCTCCATTGTCTTCATTTTTAGGAATGTATTTCCCCTTTTTCTGGCAACGTATAAGGGGTCACCCTACTGACACTGGCATTCTGGCTGGGGATGATTAGGGTTGTAATCCAATCTTACTAGACAGCACCACATAGAGGAATGCTGGCCTATGATGCAACCCCAAGCCAAGTCCTTTGCAGCACACAGGTGTTCCTTCTGCAGCTGATGCTCCAGAGTTCCTTAGCAGAGAAGGCCAAATAGAAAGAAATCCTGGAAGCAGAAAATCCACCCCCCACCCCGCCTTGCAAAATCCATCTACTTTAGTTTTCTGCTTCTCACAGCTTAGTGTGAAAAACAAAGCTCAGGGAACAGATTGCTGAATTGTATGGCACTGGACTTTTGGCGCATTGATGGTGCATACAAAAAGCTGCTAAGGTGACATGATGCCATGTTGAAATCACCAAATCATAACATCTTTTTCCTAATGGGCAAGTTGGAAGAGGTGTGTGTGTGTGTGTGTGTGTGGTCTCTCTGAGCATTTCTACATCAAAGGAAATTGTGTTGTTTACCTAGGGCTTTTGTGCTTCCTTGTTCTTTGGCATGTTTATTATGGGCTGCATTACAAGGGAGGAGAGCGGTGACAAGGGGTTTGAACTGAATACTTCCCCTCCATTCAGTTCCATTGAGTTCTCTTGGGACAACACCATCTAAGGGTAGGCGATCCTGCTGTTTGCTGGCTGTTACCACTTTAAAAGTGGTTCGTTTTATCCTGGGATTTCTAGAGGATTCCATGAGAGATGCCTTGGTTGTTGATGACATAATGAAATCGAACTTCCGTGAGTGGCCAATCACGAGTGTGCAATAAATTGCTCATTTAGAGGAGCCCTCTGTGTGTGTGATGTGTGTTAGGGGGAGAAATTTAAAATAACTGGAATGTATTTGAACCAAAACGAGACAGGAAACATGGCATGGAAAGCATGTCACGCATTGCTAAGCTTCAGGGTTCCTGGTGGAGTTCATCACCCATATCCAGAGCCAGAGTTACATTTGGATTACAGGTCATTAGAATTTACAGCCCATTAGAAAAGCCTACGAATGCCATTTCTGCCGCAGTTTTGAAATCCAGCCCATTTTTGCTCCAAGTGCACAGAGCCTAATAGGGAAGGGGGCAGGGGGGAGCCTGGTTTAACATCAGCACTTTCAGGTGTTGGGTCAGAAGCTGGGGGGTGGGGGCGGGGGAAGCAACGGAGGACATGAAATGAAAGTGCTTCCCAAAGCCCCACTGGCAAAAGGTGATGGGGAGAGGAAGATGAACTTGCAGAATTTCTCTCTCTGGTGCAGTTAATCAAGCTGCTCTGGAATGTATCTGAGAAAATCAAGCAGGTTTACCACTTTACTATTTTTTATAATTGCTGGCAGGGCTCCTGCATTTTCACCAGATGTGAAACAGGCATAAATTCAGCAGGTGGAGCTTCTTCTTTTTATCATATGAGGCAATGAGTACAAGGGAAAGAGAGGGGGGAGAGAAAGAAGGGTTTGCAGAGAGAGAGGGGGGACAGAGGGAGAGAGGGGGGAGGTTCTGCAGAGGGGAAAGGAATGGCAAACACACAGAGAGACAGAGAGAGAGAGAGGGAGAGAGAGAAAGAGAGAGGTTTGCAGAAAGGGAGTGAAAGAGAGAGGAGGGTTTGCAGAGAGAAAGAGAGAGAATAAAGAGTGGCAGAAAGAAAGAGATGGGTCTGCAGAGAGAGAGAGGGGTATTGCAGAAAGAGAGAGGGGGTAAGGGAGGAAGGAAAGGAGAGAGAAGAGGGGCCCTGCCCACTTTTGGCTCTGGCCCTGCCTACTGTTGCTTTGGCCCCACCCACTGCCATCATGCATCCCCCAACAGAGATCCCCCTGAAAGAATGTGGCCATTGACAGCGAAAAGGTTGACCACCACCACTGGTGAAGACATTCCTGAGCTAAGCAGACCAATGGCCTGACTCCGTATAAGCTAACTTCCCAGATGCTTCCTTTCTCCTACCTCACTTCTCAGTTTAGAAACAGACACATTTGTTCAGATTGCTCTCTATGTTTCCTGTCACAACTCTTCTCTCTCGTTCTCATTTTACAGATGGGAAATCAAAGAGTAGCAGCTGAAAGGAAACACATTTTTTCCCCTTTGGTAGAGGGAAAAAAAAGACCCTTGAATACAGTTCCCTGTGACTTGGGTGCAACCAGAGCTCCATACTGGCTTCCTTACACAAAATAAACTTCTGGCTAAGGTGACCTGGTGCAGAGGAATGGGGGAAGGATTCCTTTATCTTCAACATAAGAAGAGCCCTGCTGAATCAGACCAAGGGCCCATCTAGTCCAGCACTCTGTTCACACAGTGGCCAACCAGCTGTCAACCAAGGAACCACAAGCAGGACAATAGCAATAGCACCCTCCCACCCATGTTCCCCAGCAACTGATGCAGATAGGCATACTGCCTCTGATACTGGAGGTAGCACATAGCCATCAGGACTAGCAGCCATTGATAGCTTTCTCCTCCAGGAATTTATCCAACGCCCCTTTAAAGCCATCCAAATTGGTGGACATCACTACCAATTGTGGAAGTGAATCCCATAATTAAACTATGTGCTCTGTGAAGAAGTACTTCCCTTTCAGCAGTGCTGAAGGGAGAATTTCTGCCAATGCTGTTTTTTTCATGCACCAAAATGCCCTCTTCTGCAAACCTGTTAAAGGCACGGGAGCCCTGTCCTCTCTTTCAGGTCACTTCCCTCTGGCCTTCATACTTCAGTCTGGCTGCAGAAAAGCATACAAAGGCCTACCTGTTATTGATTTAACCCAAAAATACAAAGTGCACTTTCTCGATCATCCTACTGGCTGTTACTCTCTAGCCTGAGGGGTGGGGGGAAACGCACCAAATGAACATCCAGATATGCTTTAAAAGGACAAGATCCAGACCAAGAGCTCTTAATAAACAAAATGCTGGACCAATACAAGCATCTGGGGCACCATGAAATTGTCTTTCTTTCGTTCCCTTCCCCCCAAATCAGCCCAATCAAATAAAACCATGAGTCACAGAGAATATTTCCTCCTCTAACAGAGCTGGTGACAAGGAGATTGGAATGATTTTCTGCATTTATTTCCCGTTCTCTGAGCGAGGGAGCAGGTGCAAGAACAAACTTAACTTTCCATGTAACTCACACGTCCACGTACATTTGCAGCAGGAGAGAGAGGATTGCCAGGGCGGGTGGAGCTCAGGAAAGGGTCCATCCATTAACAGTTGTCCATAAGAAGCCAGGTTCACAAACAAACTGCAGGTGTAACTGTTGTTTGGCTGACTCTGAGCTAAGGAAAATGAGTGATAATCCCAAATTAATCTTTAATCAGGCAATCGTCCATTACGGTCAGATTGGTTAGGGACAATGCTTTCCATTGCAACAAAGGACTGAGCAAATATGCACAGAGAAAATGGAGAATGAAGGAGGTAGGAGCATGAGAGATTCAAACCCATGGTGATGAATTTATTAAGCATGTGCTTTGTCTTACACTGTAAAGGAGAAAATTAGTCTCTAGGTGCTGGATGATGAAATGGCTGCTGTACCTTAAATGGGTGCATAGAAGAAGGAATTTCAACAAGATGATGATGATGATGATGATTTCTTCAATTTCTTAGATGCCTCCCCCCCAAAAAAATAAATAAATAAATAAAAGAAGACTCAAAGCAATGCACAACAATGTTAAAACGTATAAAATTTAGAACAGCTAAAAATTATCCACCAAAATACAACCACTCTATAAAGCAATAAAATAATCAGTGACAACTGGAAATGATTTGACCCAACCTAACTCATAGGGTTGTTCTGGGGGATAAAATGGGGAATGGGGTGGATGGCATGGCACCATGTTTGTTGCCTTGAGATGGGGTATAAAAGCCACAGCCACCTTAAGAAAAGATGCTTGCTGTGCATCATTGGACAGCAATACATGGGAAGGAGGGAGGAGCACATTTATTTTGCATGGAGGGGGGAAAAAGCAGACTTTCCTCACTCCAAAATGAAATGAAAAATGGTGGGGAAGAAGCAAAATGAGTGCAGGACAGGGATGACGTCATGTAAATACTGCGATGCAAAACCGCATATCAGGCATGGTGAGTGTGCAATAAATCGCTGGTGTGATGGAGCTCATTTTGTTTATTCTGCAAAAACACCCCTCACATCCTGTAACGGATTAAAATAGAAATAGTCTTAGATTTGTTCTGTATACGAATTACTTGAGAAGCTAGTGCTGGCTGCCCTTTGCAGAAGACAAAGGAAGGAAGAAGCAAACAATTGTTACTGAATGAAATGGTTTTGGATTCTTCAACTCTTGGTAAATCCTTCTTTTTCCTTGTTTTTCCTCCTAAACCTTCTCCTCACCTCTCATTCTCTCTTACTGTCAACGATGTCACGCTTACTCCGGTCAAGGAAGCTCGTAGTCTTGGCTTTATATTTGATTCCTCGCTCTCCTTTATTCCTCATATCGAGGCAGTAGCTAAATCCTGTCGTTTCTTCCTGTATAATATTGCCAGGATTCGACCATTTTTGTCTGTCTCTTCTGCCAAGACTCTTGTTCACGCACTGGTTATCTCTCGGTTGGACTACTGCAACCTTCTTCTCTCTGGCCTTCCTTCGTCTCACATCAGTCCGCTGGTCTCTGTCCACCACTCTGCCGCTAAGATCATCTTCCTGGCCCGCCGCTCTGACCATGTCACTCCACTTCTGAAATCTCTTCATTGGCTTCCAATTCACTCCAGAATCCAATATAAACTTCTCCTGTTGACCTTCAAAGCTTTTCACGGTCTAGCTTCTGCCTATCTCTCCTCTCTCATCTCACACTATTGCCCTGCTCGTGCTCTCCGCTCCTCTGATGCCATGCTTCTCGCCTGCCCAAGGACCTCCACTTCCCTTACTCGGCGGCGTCCTTTTTCTTCTGCTGCCCCTTACGCCTGGAACGCTCTTCCAGAACACTTGAGAACTACAAACTCAATCACAACTTTTAAAACTCAGCTAAAAACTTTTCTTTTCCCTATAGCTTTTAAATATTGAGTTTGTTCTGACTCTATACTGTTAGCTTCACCCTACCCGGTGCCTGTTTACCCTACCCTGTGCCTGTTTGCATTCTCTTTCCCTCCTTATTGTTTACTACAACTTTATTAGATTGTAAGCCTATGCGGCAGGGTCTTGCTTTTTACTGTGTTATCTGTACAGCACCATGTACATTGATGGTGCTATATAAATAAATAAATAATAATAATAATTTCCTTCTCAGCTGGTCTCAGCTCTGCCTCTGGACTGCTGCTCCCTTTGTCCTTCCACTTGGCTAAAGGCTGCATTTAGTCCATTAGCAAGTCATTCTTTTACTGGCCTGTGAACCTTCAGGGGGGCGCACAGCAGAGAACAAACAGATGTGAATTTTGACTGAAATGCTCAAGGTTGGCCATTAAATTTAGCAGCACAACCAGCCCTGGAAGACACTTAGTTAAAAAAAAATCAGCTTCAAAGGATGCTTGGTGGAAACAGATGACTTTCAGATTATTTAGGGTGCAGGAATTATGGTGATTTGAGGATGTTATTTCTGGTCTTTTCTGGAGCGCTCGTAAAAGGGATTTGTTGGGAGAGAATGAAGCATTTGAAGCAAGAGTTGACAATGGCCATGCTGGATGGAAAAGATGGGATTTGCAGTCCAACACATCTGGAGGTTGGGGAAGGTTGATAGAAACTGAAATACAACACACCTCGCCACAATGGGGAAAACCATGACCAGCTGACCTGGGTTTGCTTGCTGACTCTACTGCCCAGGGGTGCTTCCAGATGAGGCTTTTATTGTGCCATTGGAATCGCCATGCTTCAGACATTGAACTTTTAATGGTGGCCGTCCATCCAGATGATGCCATCTCCCATTAGAAACCCTAACCCGTGTTTCCCCACCACTTCTTCAGTCATTTTTCTTGCCACAAAGAGCATCATCCGACGGAGGGATTTTCACGTTTCCTACCATCACTATGGCCTCCTGCTGCCGCCCCCACAATAGCGACGATCTCTTTACACCGGGAGAGAAAGTGGAAGCAGCAATGTCCATGTGGCCCATTCAGTGGGCATTTTTATTGCGCTGCTCTTCCTGCACACAGCAGGAAGTTACATTTTTTTAAAAAAAAAAAAGTCAGATTTTCCAGGACTTTTTTTTTTGCAAGAGGAAGGAGTAGGAGGTGCGTGGGAGGTGGACATCAGCCTCCAAAAGATGCATGAAAAAATGTGAGTGGGCAGTAACAAACGTGCAATAAAACACCCATCGGATGATTCCCAAAAAATCCTATTAAAGCAGGAAAGACAGCATAACTTCACAATGCCTTTTGATCCACAATGCTAGGAGCTGTCCATCTGGAAGCAACCCAGATGCTACCAGTTGATGGGAATGTTGACGCTTCTGCTCTCCCTTCTTATCGTTCTGTTATCTCTAAATTGGACTTGGATTGGATAGTAGGGTGGCCAGGACAGAGGACAGTCCTCTGTTTGAGGTGCTGTCCAGTCCAAGTCTGGTTTAAAGATAAAGAACCATAAGAAGGGAGAGCAAAGGCCTTGAAGTTGCTCATCAATGGTTAGCAACATCAGGATAACAGACTTCCCCACTACGGGGAGATGTATTTCTATTTAAATTATAGTTATTTGTCTTTTTGTGGCACTTCATACGTGGCCACCCTAATAGAAGGGGATTGGAAACCAGTGTAGGCCGGGCGGATCTGCAGCCATTAGCATGAGTTCCACTTGAGAGCCATTTAGAACAGAATAAGCCTGCTGTAGGAAGAAGCTGCGGGCTAAATAACCAGGGGACCTGTGGGCAAATTATTGCAGGATAACTTTGCGCCATGCCTGAACAAGACTTCACCGCCCAAGATTAATGAAAAATAAAACGATTGGAATTCCCGCCCGGCTTCTTCCTTTGTGGAAAGGGCCAAGGGCAAGGCACAATCATCCCCCCACCCCACCCCAGGCAACAATAACAGGCACAAGGTTTCACCCCGGCAGGAGACGCTACGGCCTGACAATAGTTGCGCTGTACTGTAACTTGTTGGAGACCTGCCTAGAAAATCATCAGAAAGTATTTTAAACCCAGCATAACATACATATTTATGGATTACCTTCTGTTTTACTGGGGCTCGGCCCCGAGCAATGCGAGGCCTGTTTTTACGTCCCTCCATAAAAAGGCTCACATTTCACATGCGAGGAGATTGGCGTCTCGCGAGCTAATTAATACGGGTTCTCCTCCACCTCCGGATTTTCCACGCAGGGTTACGCTGGCGACACTTTGTCTGTCCCTTCCATAAAGGCCGTGGTGTTGAACCCTTCGTCTCGCTTGTTGACAATGTGCTGGAGGCACAATGGGGCAAAAGGCAAGAAGGGAGCGGTGCCGCGGAGCAGGGGCAGAACCGAGGCCCCCGGACAAAGGACGTCTTCCAGGGCCTGCGTTCTGTCATTACGCAATTAGCCTGTTGGCAACGGCACTTCATTAAAGAGACGGTTTCCATCCGTGGCCATAATCCACTTGCTAAAAAGGGTTCTGCGATTGGTGGTCACTTTCCAACACTTCACCAAGGATGAAGAAAGGGATTTTTTTTAATTATTATTATTTTAAGAGAAGAAGTTTGGGGGGGGGAGGTTTAAACTTGGTAGGGAAGGGTCAGGCAAAAACATTATGATGCTTGTGACAGAGAGTGCAAAGGCCAGGCCCTTCCACTTAATTAATGAATTCATTTGTATTTATTTATTTCATTTTTATACTGGCCAATAGCTGAGGCTCTCTGGGCAGTTCACAATTAAAACTATTAAACACAGCAAATCAAAACATAATATAAAGCAACAAAGGTTTAAAATGCGATGTGAAACTAAAATAAACCCAGCAGCAGTTACAGCCCAGGGAAAGCTTGTGTGAAAAGATGTGTTTTCAGGAGGCATTTAAAGGATGTTACGTTTCCCCCCCCTCCCCTGAACCACACAAGGGAGGGTTTTCCAGAGGGTAGGTGCCACTACACAGAAGGCCTGCCGTTGAGGTTCTTCATGACAATGACATTCCGTTTATTTTGCAATGACCAGCATGCTGGGAAAGCCTTCCAGGTGCCCCCTAGATGTGCTGGACTACAGACCCCATCACCAACAGCCAGCGAGACTATTGGGCCTCCTGGCTGGATTTGATGAGAGATGTAGCGCAATACATTTGGAAGTTGTACTCCTTCACTGGCAGAAGCCTCATATAGTTATGCTGGGTGGGGATGCTGGGAGCTGTGGTCCAATACATCTAGGAGGTCCCAGGTTGGGGGAGGCTGTACAAGGAAGATCTCTGGCAGAAGCCTCATAGCCATGCTGGCTGGGGATGCTGGCTGGAGTTGATGGAAGCTGTAGTCTAGCAGCTTGAACTGTTGTGATGAAGAGGGGATTTCACCAGGTGCTGCCTGCATACAAATGGCACCTGCTGCAATTCCCTTTTCTATGCCACTGTTAAAGATACAGGAGCCCTGTCCTCCTTTCCATAGGGCCACCCTATTCAGTGATGCAATCCAGTGCCAGCTCCAGGCGTTTGAGGGCCCTTGGGGAAGGCATCCTCAGTGGGGCCCTCCCTCCATGAGTCTACTTTCGCACCATGAGTCTACTTTACTGTTGTGACAGTGGATGCTCTTGCTCCCAGTCATTGCTTCCAGTTGCTTACTTGACATGCAGAGGTCAAGCCAGCAATGCCATCTCCTGCTCCTCTTTCCCAGCACCACGGTTATCTGGGCCAGAGCGAGAGGCAAGCGCCCAAGCAGGTTGCAAGGCTGAAGAGGAGCAGCAACTCCAGGGGGCTCTTGGCCTTGGGCCCCTCCTAGGGCATGGGCCCTCAAAAGGTGCCCAATCATGCCTTCCCTTGACACAGGCCCTGGGACAATTCCCAAGTAAACACCTTACTGGTGGCTGGATTGGCAAGTACTTTGGCTTGCTGTCTTTTCTGTGCCATCCTGGACACTGCCTGCCCTGAGAGACCCATGCAGGCAGTGGGGGAGCGGGGAACACCCCAGCCCAGCCCTGCTCCCTTTCCCTAGTGGAAAATAAAACGCCACGCTTTCTGCTCCAAATGAGTGGCTGCATTTTCACAATACTGGCTACCTCTCTGCAAAAGGAAATCGCTTGTCTCATAAATAAAAAAGGTGGAGACGGCGTGGGAGGATCGGAGGGCAAGGGCTCGGGGGCTGAGCAAACGGAGAGTGCTGTGCTCAGGGCAGCCTCTCCAAAAACAACAATTTGCTGTCCAAAGAGCAGCAGATGCAAGGAGAGGAGAAGCAACAGATACCGAGTGAGACATAGACCTGCACATATCGTCCCCCAGCTCCCTAAGCCAGGATATTCACAGCAAGATTCAAAGGCCCGCCCTTGGGAATATTTATGATTAAATTGCAAAAGGAGGAGGAGGAGGAGGAGGAAAGAGAAAAAGAAAGAACAGTAAAGAAAAAAAGTAATGTGTTTTAAGAGCAGCTTCCTGATTATTATTTTTATCATATAATAATCAGAGTTTTAGGGCTTCTCTAAAGGAGATTTATAGCACACTCGTGATTCACAGAAATTTGTGGGTCGATTTCATGACGTTGTCAATGAACAGGACGTTCCATTTTTAAAAATATCAGAGATAGGCTGGAATAAACCCTTAATGGTGCAAAATCAGCACTGTATAAAGCTGGTATTGTGCTATGAACTTGCTAAGGAAGGGCTTTCCCTGCTATCGGAGGGAGAAGAGGGTAAAATGCAGACCTGCAACAAAGGGAGAGAGACGTGATTCCCCCACCCCACAAAGAGAAGCCCTTTAAGTTCAATGGGGCTTGCTCCCAAGTAAGTGTGCTGCTGGAACATAGAGAGTTCTATAAAACCACAAGAACAAGACCCTTCATTATGCTAAATTACAGTTGTGCTAGGTTTAAATCCAATCTTTGTAATTACTTTTTCTTCTTTTAGTTGGTTTGTGCTTGTCGTGCCCCATGCATCTACTCAGAAGTAAGCCCCATTGTGTTCAATGGGGCTTGCTCCCAAGTAAGTGTGCCGAGGGTTGCAGACTTACAGCAGATGAAAACCAGACTCCCTCCTGCCCCCCCCCCCACACATACACACTCCTTTGCACACCTGCCAGGGAGGGAGGAGCTCCCTTGATTCAAACGTTTAAGGGGTCCCAGGAAATAGCCTTTTCACCCGTCTCCTCCCATGTAATACAGCCCATGCCAATTGCGCCAAAGAGCCTGGAAGCACTATAGCCCCGGATAAACCACATGATTTCCCTTAATGTAGAGAGGCTCACAGGCACTCACGGAAACACAAACTACGAGGCATCCTTTATGGTCGTTTATAATTCCTGAACAACCATTGGCAATTCTTTATCATGCCAATTATGTTCAGTATAATTGTATGTCCCGTGCTTTTTAACATCTACCTGAATATGCTGGGTGAGGTTAGGTTTGGGCTGAGATGTCACCAGGATGCAGATGACACACACCACTGCCTCACATTCTCATCCTCCGATTCCAGGGAGGCAGAGCGCAAGTGATAAACCAGTGTCAGTAATCAGTTATAGGGTTGGACTCAGGATCTGGCTTCTGCGAGAGGTAGGGCCCTTCTTCAAGAGCAAGGAATCCACCTGCAGAAGGTCCCCACACACAGTATCTGGAGATCCCCACACCCCAGTTCACCCTATTCAGTCTTCTGACCCGCTGCGTTGCATTTTCTGGGGGTAGGAGAGGCTGCCATAGGAAGGGGGGAGCAAGGACGCCCACTTCCATCAGCACAGGTCATCTGCTTAAATCTGGATGTGAGCCTGGAATGGATGAGGGTTAACCAGCTGAAACTTCATCCAGTCAGAGCTACAGGTTGATCATATGGAAAGAAGGACAGGGCTCCTGTATCTTTAACAGTTGTATAGAAAAGGGAATTTCAGCAGGTATCATTTGTATGCATGCAGCACCTGGTGAAATTCCCTCATCACAACAGTTAAAACGGAAGGAGCTATACTAGAGTGACCAGATACAAAAGAGGGCAGGATTCCTTCATCTTGAACTGTTGTGATGAAGAGGGAATTTCACCAGGTGCTGCATGCATACAAATGACACCTGTTGAAATTCCCTTTCAATACAACTGTTAAAGATACAGAAGCCTTGTCCTCCTTTCCATATGGTCACCCTAGTTCAATGCCCTCAGCATCCCCAATTAAAAATAAAATCAGAGGTGATCGGAAAGACCTCTACATAGGGTAAGGTGACCATATGAAAAGGAGGACAGGGCTCCTGTATCTTTAACAGTTGCATAGAAAAGGGAATTTCAGCAGATGTCATTTGTATATATGGAGAACCTGATGAAATTCCCTCTTCATCACAACTGTTAAAGGTGCAGGAGCTCTACTAGAGTGACCAGATTTAAAAGAGGGCAGGACACCTGCAGCTTTAACTGTTGTGATGAAGCGGAAATTTCACCAGATTCTCCATATACAGGTATACAAACCTGCTGAAATTCCCTTTTCAATACAACTGTTAAAGATACAGGAGCCCTGTCCTCTTTTTCATATGGTCACCCTAGCATGGGGTGTGTGCTGCCAGCCAGAATAGACCAGTCTTCCCCAACCTGGTGCTCTCCAGAGGTGTTGGACTTCAACTCTCATCATCCCCCAGCCAGCAGAAGCCACCCCTGCTGGAATTGTGCCTGTTCTAGCCTTCCCCAAACCGACATCTTCTACATGTGTCAGACTACAACTTCCTTCACCCCCAGCCAGCATGACTGGCTGGGCTGAGTGGGGATAATGGGAGTTGTCCAATTCATCTGAAGGGCGTCACTTTGGAGAAGGCTGAAGCAGACAATACTTGGCTAGATGGGCAACTAATTTGACTTGATAATTTGACACTTGGGTGGGATAGCAGACAGAAACAAACTTCAAAGTGATCTTGATAGGCTGGAGTGCTGGGCTGAAAGTAACAGAATGAAATTTAGTAAAGTTAAATGCCAAGTTCTACACCTAGGAAAAAGAAACCAAAACCCCCAAGATGGGGATACCTGGCTCAGCAATACTACAGGTGAGAAGGATCTTGGAATTGTTGTAGATCACAAGCTGAATATGAGCCAACAGTGTGATGCAGGTGCAAAAAAAGCAAATGCTATTTAGGGCTGCATTAATAGAAGTATAGCTTCCAAATCACGCGAAGTACTGGTTCCCCTCTATTTGGCCTTGGTTAGGCCTCATCTTTAGTATTGCATCCAGGAGGGAATCTACACATCGTACTGAAGGCGCTTGCGTGCGCCTCCAGTGCGCCATCAAAACGATGGTGTAGACGGAGAAAGAAGAGATGGAGGAAGAGTCGGAGGAGGAGGAGGCTGGGGAACCGGCCGCGTCCTTGCTGCTGCCGCCGCTGCCGCCGCCTCCTCCCCGCCGCCTCCTCCCCGCCAGCCTCCTGCTGCTGGGCTAAGAGCCACCCAGGTCGGAGGGCTCGGCTTCCGCTTCCGCCAAGCTCTCCGACCTGGGTGGCTTTTAGCCCGGCAGCAGGAGGCCGGCAGGGAGGCGGCGGTGGCGGCAAGGACGCGGCCGGTTCCCCAGCCTCCTCCTCCTCTTCCTCCATCTCTTCTTTCTCCATCTACACCATCGTTTTGACGGCGCACTGGAGGCGCACACAAACGCCTTTAGTACGATGTGTAGATTCTCTCCTGTTCTGGGCACCACACTTCAAGAAGGATGCAGACAATCTGGAGCGTGTTCAGAGGAGGGCAAAGAGGATGATCAGGGGTCTGACAACAAAGCCCTATGAGGAGAGACTGAAAGAACTGGGCATTTTTAGCCTCCAGAAGAGAAGACTGAGGGCAGGCATGACAGCATTCTTCAAGTACTTGAAAGGATGTCACAAGAGGAGGGCCAGGATCTCTTCCCAATCATCCCAGAGTGCAGAACACGAAATACAGTGATGGGCTCAAGTTACAGGAAGCCCGATTCCGGCTGGACATCAGGAAAAACTTCCTGACTGTTAGAGCAGTACGACAATGGAACCAATTCCCTAGGGAGGTCGTGGGCTCTTCCACACTAAAGACATTCAAGAGGCAGCTGGACAGCCATCTGTCAGGTATTCTTTAAGGTGGATTCCTGCATTGAACGGGGGGCTGGACTCAATGGCCTTATAGGCCCCTTCCAACTCTACTGTTCTATGATTTTATAACACTAAGCTTCCACACACCCCTGTGTATTATTATGCCATGACCGTAATTGTTGGGAAGGACGAATACCTCCCCATGAGGAATGCGGGGAAAGCATGGGAAAAGGCCTCTGATCAGCAGCATTCCCTCCACGAAGAAAGATGTGCTCTCAGACGCTGCCAGCCTGGCTTCATGACTCACAGCTGAGCCCACTCTAACCCCCAAGAATGTGTCTGAGAGAGGGCCAGCAAATCAGCGTCACAGTATAGGATGCAGCTGGAAATGTTCACTCCAGGTCAAGTTCACTGATGCCTTTGGTTCTGGCAGCCTCTGCCTGGGAGAAGAACCGTGGAGCCTTCTTTGATGAGGCATTCTTACAAGTCAGCAACAGACACCTCTGGCTCCTTTCCCACTAATTATAGGGCTTGTGGTAGATGATGTGATGGCTTTTAGAGAGTGAGCATGATGCACAGCACCATGTATGCATCTGGTCCTTACTCTTCATATGGCCAAGCTGATTGTCCCAGCTCTGGCCATTGATCCATCCAGCTTAGTATTATGTACTCCAGGAGGTAGGCAACATAGTGCCTTCCAGATGTTTTGGACTACAACTCCCATCAGCCTAATGCAGCATAGCCAGAGAGCAGTGAACATTAAGAACATTAGAAGAGCCATGCTGGATCATAGAATCACAGAACTGTTGAGTTGGAAGGGACCGCAACGATCATCTAGTCCAACCCTCTGCAATGTGCAGGAAAGCCTATTAAACCATTCACAAGAGGTGGCTATCCAGCCTCTTCCTAAAATCCTCCAGAGATAGAGAACCCACAACCTCCATAGATAAGACTGTTCCACTGTTGTCCAGATCTTACCGTCAGGAAGTTTTCCCTTATATTTAATCGGAATCTAGGTAGCTGTAACTTTTACCCATTATTTCGGGTCCTAATTTCTGTGACCATGAAAATCAGGCCAAGGGTCCATCCAGTCCAGCATTCTGTTTACACAGTGGCTAGCAAGCTGTCAACCCAGAACCCACAAGCAGGACACACGTGCAACAGCACCCTCACACCCATGTTCCCCAGAAACTGCTGCACATGGGCATACTGCCACTAATGCTGGAGATAGCAAAAGGCCGTCACGACTAGTAGCTATTGGTAGCCTTCTGCTCCAGGAGATTAAGGAAGTTGTGCCCTCCAGATGACCAAATTATCATCTGGAGGGCCCCGGGGCCAGCATTGTGCTACATCTCACTCCAGATCCACTGCTGATCCTGCAGAACATGTCACTGGGCTTGCGCCAGATTGAATGGCCCTTTTTGTTATATATGGGAAACCAGAACCACATAGAGCCATGAGCAGGAAGAGGCATCCTAGTCTCTTCCTTAGGACTAGCACAGGTGATCTGTTGGTCGAAGAGTGCCCAGGGAGACCTGCTAGCCAGGGAGCTTGACCCTTCACTCCTCCTGCTCAAACAGAGTTACTTCTAACATAAAACTGTACATCTCCTGAGGATGGGGTGGGGGTGGGGGTGGGCAGAGATCTGGCTTGGTCCTATAAAATTAGCGCCCTAGCAGGAGGTTAGAGGACTAAACGTATGTGGAGCACGTGGAATGGGAAGCAGATGTGGCCTGATTGAGTCCACATGGGGAAGGGGAGAGAGTGCCAGTCGCCACGCCTGATCTTAGTCATGAACAGGAAGCATCACTCAGCATTCACATCAGTCAGGGCCCTACAGGGTTCGTTTCAGAACAATTTGGGTGAAGACAGATCGAACATATAAAGAGAGATCTCGTGGGGGAGAGCACCACTTCCTTCCGGCTTTGCAAGGGGAATGAGAAGACAGGAGCCCCAACACATCAAACTCTGTCTCAGATGGGTGGCCATGTGTCCTTGTTTAGAAAGAACAGTCCTCTATTTGAAGGCGCCCTCTGTTTGGAAGGGTCTCCAGTTCAAGTCCAGTTTAAAGTCAAAGAACCATATAAAAAAAGTCAAGCAGGATTTTTGATATTACTCATCAGTAATATTACTCAGTAAAGACTGAGCAGGCACCCAGGTCACCTGACCAGTCTTTCCCACTGTGGTGAGATGTGCTATTCAAATGATAGTAATTATTTCTAAATTTGCATCTACCCCTGCACATTAGCATATGCAAACGATTGTCCCTTTTCACCTCTTTTTTGGTGATGCGATTTGTCTTCTTCAGCAATCTGAAGGTAGCAACACTAGTCCTAAAGAATGTAAGAAGAACTGTTCTGGTTCTGACAAAAGCCTTATCTGGTCTAGCAGTGGTCAATCAGATATGGATGGGAAGCCCAGAAGCAGGACATGAGGACAACAGTCCTCTCCTGCTGTTGTTCCACAGCAGCTGGCATTTAGAGGTATTCCCCAGCAACTGGCATACTGCCATCATGACTAGTAGTAGGGTGACCACATGGAAAGGAGGATAGGGCTTCTGTATCTTTAACAGTTGTATAGAAAAGAGCATTTCAGCAGGTGTCATTGTATGCATGCAGCACCTGGTGAAATTCCCTCTTCATCACAACAGCTAAAGCTGCAGGAGCCTTGCCCTCTTGACCAGATACAAAGGAGGCCAGGGCTCCTGCAGCTCTAACTGTTGCGATGAAGAGGGAATTTCACCAGGTACTGCATGCATTCAAATGACCCCTGCTGAAACCCCCTTTTCTGTTCAACAGTTAAAGATATAGGAGCCCTGTCCTCCTTTCCATGTGGCCACCCTATAGACTAGTAGCCATTGATATCCTTTATCCTCCATGAATTGCCTAATCCCCTTTTAAAGTCATCTAAATGGGCAACCATCCCTGCTTGCTTTTCTCTGTCCTGAATCTTCCACCATTCAGTTCATTGGATGACCCATTGGTCGTCCACAGTTCATTGCCTCTCCACCATTCTTCAAGCGGGCTGTTAGCCTCATTTTATTTTTATTTTTTATGTCTTTTATTTTTCATGTCGCTGTGTTGATCAGTTCATTCATTGCCACATTCATTCAAAACAAAACAAAAGGTAACTCATTTGCTAAAGTGCAAAACTGCTCGCGGGGTGGAGGGGAAAGAGATTTCACAGTGACATATTATTTATTATTCTATTTAGTATCCTATAGGGAGGCATCTTTATTTGAAGGGCCGTCCATTCCAAGTCTGGTTTAAAGATAAAGAACCCTAAGATGGGAGAGCTTGAAGGGCGTTGAAGTTGCCCATCAACAGTTAGCACCTGGACAGCAGACTGAGCAGGTACACAGGTCCCCGGGTCATTTTTCTGCCGTGAGATGTATTTTGCATTTCTATTTAAATAATACTACTGATTTTCATATTTGCATCTAGACACAATTTAGCCTATGCAAGTTTTATGCAAATCAGTGCCGTCTTTTTAAAACTTTTTTTGGGTGATGTATAAGTGGCCACCCTGATTTGTTCTCTCCTTGGTACACTGGGCTGCCTATGCGTGAAGGACAATGGTGTCTGGGGGGGGGGGAGTCTTCACAGCTTTGGGTTGGCACCACCTCCCTCCTCAACCCTGTGCTTCCCCTCTCCTGGGGCAGCACCGGGTAATCCCCAAGCCGAGGAGGGAGCACAGAATTTCTGGGCGGCCATCTGGGTCCCAGAGCCACCCCCACTCTCTTGCTGGTGGAAGGCGACCAATAGCTGGTCACCTTCCACTGGGCTCCGTGCCCGGGTTGGCCTCAGAGCAACATTACACAGCAGAAGCACCATGTTGATGTCGCTCCCTTTGAAAAAGTTGGAACAAATCCCCAACTTTTTCAAAACACAGCATCGTATGGAGCCCCACAGTGACTGCAAATCTGTGCCTGCTTCATTAACCAACAGGGCACAGATCCACAGCCAGGCTTTCCCGATGGGTAGAGCAGACAGCCTCTGGGTGAAGACAGATGCTCTGCAAAGGGCAGAGCTCACTTTCCCTCCCCTACTCACTGTCCTTTCATGGATCTTGGTACAGCTCCCAGGTCACAGTGATGCTTAGTGCATCCCTAACCATCTCATGTTCAGTCGCTCTGCCACGGAACTTTGGCAATTCCTGTTGGACACTTTCTGCTTCTTCTCAAGATGTTGTCCTGTCCACCCCCTTTTTGTCCCATGTGGGAATTGTCAGTTTCAGAGATAACAAGGAGGATGGATTGCTTGGACAGGATGTTGCACGAGCCCCCTTGATGCTGCATGCAGGCAACTTTAATAAGTAATAATAGAGAGGACTCCAAAGGAAGTAACCTGGTAGAGTAGACAAGTCAGATTTATCAAAGCAGAGAGGAAATACTCCCCAGAAATGGATCTGGCATGAGTTCCCGTACACCAGTCCCACGCTCCTGTCTGCCACCACAGGCAACTGTTATCTGAAACAGACCCAATGTTTAAAATAGCCTGGAAAATAAATAGTCTTCCAGCTCGACTGATCCTCCAGAGCCTGCGGTTCATCCCCAAAAACATTTATGGTTTTCTCTGGAGTGTTTCCGACATGCATCTCAGGGCTTTCCAGCTCTTTTTCTTTTCTCCAGGGATTCTAAAGCACTGTATATGTGAGTGCATTTTCAACACACACACAGCGAGCGAGAGAAAGGTTCCCAGATCTCCTTGTCTCCATTAGATGGGCAGTCATTCAGTAAGACCTACTCCAAACAGAGATCATTCAAACGTCAAGCCTTAAAGTGCAGGCCGGCTAGCTGTGAAGTTGTTTAATGTTCATCGTTTGCAGCTGTGTCCTCCTCATTGTGCATTTTATTGTTTTTCTTTCCCCATTGCATCCCAAGCTTGCCCTTCATGATACAGGCATGGCTCAACATTTTAATCGAGGACAGAAGATAAATGCATGGCTAGAACCATCATCAAAACGATCTTGATGGCCGTACTCCTCCCGAAGCTCGATTGGGATCTATTTGATAAATTATTGGAAATGGGGAAAGGTAGGGTGACCATATGAAAAGGAGGACAGGGCTCTTGTATCTTTAACAGTTGCATAGAAAAGGGAATTTCAGCAGGTGTCATTTATATATATGGAGAACCTGGTGAAATTCCCTCTTCATCACCACAGTTAAAGCTGCAGGAGTTATACTAGAGTGACCAGATTTAAAAGAGGGCAGGGCACCTGCAGCTTTAACTGTTGTGACAAAGAGGGAATTTCACCAGGTTCCCCGTATATACAAATGACACCTGCTGAAATTCCCTTTTCAATACAACTGTTAAAGATACAGGAGCCCTGTCCTCCTTTTCATATGGTCACCCTAGGAAAGGAATCCCAGCCTGCTGTACCTCGAAGCAGGAATGTTCCCCCAACTTGCATCAGATGTACCCATTCATCCTGGCTCTTTGTGCTCACAAGGTTACTGGAAGCCAGGGTTGCAGAACAGACTGGAAACAGGTGCCAACATTTCACTGGTATTGTATGACCATGTGATTGAGCTACCACATCTGGGGTTGGATCCCATGCCCCATGACTCATGCTATAATGGAAACCATGGAGATTCCTAATCCTGCTCCTCCACCCCTACCTTCTGCTTGTAACTAACCTCACTATGGGCTATACGCAACAATTCAGGGTTCATAGTGATGGCCATTTGTCTCTCTGGCTCCTGAACTGGCACTGTGAAGTATGATTAGATTGGCACTGAGAAGGAGAATAAAGGCAGACAAACAGACACACACACACACACACACACACACACACACACACAGAGAGAGAGAGAGAGAGAGAATGAGAATGGAGTAGAGGAAGAGTGAGCGAGACCCTAATGAGATATAATACTAGGTAAGAGCATAATGTTTTGTGTTTTTACTGCAAAGTTTTATTCATAGAAGATAAAGCTATCAATTGCTACTAATCCTGATGGTTACATGCTACCTCCAGTATCAGAGGCACTATGCCTATGCCTATCGGTTACTGGGGAACATGGGTGGGAGGGTGCTATTGCACTCATGTCCTGCTTCTGGGTTCCTGGCTGGTTAGCCACTGTCTGAGCAGAATGCTGGACTAGATGGGCCCTTGGTCTGGTCTAGCATGGCTCTTCTCAGGACCGGCCCTACCATTAGGTAGAGTGAGGCAGTTGCTTCAGGTGGCAGATGCTGGGAGGTGGCAGGAAAGTGTTGGGGAGAGAGCTGTGGGCCACATGGCTTGCCCTGCACCCCCTAAGCTAGCCACATGCCTTCAGATGTAGTGATGCAAGATGTTCCATCCCTAGTATTGAAGTAAGATTCATGTGCTAAGAAGTCAAGTTGGGTTTTGTACAAGGAATAGGAGTAGATGCCATTTTGTTCTTTGCCTCAGGCAGCAAAATTTCTTGGGCCAGCTCTGGCTCTTCTTCTGTTCTTGGTTTGATCGAGCAGGGCTCTTCTTATGTTCTTATGTTTGATTATTTTAAATAGTTGCACAATGCTTTGATGGCTTTTTAGCAGATAAGGTGGTTTATAACTATTAATAAAATGTGCAACTAGTTCACAAGCGTTGGAATGTAGTTATTTTCCCTCTCATTAGAACCAATTGGGATGGGGGTAGAAAAAAGTGGGAAAGGTCAAATGCTGACCTGCCCCACTTTCTGCCTTGCCCATAGGGCAGAAGTAGTGGTAGCTCCTCTACTACAGACCATCACCCCTCCTTCAACTGAGCTTCATAGGATTGCTCTGGGAGCAAGCCCAATGAACGTAATGGCACATAGTTTCAGGGCTTCTTCACACGAGCAAAATAAAGCACGCTCATGACAGGCCACTCGCAGAAGTTCATGGGTCCTTTTGATTATGTCAGTAAACTCCTGCATGTCTTCTGCACCTTCCCCCAGTAATTCCATTCTTTAAAAAGACCCTGGATAACCCGATTTTGCTGAAATTTCTTGGGATTTCTTACCTTGTGCAGGGGAAGTTGCGCTACAAAGCACCCACTAGAAGGCAATAACCCATTCAGGGCTATGAGCACCGAGAGGAGGGGAAGTTTTCCATTTTAGACCATGTGGTCACCCCTCTCCACCCATGTAATGCAGCCCATTACAATTGCACAAGAGAAGCAGGGAGCAAAGCCCCGTTAAGGCAATGCAATTTCCCCTTAATCTAAAGAAGCCACTCTACTGAGATCCTCCTAACTATAGACAGTTCCCTATCATGGTGATAGAGGGAAGCGCATCTTCTGAGGATCTTAAAACCCAGACAGGCTCAGAAGGGAGAATGCACCCTTTCAAACAGCCTGGACCCACGTTTTGTAGGGGATCCTCTTTTCTCCAGCGCACGTTCTGTCCCCCACCGTTTCTTGTGCCGCAGGTCAGGTCTCAGCCAACCATTGACAGTAGCAAAAAAAAAGGGGGGGCGGGGAAGCAGCACTGAAGAAGAACTTGAAAACTCAAAGCGAAGGGCCTGTAATTTACTGACTCCCCACAATGAAGACTAGTTGCAAATCATCCCGTACAAAAATAACTCCTTTCTCCAACTTTTGATCTCCGATATTCCTGTATTTCCCAGGGGAAAATGTAAATCTATGAACTTATTGCTAATGTTTCCTGCCCCTGACAGTGGAGCCAGTTGATATTTTAGTTGAGAAGCCAAAGAAAAGATGACGGGGAGGGGGGAGGCGATGGGGGTGGTGGAAAGCAGGCATAGTCTTAATGACTGCAGACTGTTTCCAATCTTAGTTTCACTTTTCAGATGGAGCCTTTCCATCTTATGACGGAGAGAGAGAGGGAGAGAGAGCGAGAAAGAGAGCGCTTTTTAAAATAAAACATGATTTAACTTTAGCCAAACTTCCTCCCAGTGTTTATGCTTTTGGCTCGGAGTTTTGATCCATTTCAAACGGGATTCTTTTGAAGCTGACCCGCTCGTCATGATGCACCAGCACACAATGCCTTGCGAATTATATCATGCCCTTTTCGGCTGTAACTCCTTTGGCTTCTGTCCATTTCATTTTCCTTTCCCAGTTCCCCTCCTTCCTCTCCACTCACCCAGCCCAACTCTTGAGTCAAGAGTCAGTCTTCCATGACCAACATGGGATCTGATTCTGCTTTCAGTCACTCATGGGGAAGCGAACCGTGAAACTTTCTGGTGGAAGGAAATAGACAGGTGCGTGCAGCGTGTAAAAATAGTAGCGGTACAATCCAGCTAAACCAGGGGCGCAGAACTGCTGGACAGGGGCCACATCTGGCCTGCCTGAGGTCCCAATCCAGCTGGCTTGCCCCAATTCCCTGGCCCTACCCTTCCCAACAGCTGATTGCTCAGTGGTTATTTGAAGGACTGCCTTCACCCATATAAGAAAAAGAGGCTCTTCTCATTTGCCCACCCATGAGAGCAATTAGGTGGGTGATCACATAGGAGAGGGCCTTCTCTGCGGTGGCCCCACACTTTGGAACAAGCTGCCCTCAGCGGTCCGCCATGCTCTGTCATTGCAGGCTTTTAAGAAGGCCTTGAAAACATATTATTTTCTTCTCGTGATATGATTGTTGTTGATGCTGGTTTTATTGTTTGCTTTTATTGTTTTGATTGCTATTTTATTGTGTTCATGTTTTTATTGCTTTTAAAGTTTTAAATGTTTTATACATTTTATTGTTGTAAGCCAGCTTGGGAAGGCTTCTGCCCTGAAAGGCAGCCAAGAAACGATTTAAATGAATAAATGAACGAATTCCCCCCCCATCCCCCCCCCCAATTCTAAAAGCTTTTAATGCCTCTTCTAAGGCTTTCGTTACTGGCAGTAAGAGCTTTAAACTAAAATATGCTGGTGTTTTTGACTCCATTCGTTTTGCCTTCAGCGCTGTCCACCACTGCAGGCCCTGAGAACTTCCCCAAAGTGGAATCCAGCCCTGAAGAATATTCAACACTCTTCAGCTAAACCAAAGCACTTGGAAGACCAGGGCTGGCCCTACCATTAGGTAGAGTGAGGCAGCCGTTTCAGTCGGCAGATGCTGGGGGTGGGGTGAATGAAGAACAGTGGCAAGGTGTTGGAGGACAAAACTGTGTGTTCGCCATACAGTCTGCCCTGGGTCCCTGAAGCTGCCTCAGGTGCAGTGGAGGGTGTGGTCCATCACCGTTGTTGAAGTGTAATTCAGTTGCCTGTCCAATCAGTTTCCATATGTGGAATGGGGAGCAGGCACCATCTTGTTCTTTGCCTCAGGCAGCAAAATGTCTTGAGCTGGCCCTGTTGAATGCCCACGGATTTCAAACATTCTGTCAAAGGGCAAAACAAAATATTTCAAAAATATTCTTAATTCTCTCACTGAAATCAAGAGACTTAAAAGAGCTGAACAGCTTCAGCATCGTTAGGGCTGGCCCCAAGCTGATTTACTGTCATAGGTGAAAATTAATTTTGCCTCCCTCCCCTTCTGTAACATCATGTTGTTTATTGGAGGTGGGGAGGACAGTATTCCCTCCTCTAGAAATGTCTGGATATTGCAGTATCTTTACTTTGTTACATGCAAATGAATGGATTGAATGAATGAAAAGTAAGGAGCAGGGAAAGGGATACAAATGGGAAAACCCACTGGGGTGAGGGACAGTACAGCTCCTGCCTCCTCAGGCTCTTTTTGCAACATAGGTGGGGCAGGAATTTTCTTTCCGCTTGAGGGTTTTCCCAGTTGCAACCCCATAGGAATGCAGGAAGCTGCCTTATACCAGGGTGACCATATGAAAAGGAGGACAGGGCTCTTGTATCTTTAACAGTTGTATTGAAAAGGGAATTTCAGCAGGTGTCATTTGTATATATGGGGAACCTGGTGAAATTCCCTGTTCATCACACCAGTTAAAGGTGCAGGAGCTCTACTAGAGTGACCAGATTTAAAAGAGGGCAGGGCACCTGCAGCTTTAACTGTTGTGATGAAGAGGAAATTTCACTAGGTTCTCCATATATACAAATGGCACCTGCTGAAATTCCCTTTTCTATGCAATTGTTAAAGATACAGGAGCCCTGTCCTCCTTTTCATGTGGTCACCCTACCTTATACTGAGTCAGACCATGGGTTCATCTAGCCCAATATTGTCAACACTGACTAGCAAGGATTCTCCAAGGTTTCAGGCAAGACCTAGAGACGCTGGGGATCAAACCTGGAATGTTTTGCATGTAAAGCAGGTGCTCTACCACTGAGCTATGGATCCTCTTCTCTGTGCTCCATAGAAGAAAGTGGAAAATGTATGTGTGTGTATAGTTTCCTCCATTTACTTCTATGGATGGAATGAAAAGGGACTACAGTTGGGAAAACAAGTTAGGGACACACATTTGCCTCCACATCTCAGACTCTTTAGATCGAAGGGTCTGGAGCCAGGATGGGCAATTGTGGTTTTTCCAGAAGGTTCCTAATTAAGATGTAACTCCTGGAATTCTGTCATCCAAGGCAGTTTACTATTTATTTATTTATTTATTGCATTTCTATACCGCCCAATAGCTGAAGCTCTCTGGGCGGTTTACAATATACTATACTGGGAGGTTTACAATACACTATACTGTCTATTGGATTGCACCAGCCCCTGGGCTTTTCTACATGAGGCATTCATCGTATGCTCATCATTCCCTATTCATGGTTGTTTACAGGTTGTTTAGATGATGACGTGACCCCCTCCCCACCCAGTTTCACCAGGATTTTTTAGAATAAGGAAATATGCCATTTACTTATGAAAGCGAAAGAAAGTGCAATTTCGTCTTGGGTATTTGCTCTATTCCACTAAACCACAGTGGCACCTAGAGGTTATGTAGTGGGAAAAGCAGGAAAGGAAGCACTGCTTGGATCTCAATCTTGCAACAAAACTGAAAGTACATACAGAAAATTAAGATTCTCCGGTAGAAAAGCTCCTGGTCTACTAGATAAATCATGCTGGTGAGACAGATTTTGTCATTTTTGGAACTTACCCAGATAATTAGAAAAAGCCTGGACACATATTTCTGTAGTAGCATGACATCTTGGCCTCACATAACGGGGGCAGGGGATAACTTGCTAAACAAGGGACAGTCTTGTTTCAGGGCCATAACCAATTTTCCACTCAAATTTGTCCTGCACCAAACTGCTTTTCTAACCACAGAATGAAGATACTGGCACCCTGCAGGTGAAATAGCAGCTTGCCTTTGAGTGTGTGTGTGTGTGTGTGTGTGTGTGTGTGTGTGTGTGAGAGAGAGAGAGAGAGAGAGAGAGAGAGAGAGAGGGAGGGAGGGAGGGAGGGAGGGAGGGAGGGAGAGAGAGAGAGAGAGAGTGCAGAAAAATACCTGGAAGGGTCAGGGTTAGGCAGCATCTTCCCCACTGCAGTTACCCAATCAAATTTTCAGACTCTCATAGGAGAATACATCTCTCATGCAGCATCTAGTTTGGTACCCCACCACCACACCCTGGGAATGGTACAGTGAGGAAACAGTTGTCCCTTAAAGTAAGCAAAACATAATTTTTGAATAAAGCATTCACATAATACTTTATGGTTTCAGGCAGCTAGTAAAAGAGAAGATGAAGATGAAGACTTTTTGGCCAAGGATTGTTTAAGACGGCTTTTGGCCAAGCTCCATTTGGCTCATCTCATTTAACACTTTGCCTCTACGACTGCCCTTCGCAGGAATCATCTTGATCGTTTCTCCAGTCTGATATGTTAATATTCGTGGCTCGCAATTGCTGCTTTTATGGGAGTTGGCTATTAGATCTGCTTTTACATTGAATGATATTCTATGACGTATTGCTTAGTAAGCAGCCCTGAATTCATTTGGTGTGTGGAGGGGGGAGGGGAAGGGGGGATATGTGGTTTAAAAAATAAGTAAATAAATAAAATGGCATTCGCTCATCACTAGTGAACCCAGTAGGTTGGCATCCTCTTCTCACTTGCAAATTGCAAGAGCAATGGGCATGATGGAAGAGGGCAAGGGGGAAGATAGATATATTTATATTTATTTCTTAAGAACATAAGAACATAAGAAGAGCCATGCTGGATCAGACCAAGGGTCCACGTAGTCCAGCACTCTGTTCGTACAGTGGCCAATCAGCCATCGGCTTGGGATGAACAAGCAGGACATGGTGCAACAGCACCCTCCCACCCATGTTCCCCAGGAACTGGTGCACTGGCTTATCGCCTCAAATACTGGAGATAGCACACAACCATCAGGGCTAGTAGCCATTGATAGCCTTAGCCTCCAGGAATTTATCCAACCCCCTCCTCCTGCACCTGCCACCCACACAGAGTTCTCAGAGTAGCTTGCTGTCAATGCCATAACAAAGCAATATCAAAACTGCAATCAAGTTGACAATCCAGGGGAAGTGATACAATGACATTTTTCCAGTGACCAAAATAGGATTGTTTAGGCACTGGGAACATGTAATAACCCCACCATTGCTTATCTGTGGGACATCTAGAATTCCCCCATACCAAAAGGTTATTATCATCGTGGGTCGTGCATTATTATTATTTTTGCACTGCAATTATCTGGAAAGACTCTGTGGTCCAGATGGTGTTTGCAAAAAGAATGTGTGATGTGGTGGAATATATTTTTTTTATTATCCCACATTGCTTTATTTATTTTATTACATTTCTATCCTGCCCAAAGGCTGAAGATCTCCCACATCATACTACTCCTTGAGTAGATGACATTATCACAACACCCAGTTCTTTATGCAGGTCTCCCTTAAAGGGTGATCCAGCCTGCATGGTTATAGTTGACAGAAAAAAGTCCTGCATAGGATTGGGCCCTTACAGTGTTTTTATTGTTCTATTTCACGTTTGGGTCATTTCTGTAAACGGCTTTGATAGCCCACTAGAAAGCGGAATAGAAATCCATGTAATAGAGAGGACTATTCTTTATAAAGCAGGACACCTTGGGCAGGTTGGCTGGGGGTGGGGGAGAGAAAAGCCAGAAGAGTGGTCTGAGGTGAAGCAGGAGCCCATAAGCACCGCCTTCCCCGGTGCCCAAAATGTCTCACATGAGGCGTGCTGAGGAGCATAGCCAGACGCCAGTGGGGGCAACCCAATCCCTGCTGTTTGACGCCAATGTGAGTGAATAAAAGGCACTTTAATGAGGACTAAATTGAGTTCCACTGCCCTGGGGATGCATCTTGGCTGCCTCTGTGTCACTGTCTGTGCTACAGGAAAAGAAACACCCACCCCTATGAAAACCATAACGTTTAACATCCCCTCTTATTATCTCGTTGGCACCCAAGGATTTCTGCGAGGATTCGAGCCAGGCCTCAACCGCTTCATGCGCTGGCTTGGCTTCAGCTGAGAAATGCTCTCAAGAGCCTTTTTGAAATGGAGCCTAATGCCGGCCTTAGGAAAAAAAGGGGATTAGCCTGCCATGGCGTGAAGCTCGGCCTTGTTCTCTACCCACCGGAGAGAGATGACGAGAGATCCAGGTCCTCTCCTGCCACTGGGAAAGCTGCAAAGTTTCCAGCCGCCGGGAATTCTTCCATTGCTTCTTTGCAAAGCTGTTAAAGCGCCATTAGTCTAAACACCCCTTCTTGTCTGGCTGGCTGATAATACAGCGGGGTGTCTGTGTGTGTGTGTGTGTGTGTGTGTGTGTGTGTGTGTGTGTGTGTGTGAGAGAGAGAGAGAGAGAGAGAGAGAGAGAGAGAGAGAGTGAAGTAGGCTGAGATGGGAAAGGCTCTCGGGTTTCTTGGAGCTGCAGAAATGGTTTGTTTCAAGGGCCTTGGCTCACAGCTCTTGGCACAAGCAAATGTCATGATTTTTCATCCTAACTCCCAACTGATGGAAAACAGCAGTGCAGAGCTGCGTGTGTAAAACTCACTCAGTTGCCGGAGTGTGGGAGACAGGCCTCCCCCAAAAGGAAAGCGAGGGGAGGTGGTGGGGATGGATCTCTCACGTGCACTTCCCCCTGAGGAGGGCACCTCCAAATCGGCCACAAAAAAAGGGGGGGGCACAAAAGAGGACGTGGGTTTGCATAACATTTCGCATATGCCAATTTCTGTGGCTAAATTTGCATAGATTTAGACATCATTGGAAACATATCTCAGCATCATGCAGAAGACTGTAATCAGGTGACCCGCGTGCCTGGCCTGTTCACTCTGCTGATAGGCAACGGTTCTTATTGGTTCTTTACCTTTAAACTAGAATTGGACAGGACAGACAGCCCTTCAAATAGAGGACCGTCCTCTGTAAAGAGGACACCTGGCCACCCTCTGCTAGGCCCTCTAGAGGTGCAGCTAGGTCTAGACCATGCAACCAATGCCCAAGATGCCACAGCCCAGAAGGGGTCCCCAAATGACCTCCCTGGGAGCAGCAGCTGATGGAGGCAGCAGCAGACAGACCTGGCATCTGCACTTGGGCAGGTATGAGCGTGCGATTTTTAAAAACCTTTTATGGTGAGGGAGTGGCCAGCTGGGCACGTGCATGGCTAGAGATGCTCATTTTATTATTTTCACATTAAATATTTATTTTCCTTTTCTACAACAAAACGGTGCTTATTTCCATGTAAGTGAGATCTGCATCAAGGCAGCAGAAGCAGGAGCCATGATGTGTCGAGGAAATGTGTGAATGGGCTGTTTTATCTGTGCCCACCCTGTTTTGATGTAAGCCCTTTCTATTAGAAATTAAGTTCTATAGCAATTTGACCCAAACTGTAGCCGAAAATATATTGAGCAACACTTGCTCAACCAACAAGAAGTGTTGACACATTAGTCAGAGTGTGAGCCTCCCAGCGAGGACAGGAAGAGTAGTAACCACAAAGGAACAGATGTTCCAGGATTGCAATACCCATCTATGTATTGTTTTTCTAGTCTTAGAATTATCAGCACTCTGCACATGCATAAATGCCTTGTGTATCATTGGTTATTGTATTGCAAAACTGTATTATGATTGGTTTATTATATGAGAAGTTCTGTTGTTGCTTCTGAGGATGTTGCCCTATAAGTATCTTAGCGTTGCCTACAACTAGTGGGCAGTCCTTCAGATCCTCTAGGGCAGCCTTCCTCAACCTGGGGTGCTCCAGATGTGTTGGACTATAACTCGCTGGGGCATTCTGGGAGATGCAGTCCAACACATCTGGAGTGCCCCAGGTTGAGGAAGGCTGCTCTAGGGTTTGCCACCTTGCAGCACTGCAGGCTGCTCGTAATAAAACTTTTCCAAGATGAGAGAAATTGTGTCTTGAGAGTCTTTGACCGCCACTCAGTGAACCAAGGGAACCTGCCCTTTCGGGTTCTTCCACAGATGGCAGCATGATTTCAGCGACTTTAAAATGCAAAATGGCTCATGCTCAAGCTGTTGTTGCTGTTGTTTTGAAATCTGCATTGGCAAACAGGTGTTTGGCTTCCCCCACCTTTTTTTTTTTAGCTCCAACGTATCAGGAATGTAGAAGCAGTTATAAAGCATGGAGTGGTGGTGGGAGATGGGGGAAGATAAATTTTAGTGGTGTGCTTTGCAACGAAAATAATACACAACCATCTAAATGGCCTTATAGGGTCCCCCTTTAAGTCTAGGGTCTAAAACGACCTAGTCACACCATGGCACACACTTAGGGATGTAAGGATTTTGTTAAATCCATTCTGCCTATGTTTTGCGGATTGTCAGATCATTCTGCCTATGTTTTGCGGATCTTTTGTTCCGTTGTCCTCTCATTGACGGAATTGGATTTTTGTTTTTACCAGAATTTCCTTCTACTTGCACTAATGTGCGTTAACACACATTAGCGACATAGGCGTGCGCAAGGGGTGTGCCTGGTGTGCCCAGGCACACCCTAATCTCTTGAGCAATAAGCGCCGAATTAAGGGGGGCATTGAGTAGGGATCCAGAGGGGATCCAGATGCAGTGGGAATGGTTCTCTGGCTACTCTCCAGTGGCTCTGCCACTGCACTGAGAAACTGCTGCCCCCGAGAGAGCACCGTTAATCCCGGCAGCAGGAGCGAAAAGGAATCTCTCTGCTGGGAGTCGCACCCCCTCAGCCACTAGGCCTCTGCTGGAGCTTATGCTACTTATGACTGAGTGTTCAATACATGTTCACCTTTTAAAAAGAAATAATTCCCTGGGTGCACACCCGAATGAAATGTGCTGCGCACACCTATGATTAGCACTAACACACACTTCCACCGATGCACATTCATTAATGCACAAATGTGAATTAGTGCAAATCCGGCTCCCAAAAATGAAAAACCAGTCCGCAACTCCATGAAATTCATGTGACTCAGGAAAAGTCGGACTGCTGCCGCATCCACAAGGTGAACTCATAGAAATCTGAGCTCATTTGAATCCTCTTTGGGTTTTTCCAGTATCCCTACACACACCTGGGGAAATTGGGAATCTTCTGAATGGCACAGGGCAATTCACACAATCTATTTTAGCATGTTTTCCCTCCTAGTTAACCCAGTTTGAAGTCATCACGGTGAACTAGGAAACCGGGACGGGGATCAGCATTGTACTAGAGAGTCTGTATTCTGTCCTTGCTTAAAAGTGAAGTTGCTCCAAGCCACCTGCATTAAAATACCACATCCCGACCAAACGCAGCCTTGATGGATTCATTGATTGATCTGGCGAGGTCCCCGTCATGTATTGTTAAAATGCCCTTCCTCTGCAATCCATCATTCTTCATGCCTCCGTGAACTTCCAGGCTCCAGCTGGGGGCTAGTAGAAAAAGCTCGAAAGAAAGTGGGGGGGGGGGGGGAGAAGGCAGCAGCTGTGAGCTGATTGGCTGAACCGTGACAGGAAATGCCAGAGAGAGGCTGTGAGATTCCAAGAAGACTCCAGAGGTTTGGGATGATCAGCATAAGAAGCAGATGAGCTCTGGGGTGTTTACCAAACCAGCCCCAAACGTTGGTAGATGGCTCCATCTTTAGCATTGCTGACCGCAGCTTGTCTCGAACCCGCCAGTCATGAAATCCCGCACACTTTCTTGTCTTTCATGCCTTTCCCCTCAGACAGGAGCATTTTGATTTCATTGCGAGGGACACAGGAGGAGGAGGAGGTAGTGGTGGTAGTAGTAGTAGTGGGGAAATCCCACCATTGAACAGTCCCATGTGATGTGCGAAAACCACAGTTATGTTCATAGGGCTGGAACAAGAGGGGATTCAAGCCCCACAGCTTGCCTCGGCTGAAAAGGGCGACTTTGTACTGAGGCCGGGGGAGGGAGACCACCAGCGTGCAGCAGTCATACCTGAAGAGGCCGCCTCCCCGGCTTCCAGACCCCCTACCGATATTGTGTTCAGAGGAAATGTCTTTAACTAACCACACATTCTTTAACCTCCCCAGCTGACCTCCGGCTCATTTCGTCCAGTCACCTAAACCATCTGCTCTTTTCCGGGAGGCAACTGCAGCCGGGATGGGAGACCCAGCCGTTCCCTTCAAAATGTTATGGCTGCTTTCGAGCAGCGAACACACACACACACACACACACACACACACACACACACACGGTCCCTGACCCTAGTCTGTTTTGAATTGGCCCGTAGAGTCCAGATAAGGTCTTGGAAGCCACCAAGTTGAACGCAGCCTATGCATTGCCACCTACCAGGATCTCAGTAAGCCTCCTATTTGGGGGCCTGTGGGGCCTACAAAAATACAGAGGTGGTCCGCTGGTGGTGTCATGGCCTTCAGACGTGGTTAATGTGGGGGTGAGCTTGCCAGCTTAACCTGCAGCCCAACCCTAGCCCTGTTAGGCAGGCAACACAGCTCAGGTCCAAGAACTCTCACAACAGCATTTTTTATTCTGAGGATGTTGATATTATTATTATTATTATTATTATTATTATTATTATTATTATTATTATTATTATTTTCTTGTGGTTTCTAAAGGTTAGGAACCATTAAAATACAATATACGATGTTTAAAAAACCATTTACATAAAACTCACACACTGACAGTACACACAGAGATGACAGAGAAGGGCCAGGATCTCTTCTCAATCCTCCCAGAGTGCAGGACATGGAATAACGGGCTCAAGTTAAAGGAAGCCAGATTCCAGCTGGACATCAGGAAAAACTTCCTGACTGTTAGAGCAGTATGACAATGGAATCAGTTGCCTGGTGAGGTTGTGGCCTCTCCCACACTAGAGGCCTTCAAGAAGCAGCTGGACAACCATCTGTCAGGGTTGCTTTAGGGTGGATTCCTGCATTGAGCAGGGGGTTGGACTCGATGGCCTTGTGGGCCCCTTCCAACTCTGCTATTCTATTATTCCATGACATAGAGGGGAAAAGAGAAGCTCTGCCCGACCTCCAGAAAAGAAAGAAAAATGTTTGTCCAGTCCAAGTCTGGTTTAAAGAGAAAGAACCATAGGAAGGGAGAATCTGCCCATCAACAGTTAATACCTGGGGGCTGCCTTCACGGCGCTGAGTTGGCATCGCACTACTGCCAAACCCTACAGTATCCCTGCTGTGGGGTGGCAGTGGATAATCCCCACTGGGGAGGCAGTGCAGGCTTTCTGGTGGCCATTAGGCTCTCTGGGTCCTTCCCCTCCCCTTCCTGTGGCTTCCAGCAACCAATGGGAGGTCACCATCCATCCGGGAACTCCCCCAGCACAGCGCCCAGCAAGGACAAATGGCGGAAGAGCCACGTTGACCTCACTCGGGCAGGAAAAGTCAGGTAAGTCCCTGACTTTTCAGTTGTGGATCTTTAGCCCTTTGTCTGGGTTGGCTCCAAATCTGTGGCTGTGTCGCATAACCGACACAGCATGGATTTGGAGCTACCCCGGGGCGAAGACAACATATAGACAGCCCCCCTGGACAGTGAGCAGGCACACCCATCACCTGGTCACAATCTTCCTCACTAAGGTGAGATGTATTTCTATTTCAAGTATATTATATTTTCAAAATGTGCGTCTACGCATATAAATTAACACATGTGCATTTCCTAAAAATCTCTGTCCTGTTTTTTGCCTGCTTTTTTAGTGATGCGAGGCCAGTTCTCCAAGGACCCAATCTGCAAATGTATTGCATTGCAAATCTTGGAGTTTTGCTGGCACTACTTTCACGACATGAGACTTTCAGGATGAGAATTTGCTGTAGTCGGAAAAGAAAAGGGAAATTAACAGTAGCTGGTATAGTTAACCCTTTCCCTCATGTCATTTTCTCAACTAAAATTGAGTCCCAAATGGAACTGGTATTTGCCCCACCAGGAAAAAATTAGAGGAAGCTGTACATTGCCCCACCCACCCGCCTCAAGACAAATAGAAGCTTTAGAGGAGCAATTTTTTAAATCAGGAAAACGGCATGGGGATAAAGTCACCCACCCCAGCACTATTGTCCTGACCAGATTTTCCTCACCCAGGAATACTTTTTTTCCTCCCTCATGTTTTTCTCTTATCACGTACAGTTTGATCCTTAGATAAACATTTAATACACTGATATTTTCATGAATTGTCCTGCATACATGCAATATATTATTGCTTTTCAATGTCTTGGGAATGATCTAAGATTCACATTATGGAAAGTGGCTTCTTGTAGAGACGAAACATGGTCTATACATTTTAAAGATTTTTTTAATAATAATAATAAATCAAAGCCTTTTTTTCCTTCTCAGCTCTCCCTAAACCACAGGCTTAGGGGAGAGGATAGGAGTACTTTCTATCAGTACCTCCTAAGTTTCACCCACCCACCCCTTTGCATGAAAAGACACCACAATAGCTGAGGGAGTGCCACTACCCAAACCAACCCATACACTATGTTCAGCATTTGAGGCCCTCCTCCAGGTGCCTCCTCCAAAGGGGGTGCAGGGGGTGGTAATAAGAGGGAAGGGCCTTCTCAGTGGTGGGCCCCCAATTATAGTATAATCTCCCTGATGAGGCCTCCCTGGTGCAAACACTGTTATCCTTTTAGCACCAGGTTAGAATTGTCCTCTCAGCACATAATGAGTTTTTAATCATTTTTTAATTGCCTTTGGTTGATTGTTGTTGTTTTAAGTTTTTTTAAAGATATATGTTGTCTGTGTGTGTGTGTGTGTTGCCTATATGGTTTTATGTAAATAGTTTTACACTGTGTACAATATAAATATTTAATGGTTTTTAACCTTTGTGAATCACCCAGATATTGAATGGTATAGAATGGATGGCTTCAGATATTGGATGGTTTAGAACTGTAATAAATGAAATGAAATAAAATCTGATTCATTTGTAAGGACTTTAAAAAAAATGCTCAGAGCAAAATTATATCAGGGTTCTGATGTTTAATAGTGTTGCCATCACAGCCTTGGCTAGGAGGACATTCCTGGTTGATGCATTCTAATGGTCGTGATGGGATCGGGACGGAGAGGAGAAAAGCCTCTACTTGAGCCGGAGTAACGCGGCAGACTTTAACAACATTCCCCATCGAATATTCTATTGAAAAATGGTACAAAGAAATATGGGATATAGCTATTAATGATAAGTTGACTTGTAATATTAAATGGAGGAAAGGTATAACCAAAATAAATGAGTTTGAAGGAATTTGGAAACAGTTCCTAATATTTGTGTTTTCTAGGGGAAGTGGGAAACCGCCAGCGGAAGAAAGCATGAGATTTTGGAAGCAGGAATAGATCCCGAGGTGAGGGGGTGGGCACTTATATGTTAAGAATGGTTATATTGTATGATAGGATAGGTAATAGATAATATTTACTCAATATATATGTATTCAACTTTTATTTAAATGTATGTAGTATGTTGTGTTGTTGTTCTTTTGTAAGATGTTTATTTTGTGTTTTAAAATAAAAATTTATAAAAACAACAACAACAACATTCCCCATCTGGGTGTGGATTACAGCCAAACACGTCTAGGCTATTATTTTATTTATTGCATTTTTTTTAAAAAAAAAATCCCACCCTTCCTCCAAGGAGCTTTGAGGGGTATGGGGAGACACACAAGGTTCTCTTCCCTGGCGGATGTTATTCTCACAAGAAACTTACAAGGTTAGGTTTGCCTGAGCAATAGTAGCTGACCCAAGGGCAACTAGGGAGCTTTATGGCTGCCCAAGAACTTGAACCCAGTTGTTCCCAATCCAACTTGCTAACCAACATACTGGCACTGTAAGTCATACCTATAGTGTAAGGTAGGTATGTAAGGCAAGGGATGTGAGAACAGATTCTGGACAGTGGACAGGGCCAGGTTTTGACTGGGTACACTGGATGCTCCTCAGATGGGCCAGTTCTGGGGGGCAGGACCTCAAGACAGGACCTTGGAGAGCAAGTGTGGTGTAGTGGCTAAAGTGTCAGACTGGGAGTCAGGAGATCCGAGTTCTAGTCCCCACTCAGCCATGGAAACCCACTGGGTGACTTTGGGCCAGTCACAGACTCTCAGCCCAACTCACCTCTCAGGGTTGTTGTAGTGAGGATAAAAATGGAGTGGAGGAGGATTTGTATGCTACCTTGGGTTCCTTGGAAGAAAAATGGTGGGATATAAATGCAAAAACAAACATGGCAAAGACTGAACTGCTAGTTTTTCCTCCTAAACCTTCTCCTCACCTCTCATTCTCCCTTACTGTCAACGATGTCACGCTTACTCCAGTCAAGGAAGCTCGTAGTCTTGGCTTTATATTTGACTCCTCGCTCTCCTTTACTCCTCACATCGAGGCAGTAGCTAAATCCTGTCGTTTCTTCCTGTATAATATTGCCAGGATTCGACCATTTTTGTCTGTCTCTTCTGCCAAGACTCTCGTTCACGCACTGGTTATCTCTCGGTTGGACTACTGCAACCTTCTTCTCTCTGGCCTTCCTTCGTCTCACATCAGTCCGCTGGTCTCTGTCCACCACTCTGCCGCTAAGATCATCTTCTTGGCCCGCCGCTCTGACCATGTCACTCCACTTCTGAAGTCTCTTCATTGGCTTCCAATTCACTTCAGAATCCAATATAAACTTCTCCTACTGACCTTCAAAGCTCTTCACTGCCTAGCTCCTGCCTATCTCTCCTCTCTCATCTCACACTATCGCCCCGCTCGGGCTCTCCGCTCCTCTGATGCCATGCTTCTCGCCTGCCCAAGGACCTCCACTTCCCTTACTCGGCTTCGTCCTTTTTCTTCTGCTGCCCCTTACGCCTGGAACGCTCTTCCAGAACACTTGAGAACTACAAACTCAATCACTGCTTTTAAGACTCAGCTCAAAACTTTTCTTTTCCCTATAGCCTTCAAATATTGAGTTTGTTCTGACTTTACACTGTTGGTTTTGCCCTACCCTGTGCCTGTTTACACTTCCCTGTGCCTGTTTGCATTCTCCTTCCCTCTTTATTGTTTACTACAACTTATTAGATTGTAAGCCTATGCGGCAGGGTCTTGTTATTTACTGTGTTATCTGTACAGCACCATGTACATTGATGGTGCTATATAAATAAATAATAATAATAATAATAAAAAATAAATACAGGTCCTGGAGGAGAAGGCTGTCAATGGCTCCTAGTCCTGATGACTATGTGCTGCCTCTAGCATCAGAGGCAGTATGCCTATGTACACCAGTTGCTGGGGAACATAGGCAGGAGGGCACTATTGCATTCAAGTCCTGCATGTGGGTTTCCCATGGAAAGCTGTTTGGTCACTGTGTGAACAAATGCTGAACTAGATGCACCCTCAGCCTGGTCCTGGATGGCTGTTCTTAACTTATGCAGCACAGCCATTTGTCATTTTAAAAAAATAACATGCAGGAAACCCAGGTGAAATTGGGCAGTATAGAGCATCATCAGATGAGCATTTTATAGCACACTCATTCCTGGGCACTTTGTGGGTCCTTTTGACAACATTGTTGGCTTCCTGTATGTCTCCTGCCTCTTCTGCTCAACTTTCTTTCACACAAAAAAAGAACCTGGAAAATCGGATTTTTTCAGCAGTAGCAAAACGTCCCACCATTTCTTGCTGTGTGCAGGAGAAGCAGCAGGATAAAAACACCCACTGAAAGAGGGACTGAAAGAACTGGACATGTTTAGCCTTGAGAAGAGAAGATTGAGGGGAGACATGATAGCACTCCTCAAATACTTGAAAGGTTGTCACACAGAGGAGGGCCAGGATCTCTTCTCGGTCATCCCAGAGTTCAGGACATGGAATAATGGGCTCAAGTTACAGGAAGACAGATTCTGGCTGGACATCAGGAAAAATTTCCTGACTGTTAGAGCAGTACAACAATGGAACCAGTTACCTAGGAAGGTTGTGGGCTTTCCCACACTAGAGGCATTCAAGAGGCAGCCATCTATCAGGGATTCTTAAAGGTGGATTCCTGCATTGAGCAGGGGGTTGAACTCGATGGCCTTGTAACCCTTCTAACTCTACTATTGATCTCATTCTATGATTCTATGATTCTGCCAACTCATCCACTAGGAACATAGTAGAATATAAAGACTGTATTGGCAAGAGAGAACTAGAACCTTACAGAGACATTAATTGCTTCTCGACCAAATTGGCTCCAGTGTTTTTAGTATCACTCATGGCCTGGGTATGTTGCAGGAGTCAAACTGTGCATTAATAAGTACAGCAATTGTTGCCTCAACAATGGTCTCTTCAGCTAGACTGGATTCCAAGTGGCGTTTGCATTACCTGTTCATTATCATTAAACGCACTACAAGATTATTATTCTGTTTTGTCCCCCTGTTCAAGTTACCTTTTTATTGATCATTTCTTCTATGCTATGGTATGCTCAGCAACCTAACTAGCTCACCCATCTTTTGCAAAATGTCTTGCAATTGCCACCTGTCCAGAAGGGGTTCTGAGTTTAAAAGCATGCATTTTTGCTCAACAGATGTGTCTTGCTACACTTTGACTCTCTTGTCTGAGCCAATGCTCTGGCTGCCCATGTTAACAACGGCCAGCATTTTTTCCCCTAATAAAGCATCACTCTTGCAAGTAAAGTTCTATCCCCCTCCCCCATGGCAGCATTAGAGCATCCAGTAATTCAAGCCAACCACAACCCTTTTTGTAAGCAGATTAATAAGAGAATCCATCATTTTATTTTCATCAGGTTGATCCAGCCAACCCAAATGCGGTCAGCCTCAATTTGAGAGGCAAATCCTCATGCATCTGTTTTACACGATGAAATCACCATACATCAACTCTTTCTGGCATGGTCTTGTGGATGGTATGATACATGTCGAGACTGTGAGTGAGTCTACCCTTTGGATCAATTCAAATTTTTCCAGGATGTGTCAAGCTATGGGTCTTGACATTCACAAGACGGTCACCATAGCAAAAAACCTTCCTGGGGGGCATTGGGATAGATCAGCTTGTAATAACTTCAGTGTTTAAGTTTCATGTCCCCACCCCAAAATGGCTCCCCCAATTAGATGTTTTCCTCTCAAATCAGACATATGCTTACAAAAAGGGTAGACTTCAAACTGTGTCAGAGCATTTCTATGGGAAAGGGCATACTTGTTCGTCTTTTAAAATTTAAAACAACCATAGACATCTTTATGTGCACCATACACATCCTTTACCTTACACAAAACAAATAATGAAAAGCCCATAAAATCACACACAGAGAAAGACACACATACAGTAATACTCAAAAAATTCTAAAGGGGGAAGGGATAACACATCTGATGATGGCATGGATACTAGCCAAAAGTCAACCCCTATTGCTGTAGAAACATCTTCAGAATTAAAAATCTTCTCCCTTCTAGGAGTAGAGATTTGGTTTCCCCTAAGTCGTGTTTGAAGTGCCCAACCTTGCAAAATTGGTTGGGCCAGAGTCCACAGCAGGAGCAGATTTTATAATAATGTTGTAATATAATGTTTGTAATGTTCTAGTTTTTGTGTTATTATTTTTTAGCAATTGTGAACTGTCCAGAGATCCTTGGCTGTTGGGTGGCATAGAAATAATAATAATAATAATAATAATAATAATAATAATAATAATAATAATAATAATTGGGTAGGCTTGGGGGGAAACCTAAGGTTTCCAAAAGTGCCCCCCCCCAAAAAAAAAACCAGAGAAAAAATGAGAGAGGGACCACAAATGTTTGGAGGTGGGGGAGATTGAATATTATAGAAAAAGTCTTGATGGCTAGAATCATGGACGGGAGCATTCCACACTGCAACATTTTGTTGAAGGTTCCACTTGTTTCCTTTTCATGTGGAAGCCTTTTCTAGCCTACACAAAGCACTTGCTGTCAAGCACCCAAATTTTATATTTTTCTTGACTTATTGAACACGTGTTGCATTCTGGCATGTTGAATTTAATGTGTGTGATTCCACTAAGGAGAACCTACTCACCAGACTCTTTCTTCCCTTTAATTAGTAGAAACCCTCTTAACGTAGTATTGGGTTCACACAACACGCTAACCCACACTCAGTGGTTGAGTGTGGGTTATTGTTGAATTGTGGGGTTTTTTTTTGTTGAATCGTGCCTTAGCGTTTTGCCCAAACACAGCACAGTTTCTGCAGGGTGGCTTGTTAATGACCCTGAACAACCCAACAAGAAAGCATGGGTTGTCAAGGTGGCTTGTTCAAGAAAAATAAGGCACACAACATGGTTAAGAAGCCACCCTGCACAAAATGTCTTAGGTTCAGACAAAGTGCTAACTCGTGGTTCAAAACAACCCACACCACTGAGGCCTTAGCTAGACCTAAGGTTTATCCCAGGATCGTCCCGGGGTCATCCCTGTTCATGTAAATGACACACAGAGGATCCTGGGAGCAGGCAGGGACGACCCCAGGACGATCCCAGGATAAACCTTAGGTCTAGCTAAGGCCTGAGTGTGGGTTAGCATGTTGTGTGAACCCAGTAAGGGAGGAGAGACCACAGAACCTGGGGACAATGCAGCCTTCATGCACTTTGCATGAATAAAATGCAGAGTGCTGGTCAATTGCACCTTCATTTGTTTCCCATCCATGGGACAGTGTAGCTGAAGCAGGGCTGTGGAACTGGAAGTCTGCAGATCAGACTCATCTGGAAATGAAGGTGGCAGCTGATCTATCACTGTCAGTCTTTCCTGGCATCTGAGCCTGCTGGACCCATTACATCTGGAGCAACAAAGGTAGGAGGCAGAGTAAACAAACCGGGTGGAAGCAACAACTCATGGCCTCGAGTGACTGATTTAAGGACAATAGATTTTGGCTGTTTGACAGCCTTCTGACTCATTGTAATAGGATGCAGCCACTCCACTGACTTCTGCAGGTTCTGAGGAAGCATGCCGTGAAGCCCGTTGAGTGACTCACAAGACTGGAGAGCGAATCAGACATAAACACCTACCAAAGCTGGAGAATCACTAACTGCGGTGACTCTGTCTTTGGGACTTTCCAAGTGGTGCCTTTTTAAAATCGTTTCGCAATTGTTCCTCACTTGTTGCATGGGATCTAGACATTTCCCCTTAAGGCAGCACTTTTGCTGGAGCGAAATTGCATTCTGCCCCCCCACACAGCACATACGCTGCAGTGGAAATGCAATAACCTTCACCCACCCACCCATCCAGTTAGCATCTTTATTTCAATTGTACATGTGTGTTGGAATATTTTATTCATTAATCAATAGATATGTCACACATCAATACAATTTTATCACCTCAAGTTAAAAGAAAGTAATCAAAGACAAAATTGCAGGCAGAAAAAACCTGAAACAGTGGAGAAATGGCATAAAGACGCAGAGCTAAAGCTTTGATCTTTTTAAGAAGTCCAGGGGAATAAAAAGATCTTTGCTGAGCACCAAAAAGCTGACAACATCGGTGCCTAGTGAGTCACCTTGGGGCACTGAGGGTGCATTCAGTGGGTACCTGGAGAAGAGCATTAGGCTTTGGTGCAACCTTCACCATGGTGCCCTCCAAATGTGGCTCAGGGATTCTGGGAGTTGTAGTCCAACACACCTAGAGGACACCATGTCGGAGAAGGCTGCCAGTGTACAGAGGGAAGCTAATGTGATGGAATATTATTGCACAGATTAGGATGTTTTTAGAATGTTTTAAGATGTTTTAACAATGTATATTATGTTCTTATTTCAGTTTTATGTATTTTGTATTTACTGTTGTTCCCTGCCATGATCAAAATAGAGAGGCGGGTAAGAAATAAAATTATTATTATTATTATTATTATTAATCATTGCGCTAAATATCTACTGCCCATAGCATTAGTAATGTCACAACTCCCCCATGCTATTTCGGTTAACCACATGAAAAGGAGGACAGTGCTCCTGCATCTTTAACAATTGTATAGAAAAGGGAATTTCAGCAAGTGTCATTTGTATGCATGCAGCATCTGGTGCAATTCCCTCTTCATCACCACAGTTAAAGCTGCAGGAGCCCTGCCCTCTTTTGTATCTGGTCAAGAGGGCAGGGCTTCTGCAGCTTTAACTGTGATGATGAAGAGGGAATTGCACCAGATGCTGCATGCATACAAATAGCATGTGCTGAAATTCCCTTTTCTGTACAACCGTTAAAGATACAGGAGCCCTGTCCTCCTTTCCATATGGTCACCCTAGCCAAGCAAAGAATATAAAAATGATCATCCAAGCTTGCTCCCCTTCTCCACCAATCCCTTTTCCCTTTGGGCTATGCAGGCTTCCAGATCTGCTCTTATACGTTCAGTTTGTTTAGATTCCAGTGAGCACCTCCTTTTGGTGAACTTTCTGAGCTCTTCAGTACCCAGACGGATGGCTCACCATTTGGCACTTGCACCGAAGCTGGGTTTTCCAACAAAAGGGATGGAAGTGGGCTTTTCCCATGACATTACTGGAAGCAGATCTCATTCCCTTACAATACACAAACACACACACACACACGAGTGGCCATGTGTCCTTTTTTTTCTTTTTTACCAAAGACAATCCTTTATTTGAGGGGCTGTCAGTGGGCAATGTGAAGGGCTGTTCTGTCCAATTCCAATTTAAAAATAAAGGACCATAAGAGCTATTGTCCACCAACAGCACTTGGGCAGCAGTCTGAACAGGTGGGTCACACCAATCACCTCGTCACAGTCTTTCACTCTATGGTGAGATGTACTGTATTTCTATTTAAATCATAACAATTACTCCTAAATTTGCATCTATACATACAAATTAGCATATGTAAATTGTATGTAAATTTGTGTCCTCGTTCCTTCCTCTTTTGGGGTGACTCGTAATGGCCACTCTACGTACACACAGTCCCATGCCTAGTATTTTTGCTGAGTAGGACTAAGAATTAGGAAGGCTCTGAATCCTACTTTACAGAAGAGAGTGCTCTATTTGACGGTGTCTTTCATTTGGAGGGCTGTCCAGTTCATGTATGGTTTAAACAGGCTGTTCAGACAACACGCTAACCCATACTCAGGCCTTAGCTACACCGGGCGAAATCTCGGGGTGATACACGGGATTGTCCCTGTGTATCCACATGACGTACAGGGGATCCCGGGATCAGGGAGGGATGAGCCCTCCCTTGCCCCGGGATCTTGCCCTCCCCTTCGGCTCCGGTTTTTCCGTGGCCCCAGGCTGAGCCCGAGACCGTGGCACATGTGGCCAGGTGCCACAGGTTGACCTGACTCCATGCAATTCATCATGAGGAGCCGGGAGCTGCGCCCATCAGGGTAGGGTGGGGGGAGCAGGGAAAATAATTTAAATTAAAATCAACTTACCTTTAGCGCACCAGCGTTCATGTACTGCTCCACCTTTAAGAAATAATAAAAAATGGTGGGCGTGACACCTCTCCTTCTGATGTTGTCGCGCCTCAAGTGTAAACAAAGGAGGGATCTTGCGTTAAGTACAACGCGAGATCTTCCCTCCTCCGTCGTGGGCTGTCAGGTAGGTCTAGCTAAGGCCTCAGTGTGGGTTGTTTGCTGAACTGTGGGTTGTTTGTAGAACCATGGGTTGTTTGTTGAATCCTAGGTTAGTGTGTTGTCCGAATGTCCTTAGCATGGCTTGTAAACTGTGCAATATGGCTTATTTTCTTGAAAAAGCCACCTTGAGAACCCATGGTTTGTTGTTGAGTTGTTCAGGGTGGTTAACAAGCTAGACTGCATAGTTAACAAGCCAACCTGTGGATGTTCAGACAACATGGTCACACATGGTCCAACAAACAACTCACGGTTCAACAACAACCCCTACTCAACCACTGGATGTGGGTTAGCGTGTTGTCTGAATGCACCCAAAGAACCCTAAGAACTGAGAGCAGCAGGAGCCTTGAAGTCACCCATCCACAGTAAGCCCCTAGAGAGCAGTCTGGTCATAGCCTTCCATGGTATATATAGTGAGAGGTATTGTGTTTTTATTTGAATTATAATTACTGTGTCCTCTTTTGTCCTTCTTATTTGGCGATGCTTCAGTGGCCACCTTACTAAGGATACATTGGTGCTGCAGTAGAATCCACTGCTATCTAGGTCACCATGCAAATCTGTTTAGCACCATATGTGCAAGTAGGGAAGCCAGAGGTTGATTCATTTGGTACCCAGGTGTCAATGCTAAGAAATGGCTCAGTGGAGTGGGGGGGAAGTAATTAAAAGCTCCTTCACTGAATTAAGGGTGAGTCTCGTGGCAATTTAAAGACCAACTAACAAAATAAATGAGGGCATAAGCTTTTGTGGACTAGAGTCCACTAGGGTGACATATGAAAAGGAGGACAGGGCTTCTGTAACTTTAACAGTTGTATTGAAAAGGGAATTTCAGCAGGTGTCATTTGTATATATGGAGAACCTGGTGAAATTCCCTCTTCATCACAACAGTTAAAGTGCAGGAGCTATACTAGAGTGACCAGATTTAAAAGAGGGCAGGGCACTTGCAGCTTTAACTGTTGTGATAAAGTGGGAATTTCACCAGGTTCCCCATATATACAAATGACACCTACTGAAATTCCCTTTTCTATGCAACTGTTAAAGATACAGGAGCCCTGTCCTCATTTTTATATGGTCACTCTAAGTCCACTTCATCTGATACAAAAAGCGTTAACCTCAGTTAACAGGTATATGCACACATGGGTATAGAGAAAAACAAATAGTGAGCTTGGATGGAAATGGAGTGGGGAGGGCATAAGACAAAACTGCATTATTTGGAGGTGAAGGAAAATCCAGGAGAGACATCACCATTCCTTCACCTGAAGTCTGGAGGGTATCCATGAGGAAGAGGGTGGTGGTGGTAGTTTTGCTGATCCCTCCCACTGCCCCCAGTCTGTGGAATGGTCTTCTTAGAGAAGCTCACCTGGCACCCGTTTTAACATCTTTTTGGTACCAGGCTAGGACTGCAATCCTATGCATGTTTAGACAGAAAAAAGTCCTGCAATTCCCAGCATGCCCAAGTCAGCATGGCTAGCTGGGAAAGACTGGGAGTTCTGGGATATTTTTCCATCTAAACATGCACAGGATTGCACCCAAGGATTTTTTTTTATTCTCGCAGGTCCTGCTTTATGCGTCCCTGCTCAACAGCCGGTTGGCCACTGTGTGAACAGAGTGCTGGACTTGATAAACCCTTGGTCTGATCCAGCAGGGCTCTTCTTATGTTCTTATGTTTATTATCAATTGATGATGATAATTTCTGGCTCAACAGGGGTGGGGTGTCTTTAATTTATTGATGTGATTAATGAACTTTTACTGGTACTGACATTCTTATCCTTTTATGTTGGATTTGGAACTTATTGTTAATTGCTATATCTTTTATTCTTTTTAATTTTGTTCTATTTTGGATTTTCTATATCACCTAGAGAACATATTTATCAAACAACTATTAAATACTCCAAATAAATAAATAAATAGTTCCCAAGTAGCAGTCAACAATTTGCTTCTTCCCCAGAGACACCCCCTCCCCCAATGGCTTCCTGACAGAAGGCAGGATGAATGGCCAACACTTGTGAACCAGCAAATGTCCTTATTATCACCTAGGTGGTGATCTTGTTTTGGGAGACAGAATTCTTGCAAATTCCTGTGATGTCTGCCAGGTTCTTCAGCTTGTGTCAGTGGCATCAACAACCCAGGCTCCAGCAGTAACTGGAGTTATAGCCAGGCTTGTTTTCAAAGACCCCGGCCTTTGACAGAGGAAAACACACAGGCAAACTTGCTTTGCTCTGTGTGAACGAAAATGTTATAGCATGGAAGTGAGCAAGTAACCAAACAAGTAACCAAGCAACTTGCAGAAGGTTTTGCTGCACGCCCAGCCAAAAGTCTAGCTTTAGCACCCCCTCTGTTGACACATAAAGCAACGTCCTGCTACTGTATCACCCAGTCAATCCAATTATCCAGTCGAGATGACTAGAAACTCTTATCAGCGGCCTTGTTTTGTGCCGGAGGCCCATGCTGAACTCATCAGCCCTAAAGCCGAAGTTTTTGAGAAGAGGAGGCCTGCAACATAATGGGAATTTTCTCTGTTGCATTTCTTCTGTTGCTGTTTTTTGGTCAAGTAGCATTGAACAAAGGAAAGCTAGAAGTTCCAGGCTAGAAGAGAAGAGACACGGAAAGAAGAGAGAAGATTAAGAGAGGGGGAGGAAAGAGAAAACAGTCAACAGCCAGAGGAATTTCCACCTTACTTCTTTTTGATCAGTCCGACAGATATTTTATAGCCTTTTAATTAATGGCTAATTTCCAAAATAGGAGTGGACCCTTGATGTTCAGAGGTAGTGATGCCTCAGATTACTAGATGGCTACTAGTCAATGGCGGCTAGTCCTGATGGCTATGTGCTACCTCCAGTATCAGAAGCAGTATGCCTATGGACACCATTTGTTGGAGAACATGGGTGGGAGGGTGCTGTTGCACTTGTGTCCTGTTTGTGGGTTCTTGGTCGACAGCTGGTTGGCCACTGTGGAACAGAATGGTGGACTAGATGGACCCTTGGTCTGATCCAGCAGGGCTCTTCTTACATTCTTTTGTTCTTAGATGCTGGATCCAAGCAAGAGGGAATAGCCATCACTATCTTTGTCCTTCTTGTGAGCTTTTTGAAGATGTGTCTCTCTGGCTATGGTTGGAACCAAATTTCTTGTCAGGATGCCCCTTGGTTGACACAACATGATGGCAGGGTGGCCAGTTATGCAGCACTATAAAAGAGGAAATGCATCAGAAAGAAAGAAAGAAAGAAAGAAAGAAAGAAAGAAAGAAAGAAAGAAAGAAAGAAAGAAAGAAAGAAAAGATCTGCATGACCTTTGCATATGTTACTTTATATGTATACGTGCACATTGAGAAATAATTGCTATAATTTCATAGAAATACATCTACCCATAGTGAGAAAGACTATGACCAGTGACCCATGAGCCTCACTCAGCCTGCTAATTGTTGATGGGGCAACTTCCAAGCCCCCTGCTCTCCCTTTGTATAGTTCTATGTTTAAACCCAGACAGTTCTTCAAATAGAGGCCTGTCCTCTATAAAGTAGGACACATGGCCATCCTACATTCCCTTGTAAAATAACTGGTTAGATAGAAAGACAGGCAAAGTCTGACTGGAAACTGATCTGAACAATACCAGGTTGTGCTATATTTTCCTCACCTTGTACATCTGTGGTCCAGAGTCTCCCATGATGCCAAAGAGATAAAGAAGAGAAATATCTATTGGTGAAAGCGCTTTGAATTTATCTCAAGAATTTACAATCACAGTTGCAACACCTACTCATCCACAGCAGTCAGAGTTGCTTGCCTCAGGCATCATATATTTCCTCCATGAAAAGGTGCAGAAAGGGCCACAGTGACATCTGTGGCCATATTTTGGATGATATGGAATAAAAAGAGGGAAAATACACTAGAAAAGTGGTATGGTAGTGCCCCAACAGTGCACTGGTGTAGATCGAGCCATAAGTCTAACCAGATGGGTTGGCCTAAAACTCCCAGAATCCCCAGTCAGCATAGCCAATGCCCATGTTGGCTAAGGATTATGGGAGTTGTAGGCAGCATATCTGGAAGGCCCTAGAGTGGGGAAACCTGATGGTTATGTGCTTCCTCCAGTATCCGAGCAGTAAGCCTGCGTGCACCAGTTGCTGGGACACATGGGTGGGAGGGTGCTGTTGCACCATGTCCTGCTTTGTTGGTCCCTGGTCGACAGGTGGTTGGCCACTGTGTGAATGGAGTGCTGGACTAGATGGACCCTTGGTCTGATCTGGCATGGCACTTCTTATGTTCTTATGTTCTTAAGAAATAAATATAAATATATCTTATTTAGCCTGCATTATGGGCAATGCCATTCAGGATTGCTGTGTGAAGGGCTTCTGCCTGCACACTAACTGTGGGAGACTCCTCTAGTGGGTCATAGGTTTCAGAGGGGGAACTGTGAGTCACTCTCCAGTGCATTAAGCAACAGTGAACTTCCCAGCGATAGCAGGTCTCCGTGTCACTTTGCAGTCCCCACCTGGCTTTACAGCAGGTATCATCAGCCGCTATCACTCCTGGAACCCTCTTCCAAGAACCCAGGGATGCAACAATGCCTGACCTTGCTCCTCCCCAAAGCCTTTGTTGTCTGAAGCCTCACTTAAGCCCTTGCAAAGTAATCTGGTAGCTTTATTGCTCTTTACCAACATCAGCTCCACTTTTATTTATTAGATAGGGACTATCTCTTATCTCAGCCTTTAAAGAACTGGTGGCAACGTTTAAACAAACACATGAAATATGTATGCGTGGTTGTTGTTGTTTTTAAAGAAGCTTCTGCCAGGCCTGGATAATCACCGGAATCTTGTGTTGAGCATCATGTTCAACACATCATCATGGGCAGCACTTTGGAACAAGAATCACAGCAAAAACACACCTCTGCTCACAAAACTTATAGATCCCCTTTCGATATTTGTACACGTGCCTACACTTAAGAACAGAAGAAGAGCCATGCTGGATCAGACCATGGGTCCATCTAGTCCAGCACTCTGTCCACACAGTGGCCCACCAGCTGTTGACAAGGGACCCACCCATGATCCCCAGCAACTGGTGTATACAGGCTTACTGCCTCAGATACCGGAGGTAGCACATAGCCATCGTGACTAGTAGCCACTGATATCCTTCTTCTCCAGGAATTTATCAAACCCCCTTTTAAAGCCATCCAAATTGACGGCTGTCGCCACACCTTTCTTTTCTTTTTTCTTTTAGAAGGTATAACTTTCTCAGAGGGCCATAAACAGCAGCCTTAGCATTTATGGAGTCTGGCCCACGGACGAAGAAGACTGCTAGGAAAGTAGCCAATCTGCCTGAGATATACGCAGCAGCTGATAAAGCTGTCCAGAGAACAGTTGACTATTGGGGGGGGGACGGACGACGACATTATACTGCCTGCTGTTTTGTGGTGTAACAGGCTTCCTGTATTTCCAAGGCAGTCTTCCCAATCTGCTGTTTTGAACCCAAACTCCCAGCAGTATGCAAGCTGGGGCTGGTGACAGTAGGGCCATCTCGCGAGATCTTCCCCTTAGTCCACATGCGGGCGCGACGACCCGTGAGGAAGGAGGATGTTGCGCCCGCCATTTTTCATTTTATTTTTTAAAGGAGCTGAGCGCACGTGCACTCCAATGATAAATGTATGTTTAAAAAAAGCCCTGGCCCCGCTCCCCCCCACCCCCAATTCCTTCCCGCTACTCGCGGGGAAGAGGGAAGAAGCTGGGATGGGCGGCCACACCTCCCGCAGTCTCAGGACAATCTTGAGACTGTGGGAAGAATTGGATTTTCCCAAGGAGTGCATCATTTGGATGCACAGGGACTTGGCCGTGACCAGCCCGCAATTTCGGTTTGGTTTAGAAATGGCCTAGAAGTTGTAAGCATCTGTAAGTCACCAGTTTGGGGGAGGCTGTTTAAACGCAACAGCCCTGTGTGCACCCAGTACTTGAGTTACTGCACAGAAGGCTATCAATGGCTACTAGGCATAATATCAATATATCGCCTCCAGTATCAAGTGCTGTGGGCCTTTCAATTCCACACACCAGGAAGCATGAGTGAGAGGGTGCCATTGTGTTTATTTCCTGCTTGGGGGCTTCCCAGAGGCATCTGATTGGCTACTGTATTGAGCAAAAGGAGGGATAATAATAATAATAATAATAATAATAATAATAATAATAATAATAATAATACTGTGGAAATCGGGAAGGTGGATGGATAGGCCTTTGTTCTGATCCGACAGGGCAATTCTTATGCTCTTAGGAATGGCTCACTGTTGTCCAGAAGGAAGTGCTCAGATGAAGGAGGGATCTCAGGAGATTAGGGGTTGTGAAGTCTAGAATTTCAGAGGTTGTGGCTCTCCTGTCAGTGTGATGTTTTGACAATGTTTCTTGTAAAGTACTGAAAACCAAAAAGCTATGGGTGTGGTGGGCGAGCTGAATTTAATATGTTGATTTGAATGAAACAGCCAGTGATTTAGCTTTGAGCTTCTAATAAATTAGAATCCTCTAAATTTGGTAGGTACTAGGGGTGTGCACGGATCCCCCGCTCCGCTTCTCTTCCAGATCCGCAATTTGCGGATCGGGCCGCTCCGCTCTGCCTATGTCTGCAGCGGCGCTCCGGATCCGGATCGGAGCTCCGTTTCCCCCCCCATAGGCTTGCATTGAAAGCTAAAAAAGTATACAACTTTTTTTCTGTTAAAGTTAGAAACCTCAAGTTTGGCACCATGACACCTCATGGACGTATACACACGCATGCCAAGTTTCAAGCCAATCCCATCATCCCCTGATTTTGGGGGAATTTTTGAAAATCGGGCACCCCATTCACACCCCTTTCAATAGCTCCGTCAATTTGCACGTTAGAAACCTCAAACTCGGCACCATGATAGCTTATTCAGGGATACACATGCACGCCAAGACTCAAGGCAATCCCATCATCCCCTGATTTTTGGCAGGGCTCTAACCTTTTAACTCACCCCAAATCAAGTCCCATTTTACAACTACGTCAATTTGCACGCCAGAAACCTCACCTCTGGTACCATGACAGCTAATCCATGTGTCCACATGGACGCCAAGTTTCAAGCCAATCCCATCATCCCCTGATTTTGGGGGAATTTTTGAAAACCGGGCACCCCATTCACACCCCTTTCGATAGCTCTGTCACTTTGCATGTTAGAAACCTCAAACTCGGCACCATGATAGCTTATCCAGGGATACACATGCACGCCAAGATTCAAGGCAATCCCATCATCCCCTGATTTTTGGCGGGGCTCTAACCTTTTAACTCACCCCAAATCAAGTCCCATTTTACAACCTCACCTTCGGTCCCATGACAGCTTACCCATATGTCCATATGGACACCAAGTTTCAAGCCAATCCCATCATCCCCGGATTTTTGGGGAATTTATGAAAGTCGGACACCCCAGTATCTGCAGACAGCTCAATGGGCCCATTTCAAAGGAAATCCCAACATGCCATGAATTGGGGAGTAGAGATAAACCTAAATATGAATCTTCTTCCACACTTGAAAAATTGATTTGGAACTTCCAAAAGTCTAAGTGAGCGCAGGAAGGACTTCTCCCCTGAGTCAAAGCAAGACACACAAAAACCAAACCATCCCTGCGAGGTGGGCAGGGGAGGAGGGAGGGAAGGCAGGCAGCAGACATTTCTGGGGGCACAAGGAAGTGAGCCCAGGATAGTTTCAAAGCCAGTAATGCATATAAAATGGAATAAATAAATAAATAAATAAACAAACAAACAAAGGAGGGGTGGAATTAAAAGCAGCAGTGTTGCTGAATAAACAACAAGAAGATTTTTTTAAAATAGGCTATATCTGTCTTTTACCAGTAAGAGGGGAGTGGACGTGCCCAAGAGGAGGGGGAATCATCTGCCAATTTCACTGGTCCTGTCTAGGTACCAGTCTTTAAGAAGCAAACGCTCACTTCAACTCATGATAGGCATTCACTCCAGTGATTTATCTTTGGAGGGCTCTGATGGCCCTCCAAGGACAGGAGAGTGCACAGGGCACATCTATGCCCTAGGGGAGCTCATCCCCTTGCACCACATCTATTCAGTTGTTCCCCAAAGTTAGGGTGGGTAGCAGTGCTGTGCTTTTTCTATCTCTTATTATTGGCTTAGTATATGATTTCAGGTTGTGTTTGTGCATTTGGTGGGGCTACTGTTTTAAAAAACACTGGGAAAAGTCTGTTCAGACTAAGAAAGAGAAGTTCCCAGAATCCCAAGTTACCCATTTTGCCTATCCCCTCCTCCAACTTTGGGATCATGTGATCATGACCGGGAGTTGACTCTGCCCCTCAGCACTTCAAAAAAGATATTTTCCCACTGTTTTACCCGATTTCCCAAAAAATTCTAGCAAGCGAACCACAGCACGCAGAGAGCTGAGAGTAGGCTCAAAATGACCCCCTGCCACGACTCTCTAAGCACACGAACTTTCAGAAAGATAGCTTTTAAACCAACACAGTTATCCCCTATTCTTTTCCGCAATGCAATCCTATGGGCAAAATTTTTCAAAATGGCGATCGGATCAGGTCCGCGAAAAGAGAAGCGCTCCGCGTATGGGCGCTTCTCTTCGCCGTGCTTCTACGGGTCCCCAGTCCGCTTCTACTCCGCCTCTGGGCAAGGCGGAGCAGGCCAACTCGCTTCTGATTCTCCGCTTCTAATCGGAGCGGAGCACATCCCTAGTAGGTACACATTTTGCTGTACCCTGGACGGGAACTTGCTGCTCTGTTGACCCTGGAGTGTGAACAAGCAACAACAACAACAAAATAGATAATGAAAACAATCCCTTTAATAATAGACCCCTCAGAATCCCTTAATCCACTCAGGCCCTTTCTACACCTAAGGATTATCCCAGGGAAATGGAGGGATCGTCCCTGCCTGCTCCCGGGATCCCCTGTGTGTCATTTGGATGCACAGGGATGATCCCGGGATGATCCCAGGAAAAAGGCAAGTGTAGAAATGGCCTTAATCTCTGACAAAGAGCTCCATCACACCAGCAATTTATCGCACTCTCGCCATGCCTGGTATGTTTTTTGTTTTTGCAGTGTGGTACTCACATGACGTCACCCCTGTCCTGCACACATCTAGCTTCTTCACCTCCATTTTTCATCTTATTTTGGAATAGAGAAAGTCTGTTTTTTCCCTCCATGCGTAGAAAAGATGCTCTTCCCTCCTATGTATTGCTGTTCTTGTGTTATATCGGACCATCCCATTGTTTGTTGGGGGCGTATGTGTCGAAGGGCAGGTTGGGGTGGTTCTCTGCTCAACTGCTCAACCATGAATGGGAAGGGAGAGAGGGCACTCAAACACCCTGCGGAGAAGGTGAGCGAGGCCACTGCCACCCGTGCTGAGGCTCAGTCCCATTCAATTCTATGGTTCTCACTCCTGAGTAGGCGTGTCTAGGTTTCCTGACCAGAACAATGTGGGCTTCCCCTTGCCATGCCAACATTGACCACAAACTTCTCCAAAAGCTAATTGTAATATTTTCTTTTCACTTATCTTGTTTAATATTATCTTAGTGGGAAGTATTGTGTGTTGTTTTACTGTAATGGCACACTTTCAGGCTGCTGATTTATTGTTTTTGTGAAGGAAAAAATATTTTAAAAATATTAAAAATTAACTGCAGGGGGAAGGAGAACATAGAGGGTGGGGCGGGAGATTTTGCCAGCATACTAGCGCTCCAGGTGAAAAGATGCATGAGCTGAAATAGCGCAACAATGCACAGATGTAAAAATGCCCAGCGCCAGCACTAGATTTGCTAAGGAAACTGAGGGGGAAACCGCAGACTCAAAGCGCGGGGGCGGGGAGGGGGAGTAGGTGTGTTGGATATCAAAGTCAAGAGCCATTTGAATGGGGACTCAGAGCAAGGTCTGTTCCGGTTAGGGAGAACAGAACAGAAGTCATCTCTGAAACTACCAAGTCCCTAACTACATGAAACTATTATTTACTGCTGTGATGAACATGAGTCAAGAAGGACAATGTAGACCCTCTACCTTTTTTTATGCCCCCCCCCTTAACTGCCATGTTGAAAGGCTACAGGGGGCATGATTTGAATAAAATTGGGGGAGTCGAGTGGTGGGGTTTCATGAAGGCTCCCTATTTTCTGCCATTTGGATGCCCCTTCTCCCAGTTTGGAGAGATCCTTTTAGAGCGCCTCACAATCCCTTTTTGTTTAACCACCTTAAATAATTTGGTATCATCGGTAAACTTGGCCACTTCACTGCTCACTCCTAATTCCAGATCACTTATGAACAAGTTTAAAAGCATTGATCCCAATACCAATCCCTGTGGGACCGCACTATGTACTTCCCTCCATTGGGAGAATTTACCATTTATTCCTACTCTCTGCTTTCTGTTCTTTAACCAGTCACTGACCCATAAGAAGACCTCTCCTCTTATTCCATGACTGCTAAGTTCAAGGACCATTTTATGCACACATTGTAAGAATGCATTACATGCAAACAATTATACACTGTATCTGGCAGAGATGAAAAGAAGGTTGGGAAAGCATATTTCCATGATAGGTGGAATACTTCACTTGTTGACTTTCTGCAAGGAAAGCCACAATATCAGGAGAAAGGATGAAATCCTACCCAAGTCTCTTCTGCAGCCTGTTGAACTCGAACTCCAACCATCCCCAGCCAGCACAGGTATGATGGGAGTTGTACTCCAACACGCCTAGAAAACACCAGGTTGGGGAAGGCTGCTCTTCTGAATCCCTTCAGGTGAGAGTACTGAATCAATTATCACCTTTTCTCTTCTCACTAACATGCCATTCCATTCCATGGCTTGTGTTTATCTTACATTTGACCTAGCTCAGTGAGATGGTTCTTATATGTCATGTAGCAATTTCAGGAGGTGATGATATGAAGCAGGTTACACCCAGACTTGCAGAATGTCACTGTCAATAGTGGAGATGAAAGACCACCATTTGTCCTCCTTGGGAAAGGAAGGACGGAAGTCAGTGTTTTATCATGTGCCTCTTTCTCCCCATCTTCACCACACCCAAAAGAAAAGAAAAATGCACTTCCTTATAGGGCAAGGAATCCTCCTGTCACTGACAAAGGATGTGGTTCCATTCTTCAATTAACAGCAGAGGAGAAAGCAAAGTTTCTTGTTTTGGCAGTTCTTTTCATAAAATGTGCTAGTTTATAATAAGTTTGATCCAACATGCAAAAGGTATTTGAATCTAGATTGCATGTTATACTATCTTGAAAAACGTGGAGTTGTATGGAAAAGGCTAGAAGTGGGTACAGACAGAAAGTGGTTATTCTATCTGCAGGCTGTAGTCATTCCCATAACCCCTAATGCTTTCTGCACAGATGTAAAGGTCCTCCAGAGACTTAGGGCTGTTTAATACATTACTTTTTATGTGTTTCAAAGCAAACTTGAAGTGTCAGCATCCACATGCATCAGAATGGGGTGGGAATGAGGTGAAAGCATCCTGAGCTAGTAGAATGGATAGCACTAGTTAAAAATTGTACTTCTGGAAAACACCCCTACATTAAAAACAAAACACCTTGCAAGGAGAAACCAGCCAAACATGGAATGGGCTAGGCTAGAACCCTTCTCCTTGGCATGCTAGTTACTAGCAGAGATATTTTCATCCTGATTATTTTTCATAGCCAGCAAGTGTGATGTAGTGGTTGGAGCATCAAACCTTGGTCTTCCCAGCCTTAGTTCAACACTCAAACTCAGCTGTAGTGGGCTGCAGTGATCATGTGAACCTGGTTAACATGATTGTGGTTACTGCTGATGGACTTTTACTTCCTTTTGTGAATCTTTGGGTGCTTCCAGACAGATATTTCCTCTTAGTGCTACCGATCGAAAGGCATGAGCAGGTATTACAGCTTTCCTTCCTTAAGAAAAAAAAAGATGGAAGGAATGGTGGAAAACACAGGAGGATTACGAATGGAAGAAACTGATGTCTAGAACTCCCTTCCCACAATAAAATTTCATGAAGAAGGCAGGTTGATTGCATAATAAAAGCCTCATCTAGAAGGACCCTTTACCACTGTGACCATTGCATATTTCTATGTATTTTACTTCATTTTCATTTATTGTGAATATGAACAAAACAGAACAGAAAATACATTGTGAAAAGGAAAGAGGGGGAAAACATTACATATATAGCAATAGTGTCATTTTTCCATCATGAGTACCGTTCATTACAAAAGAGAGTTATGGATAGGTTTCAAGAAAAGCAGACCAAATATCCATGTATTTATCCACTCGCAAGTTGCGCCTATGTAACTCCCATTCAAAAGTTGATAGTGTTATAGGTCCTCAGTCCATTGCATTATGGGAGGTGAGCATTTGTCCATCCAACATGATATAAGTCTTTTGGCTGTCATAAGGGCTCTGAAGATCCATCTGCACTGACCATGTGATAACTTCCAAGAAGCCAGTAGGTAATTTATGAGGACATGCACATTGTTCCATATTATAGATTGTTTCAGCACAAAGTTTATTGTTATTAAAACCTCCTCCCCAAAGGGGGCAACTACTGGGCATTGCCAAAACATATGAGTTAAAGAAGCATTAGATGCATTACATCTCCAACTGTTGTGCAAGACAGACCCTTATTCAAAAAGCATTGTGGAGTCCAATAGACCCAAAACAATTTTTTCTACTGAATAAGACGTAACCTAAGATCCATAGAAGCTTCAGATACAGATGCTAGAGCAATCGTCCATTGGTTAGGCAAAATAGGACACTCCAATTCACTATTCTAATCCTGTCTTAAACTATGGGTACCATAGTTTAATATGGTATCAGCAATACTACAAATGAGAAGAATCTTGGAATTGTAGATTGCGAGCTGAATATGAGCCAACAGTGCAATATGGCTGCAAGAAAAGCCAATGCTATTTTGGGCTGCATTAATAGAAGTATAGCTTCCAAATTGTGGGAGGTACTGGTTCCCCTGTATTCAGCACTGGTTAGGTCTCATCTTGAGTCCAGTTCTGGGCACCACACTTCAAGAAGGATGAAGACAAACTGCTTTGTGTTCAGAGGAGGGCAACCAGGATGATCAGGGGTCTGGAAACAAAGCCCTATGAAGAGAGACTGAAAGAACTGGGCATGTTTAGCCTGGAGAAGAGAAGATTGAGGGGAGACATGATAGCACTCTTCAAATACTTAAAAGGTTGTCACACAGAGGAGGGCCAGGATCTCTTCTCGATCCTCCCAGAGTGCAGGACACGGAATAACGGGCTCAAGTTAAAGGAAGCCAGATTCCAGCTGGACATCAGGAAAAACTTCCTGACTGTTAGAGCAGTACGACAATGGAATCAGTTACCTAGGGAGGCTGTGGGCTCTCCCACACTAGAGGCATTCAAGAGGCAGCTGGACAACCATCTGTCAGGGATGCTTTAGGGTGGATTCCTGCATTGAGCAGGGGGTTGGACTCAATAGCCTTGTAGGCCCCTTCCAACTCTGCTATTCTATGATTCATATTTATTTACTGCTACTAAATACTTATATATGAGTCATGGATTGACATGTCCAGCTGTTATCACTGTTTCTAACAGCACTGGAGGCTCTGAGGCTGTAAAAGCAGATGGATCAAACCTAGATTCCAGTAGGTGTTGCAATTGCAAATATTGGCATTGAGGCTTAGTAGGTATATTATATTTAACACACAAATCTGAAAAGGACAAAAGCTCGTTGTGTGGGCCTATTAGTAGATCCAAAGTAAAAATCATCTTATCTCTCCATGCCCTCCACAAAATCGCTTTCTTTCCCATTCTTAAATCTGGGTTTCCCCATAAAGTCATGTTTGCATGAGAGAATGGATCAAATTTTAATCGACATGATATTATACACCACACCTCTCTAGCAGCCAAAATTGTAGGTGGGGGGTTACTTAGTCTAATAAAACGAGAGCCAAGTGCTATCCATTTAAAAAGAGGTTTTAACTATAGGGCTTCCAGAACTAACCATGGTGGCAGTTCTGAGGGAACAGGAGAAGTCCAAAACTTAGTACAAGCCAATAGATAGGCCCAATGGTACAAAGTAAGGTCTGGAAAACCAAACCCACCTTCTTTACTTGGAAGCTGCATCCGTTTGAAAGATATTCGAGGTGGGGAAGAACCCCAGAAGAATTTATGAAACAAAGCATTACGTTGTTGAAAGTATTTGCCAGGTATAAATAAAGGAACCCCACGTAGCGTGTGTATGTACACAAACATACACATGCAATACAGAATGTTGGTTAATGGGTGGATTAAAAATATAGTACATAAATATGTAGGTATAGATACACACCGTTTTAGGGTGTTTTCTTTCATTCTGCACAGAGAGTGATGACATTGACCCTGTTCAGACAACACACTAAACTATAATGGTTAAGCATTTTGAGCTAAACATTATGGTTTAGCGTGTCGTGTGAACCGTTGCTATCCATGGTGGCTACATAACCATGGTTTAATATAGGGGTGTGCACGGACCCCCCCGATCCGCTTCTGTTCCAGATCCGCAACTTCCGTATCGGGCCCGCTCCGCTCCGCCTATAGTCCGCTCCGGTTCGCTGCGAAGCTCCGGATCCGGATCGGAGCTCTGCTTTCCCCCCCATAGGCTTGCACTGAAATCCAAAAAACCCTACAACTTTTTTTCTGTTAAAGTTAGAAACCTCAAATTTGGCACCATGACACCTCATGGACGTATACACACGCATGCCAAGATTCAAGCCAATCCAAGCCTCCCCTGATTTTGGGGGAATTTTTGAAATCCGGATACCCCATTTTCAGACATGGACTGTTCTCCGACATTTTGACAGATAAAAACTTGGAAGCAGGCACATCTGCATTCATGGCAAGTTTCAAGCAGATTCCACCATCCCCTGATTTGGGGGGGCCTTTAACCTCCAATGCAGCACCCCTAACCCCAATTCAAACACCCCTTTCTATATCTCTGTCAATTTTCACGTTAGAAACCTCAAGTTCGGCACCATGACACTTCATGGACGTACACACATGCATGCCAAGACTCAAGCCAATCCAAGCCTCCCCTGATTTTGGGGGGATTTTTTTAAAAATAGAGTATCTCAGGGATTTAAAGCTGCAGACAGCTCAATGGGGCCATTTCAAAGGAAATCCCAACATGCCATGAGTTGGGGAGTAGATAACCCTAAATATGAATCTTCTTCCACACTTGAAAAATTGATTTGGAACGTCAAAAAGTCTAAGTGAGCGCAGGAAGGACTTGTCCCCTGAGACAAAGCAAGACACACACAAACCATTCCTGTGAGGTGGGCAGGGGAGGAGGACAGGCAGGCAGAGTGCCAGGCAGAGATATGCCATAGATCTAGTATGGGGGAATCAGTCCTGACAGATGCCCCACCACAGCAGCACCCCGGGGTTGGGGGGAAGGAAGGCAGGCAGGCAGGCAGGCAGCAGGCATTTCTGGGGGCATAAGGAAGTGAGGCAAGGATGGTTTGTTTCAAAGCTAGCAGTAAGTCATGCATTGCAAACCATCCCTGCGAGGCGGTCACAGAGTAGGAGGACAGGCGGGCAGAGAGCCAGGCAGAGATATGCCATAGATCTAGTATGGGGGAGTCAGTCCTGGCAGATGCCCCACCACAGCAGCACCCCGGGGGGGAAGGCAGGCAGGCAGCAGACATTTCTGGGGGCACAAGGAAGTGAGCCAAGGATAGTTTCAAAGCCAGTAATGCAAACCATCCCTGTGAGGCAGGAGCAGCACAGAGAGATGCCTTTTCTTTTGCATCCCATAACTAGGAGGCTAGAAGAATAAGAGTAAAGCTTTGTGATCCTTGCTTCAGAGTTGATTGACTCCATTGTGATCACAGCCATTATTAAACAACAATAGTAATGTTAATAATAGCAGTACTAATTAATATTAATAGCAATAATAACAACAACAATAAGGAGTTGAACCACAATGAAAGCCTGCCTGACTTCACTGAAAAGCCAGGAGAGCTTGGGCTATGGGGTGTAATATAAAATAGAATAAATAAAGGAGGGGTGGAATTAAAAGCAGCAGTGTTGCTGAATAAACAACAACAAGAATTTCTTTAAAAAGGCTATGTCTGTCTTTTACCAGTAAGAGGAAAGTGGACGTGCCCAGGGGGAGGGCAATATGCTAGGGTGACCATATGAAAAGGAGGACAGGGCTCCTGTATCTTTAACAGTTGCATAGAAAAGGGAATTTCAGCAGGGGTCATTTGTATATATGGAGAACCTGGTGAAATTTCCTCTTCATCACAACAGTTAAAGCTGCAGGTGCCCTGCCCTCTTTTAAATCTGGTCACTCTAGTATAGTTCCTGCACCTTTAATTGTTGTGATGAAGAGGGAATTTCACCAGATTCTCCATATATACAAATAACACCTGCTGAAATTCCCTTTTCTATGCAACTGTTAAAGATACAGGAGCCCTGTCCTCCTTTTCTTATGGTCACCCTACAATATGCCAATTTTTGACTGGCCCTAAGTAAGTACCAGTCTTAAGAAGCTACCTGTCATTTCAACTCATGATAGGCATTAGCTTCAGTCTCTCCACTGGTTACTCTTTGGAGGGCTCTGATGACCCTCCAGGGTGGGAGAGTGTGTGCACTGGGCACATCCACATGCCCTAGGGGACCTCATCCCCTTGCACCACTGCACCACATCTATTCAGTTGTTCACCAAGGTTAGGGTGGGTAGCAGTGCTGTGTTTCCTATCTGTTATTTGCTTAGTATATGATTTCAGGTTGTGTTTGTGCATTTGGTGGGGCTACTGTTTTAAAAAACACTGGGAAAAGTCCATTCAGACTAAGAAAGAGAAGTTTCCCAGTATCCCAAGTTACTAAGTATCCTGTTTTGCCTATCCCCTCCTCCAACTTTGGGATTGGAGGATGCTTCATCAGGTGACCATGACTGGGAGTTGAATCTGCCTCTCAGTCTGCTCCATTGGTTGCAACCACATTTTTGGCACACTTCAAAATGGTTCATTGGACCACGCTTTCCCAATAAGAAAAAATGAGGGAAGTGAATGCATTTGCTAAGTTTCAATGTCCCAGTGCTGTTGTGTGTGCAGAGCTTTGGTCAACCTCAAATGCTGAGTTTTCCAAAGGCTGCTGTTGAAAAGTGGGGGAAAGAAAGAAAGGATCCTTTTCCAGAATCCTCTGTGTTAAGGGCTTTGGTCCAGGCCATGTTCTGTGAAGCCCTGTGCATTTTCTAACAGGCTGCCCCAGTATCCAGAGATGAAAGATTCATTTCAAACACTCTTCAGGTTTGGCCCCTCTTACAATGGCCTGGAAGCCTCTCCTGTGCGTTCTTGCCCATAACTTGGCAAAGGAATTCATAGTGACCATCTCCTTCTCAGCCTCTGTTTGTTTGTTTATTTTTCCAAAAAAGTATTTGCTTGGTCAAGCAATTCATTGCTAGAAAGGGGAGATGGATTTGTGAATGAGTCTGAACTCCAGACTTGGCAGAAAAGAAAAGAGTCATTTCCATTTGTGAGTCACTCAGGAAGTGAGTAAGGCTGAATAAAGAGGCAGTTCCCCGCCATTCTCCCCCCCCCTTTCCCCAACAAGGGCGGGACTGTTATGGTGCCATGGGATTGTATTGGTCTGCTCGGCTTTTGTTGTTTGTTCCTTGCCAGAAAAGCACCTGTTAAGCAGAGGCAGCCTCTGAGATTTAAACCAGTTACCAGACTCAAGCTGGTGACTGTAGGGTGACTACTGTATATGGAAAGGAGGAACAGGGCTCCTGTATCTTTAACAGTTATGATGAAAAGGGAATTTCAGCAGGTGTCCTTTGTATACATGCAGCACCTGCTGAAATTCCCTCTAAATCACTACAGTTAAAGCTGCCCTCTCCAGGTCACTCTAGTATAGTTCCTGCAGCTTTAACTGTTGTGATGGAAGAGGGAATTTCACCAGGTACTGCAAGCATACAAATGACACCTGCTGAAATTCCCTTTTCTATGCAACTGTTAAAGATACAGGAGCCCTGTCCCCCTTTTCATATGGTCACCCTACGCAACCCAGCATTGCTGCCAGATACACCAATAGTGGAGGGGGTCTACCAGAGGGCACTTTGCCCAAGAGCCCCCACACCAAAACCCACCCCCAAGGGTCCTACTCTCCCTGCTTTTTATTCTTTTTCTTTAAGCTGGTCACAAGGGCAGGGTTCCTACAGCTTTAACTGTTGTGATTAAGAGGGAATTTCACCAGGAGCTGCATGCATACAAAAATCACTCTTGCTGAAATTCCCTTTCCTATTTAACAGTTAAAGATACAGGAGCCCTGCCCTCCTTTTCATATGGTCAACCTACCATATTTCTCTATGCATATCCTGAAAAATCTTACTTTCTCTGTTTCGAACTGCTTTCAAGTAGTTTGAAACAGAAGAAGTGTCAATAAGATTTTCAGGAGATACGTGGAGAATGACAAGCAGCCACTGAGGAAGGAAATATCTGCATGAAATGCATTGAGCTTATTAAAACATTTTCAGGCACCTGAGAATACTTTTGCTCCTGTTTTAGTTTGTTTGGTTTTTGGACAAAGCTCTCCAAGGGCCACCTGTTGTTCACCAAAGGGACTAAATTCAAGTTGAGACACCGTTCACCTCTCAATCGCAGCTTGTTATGCAACCGTGTAGACTTTAAACACTGAGCATGGCGCTTGTTTGCAGGCTGTGCTGACAGAAGAGTGAGCAAAGCATTAATCAGCTGAGAGATTTTCCTACATACCAGTATTAGCTTGAATGTTATTTACAAAGTGAGGAAGAGGTATGACAGAGAGGGGAGCGTCTCACATCCACTTCTTCCCCTTGTATGGATGTGGAGCAGGGTTACTCAGCAGGATACGGCAGAGACAGACGGCCTGTTTGTACTGTAGATTTTACTCAGCTCTTTTTACAGGAATAAACCTTACCCAGGTTAGGCATTAGGATAAAGTCACTTAAGCAACAGCTGCAAACACTCATCACATCAAAGAACCTGCAGAAAACAGAAGGGAGAATAGTCATAGCAAGCCAGTAGTGCAGCCTAGTGGATTGAGAACTGGGACAGGGGAAGTTGGATCTGGGAGAACTTCTCAAAGCTCCACCTTGAACTTTGTGAGGCCATGGCTGGGTAACTTGCCTATCTCTCTGCCTAAAACTGCACTCATAGAATGCCTACTCAGAAGCAAGTCCCGTTGAATTTCCACAGTTCCAGCAATCTTGCTAAAACTAATCCGATGTGAATCCAGTCAGACCCTGAAAAAGAGACTGCCTTGCTTCCAAGGAAGAAAGGTGGATATCAATGAAATAAATCAATGCCCCCATTCAGAAGACACCTTAAACCATGGCTTTAACCACGGTGAATAAGGCTTTCTGGCTTAACCACCATGGTTAAAACCATGGTTTAATGTGTCTTCTGAACACAGCCCAGCTTTCTGGCTTAACCGCCGTGGTTTAAGGTGTCTTCTGAATGGGGCCAGTATGAAGTCAACATGCTTAGGATCCTACTGTTAGCTCTCCATCTTTAAAATGGGAATACTGACCTAACTTTGTGCAGGTAAAACAACAAGCCTTTAACAAACTACAAACGCTACTATAAATGGAATAAGGTGAGTCAGTTCTTTGCATTGTAGGTCAGTTTCACAAAACACCTATGCATATGCCGAGAATATAATTTAAATTCTGGGCATATGCAGCATAGGTGTGCAGATTGGTCAGGAAAAGTACCCGAAGCAAAGTTCCAATAAGGAAATGCATTGTAAATAAACAAACAAATTCCTTATGCTCCAGGCAAGCATATATTAGGGCTGCATCCCATGCACACTCATGAAAGACAAAGGCAGGGGAGTGCTCCATAAGGTGGAGCCAAACTGAGATGAAGACATTTGTATAGTCTTGAGAGCCAGTGTGGAACAGTGATTAGAGTGTTGGACGGGGGTCAGGAGATCTAAGTTCAAGTCCTCACTTGTCCATGAAGCTCACTAAGTGACTTTGGGCCAATCATGGACACTCAGCCTAATTTACCTCATAGGCTTGTTGTGAGGATAAAATGGAGAGGAGGACCATGTAGGGTGCCTTGCCTAATCTACACCAAGCAGGATATTGCACGATGAAAGTGGTATATAAAAGATAGGAGCCACACTACTGCTTTCTACTGGTATTGAAGTGCACTGACAACTGTTGGGGCCTATTCACATACCATAAACTGCTATATCCTGCTTGGTGTGGCTCCTGCCTTTTATATACTGCTTTCATAGTGTAATATTATGCTTGGTGTAGATTAGGCCTTGGGTTCCTTGCAAGGGGAAAAAAGCAGGATATAAATGAGATGATGAACCAATCATTCCAGCATCTCCAAATAGCACCTCTCTTACAAACACTTGGTATGATGGACCAGGATCCATCTGCTGTATGAGTACCATTGAGACGAATGAATTAGGAGCGTGAGAGAGATATGACAGTAAGCATTGCTCCTGACTGGCCCATCGTTATAGTAGCGGTGGTGTGTGTACAGTGATGAGGTGGAGGGAGGAATTGCACACTGGAAAATCATGATTGCATCATGATCGAAATGCACTGGTGGGATCACTACGCAGGCAGACTTTGCACCAGTGTCCCTAATTATCTTGCAGCCACCACCAGACCTTACCACAGGAATGAGAACAGAAAGGGTGAGGATTATCCCGGCATGCAAGGCACAGTTCTCCAAGTGGATTAGCACATGCAAGCGCATATTTTACAGCTCTTGACTTTTTCTCCGGACTGGGTGGGAAATTTACAACATGACTCATGCCTCTTTGGTAAAGTTCCTGAATCAATGCATTGTGCTGAGAAGTCATAAATAAGGGTGGTTACCTTATGGAGAACAACAACATCCCCGTGTGTTGTGCCAGTAAAGTACTAATGTAATATCATCTGAACACCTAGCCATTCAGAGAAATCAAGTACTGGATGTATTAATTCATTAAACAAACAAACCTACAGTTTACAAAACAATGTTAAGGCTCTACAGTTTTCAACCAAGCACCAAAAAGCAGGGAAATTGGGATTTAAGGCTCACAAGCCTTAACGCCACATCCTCCCTAAGGAGGCAGAAAGTGCCAGTGAAATTCTCATTCTCTCAAAGCAGATATAAACCATGAGGACAGGGAGAATAGGATATGCAGAGGTGACTGTGGGATTGTGGAAAACTGATGACGAACAACTTAGGGCCACCTACTTCTCTTTTTTTGTTTAGAGCAGCCCTTCCCCAACCTGGTGCCACTGCTAGCACTGATTACCAGAGGAGGGTATAAACGGGATTGGTACCAGTGACCGATGATGTAGCATCCCTTGTTAACATCCATAAGCAGTCCAAAGTAACTATTTTTTCCCATCCTAATTCTGAGAAAAGAAAATTACTAGTTAATGAATTACCAAATATTGAGTGCAGATCAGCTGATGAGGTTTTGGACTGGTCATTGGGCCCTCGTTGTATAATGAAGCCCCTGGTGAGAGATGATACTGAGAATTTCTTCTCCAGCACAATAATCCTATGATTTACAACTTGCTTCTTACTGTGTGTGTGTGTGTGTGTGTGTGTGTGTGTGTGTTCTTTTATTCTTCATTTGATCATTGCTGCTGCTTGATTTTCAATTCAATCCAAGACATGTCTACTCAGAAGTAAATTCTACTGCATGGAGTCTCACTTCCATGCACTAATTTGAAGGGTTGTGCAGATTTTGTATGATTATTTTTAAATTTTTTATTGTTTTGTAGTTCTCATTACGGGATCAAATAATACATCACATATGTACATTCGGAATTAATACACATATTTATACTTATACACACACTTAACTGGCTGGGTGTGATTCCCTTAACTACAACCAACCTCAGACAGTAAAAAAAACCCAAGTGGCTATGTCCTATATCTTGACAAAACATCATGTCCTAGCCATGGCAAAGTAGAAGAGCACTATTAGGGGCTCAAGTGCTTTCCCAACTTTTAAAAGTTTTTTTTAAAAAATTGGTAATGCTTTTCTTTCATGATAAGACTCCCCAGCCCCAAACCTCCCCCTACACACACACAAATGCATATCTTCCTCCCCAGTTATCAACATTAAAACCCATCATATCTAATAAGAGCCTGAGCAGTATATATCCATATTGTGATTCCCATCAGACTGGATTGCCAAAGTAGGGTGGGCAAAGGAGGGGAAAACGTTCCTCGAACTATTCCTCCTTCCCACCCACTTTCCCACCCAGTGCAATGGGGCTCTTCTCCTGCACCCCTTCCTGATAAGCTTTGAGGCTCCATAAGTGGCTGCATCACAATATGAAGTCAGAGAGGGACTCAAGGAATAAAAATTCTTTAAAAATCAAATACATGGACAAAATTTTAAAAAGAAATTGCAGGTGGGGGGGGCAAGGAAGCTTGATCAAGCAGCAGCAATGATCAAATGAAGAATAAAAGGACACACACACAGTCCTGCACTAGCTGTAGCATTCTTGGTTACACAGCTGACCACCAAGCCAAGTAACACCCCACACCAATTTTCTAGCAGACAAGCTTTAAGTTCAGGCAAATGCAGAAGTAGTCAAACAGACAAAGGGTCAAACACAGTAAGGCAGTCCATTACATACATAATCCAGTAGCAGGGTCAAGCAGAAGTCCAAGGTCATAGCAGAGGTTCAGGAACAAGACAGAGTCCAGCAAGAGACGCTAGTCACGCAGTGGTTCTCAACCTTCCTAATGCCGCGACCCTTTAATACAGTTCCTCATGTTGTGGTGACCCCCAACCATAAAATTATTTTCGTTGCTACTTCATAACTGTAATTTTGCTACTGTTATGAATCGTAATGTAAATATCTGATATGGAGGATGTATTTTCATTGTTACAAATTGAACATAATTAAAGCATAGTGATCACAAAAACAATATGTAATTATATATTGTGAAATATTTATTTCTAATTACAAATAAATGAAATGTCTCGGTTCCTAAGACCATCAGAAATATGTGTTTTCCGATGGTCTTAGGCGACCCCTGTGAAAGGGTCGTTCGACCCCCAAAGGGGTCCCAACCCACAGGTTGAGAACCGCTGCGCTAGTGAGACATTGTTTCCAACAACCAACAAGCTCTCACTGCTGGCTTTTATTCACAAAGGCTGCCAAGCTTCACCCTGTCTCAGCTGCTGTCCATCAGAGCATTCTGACCAGAGCCCTACTCTGGAGGAATTGCTTTCTCCCAAGGAGACCATTTTTGCAACCGAGCACTCCTTCTTACAGGAGGCCTACTGGCTTGTCTCTTGAGGCAATGGTACTCCTGAGGGTCAGGGGGTTTCTCAGTCAATGTCCCCTCCCCCTGTCAGGGAAGGACCTGGAGCTATCTCCCCTAAAGGCCCAGGTTCTTCCTGGTCTAGTGCCAGTACTTGATATGTCTCCCTGGTATCTGGGAGCTCCTCTTCCTCTTATGGGGATTACTCTAGCAGCGGCATGACTCTCACACACACAGGCTGAGTTTGGACGACACGCTAATCAATGGTTGTTTCCCATTCTGTTCCTATTACACGCATACCCCTTTGATTAGCGTGTTGTCCGAACTCACCCCCCCCCACACACACACAATAAAAAAGTTGTTAATTGTAGGATTATTGTGATGGAAAGGAGTGGAAATTCTCCATAACATCCCCCTTCCAAAGTTCCAGGCAGTTTTTAAAAGGCTACAATCCCCTCCACAGTTACCTGGGAGTAAGACCATTACACTCAATGGAACTTACTTCTGAGAAGACACTGATGATTCCACTAAGGAAATGTCTGTGCTAGAGGAAGCAGGTGGCCATTTTATTTTCACCATTCTAATCTATCTGAGGCAGGAGTGAGGGGGAGAGTGACGCTACTGAGCATGTGTTGCGCGATCCCTTTAGAAGCCCTCTGTATTCACTCTAATAGGATGAATGAATATAAAATAAAAAACAACCAAAGAGAATTAAAAGAAAAGAAAAGCCATTCCACCAACTACAATGAAGGAGGAAGAAGACACCACAACTGGATTAATGGGTAAGGGAACTGAATACTCAAAATTTCATGGATAAAACAATTGCCAGCCTAAATTATCAGAACCATTTTGATTCAGAGAGGGTTTTTTTTTCTTTTGTATTTTAAACTCCCCTCCTTTCTTCAATCCTCTTGAAATTTTCAGGGTATGTAAAACCATTTCAGGAAGATTGGTGAAACATTTTCAATTTTATGAACATTAGAATGACCCCCCCCCAATTACCCCTTTATAATGGTAGAATGCTTTATCTACTCCCTGACCTTAACTACAGGGACACTGCTGTGTCCCTGTAAATACCCCTTCTGAAATTCAGCACAACTCTATGTATGTAAAGTCAACAGACTGGGTTTAGGGTGCTTCCAGATGGAAGATATTGAGCAGCTATCCCATCTTTCCCCCCTTAAAGGATTTATTTTGTTTTGTTTTTATTGTTGTAAGAAATAAGATGGAAGAAGTGGTGGGGAAACACAAGAAAGTTATAAATTGAAGATGATGGTGTCTGGACACCCCGTAAAATTCCACGAATGAGGCAGGTTGATTGTACAATAAAGTTCTCATCTGGAAGCACCAAGAGATAATTACAATAGGGTTATACCATTTACCATGTTGCAGAGACAACCATGTACAGAGCCAAATAATTGTAAGTTGTAAATTTGCTCTTTCTTTATTCTGAACTGATCCAGCTCTAATCATGCACAATTTTGGATGAGTAGCCAACACCAGAGTATTGATGTGGATGATTTTGTATTACTGGTACTGCTGAGACATGATGCAGGCCTTTTGCATATGGACTGGTATTCTTAAAATAGTTTTTACTTGATTTTATTGTACAAGGTGTGTTCATTTTATTGTAATAAGGTATTCTATAAATTATTTTGTAGTTGTAGCAGTATAAATACTCTGGATTTATATCCCCTTGCACTGCATGAACAAAATCCACATGTATTATTTTTTATTAAATAATCATAGAATCATAGAATAGCAGAGTTGGAAGGGGCCTAAAAGGCCATCGAGTCCAACCCATTAGGGTGGCCACTTACATATTGCCAAAATAGAAGAAATGCATCAACCCAAAAAGAGGACACCAACCTGCATAACATTTAAATAAGGTTATTTATATGTATAGATGCAAATTTAGAAATAATGATAATTTAAATAGAAATGCAATACATCTCACCATAGTGAGGAAGACTGTGCCTGCTCAGTCAGCTGCCCAGATGCTGATTTCAAGGTGGACAGCTTCAAGGCCCAGCTCTTCCTTCAGTGTTCGATTATTAAGGTGCCCCAGACTCTTTTTGTTTTCATATTATAGAGTAACACAGCTGCCCCATTTTTATCTTTAAACAGGATTCGGACCGGACAGCCCTTCAAACAGAGAACACCTTCAAACAGAGGACTGTCGTTTGACAGCTCTTCAAATAAAGGACTGCCTTTTGTAAAGCAGGACACCTGACCAAACTCCCACTTCACTCTGGCAGTTCTTCACGCACAGGAGGCCTGTGTGTAAAGGCCAGCTTCTGCGTGAAGATTTCCTTCTCTGGCGTGGGGTGAAGATGTCCATCGCCTTTGTCTTTTCCAAACCCCACTACCCATTCTGCACACCCCACCCCACCCCCATAATAAAGACAATCCTGCGCTGCAACTTGCAAGACCTTTGGTCAGCACTTTGCTCCTCCCGAAATATTGATCCCACCATTTATTTTTCCATTCCATCCAGCCTTCTCCAGCAGACCAGCCTTGGGATAGCTCGATTTATGTGCCTCCTCCTAGCAGTCAGTGTATTACGGCTCCAGGCTGCTCAGTCAGCAAGGAGGCAGGGGGAGAAGAAGGAAACACGGAAACACACACGCACACACACACAGCCCTGCCTTGGATTTCTTGAAGTAAGTCCCAAGCAGGGACAGGAAGTCCCCTTGCAGACAGAAAGTCTGCAACCCCACAGCATTTGGCAAGCTCCTCTGGCCCCAGCGCCTGTGTGTGCCACCAACCAGGCAGGCGAGGAATTCCACAACAAAGAGAGGAGTGAGCCGAGGAAGGAGGGGGAGGACTAAGGAGAGAGGGAGATGTGGCAAGGAAGACCAGGCAGGAAAAGCAGCGAGGCAGAGAGAAGAGAGTTGCTGGGATGAAAGCAGTGGAAGCTGGTGGCTGCAAGGGCAGCGGGGCGGTGAATCCACTCCGGGTTTCAGAAAGAACTCTAAAGAAGATATGGTGCAGAGCATCTGGGATAGCTCCTTTAGCGTTCTGACTGAAACCCAGAGCAGATTTACCACTCCAGTGACATTGGAGACACCAGCCGCCACTGGATGAAAGGGAAAGGAAAAAGGGCCAGCAGAAAAAAAAGAAGGGAAAGGCATCAAATAAATGCCAAGCAGTCTGCATTTCAGATCCTGCACCCCTTCTCCAAAATCACTGAATTCTGAATACTGTGGAAGGTCAGGGGTAGAAGGACAGGGCTCCTGTATCTTTAACAGTTGAACAGAAAAGGGAATTTCAGCGAGTGTCATTTGTACGCAGGCAGCACCTGGTGAAATTCCTTCTTCATCACAACAGTTAAAGTTGCAGGAGCCCTGCTCTCTTTTGTATCTGGTCACACTAGGCAGGGCTCCTGCAGCTTTACCTGTTGTGATGAAAAGGGAATTTCACCAGGTGCTGCGTGCATTCAAATGACACCTGCTGAAATTCCCTTTTCTATGCAACTGCTAAAGATACAGGACAGGAGCCCTGTCCTCCTTTCCATAGGGTCACTGTAGTCAGGGGTTCCTTCTTTCCTCTCTGTGTTTGCATTTGGCTCTTGAAGTACACAAGCCCTTGCATGTGTGCGCAGTTCTTTGAAGGGAAGCTTTGCAAAGGGCAAAGTGAATGGATACTTCAGTTGTACAGCCTGGTCTGGGATGTGGCAATGGCAGGTCAAGTGAAAGGGAGTCACTGAAGGGTCTCTCAAATCGTTCAAGCAGAATCTGTGGCCTAATCTACATCAAGTAGGATATTGAACGATGAAAGGGGTATGAAAGCAGTTTATGAAAAGCAGGAAATAGTGGCATGAAAGCAGTATATGGTATGTGACAATGGGCCCCAACAGTTGTCAGTGCACTTCAATACCGCTATAAAAGCAGTAGTGTGGCTTCTGCCTTTTATATAGCAGTTTCATACCGCTTTCATCGTGCAATATCCTGCTTGGTGTAGATTAGGCCTGTGTCTCTATTAGCTGAAAACGTGGACTTCTGATTTCTTGTCGAGTCTTCAGGCAGAGTGACCACTTATGAATCACCAGTAAAGAGGAAATGTATCACCAAAAGCAGGACAAAAGAAGGCAGCAATTCATACAAAATTTGCATGTACTAAATTATAGGTATAGATGCACATTTAGACATTACTATTTTAATTTCAATAGAAATACAGGATGTCTCAGCGTAGCGTGAAGGACTATGACCAAGTGACCTATAGGAATGGACACACTCACCTCTGTCCGTTCCGCTAGGTGCTCACCTTGCCACTGCTCTGCATCTGCCCGCAACCCCCAAGCGTCTGCCATCAGAGGTGACTGCCTCATTCTGCTTAATGGTAGGGCTGGCCCAGAGCGTAGCTGTTTTGGAATGCAACCAGTAATGCACAAATCCCCAGCAAGCCAGAGACTGGAAGGAGGCCGAATGGGCTGTGTCTTCTATAAGCGGGATGATTGCTGCACTGTGCTTAAGCAGAAATGCCATGGGTTTATTTATTTATTGCTTTTTAAGCTTAAACTAGCCCCACCCCACTGACATGACTCCTTTGTCTCCATCCCCAATGCTCAGTGTAGCAAATACAGACTGGCCTTTCGGAGATCTCCTCCTATATGAGTGCCCCAAAACAAGGAAGTGCGCCTTTTCTTACTCATGACTGCATTGTGGATTTTCTCTTTGTACATTATAAACCATCTCAGAGAGAAGTTAAGCCCCCTGGATCCCACCCAACTCCACCCATTACTTTTCCAGTCAGCAGTTGAGGAACCCAGGAGCAAGATTAAGAATGTAAGAAAAGCCCTGCTGGATCAGTCCAAAGCTCCAACGAGTCCAACATCCTGTGACAGTGACCAGCAAGAGTCTCCTGGTAAGTTTATAAGCAGGCTATGAACACAACAGCATCTCCTCCCCTCCCCACCCCTGTCGTTTGCATTCAGAGGTAGAGCTCCTCTGTACATGGAGGTTCTGATTAGCTATCGCAGCCGTCGAATTCATGACAGGCTGGTTTCACAGTCTAATATAAACTTTCAAATATAAATCAGAATTAGAGAATGAAGACAGAAGGATAATCTGTATATTAAGAAATGGAACCTTTTCATTAGGGTGGCCTCCTCCACATTTGCCAAATAAAAGGGGGGGGGGTTAATGCATCACAAAAAAGGAAGACAAAAGAGCAAATCAATTTGCATAACATTTGCATATTCACATATTTTAATTTCTATGTATAGATGCATAGTTATTTAAAAGTAACAACTATCAATTAAATAGAAAATACATCTGACTCTACTGGGGAGGATTGACTTGAGCTGTGCGTCTACTTGGTGTCCTGGCTAGGAATGAACTGTTGATGAGCAACTCCAGGCGCCTTGCTCCCCATTCCTATGGTTCTTGATCTCTACACCAGACTTGGACTGGACAGGCCTTTGAATACAGGACAACTTCAAATAGAGGACTGTTCCTCTGACACTCTTCAAATTCTGGACTGTCCACTGTAAAGTTAGGGTGACTATATGGAAAGGAGGACAGGGCTCCTGTATCTTTAAAGAGAATTTCAGCAGGTGTCATTTGTATGCATGTAGCACCTGGTGAAATTCCCTCTTCATCACAACAGTTAAATCTGCAGGAGCCCTGCCCTCTTTTGTATCTGGTCACTCTAGTGTAGCTCCTGCAGCTTTAACTGTTGTTATGAGGAAGGAATTTCATCAGGTGCTGCATGCATACAAATGACACCTGCTGAAATTCCCTTTTCTATGCAACTGTTAAGGATACAGGAGCTTTGTCCTCCTTTTCATATGGTCACCCTATCCCCAAGCCTTTTGCAAGAACATCCACTGCTTTCTTTGTGCCTTGCAAGAAGCTCAGATTTTGGCCGAGCCTTCAGAGGCAGGGCTGGGGGAAGGCTTTGGACATTTGGCTTCATCAGACCTAACGAAGCCAGATGAGGTCACCGCAAAAAGGTCATGGAGAATATGACACAGGAGTGGGATTTGGCGAGAAAAGAGGGGGATGAACATGGGAACAAGGAGCCATTGTAACCAACCCTTCCAAGTCCAAGCCATAATCAGCTGTGAAAACTGGCAACGGTCCTCTCTGTCAGCCTACAGACAATGCAGAGTTTTACATGTTCTTAACGTGGGCCTCAATAAACAGAACTGCCAAAGAGCCAGCAAAGGAGGGTGCGATTAGATGTCTGAGGGCCATGCAGGTCTCGTCTGCCAAGATCAGACCGTCTGCCTCCTGGAGCAGCTCTGTATTATCTGATAGCAGGAAACAGGAGTTAAGGGAATGGAGGGAAATTCAGGAGAGGGAGCCGGCACTTCTATGAAACCTTGTGGTGTGAACCTATTTTGTCTGATATCTCAGAAGTGCTATTTGTGACACCTCAGGTTTTGAGGCACAGAGATAGAACACCACACACTTGTAACCCCTTGGTTATGAGGGTTACAGAAGTTGTTCTTGCGGCTGAGCATCGATTGTGGAAAAATCTCTTCCTTTTGAGTGAACTAACTGTTGTTTCTCACAAAAGGCGATCCTGCTTACCCTCTAGAATAATGTAACTGGGGTCATAGTTCTCTGAACATGGAGAGCATGCAGAAAGGACCAGGGCCGATTCCTCATATCTCCAACTGAAAAGATCTCAGGTAGCAGGTGATGGGAACACCTCTGCCTGAGACCTTGGATATCTGCTGCCAGATGGAGTAGACCAGCCTTACCCAAAGGAGCCATGGCTCAGAGGTAGAGCCCAGGTTCAATGCTCAGCATCTTCAGGTAGGGCTGGGAAAAATCCTGCTTGAAACCCTGGTGAGCTGTTGCCAGTCAGTGTTGACAATACTGCTGGGCAAGATGGACCAATGATCTGACCTATATGACCTGGTGTCCTTTAAATGTTTTGGATTACAGAGAAACAAAAAAAGAGAGAGTTGCACCAATGTTATAGTTTTGAGAATGTCTCTTCCTCAAGAATGTCTCTTTATCAAGAGCCCAGGCACACCCTAGTGTCTCAAGCAATAAGCATCTCCTCAATCCTCCCCTCACCTGGAATGGCCCTCCCACAGTCCGACAAGCTGAACACAGAGCAGCGCGTCAGCGTCTACAGTGTTAAATAAATAAATAAATAAATTTAAACATGTCCTTTATGATTGAGTATTCAATAAACATTCATCTTTTTTAAAAAAAAATTCTCTGGATGCACACCCTAATGAAATGTGCTGCGTACTCCTGTGCACATAAAGCATATGCTCTCCCACTGCAGCTACTCCTGCTCACCTCTTGTGCCATCCTCCAAGCATCCCCCATACGGAAACAGAACGTTCACCTGTGGGGGGCTTCAGATATATCTGAAAATGCCCTGCCAGCTTCTCCCTGCAAGACCATTCTGCCATTTCTCTATTCTGTCTCAGTGTTCCCCTCAACATTAAAGATCTAACACATTACAGAATTCTATTGATTTTTTTGTTTTTAAAGGGGTAAAAAAAGCAGTATTAAAAATGAATAGCACGGGCTGGGAAAATCCAAGCTCCCAATTCTCAAAAGCCAAATTAAAATTTTAAAGCAACTTGTCTCAGGATAGCTGGCTGTGCTGACAAAGCATTTCATTTTACACTTTCGAGAACAAAATAGGAAGATGAACACAATTCATATGTTATACATTGTACTGTATACTGCAGAAAATATATTTCTCAGTATTTCCTAAACCCTATGTAGAAAGCATATTGCAGACCATTTGTTACTTTATAGAAGTTTCTCCATTCTCATTCCTTTCTAAAGAAGCAAGTTTATTCAAAAATAAAATCCTAACAAAAAGAAAGCAATCCCGGAGATGATTCACCAAGACATTCCCCTGAACCAGGGCTGGCCCAAAGTATTTTGCTTGTGTTTCCCAAGTCATGATATACAGCAGGGATAGGAAACTTGGTCCCCTCCAGATATTTTGTACAGAACCCCAGCCAGCATGGCCAATAGTCAGGCATTATGGGTGTTGTAGTCCAAAAATACCTGGGAGGTACCAGGTTGGCTATCCCTGGTGAATAGTCGTGGTACACAAGGTCAGTCAAGGCAAAAAAATCCTAGCAGTCCCTTTTCTCTTCCCTGGCAGTAAAAATAATAATATTACAACAGTAGTACATTAAATAATTGACAATTTCCTGCCTTTTCATGACACTTAAAATCAGCTGCCTGAAGGGCTGCCTCACTCTGCCTAATAGTAGGGCCGGGGCAGCCCCATTAACCTGCACAACCTCCACTAAAATGAATGGGACTTGCACAAAAGAGGTTTTGTGTACTTGCACAGCTGCCATTAATTCCAACAAGATTTGCACTGAAGAATTTCTCACTGAATTGTGTCCTTAGCACTAGAAGTGTTGTGCGTCCAGCCGCCTTGAGTTCCAGTACTGTGAAAATGGCAGGATAAATATAAATAAATAAATAAATAAATAAATAAATAAATAATTTTCCTGTGAGGTATCATTTCTGTCCAACTGGTTTCTGGGCTACCTCTGGTGTACAGTCATAGTACACAAAGCCAATCAAGCTATTTAGGTACCTGAGGCAGAAAATCCCAGCAAAGTAGGTTGTCCAGGGTTCCTACAACTCTCACCATGTCCCAGCCAGCCATGCTGTTTGTGGGGGGGGGGGATGCTGGGAGTTGTATGACTTTTTAAACATGTATGCGATGGCACCCTAATGTAACGTGGGATCTCCATCTAGCTATAGGGTTGTCACTTATGCATCACCAAAACCAAGGACTAAAAGAGGACACGAGTTTGCAGAAAGTGCGTTCAGCACACTGCAACCTCGTTTGCAAGTTACAGGAAGGGGGCAGTTTGGCAGTTAGGTAGTTAATGCATGGGAATTTGGGGCTTAGCTAGCCTTAGGATCTCTATAGCAATAGTTTCCTGCTCTGCCCCTCTCTTCTCTGCATTCCTCCAGTGCTGGGAGCGCATGTGTGCTTGCTTTCTCTCTCTCCTGCCGGTGTCATAGAACACAAAGAAATTGATTGAAAAAATCTCTCATTTGAAATTGTACACTGTACCTGCATTTTATGCAAGAAACTATGAATAAAGCTGCTTTCTTTCCTTCACTAAAGGAAGAGCGTGGTCTCTCCTTTTTTTAGCCTTTGTATGACTGTGGGACTGGTAAATGCTCATTCCGTTTTGCCTTCTCGTTCCACTCTGCTAACTACCTTTCTAACAAGAGGCAGCCAATAGCAAATAATCCATCAAAAATTGCATACAGTAATTTATGTGTATAGTGGCAAATCATTACTATCATTTAAATAACATAAGAAGAGCCCTGCTGGGTCCATCTAGTCCAGCATTCTGTTCACACACCAGTGGCCAACCAGATGGACATGGGAAACCCACACGCAGGACCTTAGTGCAACTGCGCCTTCCTGCCCATGTTCCCCAACAACTGGTGTACATAGGCATACTGGAAATACAATATATCTCATCATAGTGTAGAAGGTGACCAGGTGACCCGCATGCCTGAGCAGTCTGACAGTCCTTTAAAGAGAAGACAACTCTTGAAATGGAGAGCTGTCCTCTGTAAAGTAGGACACATGACCAACCTAGCTGCCTGTCAGTAGTTCGAAGATATTTTGTCCGAAAAGCTGTAACGTTTTTCTTTCTTGCAGTGAAATACAGCAATCAAAGATCAAGAGGACGCTGACATACACAACAGACTTAACTTGCTTGCTAATGAAATTAAGAAAATGTGACATCTGCCTTAACTACAGAAAAGCCATGTATGTAAGCATGTCCCCAGCTAATGAAGTTCTCCATCCAGAGTGACATGCGGCGAAAGATTAAACCTCTAAAACAAGGACTCTTTTGTCAAATTTCAGAGGCTCAGCTATATACTGTCTGTTATCTGGCTCCTGTCAGCTGATGAATTCCAGGAGAGCTCCCTCTATGTGGCTCTATTCCTGTACTGATAGGGTCTCTTGGTTCCTTTCTGTGTATGTTCCAGAAAAGATTCAAGGAATGACCTCAGTTAACTAGTCTTCTTGTGGCTTGCTAGGGGGGGCGGGGGAACCACCTGAGACCCAAAAAAGTAACTCCTAATCAGAGTAGACAATGCTGGACCAGTTGGACCAATAGTTTGTTTGTTTACTTATTTTATTTAAGGTGCAGACCTATGTATATTTAGATGGGGGGGGGGGGGTCGGCCATGTGGCAGTTATAGGACATTTTTCCTATAAGGATTGTGCCTTAATTCATTTATTTACTACATTTCTATAGGTACCCTATTTTGGGCCAGATGAAGTTACTGAATCATTTTCCAAGGCAGACACATGTATAACACATTGCAATAATCCAAACTAATTTACATATTTATTATACTTATATAGCCACCCCATAACAGAAGTTCTCTGGGCAGCTCATAAAAGAAAGACAATGATCTCCATCAGATGAGTGTTTTAGTGCACACTCGTTACTGGGCACTCAAAGATTTTTGCAGGTCCCTCTCATGACGACGTCTGCCTCCCGTGTGCCTCCCATCCCTTCTAGCCTTCATCGTGACACAAAAAACCACCCCAGTAAGTCTGAATAATTTTTTCAACACAGAAGTTGCCGCTATCTCCTGCTGTGTGCAGGAGAAGCAGTGCCAGGATCAAAACAGCCCACTGAATGGGCCACATGCAATTTGTTTACTTCCTCTTTCAAAAGAGGGACAAATGCATGGGTGGAGAAGTGACGGTAAGCAAATGTGATTTTCCCAGTGTGATGATGTTCGACATTAAAATACAGTATAAAACAAAGACAATTAAAACAGATTTAAAACATAGATTATAAACTCAGAGGCTCAGGCTATAAGATGTCAGTTATTTAAAAGGCCTGGGTGAATAAAAACACATTCACTCTAAGCCTAAGATTTTTGATACTGGGGTATAGCTTTCACAGAAGATCTGCCAAAGCAGGCATCTTGTTGTAGTCTTTCCTAAGCCTGGTACCCTCCTGATGTTTTGGACTTCAACTCCCATTAGCCCCAGCCAGTGTGGCACATGGGCAGGTATGCAGGGAGTTGTCATTCAAAATATCTGGAGGGCAGCAGGTCAGAAGAGGCTGTTCTAGCCATTTCTGGGCCTCATGCTTTTCTGCAGATTCCTGGTACCCCACTTAGGATATGGACTACACCATGTAGTGAAGGAGGGAAAGAAATTCATCAAAAGATGAACGAACACCTCCACCATGTAGAGAAGGAAGGGAAGAAATTCAGCTGAGCCAAATCTATTTACTCAAGAGTTCTCCTGTTTGGCTATGTTCTTATGACATTTAAATTTGCTGTCTATGCATGGTTTTCCCCACCCTAATCTCTATCAAGTAGCCATCTATGCTAGTGGCCATCACAACATCCTGTGGCAACAAACTCCTTCAGTTAATTAGGTGTGTGAAGTACTTCCTTGCCTTTATGCTAAACCTACTCTGGATTTCATCAGATGAACCTCAGTTCTAGTATTTAGTGGGAGACAGAACATCTCTCTCTACACATTTCAGCATTCTATCATGAGCCCTTAGCCTCTATTTTAATAAAGTTAAAAAAGAGGAGAGCTTCTCTGTCCCTCTGTTCTCTAGCTCTAAAATATCATTTTTGAGATCGGATGGCCAGAAATACTCATACAATATTCCAAATTTGGGTGCACCACGGATTTGAAGAATAGGATGTTGATGTTTGCTTTTTTATTCTGACTCCTTTCCTAATAATTCCTCATACTTTCCCATTCCCCCCACCCCACACACAGTGGGAATCCAATCCATCCTGCTAGTTAAACCAGCAAAGAATCAAAACAGTGAAAATGGTGGAAAAGTAATTCACACAATAATTCAACAAAATGGTTTTACTGATCATTCTTTCACGTGTGGTAGCTCTGTAAAAGAACTAGTGATTTTTGGGGAAATGGTAAATGAAGTTCATTCTCAATAGAATGGAAGTCTTTTCCTTGCCTGGTTCTCTGCCATCTTGAGCAGCAGCCTAGAAGGCCTGGCTTTGCATTGTCTTTTAACCTGATCCATACCATTTCTTTTATGTCAATGTGCTTCAGCATTCTATGTATCTTTCTACAGCCTAGTATTTTATGTTCTCAGTTAGTTTGCTGTTCAAGTTGTGTTATTAATAAAGTGGAACAGGGTGACCATATGGAAAGGAGGACAGGGTTCCTGTATCTTTAACAGTTGCATAGAAAAGGGAATTTCAGCAGGTATCATTTGTATATGTGGAGAACCTGGTGAAATTCCCTCTTCATCACAGCAGTTAAAGCTGCAGGAGCTATACTAGAGTGACCAGATTTGAAAGAGGGCAGGGCACCTGCAACTTTAACTGTTGTGATGAAGAGGAAATTTTACCAGGTTCCCCATATATACAAATGGCACCTGCTGAAATTCCCTTTTCAATACAACTGTTAAAGATACAGGAGCCCTGTCCTCCTTCTCATATGGTCACCCTATGTAACATGCATAGGATTGCACACTTATCCTACACTCATGCACTCTTCTATTCTAGCAGAGGAGCACTCATTGAACTTTAAAAAGAACAGGGGAACAAACACCAGCAAGGCTGCTGTCTCTTCCTGCAGCAATGCCCCATTATTTTGTTTAAAAAGAAGTAAATTTTTAATTCTTTGAGCATTTTGTGCTCCAGCACAAGTAATGCTCCTCGGTATGGCTATTCTTCCTGCCCTGAGACTTCTCCCCTCAGTCCATTATGTGGTGATGGTGGATTGTGTTACTGGTGCTGGATTGGGCCTAATGAAAATATAGCATTAAGATCAAAGTTAACTTTAAAAAAAATCTCTGGACAGGCCCTTGTGCTGATGAGAAATGTGAAGGCATGCACTGCTGAATGGGAGTAAGAGTTGGAACACAGCAATATAAACCACTGGGAAATTCAGCATGAGCTAATGTCTGCTGGGAAAGAGGCAGCCTAAAGAGCATTAAGTAGGTGTTGAAAAAGAAGCACATTCTGTCCCGCCCTTCCCCCAGAAAAGGTGCAACATGGTCCTGGCTTGATAGATAACTGTAGTACAGGTTTCTCCTCCTTTAGAGGCTCATAGTCCCTCTTCTTGGGATACCCTGTCCTGGAACTTTTTTTTTTGATGTGCAAGGAAGAGATCTTTCAGTGTCAGTGAATGTGTCAATTTTTTTTTTTTAAGTTCCCTGATGCACAGAAATCTCTTTCTATGTGCCAACAGCATTCCCAGACAGGGCAGGTGAGATGGCTGACATTTCCTCTGTGCTCTTTCACACCCACAGAGACAACAATGAGGAACTGAGTTTCCAGGCTGCTGGCCATTTGGTGGGGAAAAGATGAATTCACAATAGCTTATTTGTAGGGCTGCCTACAATTTGTAGGGCTGCCTACAACTGATTGATTAATCTGGCAGAGAAAATTAATAGCACACTTGTTTTCGTTTGATTGATGCTATTTTGGTTCCGGTGTGTTACTGGAATGAAAATATTAAAAGCAGCTTTTCCTTCCGAGAAGGAATGCTAACTTTTGTTTCTTAAGTAATCAATCATACACTTCTTTCAATCTGTCAGTTAAAGGGACCTGTATTGCAATTTGGATAATGTAAATTAATGCAAATGGAACCAAATGCTTAATCAATTAACTGGTTAAAAGGGAGAGCATTTGTTCATTATAATATATAATAACTAGTTGACAGCCTGACTTATTTGTTTCACAAGAATGGATCAGTAAACCATAAGGAGCAAAAAAAAAAGTATGAAGTTGTTGTTTTTATTGTTGTTTTAACAAAAAGCATCTTATTAAAAACAAAATATGTGGCATCTTACCTGTCCTGACTGGGAATGCCTTATCTATAATGAGATTGAAGCAGTAAAACAATTATTATTATTATTATTATTATTATTATTATTATTATTATTATTATTTTCTATACCACCCCATAGCTAAAGCTCTCTGGGCAGTTTACAAAAGTTTAAAACATTAAAAACGTTATACAAAATATAAAACTATTAAAAAATTGCAACAGTTGTTTATGTAGTTGCAATAGTTGTCTCATTTTCTCAGCTTCTGTTTATTTAAATTTTTACGATGCATTAATCGCTCATCAATGTTTATTTTTTCCTAACTCAGCATTCCCTTCGCTGGGAATAAGCACCATTGCACACAGTGGGACTTATTTATAATTAAACGGGAATAGGATTAAGATCTAGCTGTATGGTATGGCAAGAGACATTGACCTGG